>NC_140489.1:97911425-98528925 GCF_964271855.1 Acomys minous | reverse complement strand
GCTTGCTTCAGGCATCAAGGGCAAGGGTGTGTGTGTGTGTGGGGGGGAGACAGCTCTCCTTCTCCCAAGCCACCACTTCAGCAGATGAAGGCTTAGGCTACCTCTCCTGTGCCTACACCACCCTGGCCAGCTTTACTGTGCTGCCCAGGCATGATACAGGGCCAGCTCTTCTTAGTGCTCCAGCTATCAAAGGGTGGGTGGGGGCCATTTTACATTTTAAAATATTTATTTATTCTTTTATTTATTCATTCATTTATTTGTATGAGTATTTGCCTGCATGTATGCATATGGGCTGTGTGTATGTTTGGTGTCAGTGGAGGCCAAAGGAGGTTGTTGAATATCCTGGTACTGGAGTCACAATTGGTTGTAACTGGTCTTGTGGATGCTGGGAACCAAATCTATATCTTCTTCAATAGCAGCAAATGTTCTTAACATCTGAACCACTTCTTTAAAACCTGCCATATAGATTTGGTGCTTGGTTAGGTTTTCTATTGTTCTTAATTAAACATTTTAATAATCCTAAATGCACATCACATGTTTGAATATAATCCATCCTCTATTCTATCCTCTTTAATCTCTCCCCTATCCTCTTACTTTTTCCTCTCAACATTATATTCATTCTCTATCTCCATCTTTCTTCGTCTTCCTATCTCTTCTTCTCTCTTTCTTTAATTCCCACTGAATTCATTTAGTGCTGCCAGTATGTTCTTGTGTGTTGGATCATTTGCTAGATCATGAGTAGTCTCTTCATGCCCACCTGCCTCCGATTTATATAACATTTTTTTGAAATATGTCACAATATTAACATGCAAGAACAATGGAATTAACAATTTGGTAAATAGCATTGGATAAAATTAAATATTATTATTAAAATTAGTAAATATTAGTAAAATATTTAGAAAGTATTAGTAAAATGAAATTTAAAAGAATAAAAAATCTTTTCAACATGATTAATTGTATACTTAATCCATTAGAAAGTAACGCTTAATGGAAAAATATTTAAGGCAATTCCACTAACAGTGCCCAAAAGAGGACATATTTGTCATATTTCTAGTTAATGCTGACAAACTTATCTAGGCTTGTAAAACAAAATACATCTACAAATTAGTTCATTAATTGATAAGGTAGTGAATTGAAAAGGATGCAATGAAATTAGCAACATTGTCTATATCTTACTCAGGTAGCCAAAACAAAGACAACATGCAAATAATTAATAAAATGCATAAAATAATTTAGCATGGTTACATTATAGGTATTTAACCTAATGTTTATTGAAGACCATGGGTGAAAATTAGTAGACATAGCTAAAGAATAAAATAAAAGGCTGTCATATCATGTGTCAAAATTATTATACTTTGGTAATTGAGAATGTTTTAACCATGAACAGTACATATGAAACATAAAAATCTATTTGAAACAAAAAAAGCAATGAGCCAGTATGGACACAAACCATTTGACTTCTTATGTTTTAGAAAGCTTCTTATAATTCATATAAAAGATTACATATAACTACTTATATAGCGAAAATAAGTGCTATTTTGAAACTATATAGCTCAATTATTCACCTGAAAGTATTAGTTAGCAGAAGCATAAGAAGTGGAAGAGATTTACTAAACTTTAGTTTTAATAAAAGCATCTTCAATTTATTAATTTACAATTTAATTTCTATGTGACATCTCAGATAATGTTTCTTGTAATTTTCAGCTAATAATTTACAACTTTCTGAAAAGAGATCAATTTAAGGATTTTAGAAAAAGGAAATCAAATGTAAAATGAATTTTTGTGTCTGCAGTTTATTTGAATATGCTATTTTAGACATAAAACAATGTGGTCAGAGATTTTAGTCTTAAATTCAAAGTAATTGATGCTTCTCATTTAACTTTTATTTTCGACATTATTTTAGTTAATGTAATTTCTTGCCTTGTATGTATACCTATAGTATTTATACCTATACAAATCCTCCTGAGGGACAGGGAGATGTCTTAGTGGGTAAGGACTTCTGTTGACAAGACTGATACACTGAATTAAATCATTGGGACCAATTAATAGGAGAGAAATTACTTTCCCACAAGTTGTCCAATGCTATGCATTGTCTTGTGTATCCCCATAACACAACACATTCTCTCTCTCTCTCTCTCTCTCTCTCTCTCTCTCTCTCTCTCTCTCTCTCTCTCTCTCTCTCACACACACACACACACACACACACACACACACACACACACACACACACACAGACAATGTATAGATAACATATCGGCATTCTTGTAGGCATTATTTACATATGCTTATTACATTCAACCTTCTAATATGGAAGCAAGACAAAATATTTATATTTACTGTATTTAAGCATTTTGTTGTCAGAAACAGATAATGTGGGGTTGTATTGTTAATATAAAAGCAAATATTATTTAAAAACAATAGTTTTTGGGGTTTTTTTGTTTTTTGTTTTTTGTTTTTTTACTGTTATCTGGTGTCTTGAGACTTGGTAAACTGCCTAACTTTTTTATAGATATCAGAGCTGCTGGACATAGGAAAAGCATATCACTTGGGAATAGAAAACAGTTTTTCTTTTAACTTTGTACTTCTTTTTCTGCTCATTTCTTTTCTTTCCTAATCTTATTGCACTGACTAGTATTAGCACTATGTTGAACAGAAGTAGTGGTAGGAACTGCCAGTTGCCTGCTTCTTCATTTTTCATAGGTACCTTCCATTTGATTAGCACAAACTATAATAATAGTCCTAAGGATTTTTTATATTGCTTATAAAACTGAGGAAGTTACAGAGAGATTCTTAAATTTATAACATTACTTTATTATCTTCTCAGATTTCATTAGTATTTTAGTTACTTTTCTACCACTATTATTAAAAAAAATAAACATGACCAAAATCAGCTTTGCTTTGTCTAGAGGGATAGTACTCAATCATGGTATGTCATGGCACAAGTATCAGGCCTAACGCACAAACAGGAAGAAGAGAGATCACAAATTTAACAGAAAACTAATCACATAGGTTGATTGGGAAAGAACCTGCCCCCAGTCATGTGCTTCCTCCCACAATACTTTACCTCCCCTTAAGCTCTCCAACCAGTGCTACTGTGTGGTTACCATGTGTGAAAATACCTGAGCCCATGTGGCAAGAAAGCATCACTCACTCAAACCACTACAGTTGGGTCTGTAATGATGTCTCCTGTTTTACTGATGATTTTTGGCACTGTGTTTATTTGTCATTGTAACTGCAGAAGTGTTGCTGTCAATGTACATTTCAATCAACTATTGGCTTCATTAATTATCCCCCCTTTCCTGCTTTAAAATTCATTAACTTCCTTTTCTTCTCATTTCTTTCTCCTATTCATTATGCTTACTTGGTTTCCATCACTAGGTTCTTGTGTTAACACATCCTATTTTATAACAGATGTTTGTAGTGCTCACATTTCCAACCTCAATTTGCCTTAGCTATATTCCAAAATTTATAATAAAGTTTTACTTGAATTTAGTTCAATATACTTTGAGCTGTTCTTGAACCCCCACACCTTGGCATTTACAGACATAACTCAACATTTGGTGTATTATTTATTGCTTGCCTCAAATGTTATCAGGGAATGTGCTGGCTGATATATTATTGAGGTTTCATTTGTGGTCACAGGTATATTATCTATACATAGTTGGAAAGTATTTTTGTTGTTCTATTATTGACTTGTATACTGTCCAAACATTGATTCAATCCTATTGGTTGGTGTCATTGAATATTTCTAATTATTCTGTCAGTCACTGACAAAAAAAAACTAAGTCTCCAGTCTCTTTTCCAGTAGTTTACTTGTCTCAAAAGTCTATTGTATCTATTAGTAATATTGCCAATTAATTGAATGATATGTGTATGTGTTTCTAAATTCTAACATTCAGCTTTACTATATTTTTAATTGAAGCAGTTATGCTTGTAGATACCATAAAATTGCATGAGCCATATTTAAAATGTAGTTTATTAATTTAGGTTTCATTAGGAAATATATCAATATAGCTAGAGATGTATTAGTGCTTAATTTTGCCTTTCTATTGTTTTTTTCTCCTTCTCCTATCTTCATATTAGCTACCAGAATTTTATCTGAGTATTGAATCCAGGCCTTAATCAATGTTACACAAGTACTCTGCTAATGTGCTGTGTTCTTAGTGTTTGAACTATTTTTTTAATTTCATTTTCGTTTCTCTGTATCATGTTTGAGAGCTGCTCTCAAGAGAAAGAGAAGTTTTCAGTGGCCTCATTTGTACATTTATCATGTGTCATTGCCTACCTTTACTTTGATCTACTCATGTTTTCGTGTTTTCAGGTGTTCAGTTTCTTTACTTTAATGCCTATACTAAGAAAGAAGAAGAAAAGAAAAAAGAAAAGGAGGGAGAGAGGGGGGAGGGACAGAGAGAGAGAGAAAGAGAGAGAGAGAGAGAAAGAGAGAGAGAGAGAGAAAGAGAGAGAGAGAGAAAACTTGCTTTGTTCCTTCTATTCTGATCTGTTTTCTTTTCTCAGGTTTCAAGACTTCATTTTGTTTGTTGCACAGACAATGCCCAAAGTTTTCGGAAGTACTGAATAGGAGAAAGGGAAGAGATTATGCACCCCCCCAGCAGTGGAAGCATAGAACACTTATCTTTTTTATGTGTACTTTACTTATTATAATTTATTCACATTACATCCCTATTGTTATCCCCTCACTCTTATCATCCTGTTCTTGCCTTCCCTCCATCTTCCGTCCTATTCCCCTCCTCTAGGCCTCTGATGTGGGGGGCCCTCATACCCCACTGACTGGCCACAGCATATTAGGTCTCATCAGGATAGCCTGAATTTCCTTCCACTGTGTGCCCGCAAGACCATCTTACCAAGGGGCAGTGACCTAATTGTGGGCACCAGAGTGCATGTCAGAGGTTCAGCTGCAGTTCTCGCCTCCTCCAAGTGGAGAATCACCTATCTATTGGCTACATCTAAACAGGGAATCTTGGTTCTCTGCATGCAATGCCCTTGGTCAGCGCATCATTTTCTGCAGGTCCCCCAGTTTGCAGACTCTGTGGAGCTCTAGCTCCTTCCTCGACCTTCTATCCACCCACTCTTCCCTACAACTTTCAGTGCTCTGCTCAGAGTCCAGTTTGGAATCTTAGTATCTGTCCCGATCCCCCACTGGGTGGAGTATCTAAGCGGACATCTATACCACTCCTGGGCATATACCTGAAAGATGCTCATCCACACAACAAGGACATTTGCCTCAACTATGTTCATAGCAGCTTTATTTGTAATAGCCAGAATCTGCAAACAACCTAAATGTCCCTCAACCGAAGAATGGTTACAGAAACTGTGGTACATTTACCCAATGGAATACTATCCAGCTACTAAAGACAAGGAAATCTTGAAATTTGCAGGCAAATGGATTGAATTAATGATCATCTTGAGTGAAGTAACTCAGACCCAGAAAGACATGCATGATATGTACTCACTTATAAGTGGATATTATCCCAGAGCACTCATTTTAATTTGAGAATACTAACCTGAGGTTAAATGCAAGGCTCTGACAAGGATGGGTATATTAAAGTGCTGCTCACCTGACATATCAGTGTTCTGTTGCTGCTGTAGCACATTGCCACACACTTAAGTGGTTTGAAACAAGGCAATTTATAATCACATGATTTTGAAAGTCAGACCTTGACAGTCAAAAATGAGTGATATTGGTACCAAATAAAAGTGCTGGCCAGGTTGTCTTCTCTGCGTTGGCTCTTGAAAACAACTTGTTATTTATTTATTTACTTACTTATTTTTTGGTGTGTGTCCACTTATTTGTGTGTGGTTTATTTTTGCATCACTCTGACCTCTGCTATAGGATCCTATAGTGACTATGGGAATCAGAGTTGATATACACCTTCTAGAAGGGTAACAAAACAAAGCCTGCTAACCTGTGCACATATCATTTCTTAATACCATGGGAAGTGAGTCACGATGCAGGTTCAACACTGGTGGGCTGCAGCAATCTAGAAAGCACGAACCTCCCCTTCAGAGGGAGAGTCTGATAGAACTGGAGAGTAAAGGCAAGGGACTGGCTAAGCTTGGTTATGGAAGAGGGTGGTCATAGGTGCACAGTCTTCTGAAAACTAATCTCACGTAGAAGGAAATGTGAGAGGAAGATGGTAGCTAAGAGAGCAGGTCTGAGGAGGGGTACTGGACAAGCTATGATTTAGCTACTTGAAGATGAAATAGGAGAACGTTGTGAAGGAAGAACAGTTTAAGTGAAAGCAAAAATTTTCAGAGTTAGCTGCTGAAATGGCATTATAATGATTTGGAATAAAGAATATGGAGCATGTGACTCTAAAAATGTTTTGGTCTAGCTGAGCATGGCAGCACACACCTCTAATCCCAGCACTCAAGGAGGCAGAAGCAGACAGATGCTTGAATTTGAGGCCAGCCTGGCCTAGAGAGCAAGTCCATGACAGCCAACATTATACAAAGAAAGCCTGTCTAGAAAAAAAATTTATGCCTAAATTACTTCTTGGTAATTTTAATTACTACATCCTGTATAAAGCATACGACTTTACTGAAGCTTTTGAATTTTCAAAATGAAGACGAGCAACTTCTCCCCTGCACCATGGCCCCTCTCTATTTTCTGCTTCTGTGTTACTTTGGTTATGTACTGAAAGCAAGGATTCAAAGCAGTGATCCACAAATAGAATAGATCTTGTGACATTTGTCTTTCGGGTCTGAGGTAACTTCATTAGTAGGATGCTGTCCAGTTCCATCTATTCACCTGCATTTCACTTTTTAAAACAAATGCTATGAACTTCTTAATTAAAAAATCAAGTATACTTTTAAAAATAGTAGTCATAAATAAAGTTCTCCTCCATTGTTCCCTATGTATTCAAGATCAAATTTACACACTATGCCAGTATAAACCTCAACAGTGGCCTTCATTTCCTACAGAACCGATTTGACCCCCAAAGTATCAATATATTGGACTGTTGTACTATTTTCTGAAAAATTTAAATGTGAGCATGTTCCAACACCCTTCCTTTTTATAATTTTTGCTGAAACTAAAAATTATCCCCGAAAATAAAACGCCTTCTAGAAAATGGTATATGTCTACAATATTGACATGACAAGATCTTAGCTTATTTAGAACAAAATATTTAGGACAAAGATTTTATTACATGAATTAGTAATGATGGCTGTGTTGTTAGCGTGCCATCGTTGCTTAGGCTACAGCTTTAGTTTTAGTCATGAAGAATGTAACTGCAACACCATCATTTACCAGAGATTGGACGACTTAGTCTACTTTCCAAGGCTACAATTTATTCATCCGTGAAATCTGCATAACAATACTCACTGATAGTATTATGTTAATAATTAAATAGCAAGCATAATAAGGCAGTTAGAAATGTACATGTCATCAAATAAGCAATTCATGGGTTTCTCTATCATTACTATTGCATCTACCTCCATAGAATGGAAGAATCTTGATTTTATTTGTATTTAATACGCACTTGGCTTTAGAACTCCTGAAGAACATAACAAAATTAGATGGCAAGACTAAAAACAAAATATCAACATGAGGAACTGTATTGAAGGGTCAAAGCATTGGAAAGCTAAGAGCCACTGATCTACTGAGTAACTTCCTACCACACACAGGAAAGACACTGACAACAGTAACCTGTCCCAAATATCCATGGTACTTTGCGGAGCAGCTGTGTAAGGGGTAGTGATATGGTACAGATCCTTATCATTGACCACACTAACTGACAACCTTTGATTATAGGTTTGATTTTGTTTTGGGGGCTTTTTTTTTTTTTCGGTTTTTCCAGACAGGGTTTCTCTATGTAGCCTTGGCTGTCCTGGACTCGCTTTGTAGACCAGGCTGGCCTCGAACTTACAGCTATCCGCCTGCCTCTGCCTCCTGAGTGCTGGGATTAAAGGCGTGCGCCACCACACCCGGCTCTGATTATAGGTTTGCGTCAGGCCCCATTTTACCCATTCAGCATTTCTTAGAGATTTCATTTCCAAAGGTCTATACCAAAATTAGCTCTGGGTTGCAAATTCTGGGCAAGGCAGAAGTAAGGGAAAATCAATGGGTTTGGAACACAACCTGAAAGGACGTGGGGCATAATTTACTGAATAAGTGACTCAGGCTACAGAATTTCAAGTGATCATTTGTATTATATCTTTTGCATGGCCCATCCTATGGTTTTTTGTGTTGGATCAAGCCTCATTTGTCCATACTGCCAACCTTCCATTTTATTGGTTTTTTATCTGTTCTCTTTTCCTACCTTTGTTCTATCACTCTCACTTTGAAATAAACTACCTTTGCCTAAGTTCATGATAGAATATGAAAGCTCAGCCCTTCAACTGGGATATGTTAGAAAATTTAAATTAATTAAATAGTCAATACTGAACAGAATTCACTGGGTCACTTTCACTGATCACATTCACCTCTCTGAGAATGACATGACAAATGAAGGTCCAGGTGCCCTGGGTACTGAGACAGAACTAGAAGTCTCACTGATTTAGAAGTAGTGTCTGCCGTCCTTATGTATTCCCTGCCCTACTTTCCTTGCCCTGGGTAAAGTGTGAGGGATGGGATCAAGAAAAAGAGCTGGCTATTATAATAATCAGGAAAGAGGAGAAGAGAAAATCGGTATTCATTTACAGTATTACCTCCTGTTCACAAGTCATAGACACCTTTAAATCACCACACAGATTTATAGACTCTGCCATTCAGTGGAAAGCATTAATGAAACCCTATTGAAGATATTATATTATGAAAAATAATTCAGAGAAGCAACGTAGTCATATAAGTCCTCCAGATCGAGACAGATTCTACACTTGAAGTCTCATCCTATAAAATTATGCATAATTTTTCTGGGAGTTGACAAGAGTTGCCTTGGCAGATGGAGTTAGCTGGGGACCTGGCAGTACCGTGATCCTGACATCTGAAAGCTTTCAGAGTTCAATGCAATCAGTCATATGAGTGCCTACATGCAATATTATTCTGCCTGGATTTCTTCATGCATTATATATAGGTTAAAAGAGGTTGCTGTAAATAGTAGGTTCATAGAAAGGACAGACTGAACATTTGAACTCTTTGCGAAGGTTAAAGAAAAGTGAGAGAAAGAAAGACCAATTTTCACTTCTTTCTTGGACTCCCTGCTACTCTCCTTACTGCAATGTAGGAGATAGTAAAAGTAGCTCAACATTAAAATTCAATAAGCCTTTTTTTCTTAACTCTAGGCTGACAGCTGCCCTGCATGACAGAGAAGTCATGAAGCTGAATGAGTGGATTTCTAAACAAATTGGGTCAGATATTGCTTTTGCTCGATTTCCTTAAGATTGATTGGTGACTAAGTAGCTTAAAATTAGTCTTTTCCTTGTGGAGAAAATTTGGTACACAGCATTTCAGGTTTTTAGATCTTTTGAATATTGAACAACAGTAACAACAAAGAAGTTAGTAATGAGTAACATATTTTTGAAGAGTCTTAAAACACGTGGGTTTCCTTTATCAGATATTCCCAAATTAGGCAGAAAGTACATTCAATGATAGAAAGCCACTGGATAGTCAGAATTACAGAGGAAAATAAATGATCTTCATTCTGAGCCACAGAAATATGTCCACATCACCTTCTTTTTCAAATCAGAGACTCATTTGTGGATTAAATAGTACATGCAGAACTGAGTGGGCTCTCTGATGATCTTGATAATGTTTGATAAATAACTGTGGAAATCAGAGTGGGGAAAGTGGGATCTGGGAAGGGTCATAAATATCACATTGGGCTGTGTAAGTTAGAATAGGCAAGAAAAATAGACATAGAGAAGTATTAACGTCATTAATTCATGGAGAGGATATACCCCAGTAGAGGACAACTCAGCATGGCGTAGGTACCAGTTAGAGAAGTCATGGTTACCAGGCTCCTGTAGAAATGTGAAAATTTGTAATGGCTAAATCATATCAAGTACAACAAATGAAGTTACAAATATTATGAAATATTCCACACACACAGGTAATAAAAGTATGTGTGTGAATGAGGAGGTAGAGCTATGTGCATATAGCTCCATAAACTTGAGGAAAATGCAAAGCACATGAAGAAAAATTAAAGTGGGAGAGTCATGTTGGGAAGGTAATGGGAGAATACAAATAGCAGTAGGCAGATCTACAACTTTGACAAATAGTGACTAAAGACTTAACTGAAAGTTGATAGAAAAAGCTACGCCCCAGGTAAATTAATTCTTTAACTATGGATTCAACTGGATGAAATAGAGGTCAAGAGCCCAAACTATCATGAAGAAGGATATAGCAACTGAGGCAAATTAGGAAAGAAGCATTGTCTCAGCAGTAGGGGGTGACTGATATAGAAGAGCAGATAATTTCATTCAAAGTGAATTGAGATGCCATTACCATATATTCAAATGAGGCAGATGACCTCATGCCCAGAGCTTTTGGCTGTTTCCTATTATACCAAAGACTGTACATACAATGGCATTTATAAAAAAGAATAGAATGAAAAGGATGCAAAGCTAAATTTAGGTAGATGACAGAGGTTTGGGCTGGCTAACACCTATACATACTACACACCTCAAATCTAAAGGAAAAATTAGAAAAAAAATCTAAATAAATAACCATTGAGACAGTGATACAGTTAACTGCTTTGAAAATTATACCTTCTCTGGTGCCCCATATTTGACCACGTCCCCTGAATGGGGAGGCCTGGCGGCACTCAGAGGAAGGATAGCAGGCTACCAAGAAGAGACTTGATACCCTATGAGCATATGCAGGGGGATGAGGACCTCCTTAGTCACAGTCATAGGGGAGGAGAGTAGGGGGAAAATGCGAGGGAGGGATGAATGGGAGGATACAACGGATGGGACAACAATTGAGATGTAATATGAGTAAATTAATAAAATATATTTAAAAAATGAAAATTATACCTTATATACATATATTCAAGGACCACATAATACCTCACTGATAGGCATAGTTACATAATTATGTATACATACATTAATTTAAATAAATATATAAATTAAGTAGGAACTTGTGATAACTAGTTATGCTAAGTTACTGGTCAGGGGAGGGAGAAAGCCCCCCAAACAATATATACTATTGTAATTGCTAGGGTATTATGCCTGTCTGTACTTGAGGGCAAGGTTATTGTTGAAGACCTTAGCTACTTTAGTCATAGGGCTAGAAAAAATTAAGCTGATATTGACCTGGAAGCTTCCTCCCTGAAGACTAGATCTCTTACTTAGTATTAGGAGATTTTACAAAAGCTGCTATGGGAGAAAAGTTGTTAAAACCCTACTAACTGCAAACCCAGGAAACTACAATAATGTCTTGGCAAGAAAGATATGCCCAATGGTACAACAGTAGCACTAATATCTCTGAAGTAACCAACAGCTTTCTATTACCTCAGGTAGGGCTCATTCCTGGTACTGTAAACCTAACCCGGAACCTGAGGCTACAAAGGTCATATATTCTAAAGGAGAACCAACTACTACCATTTTGCTTAATTAATGGAGTGTCTAAGGACTTCTAAATGCTTATTCTTATACCCATAGACAAGTGTACTCCTAATAAAAGAAGCTTTTTAGAGCTATTGCAGAGAACCACAACTGTTCAAAATGCAGATAAGTGACTATGAACTACTTAGTCCCAGATAGGACATCTATATTATGACCCTTACGTCCAAGGCCAGGACCCATGGAGGGGAGGAGCAGGAAGAGGACACGAGCCAGAATCAAGAGCACTACTGCAAAATAATGTCTTCTGTATGAGACATGGATGCCTCATTCGTATACTTTCAAAAATTGAATGCAAAAGGCTTGCACAAGACCAGCCCAGTCAACATGCCATGATCTATGGGGGAAAAACATATAAGTCTCCACCCTTAGATGAAGAGCTATTGACAATCAATGGTTACTGAAGCATAAAGAGTCTATTTTTTTTTTCAGGCAAAATCACCTGGGTTGGTCACCCAAGCCTAAGAGCATATAGGCAATAACAGACACAGTAGTATGTTGTATGTGTGTGTGTGTGTGTGTGTGTGTGTGTGTGTGTGTGTGTGTGTGTGTGTGTGATTTAGAAGAAAATGACATGAATTTATAAGAGAAAATAGTGGGAATTGTGGGGGATACAGAAGAATTTGAATGAGGAGATAGAGGAAAATATATAAATAAAGTATACTTATATGTGAGATTCTACAACATAAGGGTTCATGAATAAAAATGTACATAGCATGTGCTAATGCTTTTCTGTGACTGGGCCCTATGCACACATTCCTAAAGATACCTCAGGATTCCTGGTCCACCACTCCATCGTCACTTGGTATGGGTCCAGGAATCTGTACTTGCATGTTCCAAGGCATGTTGAAATATGTCATGTTAGGCATGATCAATAAACAGTGATCACTTTGTAATTTGGGGTTATCACATGGAAAGCAATCCTTATATTATACATGGCCTTTGTCTTAAGGAATTAACTGCAGTGGTAAGGTGAATTATTCGTTGACAATTCTTAAAATAGTTTATGATTTTGGTAGGATTTGGAGACTTCTTAGCCTAAGTGTTTTTTATGTAAGTGTAAGGACCTGAGTTTATATTCTCAGCCTCCATGTGGAAATTCTGCAGTTGTGGTGTGAACCTAGTCTTGGGGAGGCAGCGCTGAGGATTAGTGGGGATTGCTATCCAGTCAACCTATATGAAGTAGTTTGCTTTATGTTCACTGAGCAACCATGTCCTAAATAAATGTCCTAAGACCTTGGTCTCTAGCCTCTACCTAATTATGTATGCATACCCCTATTCATGTGCATACACAGAATTCACACACAGAAGAAGCACATGCACATGTGTGCACACACACTTTATTGTTTTTTGTTTAGAGACAGTTATGTACACATCAATTTCTAGTTGGTAACTTGTGATTACTTCTTATTACTGAATATTTATTTGTTTTAATTCCTTATTTAAATAGTTGGCACTAGAAATCATTCTTCACTGTGTACCTGAAGCCATTTCTTTTAGCTTCCAATGTGCTTAGTAACCGACACTCTGAGAAAGGGAAAGAGGTGTCCCTGAATAGGACTGTCTTACGTGTGAGTCTGAAAGGGTCAATCATGTATGAAGATAGTTCATTTAAAATATAGGTCTAATACCATTTGAGTCTTTCTGCTTCTGGGTTAACTCACTCATTATGATCATTTCTAGCTCAATCCATTTATCCACAAATTTCGGGAAGTCCTTGTTTTTAATAGCTGAATAGTATTCCATAGTGTATATGTACCACAGTTTCTTTATCCATTCTTCTACTGATGGACACTTAGGCTATTTCCATGTTCTGGCTATTATGAATAAGGCTGCTATGAACATGGTTGAGCAAATTTTCTTGTTGTATGTTGGAGCATCTTCTGTGTATATTCCAAGGAGTGGAATAGCTGGGTCTTGAGTAAGCCCTATTCCCATTTTTCTGAGATAGCACCAGATAGATTTCCAAAGTGGCTGTACTAGTTTGCATTCCCACCAGCAATGAAGGAGTGTTCCTCTCTCCCCACATCCTCGCCAGCATGTGGTGTTGCTTGAATTTTTTATCTTAGCCATTCTGGTGGGTGTAAGATGGAATCTCAGAGTTTAGCCCAAGGGGCATGTCCCACGAAAGCCTTCACTTACCAGGAAACTGAGACAGAGGGGAGGACATTCTATTGGGACTCTATATGAGAGAAGCATGGGAGAATGGCAAAATAGAAGGATCCAGAGGGTCCTAGAAACCTACAAGTAGAACATTATGATAGGCAGATTTGGGCCCAGGGGTACCACTCAAACTAAGGCACCAGCCAAGGACAATACAGGCCGTAAAACTTTAAACCCCTACCCAGATCTAGCCAATGGACAGAACATTCTCCACAGTAGAGTGGAGAGTGGGATATGACTTTCTCACATACTCTGGTGCCTCACCTTTGACCATGTCCCCTGGAGGGGGAGGCCTGGTGGCACTCAGAGGAAGGACAGCAGGTTACCAAGAAGAGACTTGATACTCTATGAGCATATACAGGGGGAGGTAATCCCCCTCAGGAACAGTCATAGGGGAGGGGAATAAGGGGAAAATGGAAGGGAGGGAAGAATGGGAGGATACAAGGGATGGGATAACCATTGAGATGTAACAAGAATAAATTAATTAAAAAAAGGAAAAAAAATATAGGTCTAAGAAAGAAAATTACTAAAACTGACAAATATCCTTCAATAACCTATGATCAACCATTTTTCTACCTCCGTGTTGTTAAGCTATTTCATCTTGCCTTTTAGTTCTAAGCATATATAACATAGAAAGATCTAAGATACATAACATACAAAGCTTTGCAGCCAGAAGTCATTTGCAAAAACAGCCACATAATGCCTGATGTCTCAAATTTCATCAACATCAGATAAGGAAAACAAGTGAAATAATAAATTTTGCTTTGGTTTCCACTCATTCCAGACAGAATTCCCCAATTCCCCAGTACTGAAGAATTAGTGACCTGTAGACAAGCTATACCAACATGATCCTCAAGGGTACAGACTTACATAAAAATAGCCGGCTAGTAGGAGCACCTTATCTAAGAGTCCATTTATGTAAAGCTCAAAACAGAGAGAACATAACCCAATTTATATACATCTATACATAATAAAACTCAGAAGTATAATATAACTTTTAAGGAAATGGCAATCCTGTAAAGAGGCTAAGATTGGAGGGTTTCTATGACATTGGAAGGATTTTATTTATTAATTTTGGATACATAAGAATACAAGTATTATTTTACAGCTTATAGTGTATACCTGTAATGTACATGTCCTTTGCACCAATAAATATCATTCCCTTGTACCTGGTCTTTAATATTATAGGATATTATATGACTTTTTACCAAATACTTGGTAATGCATATACAGAGCTAAATGTGTTCCTATTTTTGGAGACAATCGTGTTACTATTTATGTATTAATATAAATGTTACAAAATTTAAATTTCGTCTCTTTTTCTAAATTTGTTTTTTTACCACTCTCACTGAAGTTAGTATACTATACCACTGGTGCCTTCTATGTTTATTTTCCCGCCTTCCCAAAATACATCTTCTAAGTGTCTTCAAAATAAAGATCTTCCTTATCTTTCTGCTCCATCTTTCTGTATCCTCAGGACCCAATACATCATCATTTTTACTTCTCAAACATACTCAGTCTACACATCTAACTAAAGCTACTTCATCATGATGTGTGTGTGTGTGTGTGTGTGTGTGTGTGTGTGTGTGTGTGTGTGTGTGTGTGTGTGTGTTGTGGCATGAATGGATAGCTATAGGATTCCCATGAAAATAAGATCCCTGAAAATTAGTAGTATTTTAGTTCTTATCTGAACATTTCACTAGCAACAAACCTCGTGAATCACTGTTTGGTGAAGACATGTAATTAAAAGAGAAGATTATATGTTCTCTGTACCTTAGTTTATCACACTAAATTCTGAATGTCCCAAAAGTCAGTAAATGTGGAAGTCACCCATCTGTTATAATATGTCCATTTGATAAAGTATTACATGAATTTAAAAAAGCATATTGTGGAGTCAAGCATACTATAATATTGAAATTTTTCAATAAGAATGTCTAAGAAGCAAATTTGAATCGCTACATTAGAATGATCGAAATATGCCTATGTAATTTATATATATTACATGTCATTTATATAATTATATATGTTTGTATTTTGAGTTTGATTGGGAGATGCCAAGTTCTTTCTCAGAGTAACTAACAGGCTACATTCCCAGCAGCTGACTCCTTGATCTCTCACCGTGTGCTCAGAAGCTACATTGAATTTAGGCCGTGTGTGTGCACATGGAATGGGATGTCACTGTGATTCCACTTTAGAGGGCCTTTGTTTCTTGCTGTTGTTTTTTTGTTTGGACATTAGTCATATTTATTTTTGCCACAGGGTCCTACTGTGTGACCTAGGCTGTCCTAGTGTTAGAATAGGGAAAAAAACCCTCCCCATCAAGGGTGCAGAATCTAGGGACAGGACTGGGGGAAGACAGAACTGGAGTTTGGCTAGTTTACTCACAATGCTAAAGAGATGGACATAGTAATTAGTTCTTTAATAAGAGGCTGTCTTTTCCTTCCTAGAGTCCTCTCTTAGTGTAGAAGCTTACAGACCCACAGTCCTATGGGATCCTAAGTCTGACTGTGTTTCATCTTTGCTTTTATTCTTTCTCTATTTTTAAAAGACTTTATTTATATATTTACTTATTCACTTTACATCCTGGTCACAGCCTCATCCCTCATCACCTTCCAGTCCCATCATCCCTCTTCCTTCTGCTCCTTTCCCTTCCTCTATTTTCAAAAAATGGGAGCCTCCTTTCCATCCACGCCAGCTCATCAAGTCCCATCAGGACTGATAATGTCCTCTTCCCCTGTGGCCTGGCAAGGCAGTCTCACCAGGAGGAAGTGATTGACAAGCTGGCAAGAGAGTCTATGTCAGAGAAAGCCCCCACTCCCCTCACTAGTGGAACCACATAAAGCCTGAGATGCCCATCAGATACTTCTTAATAGGAGGGAGGGTAGGTTCAGACCATGCCAGGTCATTGGTTGATGCTTCAGTATCAGCAGGCCCCTCTGGGCCCTGGTTAATTGGCTCTGTTGGTCTTCTTGTGAAGTTATTGTCACCTCCAGGTCCTTTTCTCCTTCCCCACACTTTTCCATAAGGCTCCCTATGCATTGCCCAATGTTTGTCTTTGAGTCTCAGTATCTGTTTAGAGGTGCTGCTGGGTGGAGCCTCTCAGAGGACGACTCAACTTGACTCCTGCCTGCAAGGATCCTTAGTAGTGTCAGGAGTTGGTTCTCTCCCATGGGGTGGGTCTTTGGTTGGGCTAGGAATTGGTTGGACATTCCCTCAATCTCTGCTCTATCTGCTCTATCTTTATCCCTGCACATCTTGTAGGCAGAGTGAATTCTGAGTCAAAGTTTTTGTGGGTAGGTTGGTGTGCCCTTCCCTCTACCAGGAGACTTGCCTAGTTAGAGGGTATCCTCTTCTGTCACTATGTCCTCTGCTACAAGGTGTCTCTGCTAGAGACCCTCTTATATCCCCTGGAAGCCTACCCTGACATAGGTCTCCATCTTGTCACAGAGATGCCCCCACTCACAATTTCTCTTCTCTCTATAAGTCTTTTTTCCTCCTTTCCCCCATCTCCTCAGGTCTGATATCCACCCTCTCTCATAGTCCTCTTCTTCCCTAGTCTCCTGTGTGTCTTCAGGTGTGAATCATAAGGCCTGACATAAAGTCCTTGTGTTCTGCCAGTAATAAAGAGTTCAAATGTCCCTGAGATGTTGTATTTACCTTCTAATGTTCATTTGTCTTTTCTTCCTGTTGATTTGCTTGTTATTTTAGTTATAGATTCATATAAATTCTGAAGCAATGGCTTTATATATTACAAGTGTGTTGGAAGGTTCAAATAGCTCTTTTCAGTTTGTTGATTGTCTTTAATAATCCATTTATGGTGTTCTGATGAGAAGTTTTAAAAATCTTTATGGATTCATATTGTATAAGAGAGGAGAGCCACAGTGAGAATTGAAGCAACGCTGGTAAAACCATTTCATGAGAAGGATGAAGACTCTATTGCTTTGTTCGAACTCTGAGACAACACATGTTTCACTGTCCTTGAATGACCATACTTCTGGAAGAGTCTACTGTTTGCTTGTGAGATTTAGGTTAGGTTTCTCTTCATTGCACCTTACAATATTATACTTAACAGTGACACCAGAGAAATGTTTAGGGTGACTTTTCGTCGTAAAATCTCTTAAAACTGTTTATGATTTTCTGAAGCATATTTCTTACTTGTCCTAAATATAGGCAGCCACAAAATGTAGAGCCTTGTAAGCAAGAACAAATTTCTCTTCTAAAGATATTTGAAGAAATAAATAGAAACAAGTGTAGTGTGTTTTTAAATACTGGGGAACATTTTATTTTTCTCAGGACGAATTTATAGTCTTCAGATATTAGATGGCTGGCTTGTGGTGACCTACTTAAAGAAACACTTTGGGTTCTAAGGAAGATGTTGCTTAGCTAAAGACAGTTTTGGTGGGCTAGTCTCACTTCTTAGACCCTGGACCTCATTATTGCTGATCTTTCTGGAGACTTTGATGCTATTGTATTTTTCTCCTATTCCAGCATTCTCTCATCTATTGTTTTCATATGTCCATAAATAGCATTCTTTAATATCTGTTCGAAGATGCTTATAATCACAGATACTGGGAGGCTGAGCCAGGAGTGTTAAAATTTTCAGACTAGCCTGAAAGGAAAGAAGGAACTCAAAAAGTAAGAACAGAGAAATGAATGAAGGTAGGAAAAAAGAATGTAGGGAACAAGGGACCATATTCCCATCTCTCTGCTTCTCTTTAGAGCTATACATTAAAATTTAGTTCCTTACAGACAGTATCTCCAGTTATTTACCTGAAATGTCCTGCCTCAGGGGTACATGTAGCCATGTTACAGAACCGACAGTCTTCTCGTCAATGAGCATGTTTCTGTCTCTGAGCTGCCAGCTTCTTCAAGATTCCCTCCCATGAAAGGTGTCCTATTTTTTCTCCTATTTGACAATGTGTACTTCTTATCACTTATGTTTGACTATTTTCATCTCTCTCCTAACTTAATTTTTCTTCTCCTCTCTTATTTGTCTCTATCCAAAATAGCTTCACCGAACAACACAGGGCCCTTTGCTTATGTCTACTTTAAAGCAGTATGGTTCATTCATCACTGTGGCTTTGCCTAGCACTAACACAGTGATGATTATGAATATTTTACTCTAGCTGAGATATCTCTATTAGACTCAACAGATATCCTTCAAGATTATCTACTGTGCTCCAAAATCACATTAAATTTACAACACACAAAGCTTTTCTTATCATTACTATACACTCTCCCCTTTTCTCTGTATCTCTTTTATAAGTTCCATTATTTCTTACTTGGTCAAATAAGAAGTCTAAAATGTATTTTCTGTCATTAATTTTCTCTTTTCCTTAAAATTTAAGTCATCAGCAACTCATCATCATGCCAACAAAGTGTGTCTTCATTTTCCTTTACCTTTCAAGATTTACTTCCATGCCCATATACTTCTAGAAAGAAACACATAACACCAGAACTCTTTCTATAGATTCCTAATACATTTTTGTCATTTTCTCTACTGTGGCCCAATTTCCTCTTACTGACTAGAATGATGTATTTTCACACATAAGAACACATTATATTACTACCCATGTTTTCTTCTTCCAATGTCTTCCCAGTGAATTTGAAGAAGTACACACTTCCCTTGCTCACCTCTTTACTCTTGTATGATTTCACCAATTTTTAATGGTATGATGGTCTTTCCATCTTGTCAAGCCTTTATCACTATTAAGAAATTTTATTTTCTAGATTTTTTTTCTGGAATACCTCTACCTCACAATTTCAGATCCTGATGTGAGTGGTCTCTTCTGTTTCACTTGACCTTATACCCACCTCATGGCATGCCGTTCATCCAGCCTGTGACTTTCCAATCACCCGGCAGCCCCATGCCTGTTATATCATTTTTCACTTGGAATTCACTTGGAATTATTTCCACACCTCTTTCTTGGCTTTCATTTTCTCTTACATTGTGAATACACAGTATGTATTTGTGGAAAAAATGGTGATGACGTAAAAAACAAAGAGGGCTCTCTGGTGATTCATATTTGCATATTCTTATTCCCTCAGTTGTAACTTATTGTTCCTGGAAAAGTTTACTTTGTCCACATATAACAATGCGGCAGGGATGCTATAAAATAGCTCTCATTCACTTTATAATAAGATGGACAGATTTTTATAAGGTTGAGGTTTCATGAACTAACATGCTGATAAAATAACTGAGACACCATACAAGATAACGTAGCTCAGTAGTGCTCTTACAAGAAAATCAACAGGGCAAGTGAAATAAAGTATTAATCATCTGACTATTATTTTTACAAGTGTAGTGAACCTGATGAACCCTGTGTAGCTCTTTGCTTTAGTAAAATGCCCTGACAAAAGCAACTGAAGATAGAAAGGGTTTGTTTGCCTCATAGGTTACTACCATTGCTGGGAAGTTAGTGTGTCAGAAACTTGAAGTAGCCAGTGCCATTACAATCCACAGTCAAGAGAGCACTGAGTCAGTGTACATATGCTAGTACTTTGCTCTTTCTCTTCACATTTGTAAAATCCAGAGTTCTCTGACCAAAAGTGGCTAGTCTTCTCACTTTAATACATATTATCAAGATAATATATCATATACATGTCCACAGGCCAACCTACTCTCAACAGTCTGTCATTGAGACTCTTCCCAGATGATGCTGGACTATGTCACTTTGAGAATTAAGACTAACCATCATATATTTGCTACTATTAAGATCATAGGTCACAGATACTCTTCAGGCAAGAGAGCAATCTACCCACAGGAAATCTTTGTGCCTTCTTAAGCAGTCCTTCTCCATTATTTTTTCCCTTATTTTCTTGCTACAGCCCGCGAGACTCTGCCGCTGTTAGCTGCTACCTTCCTCACATCTGGCTCTTCTTTCAGCCATTTAAAATTGTGTATAGTATTTTAAATCTTTTTAACATATTCCAATTCCTTAAACAAGAAAGTGAAGTTCAAAGTGATAAAACATGATGATTTGATAAGAGAAAATTCAAGTGTTTATGAACACTTAGAGTTATTTTAGGTCTACATCTAAAGCACATCTCAAAATGCGTATAGTTTTAGGCAAGTTTGAAGTACGATAAAATACATGAAAAATGGTACATGGATGGCCAATTTTGATTTACCTTTTAATCAAATACAGCGCTCCCACCTGAGTAAAATTCTGAATGGTCCTAGAGCCCAGGGAATTAGTCACATATTTGTAAGTAAGCATCACTTTGTTAAACCACAGTGCAGAAGTCATGGGAACATAGTACAAGAGCTATGTACTGTGCATTGGATGTTAATGTGAGCTATGTAAACAGATCATGGGGGGTGTAAATCAGACATACAAAATGCCTGAGACAGGTCCATTCCCAGAGCTCCTCATGTGCTTGGGAATTCTAAGTGTGTGGCTTATGATGCCATGCTTTTTCAGGTTCTATAATCCCACCATTGGGTTTTGAGTAGCCTAAGGCATACATTGTATTCATCTTTACATCATAATTATAAGTATGTGGCAGAGACGAATTTGGGGGGCATGCAACAACCCAATTTTTGTAGTTACTAAATAACTTATATAATCTTTAAAAATATTTGCCAAGTAATAAAAAACTGCATTGCTTCTTTGGATTTGAATAAGGGCAGTGGTTTTTGCACTCTTTAGGATGAAGCTTTTGAAATCTCTAACATTCTGAGAAATATATTGATAGACATCTCCATTTTCCTGAATGGCTTTTTTTATGTTGAAAATATGCTGCATCTCACATACCTTTTAGGAATTGATGATGAAATACACTAGATTGTGTATGCATGCATGCAAGCATGATTCCATGTTTGATAAAGGTCTGCATTTTTCCAGGCAAAGAATGGCATATCCCAATTTTGTTCTTCATATTTTTAAATAGGAAGGCATTACAGTAGGCTTTCAACTCCCATTTGATTAATACAAATTTGAAGAGCCTTCATTTCCTGTAACCTCACAGATCATGTCACAGATCGGGAGAAAGCAGAACAGACAGTACTCCAAGGTCCCTCTACTCCCAGGAGTGTGGAAGCATAACATGGGAAGAAACAATGACCAGTGCTCACAATAAAGCTGCTTCTAAGATTGACTTCAGGAGGTAAAAACTAATATGGTTGTTTCTCAAGATGCCAGGGGGGGCAAATCCATTGAAAAATAAAGCAGCAGCAATTTAAACGCAGCATACGGCCAATTTGTGGCTTTTCAAAAATTTTCTTATAATGTCCATGCTTATCAGGGAAATGAGAGCAGATTGGGTTTCTGAACTGAGAAAGGCAGTTGTGAGGAAATTTGTTATGTAGATCTGGGCAATATAATCAGATTGAAGTCATTCAGTAACAGAGAACACTTAAATCTACTGGGGGCATTGCTAGTTACAGCCAGGTGTTTTCACTTTAATTTTTTCTAGATTTTTATCCTATATACAAATCCTGGTCAGGGTTTATTATTATTATTATTATCATCACAAAATAGACTGGTGTGAAGAAATTTCTGTAACTATGACCTTTGACCTCTCAGGTGTGTGTGATCACCAGCAACCTAACTGCTCTGCAACCAGCCCTGTCTACATATTCACTCCAGTGTGGCAGTCCTAATTACTCACATCGTCTGATGATCCCATACATTTAATCCACACAGATATGTATAGTAACATATTTTAAGTAGCAACCTTTAAGGAGATTAGCACATTTTCATAAACAATTGCTGTGTAATTGATTTTACCCTGATACTTGTGTGCGTAGGCAAGTGCTTCTTAGTACAGGCTAAGCATGTGTGTTGGCCCCATAATATGATTCACTAGTTTCCAACAAACCTGAGCATCGACACAAGTGTTTGACAGGTTTTGGAATTTGGCTTCCGAGAGAAAACATTGAGAAAAGTGGATGAAATATCCTTTCCAGCAGGAAAGGTTTATACAGCCTCTCTCCGACGAATTTGTTTTCCTGTTCCCAGGCTTACTATACTTCAGTTTTCCTACCTGTTCAAGGCAGAGAACACATCCATTTTTAATCAGCTCTGTGAACCTTTCCTGAGTCCCCTCAGCAGTATCACTGGTCCTTTTCGACGTTCACCACCCATCCCTTGAAATAACGCTGCAAGAACATGGTGGAGTCTATGTAACTCGCTGAACATTTTTCTAAGCATGTTGCTCGACGCTTTAAGGGCTGGAACTGAAGGTTTCTCTTTTCAGTGTATTTCTCTGGTGCAAAGGGAAGTGCCTCTGATACAGGAAACCCTCGGTAAATATTTAAATAAGCAAATATATTAAAAAGAGATGGATGAAAACAACAAAGTGCGGTGTGCTGTTTCAGCCGATGCTTGCTCTGGCTTCTGAAGAATTCGAAACACACACACACACACACACACACACACACACACACACACACACATACACACACACACACACACTTGGTAGGATTTATGCTGCTCCTTTGCTTACTTCCTGATCATTTTGCATTCTCTGCAAAATTCTGGAAAGCACATGTTCTTGGCAGGTACTTTGGTTTTGTGACTTAAGTAACCAACATCTGAGGGTCCCAAGTCCTTCATACCCGTTGAATACATCTATGTGCAGCATCATACAATCTAATGGAATGCCCAAATAAACGATCACAAGAAATAGCTGATTTTTAAATACTGAAAATAAAACGTTGGGCTCAGTGCTTTAATTATTTTTTCCTTGCAACGGATGATTTTATTATATCTGACACTATTAAGAAAAATGAATTCTTTTGGGAACTAAAATCTGAAAAGCCTGCCCGTTTTAAGTGCTTTCTCTTTGGGTGAAGATTTATTTTATTTTAATGTGTGACCACTTAGTGAGTGAGAAGGTTGTAAAAGACTTTTGTGTGCACATTAAAATTTTACAAGCTCTATGTTCTTAATATTTTACAATGTATATTATACATTTCCTGAAAGAGTGGAAGATCTGTTCAAATGGAAATAATTACACTTGAACTTGCCATCTATGTGTACCTACTAAGTGCATGCACTCAAAAGCCTGCCTTGTGTATATGACTAGAACCTAAAGCTCTTCTAAATAGTATATACTATGTTTGTGATGAGTGTTTTTCATTCTAAACAAGATACTCTACAGCTCGAATAGATTTTTTCCACAATATCTGCTTGAGTCCGCTCATCAGCCTACTTTAAGAGGGAACAATTGTAAATAAATGTCTGATCTTTACATTTGCCTGCTTATGACAACACACTTGATTAAAGATATATCTGTCAATGAGGAGTAGCTTTTGAAATTGGAGTTGCTGTCTGCCGCCGGACCACCTGCACACCCTGATCTCTTTTGAAAGAGAAATTACTTAGACTGATTGGGTCATGGTGGCTCTTAGAAATGAGCTTTCTGATTTCTATTCTAAATCCCTTAGGTTCATTTCCTACTATAATCTTACTTATTTAGGGCATTGTGGTCATGGAGGTTTCAGTGAGAGATGAGAGATACCTTTGTCATAGAATACATGCAAGGTGTAGGTCAGATTTTGTGTTTATAGTAATAGCGTGTTATTCTACAGCTACATTTGCTAGTAGGCCCAGGGCAAATAACAGCTGGTAGGCAAATTTGACACATTTCACATATACCAAATATATTTTCAACAATTTCTTTTGTGTTCACGATGTATAGGATTTTTGTTTATATTACCTGAAATAATAAAATCCCAAGAGGAAGTGTCCCAAATTTTTCACAATTCTTTTAAGCTTGAAGACAATGCGCCTTTTTCATAATTGTTTTATTTATATTTTTTAATCCAAATTAGGTAAGCATTGTCAGTAACTATGGAAGAAGAATGAGTGTTGGCTGAAAAATTTTACTTGTAGAAAAGGTGATTGACTTAAAAACAATGTGAAATAAAATGCATACATATTGTCAGTAGCATATACTCATAGAACCTTAAATTTTGAGAAAACATGATCTTGTATAGAAACTGTTTTTGGAGTAAAAGCATGGCTCATATAATGTTTTGACAATGATAGCTGCAGGGTCCAATTAATTCGAATTCTTTGTGACCTAATATTCTGATTGTAGTAGTCATGGAAAAATTCATGGAAAAAAAAGTGTTACATATATAACACTTTTATATATGTAAAGATGATTAAAGGTTTAGGTTGTCAGCACATATGCATTGACCTGGTGGCATAGTTAGTATCTTACCCATCACAAATGAAGATTCTTATTAAAAACAATTCCACTGGAAGAGGAGCAAATCAACATTTACTCCAGTGCTTATGTAACTTAAGGCCTTTCACAGTATTTATAATCCATTAAATAGAGTAACTCAGAAATAATTTGGAAAAGAGAGGAATGGGGATTTCCTACTGGTGTTATTATAAACATCTGCCATGTTCTTTCACTGTGTATGTGCGTGCGTGCGTGCGTGGGTGCGTGTGTGTGTGTGTGTGTGTGTGTGTGTGTGTGTGTGTGTGTGTAGTTATACCATCTGCTTCTCTCATACTGAGACTTCCACAGTTAAACCACACCCTACCCCTAGCATGCTGCATTTCTAGCTTGCAGATAGCCTGCCTTGGGACATCTTTGCCTCTGTGGGTGTAGTCTCCATAGCCTGTAATCCTAATGATTCCTTATGATCTATTTCTAGTTATTTATTGGTTCTGTCTCCCAGGAGTACTGTAACTAAGGCAAACCCTCTACACTTCAAAGAGTTTGTACAAAATCGTTATGTAAACTACTGCATTAATAGTTACATATATCCACTGAAATGACAGCATTTGGGGGTACATCATGATCCATAATAAGAGACAGTTTCCCATTAGAATAAATTCAAACCAAACTTTCTACTATCTCCTAAATGTTGACTTCTTTTTTCCCACATCACTGTTCAGCATGAACCCTGCAGTAGTCCTTTATCTTGACCCGCTCAGCCTCTAGAACTTCTTGGTCTTAGCCTGTGGGTTGCAACCCCTTTGGGGATTGAATAACCCTTTCACTGGGGTTACTTATCAGAGATCCTGCATATCAGATACTTACATTACAACTCATGACAGTAGCAAAAATACAGTTATAAAGTAGCAATTAAAATAATTGTATGGTTGTGGGAACAGTATTAAAGGGTTACAAGATTAGAAAGATAGGGAACCATTGCTCTAGACCATCATATGAACAAGCAATTGCCTTTATAATTTAGCTGTGCAGACTACCTAGAGTGTTCTGTTCTATTCTCATAAATTCAAGAGACTATGGAAAGAATATATCGGTCAAAATCATAAATCAGTTGAATTTAATCAAGAAATTTGTGCTTTAAATATTTGTGGTTTTTTTTGTGTGTGTGCATGTGTATTTAAAAGGACCGCCATTGTGTAGAGTATTTGGGAAATTGCTTAAGGAAGATTCATGCTATTTTTTAAAATTACCTAGATAATATAGTTGTCCATTCATCAGTTTTGTTGGGCTTATTGTCAATGTCAACAACTCAGGTCTTGTTGTTCCTAAATGAAATACCTGCATTTTGTAGGATGCTCAGCTCAGAAATAATCCTGAAAACATATAGAAGAAAAGTACAATACATGGAGCTTTAGGGAGCAAAGGGTGAGGCCGGGAGGCTGGGGGGCTGAGGGGCTGGCTCTGTGCACATTGGACTTCCATGCAAGTGTAAAGGCCCCAGGCAGGGCCAGTAAGACACAGGTGCAGTGGTGATGGTATCTGAAATCCCATTCTTTCTCCAATAGGAAGGGATGCTGAGATAGGAATCCCTGGAGGCCCGAGGGCCAGACCTTGATGTATGAGGTATGAAAGAAGAAAATACCTACTTTGAATAAGACCTGTCTCCAATAGGATGGAAGGTGACTACCAATAGCTGACATTGACTCTGAGCTCTACATGTACAGGATATAGACACCCACACGCAAGGGAACCCCAAAACATACATGAAAGCATGGCTCTCTGCTTCTGTCATCCCTTGTTTCTGTGTTTATGTCTATAATTCTCTCTCTCTCTCTCTCTCTCTCTCTCTCTCTCTCTCTCTCTCTCTCTCTCTCTCACACACACACACACACACACACACACACACACACACACACCAAACAAAAACAAAACAGAACAAATACTAGTGCGAAGGTGCCTTATATGAACTCACAGGAGTGGTATGTGCATGCAGTAAGGGGGAATAATGAATTCCACAGAAAGAAAATGACAAATGTGTTGGTATTTAATTTAGTAATTAATTATTTTACTTAGTTATAGAAACTGAAATCACTGCTTTTGATCTTTTTTTATCCCATTGAAAATTATAACCATACCCTGTTTAATCTTTGTTTCAGATATTTTATTTATGTTTTGTCTTGAGGAAAAAAGTCACAAGTTGAGTTTCAGCATTCTGGCGTCCTGAGAAAAAAGCACATTTTAATGATACTGTAAACTGAATTCTATCTTCCTCAAATTCATGTTGGCGGCCTATGCCCTGTGACAATATTTAAGATAGGGTCTTTTGGCTGCTATTTCAGATTATTGACCTTATATCATAATCTGAATGAACTGGTGTGTTTGTGGGTAAAAATGGCACATTGGAGATGTCTGAATATGCTTCCTCCATCTCTATTTCAACCCCATTCTGTTTAAAGTGAAAAAGTGCCAGGAAATGAGGTACTAGCATGGAGGTCACTTTCCTTAAGTATAAAAGAAAAAAAAAGTTGGCCAGAAACAGCCCTATTGTGAAGACTGCTATTGATTATCAACCAGACAAAGTCTAGACTCACCAAAGAGACAGGCTTCCGGGCACACCTCTATATCTATATTAGGTGCGACACTGGGCTTTACATAGATTAGGTCAGTTATAGTGGGAAGGTCCAGCTTAGATATAGGAGGCAGCATTCCAAGAGCTTGGGTCCTGGACTGAATAAATAAAAATAAAAGGCTGTACACTAACACTAGTGCCTTTTTGCTTCCTGACTACAGATGCAATGTAACAAGTTGGCCTCCTTCAGGCATGTCTTCCCTGCCTGCTGCCATGGATTCCTCGCCAGGATTAACTGTAACCATGAGCTATGAGCCAAGAGAAACCCCTCTTTCCTTAAGTTGCTTTGCTCGGGGTATTTTATTACAGTAACAGGAAGGGTAACTTGCAATCCCACCACATTCTGGTCTTGACTTTCTAGCCAACTGATGTAACAGGGAACCTGAGTCCTGCTGGCAGAATCTCAATATGGACATGTCCAAATGTTAGACTATGGCTCCAAGTCAAGGGAAATTGTCATTGCTGACTGGCAGAAATCAGGTGATATTTTAAAGACATATTCTACATTACATCGTGTTGACAACCTTGGACTGGGTTATGAAGAAGTGGCTGATTCCTGCTAACCAAGCAGTTGTTATACCTTAGGGATGAGACGAGGGAACAGATCTGTGTTAAACATTGAATGGACTCGATTTTCCAAGTCCTGAATGGTGATATGGGGAAGTACTACTATTTACATTACCAAAGGGACTTGAGGGAAGTAGAGATGGTTGTGGCCTGTTATGTCTTCAGGAAGGGCTGTTGGGTGATTTGGACATGTAGACTACCTTCTAAAACCTCACTTATCTTCCCTTCAGAAGGAGAGCCAAGCTTATAACACTACAAAGAAAGTGAATTGATGCTTGAAATGAAACACATGTTGATGAAACAAACTACCTTAATGGAAAATTCTGGACATAAATGTTACCATATTTGCTACGAAGAATACAGAAAAATCTGTCCTCATTTTCCTCTTCTTTTGGGGGGGGGGGAAATGGAGCCATCCCTTAGGGAAAACTAGCAACTGAACCCCATCCTGTCCTTACCATGGAGAGGGTATAAAATCACATTTACATCACATCTCCAGCAGGGGATACTTGCTTCTTGGGCTTTGGCTTCTGTCTCACTATGTGATACAAGTGGACCAGTTGTGAAAGTAATGTTTCTAACACGTCGTTTTTTTAGACCATGAGGAATAAAAATTTATTTCCAGAAGAACAACATGAGAATATCTTCCCTCTTAGGGTCCGGCTTTATTCGTGGTTGTAGTTATTAGCTTCCCTAAACTTCCTTTCTTCAGAGAAATGTTGACAGCAATTCCAGGTAATGAATATTCTATGAGATGGCCATGTAAGATGAACTCCGTGCATCAGTTTCTAAAATAAAAATAATAATAATTGCTTTTGCTTGTTGCCATAAATTTAAATAATGTTTCAGCATCATTTTCTTACTCAAGGTGACATTAGTGATAAACCTGGGTTGGGTGCTCTGTAAATATTAATAACATATCAAAATGTGTGATTTGTCAGTCAATATTGCCACAAAATTGGCCTGAAAATGGAATACCTAAATAAACTCAATACGTGCCCAGGATGATTAAAGGAATGAAGAAAATTATTAATATACAGTTGCTTTTTAAAATCTTTGCATTATGTGCTTGAATGACCATTGCTGGTATTACAGCATCACATTTTAATGTCATTAGCAGTGCCTTATTTTGAAAGAGAGATTTAAAGAAAATTCAATGCAGTCATGTTTTAATTTGTATAACTAACAGACATTACATTTATAAGCAGGAGATGATACATGTTAAAATAATAATGGCTCTGGAAAGTTTGCTTTTAAAGTAAAAAGTGAAAAATTATAAAACAGAATTTTGTATGCACGAAATGTAACACTCCATTCCAAGCACATAGATATGCTAGACAAAATATGCTTAGAATAAGTAACTATCTCTGTGAGGCAAACGGCTTGAGAAACACACAGGGAAGATGCAAACTGAAGTATCTGTAGGGAGTGAAGATGGCATTTCTGGTCCAGTCTGCAAGGATGACCAAGTTCTTCCCAATCTTTATGGACAAGAACAGGCTGGTGTCTTAGTGCTGAGAGGATCTGGAACCATATGCCTTTTCACTGAACTGTGACTATTAGAATGCTGTTCAGCTTAAGAACTGATTCCAGCCAGATGGTCATTACCATGCAGGTGGATATGTAAATGACAGTAGAATTCTCACTCAGAATAATAACATACAAGAAAGAGATAAGTCACATTAAAAGTTTGAGGGAATTGGCTGTGTACAAGTATAAAAAAAAATCAATACTTGTGAATGACATTCCTATTATTAGAAAAACTAATGGAGTGTGCTGTAATGCATAGAGACTGAATAGGGAAAAATATAAAAGCATTTTCAGAATTAATAAATGGAATGAAAAGTAAAGTTTGTCAGGGAAATTGATAAATTACATTGTTCACTAGCAAAATAGTTGCATATTGTGATAGCAATCTTTTTTATTTTACCAAACTGTAAAACTCTGTGTGTATATATATATGTAGGGTTTTACCTGTGTGCTTGTATGTGGATGAAAATGCGTTATCTGTATGTATATTCATGTGCACATAGAGGCTCTTCTTGATATTGGACGTCTTTTATTCCTTTCTTTTCTTGGGTTTTCAAGATAAGGTTTCTCTGTGTATCCCTGGCTGTCCTGGAACTCACTCTGTAGACCAGGCTGGCCTCAGACTCACAGAGATCCACCTGCCTGTGCCTCCCTGGGTTACAGGCATGTTCCACTACACCAATTGAACAGATTCTCTTTAGCCCAGAGCTCACTGCATCTGTCTAGTGTTGGTAGCGTGCTCTTCCTGGGGTCTCCCTTCCCTGTCTCTGCCTCTCAAATGCTGAGACTAGAGGAACACCTATGTTGGCTCAGTTTTCACTTGGATCCTGTGTAGAAACTCCAGTTTCTTCTGAAGCACTCTATCCAGTGAGCCACATATCTAGACTGTTCTCTATTGTAAGACAGGAAAAATTTTAGAGAAATAATGAATAGGCGGTGAGACAAGGGCTGGCAGAATGAACCCGGGTGAAAGGCCTCTGTTATTTAGTTTGAGAGGAAGATATAATGCTAATTACATTTAAAACACGTTTTTGTAGTGTAAAACACATAACGCAATGATAAGACAGGTAACCATTGAATCAACAAAGGAGATGGATAACTCTTAAAAATGTTTAAATGTTATGAATAGCGAAATCAAAGAAGAGGAAACATTCATTACCATTTTAAATATTTTAGAAAACAAAGATGCAAACACCTGACAAAAATAAACAGAAAACATAATTCCGAGATGATAGAAACAGAATCAAAGAGTACTGAAACAAATCTTAGTGATTCATTAAGTTTGTTACCACTGAATAATCAGGCTTGTCCTGGGTTAGTTTATCAAATCTTATGTTACAGACAGGCAATTGGACTCATCTGATCCGTGGAGGTTTTGGTTTTCTCTGAGATAGGTGTTCAGCTTGTACTTAACTAATTTGGAATTTGGCTAGTAAAAGTCAGACCATGTAAAAAAAAAAGTATGTTAAGTATTATTGGCTATATTCTCATAAAAGATCAAGGGCCCAGGAGACAAGCTAAAAGAAAACAAAACAAAAAACTGGTGGTGTGTGGACACTCCCCTGCTAAGCTTAGTGCTCAGACTTAGGCGAGCAGACCCCCTGCTGATATCAACCTACCAGACCCAAATATGTTAAAAAATCTAGTTCCTTGCAGACTCTAACCCACACAAAAGTGTCAAAAGCGGGCTCTTTGAAGAAAAACGTATCAAAGGTGCCCTGCAGACAAGCCCTGGGAAGTGTCCTGAGAGTGGCTCCTGCAATTTAGTTACCCTTGGTTCAAAAACCCACATCTGGAGTGGAGGCACAGAGTTTTCCCGTTTGTCCTTCTGTAGCTCTTTGACTTTGTCTTTCTTTGACCATTAAGTTTAGTGAATTAAAATCTAGCTCTTTGACTCTTGACTATCTTTATTTTAATCAAGTGAGGTAGGTTATCTGGCCTTTCATAGGCCAGAGGCTCCCTTTCCTCCTCTGGAAGGGACACAGATTTCTGCTGTCTCAAGCCCTGCTGAGCATGGCTGCCCTGAGCTCCCTCCCTGCCAAGAAGACCTTCTTCGTGACTGGTTCTCAGGACAGAGTCTTCTTTAGCTAGGCTCCGGAAGGCTGGAGAAAACTGTGACCAGATTCTCAGCCCACCTTCCCTGAGAGAGGAACCCAAAGAAGTGTGTCAGATGGAGCTCGCCTTTCTACCAGAGAACCATACCATCAGATCTACCTACCTACATAATTAACATTTACCTATTAATTAACATGAAATGGGGACAGCACAGGAAAGACAGTTTGAAACTCTTAATGATACTTCATGGTACCTACTGTTTTAGTTTAGGGTTACAATTTCTATGATATAACACCATGACCAAAGCAACACTGAGTGAAAAGATCCTATTTGGTTTAAGCTCACACATCCCTATTCACTATCAAAGGAAGTTAGGACAGGAACTCAAACAGTAGGAAGCTGGAGCCAGGAGCTGACAGAGAGGCCATGGAGTAGTGCTACTTACTGACTTTCTCAGCTTGCATTCTTATAGAACTTAGGGCCTCCAGCCCATGGGTGGCCCCACACAAAATGTCCTGAGCCCTGCCACACCAATCACTAATTAAGAAAATGTCCAGAAGACTTGCCTACAGCTCAATATTTTGAAAGCATTTTTTTCAATTGAGGTTCCCCCTTCTCAGATGACTCTAGTTTATGGTGATTTGACACAAAACTACCCAGAACACCTAATCTCTAACAGTTTAGACTTTTGAGGCATATATTAAGATCTCTTGTCTTTGAACCACTGTTTTTTTTTTTTTTTTTTTTTTTTTTTTTTTTGGTAATACGTCATTATGGCTCTTACCCTGTATCCTTGTAGCACATATTGTAACCACAGCCTGTTGTGTTTAATATCAAGTTAGGAGTTCACAGAATGTAAAACAAACAAAGACAATGAGTTCAGGGGTGTGTCTCAGTGGTAGAGTGTTTGATTGGCATGTGAGACCCTAGGTTTAATACCTAGCACTGAAGAAAAAGAAAAATATAAATGCAAAGGAAGGGAAGTCTCCTGAGACAAATACAAATATAATGAGCATTTGATAACAATCTTGTGAAAAATATGAAATTCCCTTTCTGTATTAGTTACTTTCTCATTGATGTGACAAGGAATCTTAAGAAAGAAAGGACAATTTTGGTTTACAGTTTTAGAAGGAAATAACCCATCATGGTGGGATGATATGCAGGCAGGCAAGGCATAGAAGGAAGAAGAGAAGACTGGCTGATCACATTGTACTCACAGTCAGGAAGAGTGAACCAGGTGAAGGTTGGCTATAAAACCCCAATGTCTGTCCCCAGTTACCCACTACCTCCATGAAGCAGCACCTCCTAATTGTTCTTAGCCTTTAAGATAGGGCCACCAACTAGAGTCTGATAGTTCAAACCCATAAGCCCATGGGCGACATTTTATCTTAAAACCTTAGTTCTCCTTAATGACAGGAATTATAAAAGGATACAAGGTGATGTTATTTTTATGGTCAGATTCAATCTATACATGTCTAACAAAACCAAGCTTTTGGAATACAAATTGATCATTTCATAAACTGTATTTAGAATTTTGAATGGTTTCATCTGCTTTGGAGAGCAATTTCACATATCTAGAATCATTTCAAACATGCACATTTCATGCTGCAATAATTTAGACGTTTAGATAAGTGTCTCCCTTATTGCCAGGATTATAAAGTTACAATGTGAAATCTGAAAATAATTTAAATGTACTTTAGATCTGAATGCATACATATGAGCCAGGAACATAATAACTTATACTTATGCACTTACATAAGCATATAAACAAATATAGAAGAAACAATGATATTAAAAGATAGCAAGTTTAGAAAAAAACAAGTACAGAAATGTAGTACTTATAGTAAGTGGATGATCACAGACAGAAACTACATGTGTTGTCAAAGCTACAAAGATTATTGTAATTATTCCATGTCTATATTCTAGAAAGGAAGAAGAGAATGGTTCTGAATTTGAGAGGGAAGCAGGAATTATGTCCATTACATTTTTATGGTTAAAGACAAAGTATGATAAAATGTCAACAGCTACCAGTACACAGTATTGAAAAACATGGGTGCTGGTTATACTATTATTTCCAATATGTTTTTAACTGTTTATTTCAAAGTAAAACATTCAACATTTTGTTAGATATATTGAGGGCCATCACTGGAGACTCCCACATTTTATTTAGGAGTCACAAATACCACTTTAACTAACAACTACATTTGAGGAAGTATAGACCTATGGTACTAAAATGTATTTGTATGTATAAAATTTACTTTTGAGTACCCAGCTTCCTACATATTCATGTTATGCCTTTTGCCTTCGTACCCACAGGAGACCTAACTCTTATGAATAAGTGCAAATTATGCGTCTTCCTTCCTTCCTCTTTTTCTTCTTCTGATTCATAGGGACTCCAAAATAACTTTCACATTCTTTACCTTTTCCCACTTCACTCTATAATTAATTTTAAATTTTGAGTACCACCTAGAAGGAAGGTTGTAGTCTTCTTGAGTCTCCAGTATCACAAGGTACAGTAACCACAGAATTGACTTTGGACATACGAGTGTTCAGAGTATGGTGTTATAACAGGCGATTTCAAGATGTTGAATGGCCTAACTGCATTTTCAAGAGCATCTGAGGCAATAACCAGTGTGGAGACTTTGTAAGGTTTTTACATATAAGATGCACACGTGCCCCTTGAGAAGACAAAACAGAAGCCACAGGAGAGTTGAGGAGCCCAAATTTTCACTGAAAGTCAAAGTGGTGGGTCCTTACATCCAAGAGATATTAAGCTCAGAGACCTTGGGTAGATAAGAGATGGAAGATGCAAGAGGAGACATCTTAAGGGAGAATGAATTATCTATTGCTTTGAGAAGGCTCATTGATGAAATCAGTAGATGGCGAAGACAGAGACAGAAAAGCAGTAAAGTACGGCATGTCTGTGTCATGTCAGACAAATCAGGCAAGACTTGAAAACAAAGTTAAAGCTAGAATTCATCTGGTCAGTGGGAGTGCTAGATTTCAGGTTGAGAATGATATAAGCATGTGTATAACCTTTAGTAGCTGGAAATTGATTTATTTTCTATGAATTGGTCTGGGTTAGAATGGGCAACATTGTATTGAAGGGACGGTTTGAGTATTGCAACCCTGACCGACACTCAGGGGCGCCTGGATAGCTAGAGTTGTACAATCCATCTCTTCCATTTTAGAATGGGTTTTGATTGATTGATTGATTGATTGATTTTTTTTCCTGACTATGATCTTGGATGATGAAGAAGAGCTACACTTGCAGACATTTTGCTATATTCTTCACAATGGTTTGTGGCATTGAACTTTTTCTGTGCATCTATATCATAACATACTCACTGCCAACTAACAGAAAACTCAGGAGCCAAGATATGAAATTATTTTTTTAAAGATCCCACAGTGGTCACACCCATGTGCTCAAGTTTGGATTCAAATTTAGATTTGAAGATCTTTGAATTTACTCTTGCTGGTTCCCACTCTCTGCCAAATAGCCAGACTGTCCCTGTCCTGGGAAGTTCCAAACATATTCTGGGGAAAAATGAGGCAGCTAAGATAGGACAGTAGCAACAAGTTCTGTCTTCAAGGTCCTCATGGTAGCCACTTGAGAGGTAAGAGCCTGATCTACTCTTCTGGGAAATGAAGTCTCAAGATGGTGACTTGGAAAATGATGAAATGGGTACAAGATGAGGAAAGAACAAAAAAGTCAAAGAAAGAAGAGAAAGAGGGAAAATTTGATCACACAATCACAACTGTATCCAACAACAGAAGTTGTGTTTTACTTCTTCCATTTCTATGTGCCTGTCCCCTGGGACACACAGTTGACCATTATACAAAGTACGTGGATGCTCCATAGGTGCCAGCTCCACCTCTATGGTCAGCATATCTCTGAGTTTTTGAGGCAAGAGATAAACTTGAGGCTCATTCAGTTGTGAAATTGGTTAAAGGAGAGAAAACAAATTTTCATCCCTCATATTCTTCTTATATTCATGTCCAACACCAGTTATCTCAGTGAAATTAGTGATTTCCTGATAGGTATTAACATTTTTTTGTCATTGCTGTCTGTTTTTCCTGTGTTTTTGATATGTTAGTTTGTGTGTGTGTGGGGGGGGGCGCAATCAAAATATCTCTCAAAGCTGAAGTTTACTGCAAAGTCAAACAATGTAAAAGAAAATGAAAAATTATAACTAAGACTCAACAGTCTGTGTTTAGTGAATAATTATGAACTAGTATATATTTTAAGAATTTTTACAGTTGTGCCACATCTTAGATATTGATACTGACATTTTTACTGAGGTAACTTAGAGCCGATCTTTAAGAAGGCCTCCTGGAATTAGCAATATCCCAGATTCCAGAGCTAAGGGACTTACATTTGGAGCAAAGGGCTAAAGCCAGACTAAATGCCACATGCTGTTTATAGAGAGAATTTCAACTTCTATAACACAAAAGCTTCTGTATGTAGAGGGAACGCAGAGCAGCTGGTTTCATGTTGAGATGGACCTAGTCCTGCCTGCATGTCTTTAGGGCCCTGTCGTTGCACCGAGGAAAGTTTGCATATATACATATATTTATATAATGTTAAACATATATTCATATACATTCATATATAGTATTTGCATATATGATATATATATAATATGAACTAATATATTAAGTTCAGGAGAAATTTATACATAAATATATGTACACATAAACACACTAAGGACATTAATTTTCAGAGGAAATTATAATACACACTCATGGACACACACCCTTTTTAAAAAACTGCTCTCAAGTTGTCTTGAATAATTCTACTAGTCAAATATTTATATATTTTCTGCAATACTTTTGAAGATGACGTTCTTAAACTTGGCCTTTTGCCTGTTTAGCATTATCCCTTCAAGAAGCGAACCTGTTACCATTTTGAAGGCTGCTGTGGAAGGCCACAAGAGTGAAAGAAGTCTGTGCTGAATGGCTCTTTTAAAATGTATGTAGACATCTTGATTTCCTGCAGCAACTGGTGTTAGAAAAAGACCCATGTACCTGAAAGCTTTCCAGTGAACCTTGTTTATATCAGACTCTCTTTTGCCTGGAAAAAACTCCCAGACATACAATGCAATTGCACACAAAAAGCACTTCTCCATTTTGTACAAAGGAGAGATATCCAACATGTCTGAGAGTCTTAGGAAACTACCCAGATTGGCCAGAATCAATGTCACTTCCTAATGGCTGCTCTGTTCTGGATGAGGAGGTCCATTTCACATGAACAATGGATGATGAAAAACATCTAGACATCAGCTTTTAGGTGGACACATTGTGAAAATCTAAGCAGGAACTGTTTATCTTGTCTTAAAAGTACATTCAGCCAAAACCTCCAGAAGGCTCTTCCCCAAAGCCTCAGGGTGATTTTGGCGGAATTTGTGTCATTGTAGAAGCCTCTGAATTGGAAGCGCGTACCAAATGCTACCTCGTATGTGGCACTTGTAAATAAGTTTAATAATATCATTTATGTTAAACTTACAAAGGGCTTTATAACATGAGAGTCCGGGGAATCAGCTATTCATAATCATAAATTAATTGGGAATTGCTCCCTCAAAAGCAGCTGTGTTTGCAGAGGGGACCCCTCCTCCCCTCCGTTCTCACTGCAGCAAGTGATGTGGGCTGTAGAACAGATCGTGCTGTAAGGGTTCACAGACACAAAGCAAGGCATTCCTGGGTTGGAGGGGCTGCAGTTCTTATGAGCTATCCACAGCAGAGCTGCGGCGTTAAATATGACAAAGCTCTGCCATCCACAGCAGCCGTGATCACAGAAGGCCCTTCGCAGCTGACCTTCGCATGAACTTAATTACAATCAGCAAGAGAAAAATGCTAGGCCTTTCATATAACATAATGCAGTTCCTCTAATTTGTTTACCAGCAGTGCCCAGCAAGGACCTTCTCCCCATAGATGGCTTTGGTGTGCAGAAATGAATCCAGGCAACCACATATAGAGAATATGGCAGAATAAAATGCATGCTGTGCATAATAGACAGGGGACAGTGGTCCAGGGAGAGAATTCCTCATGCATTCTGCTGTCATATTGGGGGTTACTTCCTAACAGGGTAATGTTCGTTTATTCCATAGTATGTATGACACATTCTAATTAATGACGGCAATAAGCAACAGACGTTCGCGAATATTTGGGTCTTGAAGGTACATTGAATGATGGGTGAATAATTTTAATACAGAATCAGCATTTTTAATATTGAAAGTCATAAGATTTTTTTAACTCATGGGAAATCGTGATATTTTCCCCCTGTTTTAATATCTCCCTATCTAAAACCAAGTTCAATATACAACCACAAAAAGCTAATAATTGGAAGCACCAATATTCAAAGACTGTATCCTTAAAAGACCTCAAGGTCAAGCACTTTATAGACACACACAATACACTGCAAGCTAGGCAGCTCTCTGGCTGCCACTTCCAAATGAACCTGGCTGGGATCTCCATGGTTTTGTTTTCCTTTATTCAAGTTAGCCGTACAAAAGAGTCACATTGTCCCAAAGAGGTGTGGAAATGTTATTATGAAGAGACACCACAGAGGGCTAATTGCTTTCTTTCTTTCTTTCTTTTTTTTTTTTTTTAAGATTTATTTATTTATTATTATATATACAGTGCTCTGCTTGCCTGTACTCCTGCAAGCCAGAAGAGGGCACCGTATCACATTCCAGATGGTTATGAGCCACCATGTGGTTGCTGGGAATTGAACTCAGGACCTTTGGCAGAGCAGGTGGTCCTCTTAACCACTGAGCCATCTCTCCAGCCCCACTAACTGCTTTCTTAACTAGGACGAAGCAAACAAAGCTGCTGTGCTTTGGGCCTTTTGCACTGGGCCAGTCAGTGCCTTTAGATAGATAATTTGGACATCGTCTTACCTAGAGTAGTTCTCCTTGAGCTACTGAGTCATGAAGAATTTTTTCAATCTCATTCCTTAATATACTGGTACTACAAAACAAACGCGAGGAAATTATTACTAACACACAAGCTACTAAAATGAAAAAAAATACAGCTGAGCATTTTAATAATTACTAGATTTATACCATTAAAATTTCTATTTCAGATTGTCACAGAGGTTTCCAAGAGCTTATATTCAATTCCCGTGCTTCTCTTTTTATCACAAATCAACATCTTTCCACAGACCATGCTTTCAAATGGAACTGCCCTGAGTCTAATGTAGTCATTTAATATCTTCATCTTTTCCCCATTCTTTAGACAAATGATTGGCAAGTTTTTTTTTCCTGTGAGATGCAGATATCAAATATGCTTGGCTTGCAGGGCATATGGTCTGTATAATCCATATAGGAAGCTATCGATAAGCAATATGCCAATGAATAACCTGGCTACATAACAATAAAACTTTATTTACAAAGGCCAGCTGCAGGTCATGCTTGGCTGCTGGATAGTAGTTCACTGCCCTCTGGTTTCAGTGATTGCAGCAGGATTTCCAAAATGTCTGAACATCTCATTAGAGATAGCACAACTTAGTTTCTGAAGAGAATATTTTAAAGTGCATATATATATATATATATATATATATATATGTATATATATATATATATATATCCATTATATATTTCTGTTGTGTAAATGAAGTTATTTATATACATTGTGGCATGGTTAAAACTGTCTGGCACATGCAGTTACAAGTCTTGTATAAAAAGCATACAGCATCCATTCTCTTTATACTTTTCAGTATAATATTTTAATTAACTTTAATACACATTTATTTTCATTTTCTCACTTTTTAGAAAGCCATCAATAATATTTTAATGAGTGAAATATTTTGTAAAAAAAAAAAAACTACCTTATGACCAAATCACAAATAAAGAACGCCAAACAAGAATCTCTAAATACCAACTTTTTTTTTTCCTGAAAAACCTGGCAATTTTCTCTATTGTGGGAGATCCTTGACTTTCCTTGTAAACTCAGCTCAAATGCCACAACTTTTTTAATTTGGCAATGTTTCTCAGAGTGTTTCTAAGTAGAGCATTCTGTGTGGGAGGGTCTGTGGCAGTCTGTGAAGCCTTCCTTTTTCCCCTCAGAAGGTGTTAGCCATGCCTCCCACAGGATCCCTGACCATTTATCAAGCCAGACTTGTCAGCTCAAACGTCCCTTCACCCTCACAGACTGTGTGCTCCTGGAGACTGATTAAGATCTTTCCTGGGCCTCTTTGTTACTCCCAACGCAAACAAAGAACTGTGTGCATGTGTGTATACCTCTCCGTTTCATTAAATGTAAAGAGACTGCTCACAGCCGAAAAGCCACCCACCCCCATAGTTGCCAAATATAACTGAGATTATATACACAGAGATGTTTGTAATCTACATATAATTATGCAAATGAGATGATATTAGGATGTCCACAAGAAGACAGTTGTGTAAGAAATTAAAAACAAACATAAAAGGATGTGCATTGGACCAAATGTATTGTTAATTGTAGAAGGGTTAAGGAGGCCATGGCAGAGAGCTAAGGCCACCTCAGTAAAGTCGCCTTAATCAGTGCTGCCTGACAAATAAGTGACTGAAAAGGGAACTATGCGGTTTGAGGCAGTTCAACAGCAGACATAGACACCAACTAGCCTTTGAGTGCGCAGGAGGACAGCTCTAAGGCCTGGTTCTGAACAGGTGCTCCATGTAGGTTTTTTTAAAAAGTGGTTTAATGTTCTATTTGCAACATCTAGCATCCTGCCCAAGTCTCAATGCATACATTTTTGATGGATTAATGAATGAATAAAACATGAAAACATACTCCATGCTATCTGCAAAGGTTCAATAGGTATTGATTGAGTGAGTATGCACATGTGTCATCGAAACAGCCTTCCATGGGCTAGTTCAGCTCTGAAACCATATCCTTTTCATCTGGCCAGTTCTGTATTTCTTTCCAAAGGAGAATTTTTCATGTGTACTTTCCTGCTTTAGCACCTTTGATAGTTCTGCCTTCTCTATTTCACTAACTCTAGGCTGTGTTTTGATTTTCAAGCTCAGTTTGAATGTTTATTCTATGTCCTCCTCTAACGTCCTAGTTTCAAGCACCTTTAATAGTTCCTCAGAACCTTCCCAACATTTCCCACTGTCAATAAATGTATTTATTTATTTATTTATTTATTTATTTACATCCCAATTGTAGCCGCCTCCCTCCTTTCCTCCCAGTCCCTCCCTCCCTCCCTCTTCCCCCTATCCCTCTTCCCCTACCTCTCAGAAAAGGAAAGGCCTTTCCCCTGTAAACCCATCCCAGTATATCAAGTCACATCAAGACTGAGAAATCCTCCTCCACAGTAGCCTGGCGAGCCAGTTCCACCAGGGAGAAGTAATCTAAAAGCAGGCAACAGACTCCATTGTCAGAGATAGCCAGATCCCCTTATTAGGGGACTCACATGAAGAGCAAGCTGATCATTGGGTACATATGTGTAGGGGACTGGGTCCAGTCCATGCCTGGTCTTTGGTTGGTGCTTCAGTCTCTGCAATCCTCCCTGGATCCAGGTTAATTATCTCTGTTAGACTTTCTTGTAGAGTTCCTGTCCCCTTATGGTCTTTCTATCCTTCCTTCCACTCTGGGACGAGGCTCCCCATATGCTGCCTAATGTTTAGCTGAGAGTCTTGACATCTGTTTCAATTGGCTGCCCTGTGGAGCCTCTAAGAGGATGGCTATGCCATTAGTAGCAGGATGTCTTTAACAGTGTCAAGGGTTAGGTATCTCCAAGAGGTGGGTCTCAGGTTTGGCCAGGCATTGTTGGGCATCCTGTATAACTCTAACCAAGCAAGTGAAAGACATGTATGACAAGAACATCAAGTCTCTGAAGAAAGAAATTGAAGAAGATATCAGAAAATGGAAACATCACCTATGCTAATGGATCAGTAAGATTAACATGGTAAAAATGGCCATTTTACCAAAAGCAACCTGCAGATTTAATGCAATTCCCATAAAAATACCAACTCAATTACTTACAGGTCTTGAAAGAACAATCCTCAACTTCATATGGAAAAATAAAAATCCCAGATTAGATAAACAACTCTCACAATATGTGAACTTCTGGAGGTATTTCCCTCTATCACCTCAAGCCATGCTATAGAGCAATAGTAATTAAAACAAAAACAAATACAAAACAAAATAAAACAAAATTCATGATACTGGTCAATCAATGGAATTGAATTGAAGACATAGATATAAACCTACATACCTACAGACACTTGATTTTTGACAAAGAAGCCAAAATCATACAATTGAAAAAAGAAAGCATCAACAAATGGTACTGGTCTAACTGGATGTCTACATGTAGAAAAATGCAAAATAGTAATTAACTATTTAAGTGATTCCTGAAAGTATTGTCTTGTTACAATTTTTAAGATTATGAATTAGATATTTTAATTTGATGATGCTGGCATATAATAGATATTGGTTTACATTCAGAATTTAAATGCACCACGATAGGAAAGATGTTTTCTTCAAGGCTACCAAATACAAATAGCCAAAACTCCATTAAGAATGTAACATTTACATAATTCCTGATTGTTTTATGGCTCTTCTTGCTGTAGGTAGTTTGTTGTATATACATGTAATAATTTAAACATGTACGTAAAAAATTAAAAATATTTAATATAAAAGAAATTATCAAAATTCTGATGAATCAAGTTTTAATACACTGTCTGGCTGAATGAGGTTGTCCATCGCAGCATTTTTTTCTTTGGGGTCTCAGGCATGGTTGAAAAGTGTATGCCTCTGTAACGTTAATACTGAATAATAAGAAAACCTTTAAAAAAAGAAAGAAAAATACAAATAGATCCATATTTATCACCCTGCATAAAACTCAAGCCCAAGTAGATCAAAGACCTCAGTATAAATTCAGAAACACTGAATCTATTAGAAGAAAAAGTGGTAGCAAGATTTAAACTCATCAGCACAGGAGAAAACCTCCTGACCAGAACATCAACAGCTCAGGCTCTAAGATCAACAATTAATAAATAGGACCCCATGAAACTGAAAAGTTTCTGTAAGGCAAAGGATATTGTCAATAGGACAAAATGGCAGCCTACAAAATGAGAAAAGATCTTCACCCACCCTACATATGACAAAGGGCTAATATCCAAAGTATATAAAGAACTCAAGAAACAGAATACTAACAAACCAAATAATCCCATTAAAAACAGGGTATTTCACACATTTCATGTTTTTCTTTTATAAGAATTTCATGTAATATATTTAGATCTATTTCCCCCTCCCACAACTCCCCTAAGCCTGTTATGTTAACCACAAAATTTTCTGTTTTCCTCTGTTTAAAAACCAAAACCAAGCCAAATTAAAACAAAAAATATAGAGTATGGCTTGTGTTGACCCCCCTACTTCAGAGCATGGAGCTAGTCCTGGAGTGTCACTCCATTGAAGAAAATTGAACTTTGTTTTCCTAGAAACTCTTGCAACTAGACTCTTGGTTAGTGCTGGGGTTTTATGCCAGTGCTTCTTCTCCATGCTGGGTTGTTTTTTCTAGTTTAAGATTGTGCATGTCTTGTGCATATTATCACAGTCTCTGAATTCATATGTGCATCAGCCCTGTCGTTTTTTTAAACTGTGTTTTTCTTGAAGTTGTCTACCACCTCATATTTTAAAGATCATTCTACTTCCTTTCCCACATTAGATCTCTGAGATTTGGGAGGATGCCTATGAGTTATTCCATTTGAGGCTTTGTGCTCCCAATTTTTTCACTCTCTGTACATTGCCCAGTTGTGGTTCTTTCTGTTAATCAGCATCACTAGAAGAAGAAGAAGAAGAATCTCTCTGATTAAACTTGAGAAAAACACGTACCTATGAATATAGCAATATGCCTTTAGGAATCATTTTATCTCTGTGTTTATTCAATAGGATAATATCAGTAGCTTTTTTCCCTACAGTCCCATGACCTTAGCCTCATTAGCAGTGTCAGGTAGGGGGGTCCATCTCACTGAGTGGGCTTTAAATCCAATCAAAAAGTCTGTTGTTATTCCCAAAGCAGTCTTACCACTATAGCACTAGTGGACACATCTTGCAGGTAGGTTGATACTATAGGTCACAGGGGTCATATCTTGCTAGCATTAATGATTATTTTAATCTTATGTAACATATAGTGTATCTTCCATTATTGGGATTACTAATTATAAGGGTTGAGGTTGACTGACATCTAAATCTCTCCATTCTCTAAAGCATAATTATGTGCTATCTTCTTCCACAGGGTCTTACCATTTTGTTGTGTGTGGGGGGGGGAGGGTAAATAGTGGACTTGGTAATAGCCTTATAATGTTTGAGACATCCATGGGACCCCTTTGGCCAATGACTCAAAATTATGTAACCTGTTCTTGGCATTGCAGGTTTTATTTGGTAGCATATGATGTTTATCTAGCATAGTGTCTTCTCAATTTTGTGATAGCTCAAATAAATTTCATGTATTTATGTATTTTGTGAGCATTATAAGACAGTAAGATTTCATATAGATTTTTTAAAATCATTCATGTTCTGTCTACTTTTTCTTTCTACTGTAAGTCCATTTAATTTTCATTTTATCCCTTTATAGCACTATATTCTATTTCAACTTCCTTGAGAGAGCACTCTCTTCTCTCCTGATCCCTTACCAGCTACTTAATCTTTTTTAAATATTATAAATGAAACACACATATCTAACTCTTAAAAGCTAATATCCACTTATAAGAGGAAAGAGTATGTTTGTCTTGCTCGGTGAGTGTTATCTCACTTGCGATGATTGCTTCTAGCTCCAAGCATTTACATGTAAATTTCATAATTTCAATTTTAACAGATGAATAATACTCCATTTATAAATGTACCATATTTTAATTATCCATCCATCAGTTGGTAGACATCTAGGGCATTTCTAATTTCTAGCTATTATGAATAAAACCATGAACATGGATGAGCAGGTATCTCTGTAATAAGCTGTGCAGTGCTTTTGGTGTATGCCCAAGAATAGGAAAGCTGCATCTTTTGGTAGATATATTTTCATCTATTTGACGAAAGCTGATTTCTATAGTGATGGTACCAGCTACCTTTCCCACCATCAATGAATAAGTGTTCCTCTTTCCTTACATCTTCTTTAACATCTAGTGTCATTTGCTTTATTAAGCTTGGCCATTCTGACTGAAGTAAGATGACATATCAGAGAAACAGTTTTATTTTGCATTGGCATTGGGTGCACTGATGAGTAAGAATGTTGGATGCTGAGCTTTGAAAAGTGTTTCCCAGCTAGTTGTGTTTCATCTTTTGAGAGCTGTGTGATTTTTCTATACACTGTTTTAAATTTTTTGTTGCTTATCGATATTCAGGCTTTTTGTCTATTCTAGGTTCTAACCCTCTTTCAGTTGTGTAGTTGGTAAATATTTTCCCTATTCTGTAGGCTATTTATTCACTCAAATATGGTGTAAGGAGCCCTTATTTTCATGAAATCCTACTTATTAGTAGTTGGTCCAAGTGACTGAATTATCAGTGTCCTGTTTAGAAAGCTCTTTCCCGTTCTAATGAGGTCAATTGTACTCTTTACTAGTCCCCTTATTTTTAGAAATGTCTTCCACGGCCTTAGATACCTATTTGGCTGAAGGTGTCGCCTGTTCCTCAAGGCTTTTCAAAATCATTCTTCCCATTGTAACCATTCACTGCGCATCTGCTATCCTGCATATATGACTATGAGCAACAGGCCAGCAACCAAGCTTTACCTATCCTACGTGCTTTATGGTGTCAACACGTCAATGTATGCTTCTTAGATGGCAAGATAGGATAATGTTGAATCTGCCGTGGAAACTAGTAAATTTCACACAATGTCAGACTCTCCCTCTTTTCCTACTTCTCTCATGTGGGGAATGACATTATGATAACAGTATTATAGATACTGTTAATGAACACAACTATCATTTGACTGTAGTGTGGGACTTTAGCCATTTAGGATGGTCATTCTTCTTTCCCAGCCCTTCAAACTGCCTCAGTAAAACTCAATGCATACAAATACGGTAGACGGGAATTTATTATTTCTCAGACTGTAGTCTGTGGAGGCTAGGCCAGCTCACCTCATATATACTACCTCAGTACCAGTTTTCTAGGGTCTCATTGAACAAAATAGAGCTAAGAGAGGATGCTGAGAAAATAAGTCAGGAAGAGCACAGAATATCTTTAGATTCAACAAAGTCGTTTCTTAAAATTGTCTAAAAATATCTTTAAAAATTCTTTGAAATCAAAAGTATATCCACAAAACTTATCATTTTATTCCCTAATTTTACATGCTGCAATAAGTTGGTTTGGATACTGAAAACTCATTTGCAAATATGTATAGTGTTATTAATTTTATTAACATATTAATATTTAAGTGGGTATGTGCTTAAGAAAGGCTGAGAACTTTTGCTTTTGGAACCTGAGTTTTGTGGGTTGGGACTGTAGCTCAGTGGTGTGATGTGCCTTGTTGTCTAATGTGTGTCTTGCTTCTTGGGTTTAATTCCCAGAAGTGCAAAACAAACAAAACAACAGCAGCAACAACAACAAAACCAACCAAACAAGCAACCCTTCTCTCCCAAGCCCCAAAATACTGAGGAATATGAATTGAGCAGAAGGACTTGGTAATGACTCTGCCTTTCTTAGAAGTGTAACGTCAGGAAGAAAAGGCAGATCAAGGGTGGGTTGATTCTAAGAGAACAGATGGTCTGTGGCTCTGTCTGCCAGAGACATGGGCAGGAAGAAATGTAAAACTGTTCCTGCTCTCCTTTTCCTCTAGAAAGAGAACACGTCCACAAGAGCTCAGTGTGGGTGGACAGATGGGATGCTTAGAGAAAGAGGTTGGCAGTTTCTTTTTCAGAAGAGCCTAGTCAGTGTGCGCTGTTTCTTCTGAAACCAGAGATTGCCCTCTGGTTTGCTTTTAGGAGCACAGACAGGGAGACAGACCATGAGAGAAGGCGACACTGAGTCTACATGCATCACTCACAGTTTGTCCTGTCCCCCAACATTATCTGATTGGAGAAGATTTTGTTGTTGCTGATGAATACTTGGTTATAGATAAAGCTTTTAAATTCATGGATGCTGCAATAATATAACACAACCCTAAAAATGGCCTCTAAACAGGATAGGTGACAATTGTATAAAGTTTTAGATTCCATATGATGTACCAAGTCAGACACTGAGGAGTAGGACTCTATAATCTGTGTTTTGACAGGACCCATAAGTGCCTGGGATTGAGACTGGATGCTATTAAATACAGTAGCAGAGTTTAGAGATAGGGGCTATAATCACGGATTAGATTAGTTCAAATTGTAGATCACTCCTTTGTTAGTGTTATGCCTTGGCCAGATACTCACCCTGAGAAATTAATCTCAGGTATTGATAAATACAAATGAAATGATGTAGTTACACATGCTTAAACAAGAAAGTGCAAAGACATCCAAAATTCTATCCTCTTATTTCATATTATCGAGTGACCCTTGTACATTGCTTGACTCCTAATGATTACTTGCAGTGGATGACTGTGAGGACAAGTAATGTAGGTCTCTCTCTACCAGCCAAAAATACACCAACAGCAGCAGCTGCAGCTGCAGCAGCAGCAGCAACAATAACAACAACAACAGCAACAGCAACAAAACCAGAATCAGGATAGTGTAGAGCCTCCCTTTTGATCCCCTGCCTCAGAGCCTACCTCTTCTACCTCCATTCTCTCTGTGAACCAGAAAGAAATATCTGTTTTGCTTAGTGGCTGATGCTATAGAAGCACTATATTGTTGTAATTGGAATAGAGTATCTGGGATAGCAATACAGATGGAAAAGGAATTCAGAAAGAGAGGTTGAAGCTCAGATGTCAGATAGGAAGAAAGCTGATTTCAAAAAGTGAAGGATGCTGTCTCTGCACAACAGGATGCCGAGCTTGGATCTTGTCTTTGTCTCTGTGAGTGATTGTGAGAAGACACTGATCCTTAGAAGCCATAAGCTCAGAGGGACAATAGGCATTTTCTGGAACATTATTGTCTATCAGAGTTTGGGCATAGCGCTCATTCTTTCATGTAGGCTGGAGGAATGGTGGGGTAACTTTAAGAGAATCAAGAGTTTCCTTTTAAAGTTACTCTTTGTCAAGACTCCTCATGAATTCCAAACTTTCATGTGTGTTTAGTCCAATCTCTGTGATGTTCTGCTTACCATTTGGAAGAAAATAAATAATGAGATTGACATGGTATCCTTTTCTTCTCTTGTTCATTTGCATCATTTCTCCATGTTCTCTTCCTGATTTTCATTTCATTGATACAGAGCCACTGGTACTTCCAAGAATGAAGCTTGCCTTTTCTATCACTCATATACACATCCACTTGGGCAGTTTAACTTCCACTCTTTTTTCGGAACTGACTCCGTCTCTTCGTTTAATGGTCATAAGATGATGAAATAACCAACTTTAGGAAATGTTCTCTGATACTCTAATTCAAAGTGAGATCTTTCTTTAATGTGACCATCCAAGGAGGATGTTTTAAGAGCTCCATTGAGAAGAGTGAGTCTAAGATGCATTGGCCACATGATGTATCCCATATTGGCCATGAACTCACACCCTTCCTGTCTTAACCTCCCAAGTGTTGTCATTAGAGTTGTGCATTGCCACAGCCAGCCCCTGATGGACATTTTTTGTTACAGCTTTGAAGAATGTTTAGGTAATTGTTATCTTGAACATAGCAAGACAGATACTCTCAAAACCCCCATATTTGTATTGATATATCCAAACTAAGGCAACCAGTTTTATCAAGGAAAGACATGGAGTGTGTCTCTACGTGCTCCACTTACTGGAGTTGTATTAATTTGAAGAAACTCCAGAAAAAAGGGGCATGCTACCTCCTGCTATTTTCTAAGATTTAGAATAAAATGAGAAAAGTTAGGGAGACCTGGCTGGCTGTAATCAAAACTAAGTTTGAAAGCATGAGACCAAAAGATAAAATTAAATTAAAAATTAAAAAAAAAAAACTCAAAGAGAGAGAACATTCCAGCCAATACTTTAAGTCCAACATAAAGGTCACCATTTGGTATGAATCCTCTTACGGTGTTAATTCTTGAACTGCAGAACTGTAAATATAAGCTAAATAGACTCAATTTAGGATTTATAGGGGTAGCGTTTTTTGAATGAAAAAAAAAACTGTGAATGCTTCGGATTGTGCAGCTTCATCAACAGACCACAGCACACTTCATTGAGCTGCCCCACTTCTCCATAGTCCCAGAAGCTCTTTATAGGCTTTCAATGAACTGGGTTGTTTTGGTTGTCAAGGGCAACACCATGTAGAGTAAGAAGCAATGTCCACACTACAGTCATCTCTTGATTAATTATTTTCTTTTCAATAAGTAGTGGCAGTAATTTGGAATAAATAACTACCCAAAGGAAAACAATATATATTGTGCAAACAAGGCACCAGGCTCAAAACAGATCATTGGATAGTTGAAATAATAAACAAATGAACACATTCATACTTACAGGAAATTTTAAGTAGGGCACGTGTGCATATGTATCAGGATTTGCAGTCAGCCCACAATGGTGGCTTTTATTAAAGTTTCAGTTATCATTGACTAGAGTGGTTTTTTATTGTTGTTTTTGTTTTGTTTTGTTGTTTTACTTAACCTTTTATTGTTTTAGTAAAAAAACTGAGACAAGATCACTCTGTGTAGCTATGGCTAACCTAGAATCATTTTGTAATTTTTGTTTATTTTGTTTTGTTTTTAGCGTCAACTGATATTATGCGCCTGCCTCTGCCTCTACTGCAAGTACTGAGATTATAGGCATGTGCCATAACCCCTGGCCAGAATAAGTTTTTTAAAACTGAGGTTTTAAGCACAAAAAGTTACCTTCTTAACACATACCATAGGACTCCCTACTTCATAATTCTACTCAAACATTACTGTTTATTATAATATATAGATATGACCATGGGAATATTTTAATAGGCATATATACTGTTATATTAAATTATTTTGTGCAATAGTATACAATGAGAATATGTATTTTTTCTTTTCTTTTTTTTATTAATTTATTCTTGTTACATATCAATGGTTATCCCATCCCTTGTATCCTCCCATTCTTCCCTCCCTCCTCTTTTCCCCTTATTCCCCTCCCCTATGACTGTTCCTGAGGGGGATTACCTCCCCCTGTATATGCTCATAGGGTATCAAGTCTCTTCTTGGTAACCTGCTGTCCTTCTTCTGAGTGCCACCAGGTCTCCCCCTCCAGGGGACATGGTCAAAGGTGAGGCACCAGAGTATGTGAGAAAGTAATATCCCACTCTCTACTCTACTGTGGAGAGTGTTCTGTCCATTGGCTAGATCTGGGTAGGGGTTTAAAGTTTACCGCCTGTATTGTCCTTGGTTGGTGCCTTAGTTTGAGCAGGACCCCTGGGCCCAAATCTGCCTATCATAATGTTCTACTTAATTGATATGTTTTATATGTTTCTATTCAACACTATATATTAAGGTAATAGCCATAATAATCTTTATGTATACAAGCATGAATGATGGTTTTTAACTTCTCCTTGTCTTTATCAAAGCCTGAATTTTTGAAATTATGCATGTGAAGATAATGTTATAGTCCAAACTATATTTCTGCTTACTTACTTAAAAAAAACAGGTCTGGGGATTGACTTCAGGAACTCATTCATACCGGCAGTATCTCTGGCACTGATCTAACTTGTGGTTCACTTTTTGACTTTGACTATCTTAAGAATATATCCTATTACCATTGTGTTTCCCCTGTCATTAATTAAAATACTTATATAGTATTTTACTACTATTTCCGTAGTTGCCTTAGAGTTAAAATATTCAGTACTGATTTATTGCAGCCTAATATGCATTAGTACCTTTACCACTTCAGTAATGCTGACTTCATGCATGCTAATTCATTTACAAGTCTACATGTGTTTAAATGCATATAGTATGTTATTTACATTCATTTTAAAAATAAGTATCCTGAGGCTGGAGTAATGGCTCTGTCAATGGGCTCATTGCCTACTCTTCTAGAAGGTCAGGGTTCAATTTCTAACACTAACATGGTAGCTCACATCTACCTGAGTCTCCAGTTCCAGGTTATCTGGCCCCTTTACCTGGCCTCTGTGGTCACTGTATAGAGGCAGTACACAAGCATTTTTGCAGGAATAATACACATACAATTAAAATGAAATAAAAAAGTGAAAAATTTAAAACATATCTCCCATTTTTTCCTTGCTCCCTTCACTCTTGTGTTCCTATCTAGGACTTCAGTATTATTGTCTGTAATAATCTCAGAGGGATATTTTTTAAAAAATTGTGTTAAAACTATTTTCTATATCTATAAATAAATACCATGAATTGGATACTTTTCAGTAATAAAGGTTTATTTAATACATAGTGATAAATGCATGCTATTCATAAGTTGAGGGACCCAAACTGCCTATTGCTCATAAGTGCTTATGAAGCAGCTCAGTGCACCACTTAGTGAGAGGGGTGCATACAAAGGACAGTTGCAAAGTAATTTTTATACTGCCCTCAATCTCAAGATAAAAATAATCCACCCATGGGTGAATCAATTCATTCTTGATGGCAGAGACCTGTAACTCTTTAAATGTTCTATCTATAAGCAGTTCTTTGTGTGGTAAATTATATTTCTGCATGAGTTTGGATGAGGACATTCAAATTATAACTGTGTATAATACACACACACACACACACACACACACACACACACACACACAGACAGACAGAGAGGCAGAGAGACAGAGAGAAAGACAGAGAGAGAGAGAGAGACAGAGAGACAGAGACAGAAAGAAAGAGAGAGATGGAGAGACATAAAGAGAGAGATGGAGGGAGGGAGGAAGAGAGAGAGACAGAGACACATACACATACACACACGCACACACACACACACACACACACACACACACAGACAGACACACAGAAAGAGAGAGAGAGAGAGAGAGAGAGAGAGAGAGAGAGAGAGAGAGAGAGAATATCTCTGATTTGTTTCTCTTCATTAAATATTTTTCTCAAATTTGTATCCAGACATTTCTATTAACAACATTCCTCAGCCATGAATTCATAAACCGTATCTCTTCTATCTCGGACTTCCACTATCAAGCTGTGACTCCTGTGAAATGACTGAATGTTAGAAAGTAGTTGCTGACATCATTTGCATTGTAAATACCTTTTATGTTTGAAATGATAAGCTATTTAATCTCTGTGTTGTTGATTTATTTTTTTAATTTATTTTTAATGTATATATTCATTTTACATCTCCGTTCTGGCCCCTCCCTCCTGGTTTCTCCCCTCCACCCTTTTCCCCCTGCTCCCTCTTCCCTTGTCCTCAGAAAAGGGTCCTCCCACCACCACCACCCCTGCTTCAGCTCATCCAGTCTCATCTGGACAGAGATCATTGTCGCCCACTGAGGCCCACGTCATAGACAGCACCTGCTCAACTTACTAGGGGACCCACAAGCAGATCAAACTGCTCATTGGTTACATCTGTGTAGGGCCCTAGGTCCAGTCCATGCATGCCCTTTAGTTCGTGCTTCTGGCTCTGTAAGCCAGCATGGGTCTAGGTTAGTTGACTCTGTTGGTTTTCTTGCAGCATTCTTGTCCCCTCCCAGTCCTTCTATTCTGCCCTCCCACTCTTTCACAGGATTCCACCAGGCTCTGCATAATGTTTGGCTGTGGGTCTCAGCATCTGATTTGATCAGCTGGTGGGGCAGCCTCTCAGGGAACAGTTAAGTTAGGCTCCATGGATCAAATTCTGTTACTTGTGCAAAATGTCTTTGTCATTTTCCATTTTAGCTCCTGCTTCTTCTGAGATTTTTTCTTCCATAACTATTATTTTTCATAGGCCTGTAATTTTCGTGGTAGATTAATCCCATCCTTAGATACAATATTGCCTTCATAAGCACCTTCTGGAAGAAAATACATTTAAAGAATCTATGATTATTTCAATGTTCAAATAAAGAAAAGTGATTTTAATCCAGACTCCATTTTTTTCCTGTAACAGTATCCAAAACTACAGAGCTTAGTAGAATGCCAGTGTAAATAAAAGCAAATCAGAAACTTTCTCCAGTAAAGAAAAGTTAAATAAAATTAATTTTCCTTCTCATACAAAACAACCATATTTAGGTAAAATATAGGTAACATTGCCTCTTAAGGCATTGAACATCAGGAAAATATGGGGAATAATCTCTGAAAAAACAGAGTGAGTCCTTTGAAAAAAAGAAATATTCCATTTATAGCTTCGAGCAAATATTCAGTCCAGACTAGTGGGAGACAGAATCCTCAGAAAGCCCGTGTTTCCCTAGAGGTAAAGGGGTACCAGTAGAGTTTTATATACGAGGACACCAGAGGGATGGATGAACAGGAGCAAGTGGCTTAGAGAGTAAAGCTCTTTGAGGAGTCAATAGTTTGGTAGTGGTGTGTCAGAGCATTCACCAGCATGTGAAACATTAAAATATGCAGCAAATAGATGGATGTCCTGGGTACAGAGGTGGGAACACTGACTGTTTCCATTAGGAATCACAGAAAAGTTTAAAATGCATGGTGATGGGTAGCCTACATGGAAGGATCGTGAATGGAAACTAGTGAGTAAATAGGCCTAGGTGGAACTGCAGTCTCAATAGCAAGTTGTTTTTAAAAATTTAAATCTATTCTAAAACAAGCCCCCCAAAAAATATATAGAAATAGAAAAATACCTAGCATCCAACAATTCAATACTACAATGCTTGCTCCCCAATCAGTTATTAAAAATATGCAACTGATAAAATATTACTAACACACAAAAAGGAGAAAACAATAAAATGAGGCAAACATAGTCGAAGGATACAGTGTTGGACTGTGGTTCACTGACAGAGTGGATAGTTAACATGTCAAGACTTTAGGCCCAGTTTCCATTGACACTAAAGTCACATAGAAATATGGGGTCTACAATTAAAAACAATATATAATCTTCAAAAAAAAAGTACAGTGTTTGAGATGGAAAGTACTGACGGATGGGATACATGATAGAATAGTCATTGTAGGTAGAAGATGAATGAAATTAAATATATAGTGTTATAAATTTCTTGAAGAGAAAAAATAATTTGAAAACTTAAAAGGGTGTCAGTAAGCTACTGGACAGCTTAAAGCGACTACATGTATATATTATGCTCATAGTACATAGTCTTTGAAAACCAAAAAGATTAAGCTATTTAAACTGTTAGAGTTGGAAGAAATTATGAATATACAGATCCTGGAGGGTCAATGAAGTCCAAGTATGTTTTTATACATCTGCATACAAACACTTCCTAATAAAATCATGCAGGTGTGACACAGACTGAATTTCTAAGATATACAGGGCTACAAAGGGAGGAGATAGTATATTATGAATAGATGAAAAGGGTTAGGCTAAGAGCAGATTTCTCATCATAAACCATGTAGTTAAAGGAGAATGAGGAAAAACCATCTTGGTCTCTCTAGTTATATCTGATACAATACATTTTCAGTAATGAACTTAAAAAAGAAAAAGTTTATCATAACTACAAAGAAAGGTAATTCCTAAAATAGAAAAAAAAAGGACACAAGATGGAAATATGGATTTTCTGAATATGAGAGAGAGAGAGGTTTTAAAAAGATAAGTGACTATTTAGGGAAAAATGAAGGCAGTATTTTCTGAATTCTGGTTATGTAAGTCAGTAAAAATATTGAATAAATAATTAAAATATATTAGTACTAAAGAAAATATAAGGAAAAAATGGAGTGGAGCTGTTAGGGCAACTAGAAAACAAGGTAATTACATGAATTACCATATTACCTCAAAGTAATCTAAATGTCTAAATCCTAAAGTCAATTTTGAAAGTATGACTTGTACTCTTTGTACTTATAAAAATATTTTAAATGTATACTCATAGGAAGGGTAGAAAAGACAGCCTGCGCTGACTTTGCTCAAAGGAAAGCTAAGTTATTGTATAAGAATAAAAATAGGAATTGGGGTTTAGATATTCCCTCTTTCAATGAATCTGTGAGCAATACAGAAGACTAAAGAAATGGTACAAAAAAATAGCAAGTGGCAGGGAAGACTTCTATAAAACATTGCCTGAATATGATAGGGCAATTGAACTCCTAAACTCATAGCAGCCAGTTACCTGGCCAAGATCAAGTCAGCCAATTCCCTATCTCAGATTGGGGAGTGCTCAAAGGTTCCACCCTTGGCAGAGGAGCTATTTTTGGTTGATGACTACATGGGAGGGGAAGTCAGTTTTTCTCAGGAGTGTGGGCCAAAATCAGGTGGGTGGTCCAACACCCATTAGTATCTGGGTAGCTCTGATTATATCCAGTGGCCACAAAATTAAAAACAAAAATATGAGATAGAGAACATGACATTGAGAAAGAAAGGAATGCACTAGGCTAGCCTAAGCAGACTTAGAGTAAGGTGACTGGGATAAAAATACATTGTGTACATACATGGAATTCTTGAAAAATAAAATAAAAATATATTTAAAGCATATATTTTCTAGGATGAAGGTCATTTTATATAGATAGAAGGTATGAATTTATAAAAAAAAAAAATACAGCATTCTTAAACGATTCTGTACCTGACAACCAATACACAAAATCCATGAGGCAACAGCTGATATAAGTGCAAGGAGAGATCCAAAAATCCAAATAATGTTTATTATTTCAATATCCCTCTTGTTGTTATTGTTAGAACATGTAGAAACAAAACCATCAGGATGTGCTTTGCGGGGACAATAGCGTGAACAAACACTCTGGCATTTCCAGAGCACTCCAAGCAACGATATAATACACATGCATTTCAAGGGCATATGAAATATTTACCAAAATAAACTGTATCCTAGATCATAAAAAATGCTTCAATAAATTTAGAAGGATTCAAGTCACAAAAAGTATGTTCTCCTTCATCCAATAGAATTGAATTAGAAATCAATAACAGAAAGCTCTTGGTAAAATCCACAGGTATTTCAAAAACTATATAAAATACTTATAAATAATCCAGCGACCAAAGAAGAAAAAGAGAAAGTACAGGATGTTTTGGTCTTAGAGGGAAATGAAAACACAGCATATCAAAACCCAGAGACGTTACAAGAGCAGTAATTTAGTGGAAAACTTTTAACACAAAAGGCTAAAAGAGGAAGAATGACTTCAAATCAGTGACCTCGGTTCTGCCAATGACCTTGGTAAATAAAGACGAGAAAATTAAGCCCAAAGCAGAATAAAGGAAATTATAAAGACTGGAGGTGAATTCATTGGGATAAATGAGGGGAGGAAGACAGAGAAAAGCAATTAAAGCAGCAGCTGATTCTTTAAAGTCAATAATGTTGACAAAACACTTGACATGCAACAGAACATTAAAGAGACAGTATAAATTACCAACGACTGGAGTAACTGAGTTTGTGTCATTGCAAGGTCTACCAGATACTAAGAAGATAATAAGGGACTGTGTGAATACTTAGAGCACATGAACATATCTGTGTACAAACACACCCCCCCATACACAAGCATGCACGCACACACGCACACATGCATATACGAATAAACGTGTGTGTATATATGTGTGTGTGCATGCGTGTGCGCCTTCCTATAAGTCGAAATATGGAGGTCAGAAGAAGGTGTCAGACTCCTCAGAGCTAGAGGAACAGGCACTGGAAAGCTGCCCAGCATGGATGCTGGGAACTGAATGAATTGTGAGCCTCTGAAAAGAACGGCTGATGTTCTCTACTACCAAGGCCCTGATTTATCTTTTTAAAAATTAATTTATTCAGATTACATCTCAATTGTTATCCCATCACTTGTATCCTCCCATTCCTCCCTCCCTCCTGCTTTCACCCTATTCCCCTCCCCTAGGTCTGTGACCGAAGGGGACCTCCTCCCCCACCATATGGTCATAGGCTATCAAGTCTCATCTTGGTAGCCTGCTTATCTTTAAACTCTTCAAGGAAAAGAAAATTAAATCAGCTTGTGGTGGCGCACGCCTTTGATTCAAGCATTCAGAAGGCAGAGACAGGCAGATATCCGAGTTCAATGCCAGCATGGTCTACAGAACAAGTTCTGTGACTACCAGTGCTGCACAGAAAAACCCTGCCTCAAGAAAAACAAATTATGGGCACAGATGAATTCACTTCTGAATTCTTTCAAATAATTTATTGAAATTAATGCTAAACAGCCATCATTAAGATTTTCATCAAAGTAGAAACAGTAAGAAACATCCACAACACACTAATAAAAAAAACCCCAAAGATTCTTATAGTTTTGAAGTTTATCAATCCCTGAAATACTGAAAAAAGATAAAAGTCATTCAAGGACCACCGATGCGGTTTAGTGACAAAGCTACATGCTTGCTTAGCCTGTGAAAAGTCCTGAGTTTGGTTTCCACTCCATAAAAACAGTAGTTAGAGAAGGAGTTAATCATCTCTATTAATAAACAAAAACAACCTATACAAAAATTTCAATAAAACGGACAAAAAAGTCTAGAATTTGCTAATTTGCGTCACTAAATTTATAAGCTACAGGAAAATACAGAAAAATGATTTTCCATATAATAGAATCAAAATTTTGAAAAGTAGGTATTTTTATTAACTTTGATATTAAATATTTAATGATAAAATTCAGAGAATGCATATTAAGAACTTTACATGGAACTATAAAAAATACAAAGAGACACTGAATAAATAAACAGAAAGATACCAAGTTCAAGGGTAGAGAGGCTCAGAAGTGGTAAAATGTTAATCCCCCATTTTGATTTATAAATTCAACAAGCCATATCATAATCCTCGCATACTTTTTAGATAATCATAAGCCGATTATAAAATTCATATGGAAATGTAAAAAAAAAATCGGCTACCAAACAACTTTGAAAGAGAACAAAGTTGGAATTCAAGACTTGTGATGGAAATAATTTGAATAGCAGGGTAGGGACACGGTTAGGGACACAAATAAATTTAAAAATGCAATTGTATGCACAGAAATTGATACACATATATGAATAATATCCTATTTCTCAAAAGCATTAAACATTTCAGTGGAGTAATATTACCCAAAGTAAATGATATTCTGACACCAAAAGAGAAATCTTTAAATAAATTAAGAAAATCAAAGTTTAAAATCTCTGCCTCCTGTAATATATTCTTAGGACAATGGAAAGACCAAATATTTGGGAACATTTTCAAGTCATATATCTGATGTAGGATCCCTAACTAACCCCCTAAATAAATATAAACAAAGATAGGTAATTTGAACAGAATCTTCAGCAAAGACACCGTTTCGGTAAATATAAATATGATTAATTTATTTGCTATAAGGGAAAAGCAACATGCACTAGATAAAAATCACCATCAGGTACTAGCCAATCTGTAATTAGGATAGATTTAAGGCTGCTCGTACCAAGTGTAGACATGATGTAATTAGACGTGCCTACAGTGCTGATGGAACTGAAAAGGTGGAAACATTCTGGGTGATGGATTCTCAGCTTCTCGCCGCTGCTCTTTATTACATGCATTTCTCCCAAAGCTGTGTTGTAGTCTAGTGCTCATTGTGGTGATCTTGAGGTTGGTTTCAGACCTAATGAAGGTAGAGACCTTGTGATTAAAATGAGTACCTCAAAGAAGAGAAACTCTACAAGCCTGCTTCTGCTTCTTCTCTGTGGTGGGTCATGTGGGAATATGAACCATCTGAACATTCTATAGACATGGAATTTATACATAATTGATTTGGAATTTCCAGCATTGAGTACAGTGTCAAATATATTGTAAACCTCTTAATGTGTAATGCATTTGCTATTGCAGTTTTATCTTGCTAAGATACATACAAAGTGCATCATACAACACTGAGCCAATGAACCAACAGTTTTGTTATTAGGTATTAAATATATATATTTATGTTTTTATAGCCCCACCAAAAAAGGCATTTTCTGTAAGTATTTTAACTGCCTTCCTCAATCAGTTATAATGTAGCTACAGCTGAACAGATATTAAGATAATGCCAGCAAGATGATTCTGTGAATAAACTTGCTTGCTGTCAAGCATGAAAAGCTGGGAGAACAGATTCTTGTAAGTTGGCCTCTGATCTCCGTGTGTGTGTGTGTGTGTGTGTGTGTGTGTGTGTGTGTGTGTGTGTGTGTGTGTGTGTGAGAGAGTGTACATGCATGTGGAGGTCTTAGGCTTATACAGAGTATTATCCTGCATCACTCTCCATTTTGTAAGTAAATTAGAACATTTCACTAACCTCAGGGCTCACTATGAGTATTGCTAGCTTGCACCTGACACCCTTTATCTTTGCTTTCCCATTCTGTGACTACAGTTGAGGTGCCATAGTCACCCTTCTTGATATGCAAATTCTGAGTTTTCTGGGCTCAGCCTTGTCTGCACTTCCTACCTGTTACTCTTCCTGGGAGCAGGGAGAGGGACATTGGAGCTTATGTGAGATCTCTGTGTATGTGGTCAGGCAATAAGGAAACGGTCAGGATGCTAGTCAGATCTTTCCCCTCATGACTTGACTGATTAGGGTGGGGGAACCGGTGCTTGACCACAACACATGAGAAAACAAAATAAAAACTAAACCAAGAAAAAAATCTAAACAAAACAAAACAAAACGAAGACTATTGCACATTTGTGTGTTACTTAGTGTCAGTGGGGACTCACTGACTTACTATAGAGAATGACAGTCTTTAAGCCGATTTATGTACTTCTGTCATGAAGCTAGGATGCTGATGAGAAAAAAACAGCAGGAGGATGATATGTTCAGAGACAGATTCTCACTACTAATGAGAAGATAAGGTCACTTTTCAAATATGGAGAGGAAATGCTTCCCATCTCCCCAAATAATACATTCAATATGTTTAGACTCAGAAAGCCCTCATGCTATTGTCTCACAAAGTTATTATGTGCTCACTATCAGCTAATAATATGATCCAGGCACTGCAAACGGTCATAGACAGAGGTTGCATTTAAATGAGAAAAGTGGCCATAGGATCCTAGGATGTGGACCATCCATTGTGTTTTTACTCCTGCATAACAGAGTTGCTCTGTTGTGCTTACTTGAAGAATAACACAGAAATAGTACGAGTGGAACTTGTTCATGTTGATATTTGTGTTAACCTAATTAGTTCCACCGATAGCAGTGGCCCCTCGAGACTGGACACTCTGGGATCTGCCTCTCTTTTGTGATGACTCTACAATTTCCATGTAGAAAGTGCCCAGCAGCTTGAGTCTTGATCCGCAGAGGAACAGATAGTGAAGGGGGTGTGTACTGAAGCTCTGACAGTGTGTGGAAAGTGGACAGCTCTATCTGAAAGGCAAAACTACTGAGGTAGCTTCGGAAGCATATGGGAATCATGAAAGCCATACTAGTTGAGTTTTTCTATTGACCCCTTTCTAATATCATTGTAGAGACTATCTAGTTTACTTTGATGCCTCACTCTGATCCCTATTGTGCACCTTAAAGTATTTAAAAAATATGCCAAAGAACATTCATCTTAAGCATTTCATAAATAACTAAAATAAGATTTTCTTACTTTGTTAGCAGTCTTTTGATTTTTATTGAGCAATGAATGTAATTAAGGGTAATGAAGTAAATAATTGAATTTAGGCTGATGGAGGCAAATTTTAAGTATCTGGCGAAGCTACCTTCAGTTCTTGATAGAGTTATCTCCTATACTTAGATAATTCCATATTGTAAAGTACATTCACTTTAATAAGCATGCATAAATATCTAGAATATATACCTTAAATCCCCTCTCTGTTATTTAGATATATATGTGTCCAGAGAGTAGACGACAATCTACTGGCTGATGGTCCCATTATAATGATGGGTAAGTGTTATATAAGCTTGTGATGACATCAAATAAATAACTTACAATCAGCCCCAGTTTTCCAAAATTTTCCGTATAATTTGGGCATGTGTCCCAGAAATATCTGTTAAGATTCTTGAATAGGCAGGAGGGTCTGATAGACTGAAATAACACCTATGATAATTGTGACAGAAAAAAATGACATCTATAATAATACAGTTATCCCTTCTAATCTAATCTAACAAACACACACACTCACTTACACTAATAGACATACTTGTTTCATTAAACATTACTTCTTGTAGGACAAACATTATATTTCTCTTAAGGGAATGAATTCATACCTATAAATTGTTTTTTTTTTGATAGCCTATGCTATATCTTGTAACTGAATAACCTCTAGAATCATTCAGAAGAGGGGAGAACTTAAGTAAGAGCACAAGGTTTATTCTTTCATATGAATGATATGACACAATAGCGGGTAATAAAAATAATGTAGTAGTATGGGGGGAAAAGTAACATGTTCCTACCTTAGTCACTAAGCCACCCTATTTGCACAGATTCATTAGCCTCCACATCAGTTTTCCTTTTGAATGCCTTAACAGAAATGCATGCAATGGAATGCAATGTACCTGTACCTTATTATACAAGTCTCCTGAATATAAATAATGCAAGAAGCCTGTTCCTTGCAAAAAGATGTGTTAGAAAAAGAAAATGGTAAACAGATTTCTAGTGATAGGTATTGTGTGTGTTGCAGACAGCATCAAGCTTTAATGCCTGTGCATTAAATCCTGTGAGCACAGGAACCTTTAACAACACTGGATTGGGTCCTCCTGCCCCCCTTCTTTCCTTTCTACTCCTTATGAATCTCTACAGTATCTGTGATGTGAATATTCTTTGTTCATGATATTGTATACAAGCTTCTCCTGAAAATTAATAAGGCTGCTTCCAATCCACAGCCCCATTTGCATACTTCTCCCCCACTGGTTAGCTTTTGATTTCCCTCTCTGTCTCTATCTGTGGGCTATGGCTGAATAGTTTCTGTGCCAAGTCTCAAATCAACCTTTCCCATGGCTGTTTTTCTTCTCTTCCGGCACTTGTATTTTAGGTGTTCTGTGCTTTAAGGCTCTTGCAATAATTTTATATTTCTGTTTCTTTTAAAGATAAAATATGTAAGTGCCAAATTATCTTGATAAGGTAGTGCTAAAGGGTTAATGGAAACAGAAGCCTCTAAAGATAATTAGGATTACAACCAAGAGCTTTTGAGGAACATGCAAGTAACTCTTCAAGAGTGTAATATTAAGCCAAATCTAATTTAGTAGACTGTTGAATGGGTAAATATCCAACCCCTAAATATCCAACTCATTTTTTCCTTACTTCTGGGATTCTCTTTGAGAACTAAATGAGAAGCCCACTTAACTTGGCAGCTCCTTCATGAGCTGGTGTAATTGAAGGTTTTGAAACTTGGGCAAATACAGCTGAACTTGTTAAGAATATGTCTCTCTTACTCTCTTTCCCTTTTTCTCTCCCACCTCCTGAGCAGTTTCTACTGTATATTATTATTTAATTATATTTATGAGGCTGGTATTTATTAAATAATAATTTTAAGGCTTTGATTAGCCACCTCATTCATATCTTTTAAGTAGGAGATGTATCATTTCTGTAGGAGAGAATATTTAGCTCTTAAAAATCTCATGTTCCTTGACCTGTCCAGAGATATTTTTAAAAACTCTCTTTCTCGCATAAAATATTATATTCTCTTCACAATTGTGAAGATATTAAGGGGTCAGTCAACAACTTACACATGCTTATCTTTCAATGTGGATGAATGTAAGAACTCAAAGCTTTTTGACTTGGAGGGGAAGTTTGGGTTCACAATGACAAGAGAAAGTTTTTGGAAGGATACAGTCTAAATCTTGAATTGCCTTAAAGATACATGAAATGGGACAGGAGAATTTTTGCATTTTAAATCCCCTCCAGAATATTTACTGTTGCAAGGAGCAACAAAGAACAAAATTGTCTTTATAATAGAACATTCTCGTTTATAGCTATAAAGCTGCTGCACACAGACATCTTGAAGTAGAGGACATTTGTTCTTTTTCACATAAATTGTGTTCTACATGTCTACATGTCTACATGTCTACATGTACATGAACATGGCCCAGACAAAATGCTGTCTTTATACTGGGCATGGGTATCTGGGTAGACAGGTGGTAAATATTTTATAGTCATCTTTGTGGGTTTTCCCTTCTGACTCAAAATGTGACCTGTCATTGGAAGGGATATCTGGGATCACTAATTATCATTTCGATGATTAAAAAGAGGATAAGAGCAAGTCCGTCCTCACGCTGATGAGCCATTGGAGTCTAGCCTGGGACTGCTAACTACATCCATTCTTAAGTTATTTCCCACAGCCCCTTTCTACATTTTAACTATTTTATAACAGAATGTTAGACATGTGTATTATATTCATGTCATTTCCACCTTCCTCTCCCTGACCCATCTCCATCCTTGCCCTCCTAAACAAATGATCTCTTTTTAATTATTATTACTACCACATACATTCTCCTACTTCTTATTACTCTCTTATATTACAAAATGCATCACTTTTGTATTGGAAAATATAATGAATAAAATTAGTATATAGGAGATGAGTATTTACAGTTCTATTTTTCAGCTGCAATGATAAAATATTTTGGGAAAAGCAACCGAGGGAAAAAAAGGTTCATCTTAACTTACACATTCAAGTTACAGCCCATCATGGCACAGGAGCCTGAGGGAGTTGGTCACACAGTGCATCCACAATCGGAAAGAGAGAGCAATAAATACATGCATGCTTTTGCCCCAGGTTACCTTTTATTTTCATTCTTCCCAGAGTCCAGATACTGTGTACACTCAGAGTTGGTCTTCCCATTTCAGTTAGCCCAGTGGGGGAAAAAATCCTTCCCAGGTCTTTTCACAAGCCAGCCTGGTGGAGACAACCCCTCACTGAAGCACTCATCTCATGTGATCCCAGGTTAGGTCAGGATGACCTTTTCTACAGACCCTCAGAGTTGGCTGAAACCTTAAGGTATTCTCACTCACATATGCAATTCATTTTTGAGTTTGTGTTTGTTTTTGAGAAAAGAGAACAGATTTGTATTCTTGGTGTAAGCAAGAGGGTCCTTTTCAGGAAGGCAATGGATCCCATGTGACTATTGCAAGAGAGAAATTGGGGTTTATTCACAAGACACATTCCCCCAGAAAGATATCTGTTGTCTAGTTGATTTTCTTTAGATTAAAAAAGTGGTTATCAACCTGTGGGCCATGACCCTTTGGGAGTGAGGGGGTCAAACAACCTCTTCACATATCAGACATCCTACATATTACAACTCATAACAATTGCAAAATTACAGTTATAAAGTAGCAAAACAAAATAATTGTGTGGTTGGGGGGCATCGGCGTAAGAAGAGGGACTGTATTAAAGGGTCATAGCATTAGGAAGGTTGAGAACCACTGCACTCAAAGGTTAGTTATAACCAATTTATTTTAGAATATTCCTCAATGTTTGCAGTCTCTTTCTGTTATGCAAGCTTCCTAATGAACCCAGCATTTCAACAAAACTACATAAACATTATTGTGTAGAATAAAGCACCAGAAACTCAAGGGAGCTACAGTATATTCCATTTACTTCCTCCCTATTCCGGAAGTCTGCAGTGAGGGATATTAGGAAGAGTGATGTTGGAATGCAGTTCAAACCCAGAAGCAAGACACTCTTAAATCCATCCTCCCAGAGAGTAAAGCCATCACCAGCATTAGATTGCCTATAGACTTAAAGAGAAATGGCGGCAAAGCTTAGCTTCTATTAAGTACTTGTTATGGGCATGATGACTTTAGTTACTGCCTTTAAGAAATACTGAAATATGCAAGGTGAGTTTTCCTTTGGAAGATATCCCAAGGCTGTGTTGTACTGTGATGTGTTCTCATGGCCGTGATTTGTTCTAATTGTCAGTACCCTTTGTTCCTAACAGTATGCCCCAACCCTTGAGACTTCTCCCTTCCATAATAACATATAGAATGGAATTAGGTATGAAAAAGAAGGCAAGTAATAGTGAGATAGAAACACAAAATGTCAAGAGATATCCCATGTTGTTCCTTGGTGTTACTAAAGGAGAGACAACATATTAACACAGAGTGGTCTCCTCCGGGAAGGCAGCTCAGTCACTGGGGGTTTACACAGTGTCTCTCCTACTTGAATTGACTCCTAGTTTGTTCACTGGCTCCATCAGTTTTCCGGCTAATCTCTGCCTTTGATGAAATGTTTTTAAATTAGAGAAGTGGTTCTGTTTACACCATTATTCAGCATCATCATTTATTTGAAGAAGCTCATGTAGTGCTTTTACCTCAAAAAATGGATGGGGATTAACTTGAAGTTTCTATTTCTATCAGAGACAAAATAAAGCATCGTAAAATAGGTTTTCCAACTTCATCCTATTTCCACTCCCTTTCCTCATAAGCTCATTCCCCTAGGCATCACTTAACCTCATGTCCTAGTTTCTGCATACTGGGATCAGAGAAGGCCTTCTAAAACCTCCCATGTTGGTGATCAAGTAACAGTAATTCAACCATCTATCCTCCCCTCCCCCCTCTGTCTTTTTTTATTTGGTGCATGAACACACGTATTTGCAGTTGCTTGTGCCTGTGTGCACAAATGTGGAGGCCAGAGAAAGAAATGGGTTATCTACCTTCTTTTTCCATTTTTTTTTTGAATTTTTAATTCTTCTATGCAGTTGAAACAGCACAGTCAGGGTTTAGGATCATTTAGTTAGTCAGCTTGGCTTTACTTGCTCCTGAGCACTACGTTTACATTACTGTAGCGTTAGGCTTTTCTTTTTTCCTTTTCTTTACTTGTTTGCATGCTTTCTACTTGTGATGGTTTATTTGATGAGCAATTTGATTGGATTTCGAAATGCCTAGGAGTGGAGAAAATTCACTTCTGGTTGTGCACACTTGATTTAATTAAGAAATGCATAAAAGGTTAGCAAAATACACTCTTGAGTGTATCTGTGAGGGCATTTCCAGAGACAATTTGACTGGGCTTGTCATGATGTAGCCAGCAAATTGGTCTTCGCATACACGGATAATATACCATGTCAGCATTATTTGAAAGTGTTGAAAGGGAGCAGGTTGATCTTACTGACATCACTGGGGGAATTGGACCCTTGTGGTTGCATGTGATACTCATCCCTTCCTGTATCTCTACCCCCTTCCCCCCCCCCATCCCCGCTTTATGTAAGCCATGAAGAAGCTCAGGAAACCTCTCTACCTCTCTACCTTTCTCTCTATTTCCCTCTTACTTTCTCTCTCTCTCTTCTCAACTTCTCTCTCTCTCTCTCTCTCTCTCTCTCTCTCTCTCTCTCTTTCTCTCTCTCTCTCTCTCTCTCTCTTACCCCTTCCCCCTTTCCTTTTCCCCCCATGCTCATCTAATAAACTCTGTATAGCATGAAAAAAAAAAAAAAGAAGAAGAAGAAGCAGCTCAGGAAACCTTCCACTGAAATGTCTAAGAAAATGAATCAAAATAACTTTTTACCTCCTTTAAATTGGTTATGGGAGATATTTTGATCACAGGTGTATAAAAGTAAATGATATATTACTTTATTTGGAAAGGGGTGTGAAAATAATTAATTTTTTTCATCTCTAATCATTCCAGAGGGTTGCAATTAACTACAAAGGAAAATGTGGCACAGGCTGTTCCCTCTTGGGATTTTATTAAAATCTCACTGTCTTCTTGCATCAGCTCGCACTGAACATCCTTATAATGTATTAAAACAGAAGTTAAGAGTTTTGTAGGTAATTCCCTAGCCTCCCTCTCCCTTAAAAAAAAACCCTTACCAATATGAATTAGATTATTGCTAAATATTATTATAAGCTTTTGCTTGTGTTTTCTCTTGTTTCAAACTTGAACGCCTGTCATATCTGATGCTTTCTTTTTAACAAGGGGGTATTTTCATATATCTGGCCATTTTTCACAGAGGGGACTATTTGATCAGTATTGGGATTTAGGCTTGGTCTGTCAGAATTTGTGAGAGTTTCTATAAAACCTGTTAAGCCCCAAGGAAGGGGGCCAATGCTCAACTCAACTCTAGGCATTCTTTCAAGAACAATGCAACCTGGTGATCACTGAGAGGAGGAAACAAGCTCCAGTTGGAGCCTGCCTGACCAGCGAGTCACTCCTGGGCCAAAGAGATTATTTCCTTGTGCACTAAGGAGACTAAGTACAGCTTTTAGGAGCTTCCTGCAGTTTGCATCTGTGGCCTCAGAAGTTGGGATTTGTAGATGCCCACTGCTCTTTTGTTTGAAAAACACCTTAGCAGACAGTTTTCAAGGCGTTTGACTCTCTCTTGATGGCAAAGATCACACAACAGAAGGATGAGAAGTAGCAGCTCTGTGTACCACACAATAGGACATGAGGTTTTCCCTAAAGCCCGACGGAAGTAAGGAAAAGAGAACCCTGGGAGGTCGGAGGAGCCCTGGATGGCAGAACACTATAAAAATCGTTGGTCCATGGAAAATCCTACTGTCTCGGTATTTGGTGAAATTCAATATGATTATGCTCATCACTTGATTTCAGAGTGATTCATTTTGCACTTTAGTTTCATTAATTACCCTCAAACCTTTAGTTGTTGTCCATTAGAAAGAGGAGAATTACAATAATTTCTATTAGGTAATGAAGGAGGTATGTCTCTGCCTGAAGTAGTTGTGGCCTCTCAGTGTGCCACTCACTGTCTCAGCTAATGGCTTCCCCTTTCTTAGGTACCTAAGGAGGAAGCTTTTCTATACTCTATTTTCTTATAAAGAAGAAATTCTTGAGGAATCAGAAGCGGCAGAGTTTGCTCGATCCTAAAAACAAAAGATGACACAATTCTTTACTGTCTCTACGTGCATTCAATAAGCAAAATTGTCATGGCCAACCTTATATGCAACTATGCCTCCAGATGCTCAAGTATTGAAAATATTACTTTAAAAATTTCTAGGTAGAAGCATAGAAAAAGGACTGTACATCTAGACATAATCCTCAAGATATGCTGGGTTGGAAAATCCTAACAAATATAAGAGGGGAAAGCCTGAAGTAGTGAAGGAGTAATGCCACTGTATCAGGCAATGCCAGGGCTGCGTGGTAGCACAACATTCATTTGGATGTGAGTGAGAATGAAATATAAGAAGCCCTACAGTAAATGCACTTTCTAGAAAAATCTCAGGGATACATTCAGCTGATCCATCCCAAACCTCATAACACACCCAGTCTTTCTACTATTTAGGTTGGCAAAGCATGGCTTCCCAGGGGCTCCGTTCACAGTCTCTAGCTAGACTTTTTACTCGGATATTTTATTTTATATGTTTTATCATAAAAGTATACCTGTCATAAACTATCATATATACTATAAGAATTTATCACTATTTCAATAGATGAAACAGTTTTGAATTGTTATAATACATTTTTAAAAAATTCTATGTGTCTGCTTGTTTTGCTTGTGAACCATGTGGCTATCTTGTGCCTGCTGAGAGGGTGTTAGAGGCCCTTAACCTGTATTTACAGAGTTGTAAGAGGCCACATGGGTGCAGGGGCTTGAATCTGCTTTTGTGAAAGACTAGCCAGTGCTCCTAAATGGTGAGCCATATCACCAGCACCCCCACTTCTTTTATACTTTATCATCTATGTGAGTGTGTGTATGTGTGTGTGTGTGTGTGTGTGTGTACTCGACAGAGAGATTTATTTTAATATATAAGAAAATAAGATGATAAGTTGACAAGGTACCAGGCAATAGATATTATATTATATGAAATTTATTAAGTGAGCATGGGGGGGGGAAGGAAAAGGGGAGTGTTACCCCAGAGAGAGATTGAGACTGAGACAGAGAAAGAATAAGAGAGAGACAGACAGAAAGAGAGAGAGAGAGAGAGAGAGAGAGAGAGAGAGAGAGAGAGAGAGAGAGAGACAGAGAGACAGAGAGACAGAGAGACAGAGAGAGAGAAAGAGAGAGAGAGAGAGAGAGAGAGAGAGAGAGAGAGAGAGAGAGAGAGAGAGAGAGAGAGAGAGAAGAGAGAGCATGCTGCACAGGGAGACCACAAAGGCACTTGGGAGATGAGACACTCTGGATGTAGATGCTGATAGCAGACATTTGGTCCACTAGAAGAGCACCCTGTGTTCTTAACCATGAAGCCATCGCTCTAGCCTCCATAAACAATTATCTTATTTTGTACTTCACTTTCTATTTGTGAGTTTTAAGAGGGTAACCAGCAGCTCAATTTGTTGTATTGAAATCAATTGCTTCTTTATGTGTTCATACAGAGTTTTAATACACTTTTTACTTCCTAATTTCTTTAAAGTCTCTTAAGTGTTAGAAGGAAACATTACAACTGGTGTGCTCCTTAATTAGTTCATCATCCCCAGTGCCTTGTAAGATGCATGTGAAATGCTAAGGTATTGATGAATTTATTCTTTGGGGAGGTCATGAATATATTTGCTTCCTAATGTGACAATAAAAAGTATCTTTAACTTCATGCCTTAAACCAATACAAATAAATTACCCTACTGTTCCAGGTAACGAATGTCTCAAATGTTTCAGCAGGCCTGTCTTCCTTCTGAAGGCTCTTGCTGAAAATTTCTTGATGTCTTCATCCTCTATGTGCTGCTTTTCCCCCTTACCCTTCATCTTCAAATGCAGTCATGGCATCTTCGGCTCAACCTCACTTTGACCTCTGTGACCTTTGACTTCTGTGATCACATCTGCTACCTCCCGTCTCTATCTCATAAGGATTGCTATATTCTCGTGTACTTTCAAGAATAAGACAGTTGTATATCCTAGTCTCCATATTCTTAACTAATTACTCTCAGAATACCTCTGGCCACACCGGTAATGCAGTCACAGCTTCCAGCCATCCACACGTGAGTATGTTTGAGGGCAGTTAGTCTGCATATTTCAGCATGTTCCTATGGATATTAGGGCAATAACTAAGGCTTCCAGGGAAGAGAAAAATCTTACGACGTTTAGCTATTAAACTCAAAAACTTCTCCACAAAAGCATCTCCGGGTTCAGTGAGCCAATTTGCCTCATGGGATGGCTAGTTTCCCCAAGTGAGGTCACGACAGAAAATAAGGCACCATTTGGCAAAAACCATTATGTCTTAATCTCCAGACTTGAAAGATGCATATTTTGGGGGCTAGAGAGACAGCTCACTGGTAAAGAGCACTTCTTGCTCTTGCAGAAAACCAGTTTGATTCCCAGCAGCCACGTGGCAGCTCACAACCATCCGTAACTCCATTTCTAGGGGATCCAGGGACCTACTGCCTCCACAGGCAACAGACACGGAAAGAGGGTCAGACATGCATCCAAGCAAACACTCATCCCTATAAAAATAAGGATATAAATAATCAAAAAGCCCACAGTTTGCTACATACACTATTTTGCCATATCTCCTTTTTTTCATCCCCAGATTGTACAGCTAATTAATGTTGAAGTATTATTGTCAGGTGGAATTTTGCAGGCTTGATGATTTTGGACAACATTTTGTATCTTAGTACTCCAAAGACTCTGGAGTTGCTCAGTGAGTAATTTTAGATCGCTAATAACCTCATAATTAGATAAATAATTGATACAGTTCAATTATATGCTCCTGTACAACTTTATTAATATTCAGATTTGAGCACTAGATGCCTTTCTGCCCTTTACCTACCTTGGAGAAAACATAATCCTCCATAGGCTTGGCAGAACGTGCTGGAGAACCCAGAGCCCAGGATATGTAAATTAGCCATCTTGTTTCAAGGCATTAGCATCTGTTGTATTTAATTATTAACAAGATGGCCAGTATTTGCTATAAGAAAGTGGAACCAAGTGAATGGGTTTGGGGTTCATGTTATTTATTTCCATTTATTATTCAAGGACCTTCAGCCAATTTAGAAGTGGTGTCTATGGCTGACAAGAACTATGTTGCTATTGATGGTTTGTTTGTGTGGCTAGGCAGTAGGAGAATTTTGGTAGTTGACAACTATTGAAGCAGATTGCACTTAACAAAGCATAATTAATAAGTTGTTAAAATGTTTTAGTTATATTAATATGTGAAAGTATTTGTGAGTATAAATAGTAATTCTATTATTAACTATTGTAACATGAGTAAAGTAAGTAATATGAAGGTGTTTCATTTAGAGTCGAGGCACTAGAAGAAATCTCAAGCTATATGGAAAAATATTTATGTCCCTGTAAGAAGCAGCAGAAAGGCAGAGATAATACTTTCTGTTTAAGGTATTTTCTTAGAATTATGTATAAACTAAAACATAATGAATTACAGCTCTTTATCAGTTTAAAAATCTAATGAACTGATTTTTTTTTTTAATTTTCCACGTCTGAGATTCTGGTAAATTCTTTTCTTAGAAACTGATTAAATATCACTGGCTGCACTAGCTATTCTTATGAACACAAAACTTTATGGTTTTGTTTACTATAAAACTAATTGAATATTATTTTTTAACTATTAAACAACACTTATCTCTTTCTCTCTCATATATGTGAGATATATATTTATGTATATATACTATAGATGTATATGTAAATATATGTTTATGTAACTATATATTTACATACGGACCAACATAAAGACTTTAATGGGGACTTCTCTGCCTTAAGACATAAACTAGCAACTATGCTAGCCTGAGAGAGTTCAGGACTTAAGTAATAAAATAAAGGAATCTTGGGCAGATGGCATAAACAATGTCCAAGAACCGGGAAGATTCAGAGAGGGAAAATTCCCATGGGGTGCTGCCATAGGCCATTTACAAGAATGGCGTTCCTTGAATTTGACCTTCAATTAAAATGGTGCAGTAAAATGGTGGATATTATTTTTGCTGTCTGAGTATTGTAGATGTCACTTTAACAAGCAAATCTGTGGGGAGGATCAATACACCCTGATTAGGAACAAGTTGGTCTGTTCAAGGAGACATGGGCATGCAAAGGAGGAGCTCGTTAACAAAAGGCGCTGAGCAGAGGGCTGTGATGCCCCATTGGTTGGAAACACTTAGGATAATCAGGATTGAAGATTCTTCCTGACTACTCATTTGAACTTCTAATCAACCCGGTGCTTCCTGATTAGCCAGAGTTCTCTATAGCCATGAGAGCAAACAGAAGGCATCAGAGATCAGGATGTAGACAGAGGCTTTGTGACTGAGCTATAGGAACAGCCGGTTAATGTCTTAGGCAAGTTGGGTAAGACAGAGGCCTGCCAAGTTTGGTCATGACTACTGGATGCTTAGGGAGACTTTACCGTAGAACAGGTCTATTGCTGGAGGTAAAAGGCAAAGGAGCTGATTCCAGTAATGAGATCTGAAACATCATTCTTTTTTAAAGTCCCATCTTTCTACCTATAATTCTCCTGACATCTATTTTTTCCAGTCACTTAAAGAAGACAGAAGAGTTTGAAAATGTTCAATTTTTCAACTAGCTGGAGGGTAGTTACATGTAGAGCCAGCACCATCATTATCTTTCTTCCCCAGTGCTAAAGACGGAACCTAGTACCTTGTGTTGGGTAAATAAGCATTGTACCACTGAACTACAACATCCCAGTGACCTTGAACTTTTGCTATAAATTTACAACATGGAGGAGCCCTTGGTATTTCCATTCTCCAAGTAACAAGGACACAATTACCCTTAAAAGAATTGTGATGAGTGAATAAGATGGATAATAATAATAATCATAGTCATAAATATCAAAAGTGGGCAGCTGAAATATTGTGTATATTTACTATGATTTTATATACTGCTACAATACAGTAACAACCGTAATGCTTTACCCCCGACCAGGATGTAATTTTAAAGCACTGCAAATTCACTACGGATTGCATATCCAATGAGGAAAACGATTAGAAACATGGGGCTAATCCTATAATAGAGATATGTCAAACTTTCTGGTAAAAACATGAAGTGTGCTCTGCCTTCCACAAGCAGGAACTGGAAAGGAATCTGTGTTTTGTGGAATCATTTAAAAGTTTAAATTAAATCTATTATAATAAAAAAGATAGCCTTGCACTGAGTTTACAATGAACGCTCTAGAGAACTCCACTGAATTGTGTTGCTGAAGCAAAAGAAAAAGGGATTTTAGTGATTTGTCATTTTTATTAGTTTTTATTGTATTTTCACATTTGTATTAGCTTTTTTTTTTTTTAGCACTCCTACAATGCATTGTATAGGTGCTCACCCTTTCCCCCCATTTCTAACGGATCAACTACTCTTCTCCACCCATTCAACCTTTTGTTCTTTCTCTCTTTTTATTTAAACCCGTCAAAGACAGTTTGTAGTGTCCGTGCACTCTTGGATGTGTGTCCTTCACTGGAAAGTATGCTGTGGGCCTGGAGCTACATGCTTAAATAAAACAGACTCTTTTTGTCCCGGGAGCTATCAATTGCCAGTAGTTCCTAAGTTAGGTGTGGATTTGTGCGCAGTCCTCTCCCTGGTCTAAGAGCTTTTCTGCTCACCCTTCTGCTGTGGTTCTTGAGCCATCTTTGGAAGGTTTATGATACAGTTGTCCCATTCAGAGTTGAACATTCTGCAGTCCTTTATTGTCTGTGCCTTGATCAGACATCAGACCTTTATGTTAAATGTTATAAGGAATAATTGCCATAAATAATTGCCATTTCATTGTCCTGCAGTGAATGATTCTCTGATGAGGACTGACTCAAACAGTCATCTATGGACATAATGATAAGGAATTAGGCATTGGTTTCAAACCATGTCCATTTAACAGGGTAATAGAAGTAGGATTTTCCCCTCGGACCTGTCTAGACACGGGTTCTTGGTACCAATAACAGTTCTGGTTATGTGCTTCAATTTGTAGAGAGGACTTTAAATCCAGCTATAAGATGGTTGTTTATTTGCATAGCATATATTCCACTATTGCATCCCCAGGAAGGTTTCACCAGGCTGTTCATGGTTATAGATGACAGGCTTCATAGCTTAGTAAAACTGTGATTGATTCTTTTTCTCCCCAGTACTGTGCACAGCAACCTCCAACACCAAGAAAGTTAGCCAGTATAGGTGAGGGTTCCAGGGCAGAGGCAGCTTGATTTCTCCATGTTCTTTGGCTCAAGTATGTTATGCTGCTTGCAGTGGTAGGGTCTTACTCTCAAGTTATCAAGGATAATGAAGAGCCTTGGGAATTGCCTGTAATGTTCAGGAGTCTGTGGGACTTTCATTGACAACAACTCCATAGGAATTAAAGGCTGTTTTGTTTTTTACTTGGGGAAGCATGTGAAAAAGAGTGCAATGGCAGCAGGGGAAAGGAAATACTAGAGACCAGGTCAGTATATTTGTCATAAGACAAAATGTTCATGATGGCAGAGGCCTGTTAATGCTCTCATTTGAAGATTTCCAAAGGGATAAACAAGAAATAGTAAGACTGAGACATAAACAATAATAAAGAGATAAGAAGAAAGATGCATGTGTAAAAGAAATAAGAGGAGAAATAAAGGCAGAGAAAGTATAAGAAGACTTGTGTTTTAGAAACAGCAGAGGTGCAGCACATAGAAAACAGATTCTAGAACAAAGTATCACAGTGTGTTGATTTGATTTGCATTAGTGTTTGAAAAAACATCATTTTGACTGTTGGATGGTAAATGGATTGGAGGTATCAGGTTCAGCCCTGCTGACTTCAGAAATAATCTTGCATTAACATACAGCAGTGTGTACCTTCATTCATCAAAGAGGGCTTTCAATCTTTTGAATGAATGATGGAATGAATGAATGGCTTAAAAACTAAACAATATACAAATGTTTATTTGGCCTGATAGTGGTTTTCAAGCTATGAAAAATTTAGAAGTAGCTTTCCCATTAAAGCTTAAAATATGTTGCCGGCATGGAAACATGAAGATGAGATCTTAAAGGTAGTCGTGGGATTCATTGTCCACGGTTTTTCTTAGAAAAGGGAAATGTCTGATTTGCTACTTGGATAAAATTGTAGTATTATGAGTGCTTTAGCCCTAAATTTGGGGACTTACATTTGGTAATCTCAGATGCAAGATACATCTAAATCATAACCTTTGAGAGGCTATGAATTCCAGTGTGAAAACATGCTGGTTTTTTGCAAGGTGTCATCTGGAATTGTTTTATGCTTCTCAGAGCAAAGTAAAAATGTAAAGAGATCATCACTTAGCTGATAAACTGTCAACTTCCAGACAAACATTTTAACTGATTTATTCCTGCTCTTCCTCTAGGATAGATCTAGCTATTTGATATATCTCTTTGCCAACTGATCATTGATGGCTTGGGGAACATTGCTTTAGCTGTATGCAAATTGTGCAGGAAACATGAAAAGCTAGGCTGTGCTCAGAGTGAGCTCCGTTATGAATATAAACTTTAGAAATACTGAGCTATTCATCAGGCAAGAGGCACTCCACAGGCTTAGGAGTAATGGATTGACCGAATTACAGAATGGTGTTGGGACATTTGTATGATACAAGGGCCCTGATATTCAATAATTGATCAAAACTAGCCGGATAGGAGCCTAATCAGAAATCAATCATGGTGTTGTTGCTTGGATACATGGTAATAGTTCCATTTAAAGTACTTGCTTTGCAAAATCTCTGAGAAGGGAAAAATAGGATTTAAAATTAGGCTGTTAGTTGCTGATGTAGTAAATTGAGATAAAAATCAAGATAGCTTATTTCCATATTTTTATGGAAACAGCTTTTAAACTATGTTGATTTGGGGTCATTAAGGTATTTTTAGGCTTTCACTCCTGGACACATTTGAAGAAATGTAAGAATAAAAAAATCATTTTTTCCAGTGACACATTTGAAGGTAAGGAAATACTGTGACTGTGGTTGAGGTTATTTATATGACAAGTTACAATATATTTGAGAAAAACTTAGTAAGTACTTCATTCTTTTTCTTTGTTCCAAGAACTATTTTAGGAAGCAGAGAAATGTCCTTTATGTCTGATCTCTGGTTTGCATTAATTTCTATACCTTATTACCATTTTCAAGATACTTAATGCTTCATATTATTTTCTTATGTATAAAAACACTATCCATCATCTTCAGGATACCTGAAGTGATTAAATGACGTAAAGGAATTGAAGAATTTAACCAGAACCTGGATATATCTCCAACAATGGAGTTCAAAGGCTAGAATCTTACCATGTCATATATGATACAAGCATAAGAGTAAATAATTATAGAATGTTTGATTATGGAAGTACAGAATAGCATCAATGTATCATAACAGTTCTGAGTGGAAACATCGTGTGACAGATGATTAATGCATCACTTTTCAGTCCCCTACCATCAGTTATGGTTCTTTCACAGAAATGGGGATGGTGGGGTACAGGAAATGATTATCTGGAAATTGGAACATCTTCTTGCCTCAACAAGATTTATCATCATTCCTTTAAGGCCTCAAAGGCCCAGTTCAGGGAATTTACACAGCTTGTCATAGGGGAGCAAGATATGGTCCAAGAAATTCAAGGACTACATTCAGGTGAAATTTCTTCTAATAAAGAGAAAGCTGATACCCATAGTTTCTCATTAGAATTAGTGTTGGAGACTAGTGAATAGGAAAGCAATTACTGAACTAACTGAACTAAGTAACCATGTTTATTAAGGGACAATAGGTTAGCTGTGCTGCAATAAGTGTCATTAAGATATGCCTGGACAGAAGAACCAGCGGGTCGCATTAGAAGATTTCAGAATCACAATACAAAGGCTGCACTCACAAAGAACCAAAGAGTGAATTGCCCACAAGTTGCAGATACCTTTACCTTTGTATTTCAGACCAAGAGGAATAAAACAGGATAAATTGTGAAGGTAGAAATTATATATACTAACTAACTGTATGGCTAGTTGTAGAAACAATGGAGTCAGTATATATATACATCTCTCCTTTCTATACCTGTTTTTATATGTTAAGCATAATTCTCTGGGTCTTTTAAAAATATAAGATACTTTGTTCATTTTCATGCCATTTGTACTCCATTATTTAAACTTCATGATGTATATCTGAGTAAAACTTGGACTAGATGAGGAACATACAATAGAAAGTAATAGATGTCAAATAGAACCTTAGTTCTCCTCTTTATGGGCAAGAATAGCAGATTCACTTGTACAACAGACCCTTGTGCTATATTAGTAATCACTGAATACATGTGTTGCCAGTGTCTGCAATTACTCATGGGCACCTACCGCACATTTGCTTCTCACCAGCTTCAAGTGTTTGCAGCAGCTGTAGTAATGAATGACTCCAGCTGCTGGATGCTTGGCGGTGTCACCTTGAAAGGTAAATTCTGTTGTAGCTCTCCAGATGACCCAGCAATCTCCATATTTAATCCCAGAATGGTTTGTTTTCCTGAAGAAACCTCTGCTGTCTAAGGGTTTCTTGAAGGGCTACGGTAAAATCTCCTGGACCAACAGCTTCAGGCCCAGATGTTTTTCGTTCCTTCAGGTGATTCAGAACAAGCATTACAAGTCTAGCACAGAAGTGACACACAGAGGCACCAACATTATAGTTGTATGATAAATGAGTATATATAGGGAAATAAAAACTGTATTAATGTAAGCAAGGACATTATGTGAGATGCATAATTCTTCTAAACACTCTAAACATGCATGTGACTATAAGAAACTGTTAGTCCTAAAGAATATAAGGGTAAAAAAATAATTCTGGGGGAATGACAAGGCTGATCTGTGAAGTTCTGCACCACATACTGGGCTTTGCAGTAAATATTTATTGTGCATTATTTCCTGTAAAACCCATAAAACTACATGATGTAGCTACTGTTACATTATTGTTACCATTGTGACTACTTTTACCATTCTGCTGAAGTACAAGCTAACGTTTTTAGCTTTTATCTTTCAAGGCACCTAAAGCAAGGCTAAACTTTACACTTAAGCCACACAGCTTTGACTTCAGAATCTATGTTACTAATGATTTCCCTATATTACCTCTCAGCGAGTCCTCTAAAATAGAACCTGGCATAACTTCCAGGTGGAAGGGCTTGTGGAGGAATTGTGGCCGATTTTGTTCTCCATCCGAAGTGATTTGGTCCATGAGGAGCATTTGGAGCTCTATTGGAATACTTTTAGCATCTTGATTGACAGATTGGATGTGCACCTTGCATATCATAGCCTGACCCAATGAGGACGCTGCTGTCGTTTGATGCTGTGTATTACCCTATGGCAACAAATGATATGTTTCAGAAATGTCAGTGGCATGAAGATTAACAAAAGTGGGTTAGTTTGTGCAGTGGTTCATCAAGTGAAGCATCGGGCTCATGAGCTTCAGGACCTGAATATGAACACCATGCTCACCCCAAGAATATACACAAAAGTCTTGGTGGGGTAGCACACGGAACCCCAGTTAAGAAGAAGCTGAGATGCAAGGGGGCCTGTCACAAAAAATAATAAGAACAGCAACAAAATAAAAAAACCTCAGTGTTGACCTCTGCCTTCCATAAGCATGTACACACATGTCTACATGAACCTGTGTACCTACACACATATGTGCATAGACAAAGAAAGAGGAAAAAGTTAAGAGCAACATAAACATTTTTCCTGAATGCTTTGGGAGAATTCCCCTACTTGTGTACCTCAAAGAACAGACTTATAGTTTAAAAAATGTTTGGAAAGTGCTAGCTATTCTATTTCAATTTAGAGTAATTGCTATAAAATTGAAATTAAATCTTATTTTAACATGTAATTTAAAATTCTGAAAAGTCTTATAGCAAAAGCACCTGCTTACCTCTGTGCCTGCCGTAGGGAGGGATATTCATAGGATTGCAGATGGGGAGCTTCATGCCAGTCACATGTGACTCACCCAAAGTATTGGGAAAAAAAAACAGATTTAAAAGGAAGTTCTCCTGACATCAACTCTCAAAAAATGTGTTTTTTAAAGCAAAGTATATAAAGTAGTCCTACTTTTCATAGCCAAATATCTAAATCAAAAGGAATTTACTAAAATGTAATGAACTTATTTAGAAATTAAGTCAATTCCTAGAGAACACGCAGGATCACACCACCAAACACAGATACACGTATGCACCAACATCTTCCTTCAAGAGGAAGAGAGAAGAAGTGGTGACGGGTGGGTACCGAGGTACGAGCCACTAATAGTTTGTGTTTTACTGCTGGTTGTGCCAAAGGAAATGCTGCTGGTATTCCAAGCTACAGAAAGGATAATGTTTGCTCATGGAGCTCCCGGAATTGTTAGGCTCTATTTCTATCTCAGCCTTGGGTCTCTTTGAAAAGACTGGAATATCATTCTTGAAAGGTTCCACCTTTACAGGATGCCAATCTCCCTGCGTTGCAATGATAATTTATGGCTGGAAAAAAAAAATACAGACCCACTGAATTATGTTTCCTTTTTTTTTTTTTTTTTTTTCTTCAATGGCCCATGTCCCAGTGCATTCTGAAAGGAAATCTTAAAGAGTATCAAAAGTGCAATGGTGATTCCCACCACACATAAGCCAGAGATGTAAGGATGGTGCCTATGTCTCAATTTCTGCCTATCTTCATTTTCTCATAGTTTGATGGATGGCCCAACACACCTTTGCGTTCCCTCAGATTTGGCCTCAAGTGCTTATTCCTTTCTCATAATTAGATTTAATCAAGCAAAGCCAAAACCATGGCGACAAGTTAAACACTCCCCAGGGAGGTGGAGCCAGTGACTAGGGGACTAATGAACCTCTATTTAACTTTCAGATTTTGTTAATAACAGTTTGACTTGAACTGGTTGGAGCTAATTAGTTACCGCAGTTTCTCCATTAGTGGCTTATAAAACGGGCCTTACCTTGTGCATGTTAAGCAAGTCTCTCTGTGTGGGTCATTTTGGGCCGAAGAGAAGGAACCCAAGAATCCACTGTACAAATTAAACATAGTTGTGGGTTCCCTTCATAGTTTAAAGACTGTCCACACGTCAGGCTCTGACCAACCTGGAAACCAATTGTGGAGGGGAATGATTGGGGCTCACTTCATGATGCGCTCACTTGTGAAGCACTGCAGAAGGGTAGAACAAAATTACAAAGGGGAAGCAGAGAGGCTGTCAAGAAATAGGAAGACAAATTATAAAGAAAAAGTGTCCTGGTGGGTTTTGGAAAGTGTTCATGAGCACAGTGGAATGGGCTGCAGAGATCAGAGTGTTCCAAGTCCCAAAGTGTTGTTCTAACATCAATGGCTTTGGATTACAACGTGGATGTGCAGGTAGTTTGCTTTGGTGGGCTAAAGGCCAGCCTGCTATTTACTCTGGGTTACTGCACCAGGGTGTGTGTCCCTCCACTCAGATCCTACTCTGTTGCCTATGATGTCTGTCCAAATAATCTTAGACTTCCTGTGTGATTTTTAGGGTTCTGTGAGAACCTGAAGATTTTTTTCCCATTTGGCGTCTACATTCCTAAAATTTCACATGCAGGTATCCCAGCAGTCAGTGCTATGTAGTGAGTACCTTCAGACCATACTAGCTAGATTCAGTGGTTTGATTTAATAATTGCAAGGGCTGTTGGCTGGTTCACGCCCTCAGCAATTTAGGGTTATGAATCATTGAAGAACCAAAAAAGAAAGAGGGATGTGCGTTGGTTCTAGGTCAGAAGGGACAAAATGAGGTTCAGAATTGTATTTACTAGACTTAACAGTATTCCTACATGAGCTGTTAAGCCTCTCTCTCTCTCTCTCTCTCTCTCTCTCTCTCTCTCTCTCTCTCTCTCTCTTTCATACACACACACACACACAGATGTGCAAAATACAATAAATTAGGTTCTACTGTTGAGCATTCGCCTAATGAATCTATGGAATACATAACATTTCTTTTAATGAAATTCACATTTAAAACATAATTTATTACATATCACACTCTAAATTTGTTATTAACCAAGGGGAAATAAAGAATTATAAGCTCCCCATCTCTGCTGCCTGAAAGACACTAGGCCAAAAGTACAACAAGAAAAATGAAAGTAAACAGTTTTGTGAGAGACATATAACTGGCTCAGCTTTTTCCTTTTATTTGCACATTTAACATCAAAGAGAGTGGACCCCTCCATATTTGTGATTGTTCCTGTATCTAGTGTCAGGGAATCAGCCTGGAAACTAACCTTGGAGCCTGAAGCCTTTTTAAATGGAGGGAGCCGACCCTACTTAAAAGTGCCAAGGATGTAATACCTATAGTCTCAAGAAATGCTTGAACTCCCTTTCTGAGCATTGAAAGTTAGAGATGTGGAAATGCAACAATGACTTACCACTACCTGTATTTCAGTCTGCTGTTTTAAGTAGAAAGTTTTAGAACCCAGAAGAACAAAGGCACCTTGATTTACATCACTTTACACTCTATTCTTTCCCTGTGCGTGGATCAGAGACAGACCATTTCTTCCCTTGCAGCTAAAAGGTTTTCAGTTTTAATGCTGCCTGTGCGTCTGCTCTGTTGGTTTATCTCCTACAACCTTCTATTTGTTACATAAAATGGCACAGCAAATGGAAGTATAGAGCACACCGGGCTTATGGAACATAAAAGGAAGTGATGGAGGGTTGGAGGAAGATAAACATCAAAACCCTGCTCCTTATGAACCCATAGTAGCTTGTGTTTTCTTGAGGTTGCTAGGGAGCATGCTTTGGAGACAATGAGAAAAAGCAAAACATGGCAATACGAAGAGTACTATTCACCAAGAAATTTTCTTTAGGATTTGTTAAAAGCTGTAGACGTTTTAAAGGTGCAATTAAGGCAATGAGATGCTAGCATAGAACAAGATGTGACAGCCTCGAGCTTAGGTCTCTCTCAGGACCAGGAGAGATCACTATTGATGAAGCTTCTGGTATAGACATTTGCACATATACTCTAGTGCTTTGTCTATGTGTCTTTCTTCTTTAAGAGAAGGCTTAATATTTTAAACAGCCTTAATTGACGCAGGCTGGTGGCACTCAGAGGAAGGACAGCAGGTTACCAAGAAGAGACTTGATACCCTATGAGCATATACAGGGGGAGGTAATCCCCCTCAGGAACAGTTATAGGGGAGGGGAATAAGGGGAAAATGGGAGGGAGGGAAGAATGGGAGGATACAAGGGATGGGATAACCATTGAGATGTAACAAGAATAAATTAATAAAGGAAAAAAAAACATTAGGCTACAGTATATGCTTTTAAAAATTCTATCACTATTAAAATGTAAGCTATGTATCTAAAGTCAGCACTGGCGTGGCAAAGGGTAACTCATCTACAAAGGACACAGTGAAAGTTAAAATCTCTTTGCCTTCCTGACTCAAGTATCACTCCATGGACACACTTAGCATTGACAGATTTTTCATCATATATGTGTGGCCGTCTTTTATGTTTAAATGGTGAATTTGTAGATCTGTTTCATGATATACAAATAACAGTAAAAATTAGAATGTAATATATTTATACAATTAACTATCTACACTTCTAAATTCTACTGCCAATTTTAGTACATATTATAGGTGAGTGCTTTGTTAAACATTCAGCATCAATTAAAATAATAAAATTGAAACATTATTTCTCAGCATTTCTGTTTAGACAGACTCTGCTCTTTGCTTCCTAAACAAGAATTAGAGGATATATTTTCTCTTTGTAATGTTTTTGTTAGTTCCTTTGATTATTTCTTAGTTAATTTTTTATTATCTTTATGGAGAATTATGATTTTGAGTTACATGCTATAGTTATACTGGGTCTGGGGTTGTGTGTATTGTTTTGATTCTAAAACTACAACATTACTGAATATCGGTTTAGAACCTGAAATACAATTAAGGACAGAACTATATAGAAGGAGAGCAATGTAACTGTGGTTCAAGCTTGCCACTCAAGATGCCAAGTGTCCGTCCTCAATGCACCCCCTGGCGTCTGGGTAAGGTCTGTGTGCAGCCCACCTCTTCATATCAAGAGTCTCCTTTCGCGTTGGTATCCACTATCCCAAAACTGCTAAAGTTTTTTTCTTCTTCAATGAACATTTAATACTGTAATTATTATTTAGCAGGTGTAACATTTTATTATGCTTAATTCTTTATTCTACATTTGAGACAGGGTCTCATACATAGCTAAAGCTCCCCGGGTACTCACTATGTAATCTAGATCCCCTCCGGACTGCAAGGCACACTCCGGCCTCAGCCACTTGGCTGCTAAGATTATAGGCACACACTGCCATTTCAGCCTCTAACACCTCAGTGGTTCTCAAGTTTCCTAATGCTGTGACCCTTTAATGCAGTCCCTCATTTTGTGGAGACCTCCAACCACAAAGGTATTTCACTTGTACTTCATAACTCTGATTGTGCTACTCTTATGCATTGTAATATAAACATCTGCATTTTCCAGTGGTCTTAGGTGACCCCTATCAAAGGGTCATTTAAGCCCTACATGAGAACTAACTGCTGCTTGAGGCCAAGTATTTCTGACAGTCGCAGGCAAATCTCCTTCACTTACAAAGATTTTGTTATGATCTCTATCCTTAGAGTTATGAAAAATTATGACAGATATCTAGGCCTTCTATTACTTTTCTTACACATAACAAAGTTACTTTAATTCTGTCAATGACCTTCTGCAGACTTGTTAGTTCTTTGACTAGACTCACTTCCCACTGTTTGCTGCTGTCTGGTGGAGCTCCTAGCGCACTCTCTCACATCAGGAGCGCACTACCTGAGGGCTTCCGGGCCTTCTCCTTGGCTTCATCTTACTGTTCCTTTTTCATCTGTACAAGTATTGAAGGACAATTTGAAGATGACCATTTTGGATTTTATATATGATCATTTTATAAATCATATCTACATATTTTAAGCCATTTATCTAGTATGCATTTTAGGGTTAATATATAACCCTAATATAATATAATATATAACCCTAATATAATATATATATCATGTGTTATATATATATATATGCAGGTATACAGGCCTATGGGTACACATGCATGTAAAAACAAAGATAGAAGTCCTCCTCTATTGCTATCCATCCTAGCTTCGGAGACATGTCTCACTGAATCCAATGTTCACTGATTGAATAGAGTAACTGGTATATGAGCACTCCAGGTCAGCTTATCTATATCTACGCAGGACCAGGCTTACAAATATGCACTCACTTATAGGTCCTGGAGATTCAAATTCAGGTTTCGATGCTACTGTTTAGCAAGTACCTTACCTCCAGCCCAAGAATACAAACCTGTGCTCTGTGACTGACCTTTAACCCTGTTCCTAAAGAACAGCTTTAAAAGTTACTTTCTGTTTACGCATTGGTCTTTTAAGCTCAGGGGTCATTTTTATTTCTAGAATCTTTCAATGATTTTTTTTTCATTCCTTTTTTTCCCCTTCCCATTTACTTATTTATTTAATCACTTTACAGCCTGATCACAGCCCCGCCCCCTTCTCTTCCCAGTCCCATACTTATGTGCCCCTCTCCCAATTCTCCTCTCACCATCTTCTCAGAGAAAGGAAGGCTCCAGAGGCCTACCAACCCACCCTGAGACCTTCAGTTTCAGTAGGACTAAATGCATCCTCTCTGGCTGAGGTCAGATAAGGCAGCCCAGCTAGGTGAAAAGGATCCAAAAGTAGGCAACGGAATCAAAGGCAGACTCTATTCCCATTGTTAGGGGACCCACATGATGACCAAGCTGCACATCTGCTACACATTTGTAGGGGGGTGTCTACCGTCAGCCCATGCGTGCTCTTTGGTTGGTGGTCCAGTCTCTGTGATCACCCATGGCCCCAGGTTAGTTTCCTCTGCAGGTCTTCTTGTAGTGTCCTTGACCCCTCTGGCTCCCTCTATCCTTCCTCCCACTCTTTTTGTTTATTTGTTTTTTTAAATATTTTATTTATTATAATTTGTTCACATTATATCCTGATTGTTATCCTCTTGCTCTTATCTTCTTGTTCATCCCTTCCCTCCCTCTTCTGCTCTATGCTCCTCCCCTAGACCCCTGATAGGGAGAACCCATCCTACCGCACTGTCTGGCCACAACCTAGTAAGTCTCATCAGTATAGTCTGCATCCCCTTCCTCTGTGAACCTACAAGGCCATCTTGCCAAGGGTCAGTGACCAAATTGTGGGCACTACAGTGCATGTCAAAAGTTTAACATTCTCCTCCTACACACCCCAATGTGGAGAATCAGCTGTCCATACGCTACATCTGAACAGGGAGTTGTGGTCCTCTGCATGCATTGTCTTTCATTGGTGCATCAGTTTGTGCAGGATCCTCTGTGTCCAGATCTGCAGGCCTTGATGGTCTCCCTGTGGAGCTCCTGCTGCCTCCAGCACCTTCCATCTCTCCACTCTTCCCTAAAACCCTCAGCATTCCTTCCAGAGTACAGCTTTGAGACCCAGTATCTGTCCTGACTCCTGTTTGATGGAGTCTCTCAGAGGACATCTATGTTAGGCTAATACCCACTTAGTAGTGAGTACATACCATGCGTGTCCTTCTGGGTCTGAGTTACCTCACTCTGGATGATCTTTTCTAGTTCCATCCCTTTGCCTGCAAATTTCAAGATTTCCTTGTTTCTAAAAGCTGAATAGTATTCCATTGTGTAAATGTACCACAGTTTCTTCATTCATTTTTCAGTTGAGGGACATCTAGTTTTTTTTTTCTAGATTCTGGCTATTAAGAATAAAGCTGCTATGAACATAGTTGAGCAAATATCCTGTTGTATGGCGGACCATTTTTTGGGTATAAGCCCAGGAGACAACTTCCTGAACAGAACACAAAAGGCTAATATTCAAAATATATAAAGAACTCAAGAAATTAAATTCCAGCAAACCAAATAATACAATTAAAATATGGGAATACATCTGACAGGCGTATTTGCGAGGCAGGAAATATTGAGGACTATTCATCTGTTGACTCTGCCTGCATCTTACCTTGCCTGTTTTTAGGCAGAATTCTGTCTGTGGCAAAAACAAGGACATTTTCCCCATTGGCTAGTTTGTCACATTTGAATCCAACTCCATAAGGGGGTTCTTTGATGCTCATCATAATTTTTGAGGCAGGCTGGGTGTTGCCAGGAGTTAACTTGTCTTGTTGTCAAAGCATCTTTAGAATAAAAAAAACATCTTGAAGTGCCATATTCTGTAGGTCTCTGAGGATTTTGAAGACCTTATTTAACTATTTTATTTTATATATGTATAGAAACCAGAAGGCTGAAGATGATGCTCCAACCTTATAAAGAGTGTTGGGTGACTGTTCAGGCAGTAAACAGGTGCAGTCATTTTTTTCATTTTGGAAGCTACTAACCAGCTCTTCTGACTCATTCAGATATTTAACTTTTATTCCTTTTCAAATCTCTGATGTGGTTGAAGACCAGATAGTTTAGTCTTTCAATTAAGCTTAGAAGGTTAGGATTAAGATATTTTTAGATCAAGATAGGTGTTTTAAGATAATAGAGATGAGATATGATAGATATTCATCGTCATTCAGAAATTTAGACTTAACAAGATAGGGAAGATGTTTACTTCAAGTTTGTCAACTACAAATAGCCAAATCACTATGAATATAACATTTATGTAATTACTGATTGTCTCATTGTTCTTCTTGCTGTGTGTAGTTTATTTTATTCATGTGTAATAATATAAATGTATACATTTTAAAAAGAAACATAATAAAAAAGGGGAAAGATACAGAGCTAAACAGAGATTCTCAGCAGAGGAGTATCAAATGGTCAAGAAACACTTCCAGAAATACTCAACATACTTAGTATTCAGGGAAATTCAAAGCTAAAACACTTCTGAAATTCCATCTTATACCTATCAGAATGGATAAGATTTTTAAAAACTCAAGCAACAGTCCATGCTGGCGAGGAAGTGGATAAAGGGAACCCTCTACCATTGCTGGTGGGAGTGCAGACTTATACAACCAGTTTGGAAATCAATATGCTGCTTTCTCAGAAAACTGAGAACAGTGCTACCTCAAGACCCAGCTATACCACTCCGGAGCATATACTGTCCCATTCTTCTTATAAACTCCCTGAGCTCTGTCTATTGTTTGGCTGTGGGTCTCTGCATCCATTTCCATCAGCTGCTGGAAAAGGCTTCTCAGAGGACAATTATGCTAGGCTCCAGTCTGGAATGATGGCACAAAACCATTAGCAGTATTAGAGGCTGGCTCTCTCCCATGTGGGTGGATCTCAAGTTGGACCAGACTTTGGTTTGCAATTCCTTCATCTCTGCTCCATCCTTATCCTTATACTTCTTGTAGGTAAGACAATTTTTGGCTTGCTGGTTTTATGGGTGGGTCGGTGTCTTCCTTCCTCCACTGGTAGTGCCCTGGCTAGGAATGTATGTGTACTTTTGTATGGGTGGAAAAAGATGCACAGAGACCTGCCTACCCCTAGACAACAGGCAGAGGAGGAAGACATCCATAGAACAACCCTCTGCCATGGCGCATGGGCAGGTTGTGGATAACTAGAGGCCTGCTTTCCACCCTGTCACACAGAGCAGACACTCACAGTCTCAGCATCCATGTGGCCCGCCCTCAGTGGGAGCCACTACAATGTGCAAGTATGTGGTGGACAGATGGGAGAGAAAAAGAAGCAGAATGGTTTGAGCACTGTGAAGAGCATTGGAACTGGAGACATGAAGGTAGAGAGAAATAGCTTGTTATAAGTAGGCAGCTCTGCCACCTGAAGCCATAGTGAAGTCCTGGGCATGCTGCCACCGAGGGCCATGTCTGGGTCTGTGGCCATGCAGTGGCAAGAGTTAGTGTAGATGTTCATGGCTCACATTGCTACTCCTCGATACAATGTTTGGTAAGCTACCTTGGACCACATAGATGCCCAAGAGCTGTTCATACCTGGCCCCATCCCTTACTGGCTGTAACTCTGGAGAACTGGCTCCATCACTTATTGGATGTAGCTCTCTGGAGTGTGGGCCCTGCACCTCACTGGGCAGCACACTAGAGCTGACACTTGTGGAATGGCCACAGGCGAAAAGGCTCCTGATGGCATGAGAGTGGGAGAGCTGCCTCTGCTCCTGCCAGCAGAGGCACTGGGTTAGCTAGCTGAAGCAGTGCTCAAGAGCTCACCCTCGTGGTGTGGATACAGAAGAGCCTGCTGGCTGACTAACTTAGCTACCACCCAGACCCAGATCCAGGGCTTTCAGTTGTCTCAACCCAATATGAGTGTCATCAATGACCTGTTGGAGCAAATGAAAGGGCTGATCCTGATGATCCAAAGATGCAGGATCTCCATGACACAGGGCAACAATAGGATAACTGAAAGGAGTCCCCGTGAGGATCCAGTATTGATGATTTAGCTGAAGCCAGAGGCCTTGAGCCAAACCAATGAGTTATTCCAGTAAACATTTCCAAGTGAAGATCTATGGACAGAGGGGTATACTGTGGGATACAGTGTGATGCACTAAAGCTTCTACACACTGTGATGCACTATAGCTTCTGCAACAAGATGTTTTCTATGTTCTATTTTCATTTTGTTTTGTTTGTTGTTTTTTTTTATTTATGTGGGGGGGAGTTGCAAGGGCAGAGGGTGGATATGAAGTGACAGGTAGATAAGTGGGACTAAGGTGTATGATGTAAAAGTCACAAAGAATCAATAAAAAAATTCTAAAATTATGTATGTCTATCAATGAGCATTTGTGAATAGGGAGTCATGTCAGGAAAAGCTTACAAAGATGGTGGTGGTGGTAGGAACCTAGCCCCAATCTGAGCTGGAAGGATTTCAATGTGAAATGAGATAATGAGTCTATTCTTTTTGTTCTGCTAATTTGCTTTGGTATTAACAAAAATAAAAATGAATCATCAATTAAGCAATTATATCATTACTAGGAGCACACTATACAGGAATGATAGGTCTTTCAAGGAAGAAAAACAATCTTATTTGGATATAAAATGTAAGTCCATCGATGCTATTTTCAATTCTATGTAACCATAACCCATAAAATACCAGATAAAATTAAGAAATTGTAGTTTTAGCTGATATTTCTGCTGTCTCTTGCTAAGCATCTTATTAATATGTTTGTGTGTCCAATGCTATTGACATTGAACATTCTTTGAAAAGGCACATTTGTCTAGATCAGAATGCACAAGTAATTCCATTCGTTTACCTATTCATTTGACTGATAGCATGACAAAGCATGGCACAAAAATGGTATATAGTGCAGAAGAAAACAAGTGGATCTCTTTGTACCATGGATGGTAAGAAATAATATGGATATACAGCAAATGAATTATTTTCACAACACAAGAGAGAAAAATGCACAGTGCTTTAACACAAAAAGGAATATGGGCTCACAAATGTCCTTGGGTGAAGTTTTATCTCAACTTAATAAAACTAAGAGGAAAAAGAGAAGATAATTTTTTGGTAAGAGTAAAAGCAAACATGGAATATTGAAGCTGGTTTGTCTGTGCACGGAATGGCAGTCAAAGTGTTGGTTAACCCTTGCTTTATCGATAATAGATGTACCTTGATAGCACACACTGGTTGAACACCCATAAGTACATGGAGCTCTTTTGTACCTTTCAAATTTTCATTGGCTTTCTTTCCTTTTATTTCGATTGTGAATTATTCCTTTGTAAGTTTTTCTACATTGGTTCTTGTCTTACCAGTTCTTATCACCATTCTCTTTTCTGGACACTAACTAGCAATATTGTGACGACCTAACTATGTGTTCCTTCAACTGTCTTTTTTAACTCTAAAATCTTACAAACCTTCTCTAAATCTGTCTTTCTTCTTAAACTGGAATGCATTTCTGTTAAGTACAACCAAGAAATCTCAACACATTCATGTCATACAGAGATAAATATCTCACAGTGAACTCCATGGGTATAGATTGGAACAGAGGCTTCCAAAGGTTTCCCCTATCAAAGCATCCCGGCATAAAGATAGAGCAGATAAAACAGAAATCGAGGGAATGTCCAGGCAATGCCTGGCCCAATCAAGACCCACGCCATGGAAGAGAGCCAACCCTTGATACTTTTAACTATTCCCTGTCATGCTTACAGACAAGAGCCTACCAGAGTTGTCCTCTGAGAGGCTCCACCCAGCAGCAGATAGAAACAGATGCTGTGATTGACAGACAAATAGGCTGCAAAGCACAGGAAGTTTAGTAGGAAAATGGGGAAGGATAAAAAGACCTAGAGATGGCAAGAGCTCTACAAAGAGACAACTAACCAGGGCCCAGAGGGGCCTGTGGCATCTGAAGCATCAACAAAGGGCCATGCATAGACTGGACTTAGGTCCTCTACAGAGATGTTGGTGGTAGGAATCTCAGGCTTTATGTGGGTCCACTAGTAAGGGAAGCAGCAGCTGTCTGTGGCATGAACGCCGTTGCCTGCTTTTTCATCACTCCCCCATGATGGGACTGTGTTACCATGTCACAAGGGAAGAGGAGGACCTCTGTCCTGATGTGACTTGATGAGCTGGGGTGGGTGGATATAGGGGCGCCCTTTTTCTCAGGAATAGAGAAAGGAGGATGAGAGAGAGAGGGTGAGAGTGAGAGAAGAGGAGGGAGGGGACTAAGGACAGGATGAGAAGTAAATAAATAGCTTATTTAATAAACAAAAGTATATGCATACATAAATAAAATAAAAGTTAAAATCAATAATTTTAATATTCTGGAATAATTATGTAGCCACGCTCCATATCAAAGGAATGCTTACATGCTTGAATAAGAGTATCATCAGCAAGGTTCCTATTTTTGTGACCTGTTCTTTTCTCATTAACATCTCCCCATTTCCAATAGTTGTTTAATTACAACAAACACTAGGTAAAAGACACTGAAAATAGGGGGAATAAACAAGTAAACCAGTGAGAGTCCCTTCTCTAGATTAGACATTTTCTGACCTGGCAGTCCCCTGAAAACCTCTACTGGAAGGAGTTATCTTAGACTTGACTCAAACTTTCCTTACTGTGAAATGGCTAGTCAGAAGTTGTTTAACATCGAGATTGTCTGAGGCAGTGCAAAAATTGAGCAAAAAGTGGGGGGGGAAGGGGGGTGCGCCAAACAAACAGGATTCCAAAGAAATTCTAGGGAAATCAGTATTTTAAAAAAGTTGTAAAAGTCCTTTAAATATTTCTGGGTGCCCAGGAAATGGTCAGTTAAAAAAAAAATATATATATATATACACACACATATATACATATATATATTTATATATGTATATATATATGTGAGCCCTTATTGGCCTTATTAATATATTCTATGAATAATAACAATAAAATCAGCCATTGGCTTTTGGAAATAACCCAATTCTGGGCATATTTATTTGATATACATTTCTATATCTTTTGTGATATGTGCATAAAAAGAACTTTAATGTCTCCAGTTCCATCTTTGGCTGATCTTGAGACTCCTTACATTTAGAAAGTAAATGCCAACACAGAACTATAAACAAGCAAATAGCACATTGCAACACACCAAGAAAAACTCTCAGCAAGAGGTAAGAGACTTACATATTCAGAGGATTTAATTAAGTCTTTGCAGAATCAATAATAGGTCACTAAACTAATGGAGTAGAGATTTTAGTAGCAACACATGATAAAGAATTGAGATTTTTAGATAATTGTTCTGATGTCAGTTGACAATGAGTAGCAAGGGATTCTGAACTCCACTTCTGAGTTTGGTATTTTAATTTTCCTCTTATAACTGAGTTAATGCAACATTTGTCTCCCTCAGTTCAGCTTCTTTTACTTAGTGGGATGCCCTCTAAATCTATTTCCGTGATTGAAGTAATGAGACTCTACTTTTTATGGCTAAAGAATGAAACAAAAACACTAATTAGTATCAGTGACAAATGTTCCTGAGGATAGAATGCGATTCTTCAGTTAAGACAATGCATTTTTAAATGTTCCCCTTAAACAAAAAGCATCACAAGATGGGCAATAGAATAAACTATCGTCCATTCATGGAGAAAACTCAGACTTAATAATTAGCCTTTGGTGTATAGATTGTGTTATAAATATATCAACTATAAGTGGGTGCCACACAGTCAGATCTTTTTCTGCTTTTGGACCAGTTATTGACTATATATAATACTAAAATTCAAACAGTATGAGAAAATATTGTGTCACTAACTCACTAAGTAAGTAAGTAAGTAAATATTAATAGTAGAGTTGACATTGTGGAAGAATGTGTAAGTGAGATTAATATACCTCAATGGATATATATCTAGTTGATGACGAGAAAGACAAGCTGAAAAGGCACTGCCTCAGTATTGTGTGGCCTATCATCTGATGTCTCAACATATTCAGAGCACAAGATGAGAGAGGGTAGAAAGAATAGCTATGTAAGTGATGGTTTAAAACGTCCTGAATTTGAAGAAAAAGGAGATATGCAAATCCATAAGTATCTGAAAATTCAATAACATAATCTTCAATTTTCATCATGCCACTCTATGACGTCAGATGTGGACTTACCATAAGTCTCAGTATACGCCAAACTCCCCCCTCTTTCCGCTGTGGGCTTCATGTAGTCAGTGTGCGGAGCTCATACAATCCTCCTGCCTTGACCCCCTGGTACTGAGATCAACTGGTTGCCAATAGAGTTTTACTCAGCCATAAAGGAGAATGAAATTATTCCTGCAGAAAAAAGGATGGAACTAGAGAATGAGATAAGTGAAACAGAGTGGCCTAACAAAATGTCAGATGTTTTCCTTCACAATGGATTATAGGAGTGTATTTATAAGGAAAGAAAAAAAAAAGCATAAAAGATATGAGCTTAAAATGTTGATGAAAAGACACTGCCAGTGATATAGAGGGGCAGGGGATACAGGAATGGTACTAATAAAGAATGATAGGGGGCCGGTTCTGAACAAAGTACAATATACATATGTATGGGGAAACCACAATGAAACCCATTATTTGTGCTATTAATATACACTATGAATAATAAGAATAATAAATATAATAACATATTATATTTAAAATTAAATTATTATCATCATCATCATCATCATCATCATCATCATCATCAGCCATCGGCTTTTGGGCATAACCCAATTCTGGACACTTTTATTTGAGATAGTTATATTTACATCTACAATTCCTCTATTTCCAAATGTGGTCATAAGCTCAGGTTTAAACATGAACTTTGAGAGTACAAGACAGAATGCACTTTAGCACAAAAAAAAAAATAAATCTCCATGTTTTCCATAAACTTGTACAAGAAATACAATAAATGCCAATGCAATATACTTTTCTTAGAAAACACACCTTAACTTTCCCAGATCAAGAAGAAAGGTTTTTTGAAATTATACACTTTGATGTCTGAAACAAGTAATCAAAACCTAATGACATTCTGGCTCTACTTAGGAGATGAGTGACTCTATCAATGAGTCAAGTAGACACAATCCTAACAATGCAGAGTTAATGGCCTAAGCAGAAAGGCATTTAGTGATGTTTGAGAGAGCACTGTTTTCCCCTTTGAGTTTAGTATTTAAAATAAATTATATGGCTTCTTATGGTCAAAGTCACATATATATGAAATCATTACTTTAAATCTTTAATTTTTTACATTATAATGAAGTGTGTGTGTGTGTGTGTGCGTGTGCGTGTGCGTGTGCGTGCGTGCGTGTGTGTGTGTGTGTGTGTGTGTGTGTGTGTGTGTGTGTTTTGTAAGGGTGTGTGATGGAGGACAGAGGACAACTTAGAGTTGATTTTTCATTTCCACCATGTGGGTCCTGGGGATCCAAGTCATGTCCTTGGCTTTGACGGGGAGCTCCTTTACAAGCTAAGCCATATTGCTGACTCCCTATCATTATTACTTGAGCACTATGTGTCAAACCTGCATCAGGCATGCATTATTCCGTTGTGTTAGGTGATTAAGGATGCTATAACAAGATAACATAGTCTGAGGAATTTAATATGAAAACAGAGCAAATTGTTGTGAATAAACTAAACTAAAACATCAGCATTTTACATTTATGCCTAAAGTATATTTCTTGTAGATATCCGCATATAGAAAGGACTCAACGAGATGCCTAAGGCTTTCTGAACAAGAGCTACTAACCAAATTCATTAGTGTTCTTATGACTTCATGACTTCCCTGAATATTTTAACATCATCACTATAGAGCTTTTTGTAAATGTGAGCTCTCAAGGAACAAAACATTTACAATGAGGGTACAATTCTCGTACCATCATAACACAGGGGATGACCATCTCTAATCAGAAATTCAAAGTACCTCAACTAAAAATCTCAGAGCCAGCTCAACAGTACAAAGAGAAAATTCCATTATCTATCCCCGACACACACACACACGCACAGGTACACACACACACACACACACACACACACACACACACTCAGAGACACACACACACACACACACACATGCGCGCGCGCGCGCACGGGGGGGGGGGCGTTGGGGGGAGAGAGAGAGAGAGAGAGAGAGAGAGAGAGAGAGAGAGAGAGAGAGAGAGAGAGAGAGAGAATCCAAAACCTGAAAAAAAAACACCCAAATCCCAATAATTCTTGTAATAATATTTCAGATAAGGAATGCCCAATCTTTACCTAGTTGTACTATTTTAATTGTAGACAAAAATATTCCTAAGATCTTGAGAAGTAGCTCAACATTTCTCTGTCTTGGTCACACAATTATTGAATGTGTTTCAATATTTTTATATCCATCACAAAGTTTAACTCCACAATCCTTCTTGTTTATCAGAACTGTTTATGTCTCTATCTGATGAAAGAGTAATTAATTTTCCTAAGGGAAAACTGCTCTTCCTGGTGAAACACAGTCCCCCTTTTTAACATCCCAGACTTCAGGATCTAATAATATTATTGAATTGCTTTTGGTTATGCCTTTTCACATTTCAATTCTCTTGTTAATGCATTTTTATATGATTCCGACAGCAACTCTGCGACACAGTTTAATAGGAATTATTATCTTCACTTAATAAACGAAGAAAAGAAAGTTCAAATAAAAGTCACTCAGCTAGCCTGTGGGTCTACACTCACTGAAGCTTACTCAATTGGGTTCAAGGCCAGTTGTATCATCCAGTGTGTATTATGCCCCATCTAAGTTTCTACTGTTTCATTAAGACTGTGGTAATGCATGCACATAAACTTTATTAAGAAGGATTGCTCCACTCTGTCACATAAAGACATGCTATGAAGTCCTCTAGTTTTATCACACAGAAGTTGACCTACTCTGGGCTGCCCTCTCACATTTCGTTGTCTATCATTAACAATGCTGTTCTGTATGTCAGGGGAGAGAAGGTTTGCATGCCTTCAGTAGCCTGAGAGTGAAGGCACTATAGATACAATATCCAAACAATTAGAAATGGAGAGCCTAAGGGACACTGATTGAACACACACTAAAAAGGGGTGACAGACTTAATGTGTTAGGAAAACGGAGACAAGACCTGATTTTATCCCATGCCACTCTGCTCCAGCTTGCAATGGAATCAATGCTAGGATGTCAGCAAAGGCAGCCAAGAAAGAGGAGGAAGGTGACCTGGCATGTAAAATTAAGCAAGAGGAAGACAATTGTATAACCATGAACTTTACAACTCTAAAGGCTTTAATGGGCCTCCCCTGGGAAATTAAGGATGGTTCCACATAAATGGAATGGGCAGATAGGCAAGTCTTCACCTAAGCTTTCCTGTAGGAACCTAGCATCTTAGAATTTGTCAGGCATTCTGGGAGCAAGAGCGCCTGACAATGAGTGGTTGTACAGGAAACAGGGGTGACTGAGACACAATTTCAGAGAAGATACAGTAAGTTAAAAAAAAAACCACTTTGTCCTAACAACTATAGAAGATGGGTGGTCTGCTGGCTTTCCTGGTAAGGTCCCTTGTCCCTGAGCCTGAACACCTGAGCTGATTCCTGGTGGTAGAAGGAGAGAACTGACTCGGAAAGTGTCCTGTGAACTTCACCTTGTTCCTGGGTGCATACACACAGGCGAGGTAGTTACATTCATACATATATACATACATAGATGAGAGATAGATGCTAATTGATGGATAAATGATAGATAGGTGATAGATGATAGATAGGTAGATAGATGGATGATAGATGGATAATGGATGATAGATAGATAGATAGATAGATAGATAGATAGATGATAAGTAGGTGGTAGATGGATGGATGGATGATAGGTATATTTAACATTTAAAAAGACAGATTGAAAAGGGCTCTTCACTCTGGAAGCCAGCGGCTGAGCTGGATGGCTTTAGAAGTGATTACCTTGAGGGCAATGCTGAGAAAGTCCCTGTGACTTCAAGGAGTTTAGAGCTGAGCCTTAAAGCTACCTGGCTGTAAAACTGGGGCAGTTTCCTCATTAGATCATAAAACATGCTTTTGGTTTTACTAATAAGAAATAATGAGTTTCCACATTTCCCCTTTATAATCTGTAAGCGCTTAATTGCCTGGAACTGAGCTTAGCCTCAGGGCTCCACCCACGAGGGGGTGAAGTCTTATTTTCTCTCAGTCATTACAGAAGACCCGCTTCTTAATTTTCTATGCTAATAAAACATTTCAGCAAATGTTAATTATCTTAATGTACTGTCTTTAATGTATTGACACTACTTTAAAATATATAAAATTTAGCAAACATTTCTATAAGCTGCCTTTGTACATGTAATTTGTACATGAAGAAAGGTGTGGGTTACATTTTTAAGCTTATTCTGAAATCCTTGGCATACAATTTTCAAATATTTGAATTAATGTATGGACTGGGAGAATGGATCATCCACTAAATTGTTCTCAGCTAGGTACAGGGAGCCTGGTGAACAATTAAATTTATATTAAGTAAATAAATGAATCAAACCAGAACACATTTGGCCTCTCAAGCATTGTGAAGATTGGGTTCTCAAGAAGGCTTTGGGCTTTGCTAATGGATTCAAGATAGCTACCGCTGTACCTGGGGAGAACATTTTCTTTGATTTTCATAATGTCTATCATTAAGAAATTTGTGGTGATTCAGTTCAAATTAGACCCACCTAGCACATTTTAAAAAAAAACAAATTTTAGTATAATCATGAAAATCAAATGGTGTTACTCACATACTGTGGATCTGATAACTTGATCTGAGAGAGGGCAGGGCAATCCGCTAGGTTTCAGAGCGAGGAGGGAGCTGAGCTTCCATCAATGGGTTAGTCGCTGGTCCAGGCGGATATAAAGTTGGTGCTCTTCTAGTAAGCCAGCTTTCTTTCTTCCAATTAGCATTTCACCAGACTTGGAGGAACATTTGGTTATTTGAGTCTCTACATTTTAGATTTCAGGATATATATTTTACCGCATTTAATGAGAATTAAGCCAAATTCTCACTAGTGTTGCTTACATCCCTTGAGCCTTTTCTCAAAACTATGAACCCGGACACGTGGTCCCAGGCCTATGTGCTTATATTTGTATTCCTGTAGCAGGATGATTCCACGGGCAGCCTCCTTGTAAACTTTGTCCTTTCATTTGTACAGTAACTCAGATCGGTTTTTTTTGTTTTGTTTTGTTTTGTTTTGTTTTTTGTTTTTTTAATTGGTAAATGAATGAAAATGAGAACTTAGAGGATTTGGCTGTTTTGGTTTTTTTCTTCTTCTTCTTCTTCTTTTTTCTTTTTCTTCTTCTTTTTCTCTCTCTTAAACGTAAAAATGGGCAGAAAGCTAGTGTCCCTGACTCAAGAACTACAGCCAGAGTGTGCATCACCGTGGGACTAAAGCTTAACGTGGCCAGACCTTGAACTTGCTGTTTCCACCTGACTTTCTAACTTTTAGCAGCTAGAATACAAAACGGTCTGTGGCGGCGGCTCTGCCTCTCAGGTGTGGAAAAGAGCAAATGCTGAAGGACTTTCAACTCAGTGGGCTTCACACAGACTATGCCCCAGAGAGAAAATCTAAGCAGCGCTTCAGGCAGGTGCGTGATGTGCTTCAGAGGCAGACACATTTGATTTGTGAGCAGGGGTCTCTGAAATAGAGCAGTGTGAAGAACGTAGCCATCAATAGGTGATGGGCGCAAGATTGCGTCCAAGTTTCAACATTGGCGGTGCTTCTCGGTGCCTTTAGTTTGGAAGGGATCAAAGGGGAAGCGGGAAAGGCAAAGGGAGGCCCTGCTACACACCAGACCCAGACATCCCAAGGAGCACAAGGGGCCTTCTCTCCAAGGGGAAAAATGAGGCTTGAGGCACAGAAAGAAACCCTTGGAACCTTGTGGTTGGTGCACAGGTCCTGGATTTACTGATTCCTTTGAAGTTCAGTAAAGTAATCTTCTCTCTCTCTCTCTCTCTCTCTCTCTCTCTCTCTCTCTCTCTCTCTCTTCAGTAGACTTGATGGAATTTGTTTATTTTTATATCTCTCTTGAGTGAACTGAGTTTAGTTTTGGAGCAACTGATGAGAATCCGGATATTTTTCGGGGTTTGGACTTAGGAACTGCGTTGATGGTTCCTGTTTACGTAGCTGAGAGATCAGGCCCTCCTTTACAGGGGGGAAAACAAACACAACGCAAAACAAAACAAGAAAAGCAAGCAAGCAGAGACCCTCCTTGTGTGAATACTGTGACCCGACCTCAGGCGCTGTTCTTTCTTCGCCCTCAGATTGAAGACAAACTTGGAATGAATGAAATGGCCAAAGTCCAAAGGAAGTCCATGAAAATGCAGTTAAACCCCAAACGATGTTTAGCCTGCGAGGAGCTAATACGGATGCAGAGATGAGTTTGACACGGTGAATGCCCTTGCAGGGATTTTTATCCTCACACATTCCAATTCATCTGACAACATAAGTCTAAAACCCACAGCTCCTTTCAGAAAAAAAAAAAAAAGATTTTGTAGACTAAGATGTGGCAGGAGAGACAGCACAGATCTCTGTTAATACCCCACCCCAAAGACTGTGTGTCAGACGGTTAAAGCCATTTGTAACATTGATATTCTAGGCCTCTGGGGAAGCTGGGTCAGGTCTGAAGTTAGGAAACACCCATGCACTCCCCATCTCTAGCCTCCAAGAGCCTCTTGCAATTACTGCAATGCACTGTGCAAATATTTTCATATTCTGTGTGTACTAATGTTGCTATGCCCTCTACCTTGTAAATAGTAGATTAGTCATGGATGTCAACAGACCAGCTAAAATATAAACAAGCAGTATAGTGAGAGGCCGATGTGTTCCGTAGACAGGATTTATACTGGTTTAAAAGGCTTATTTTCTCAAAATATCTTGAAGCTTTATCTACAGTGTGTTAAATGTTGTAATCAATAGTAGCAAGCCTTTTACAACTTGGAGGTTCTTTTTTCCACAAATGCTGTTTGAGAATTATTCTCATGGATATATGTAATTGGCTCATTTATTTTAATTGCTGAAAGTTATACAGCTGTGTGCATTGCTCCATTTTATTACACTATTGATACACACTTATTGTTTCAGATTGTTTGCTATTTGACAGTGCCACTACAAACACTCATAAGCAAATAACCTGGAACTCTTCTGGGGAAATATATTCCACCTGTGGTGATGCACGGTCCTCCTGGGGAGTGTTTGCAAATGTGTATGTGCAGTTTGTTCATCCTGGTGGATGGGAGTGTGAAGAGCCATTAATACTGAGAGGATGGGAGACGGGACCAAGGGATATTTAATATCCTGTAGCTTCTGGTACTATCAGTATGCAGAACATGGCAGTTTTTCCTATGCTGAAGCAGGCTCTAGGTTGTATGCTTAGAGGAGAAATCACTCATGCAGTGGATATAGAAAGATAAGACTCTCCTTTCATTCCTTCCTTATTGGATACTCGTCTTAAAAGACCTCGAAAGATACAAGCTCTCACCTATAGTATAGGTGCTGTATTCAATTATGTATAGGATCAAATACTGCCCCACTCTTCACTGTTATATGCGATGGAAGAGAGTACAGCATTGTCATTGTTATGGTTGTATTGCTGTGAAGGGACACCATGACCACAGCAACTCTTGTAAAGAAAAGCATGTATTTAGGGCTTGCTTATAGTTTCAGAGTTTTAGTCCATTTTGTCATGGCAGGAGGCATGGCAGCATGCAGCATACGTCTTGATCTGCTGGCAGAAGAAGGAGATTATGTTCTACCGTCAACATAGCTTGATCTTAGGAGACCTCAGAACTTACCCTCACAGTGACACGCTTTCTCCTACAAGGCTACACCTACTCCAATTAGGCCACACCTCCTAACAGGCCACTCCCTATGGACCAAGCATCCAAAGGCATGAGTCTATGGGACCCATACCTATTCAAACCACCCACAGTCATATACTTTCTTATTTACTTATTTATCTATTTTGACTGTGAACTAACATGTAAGGCATGTTGCTAAGGCCAAGAATGAAAGTCAATCTTCCTGTTCCTGAAGAAATAAGTACACAGTATTACATTCTATTTCAGTTCCTCACTGTCTGTGTTGTGGTGGTGGCAGAACATTGGCATGAAAATTCTTTCGAGGGTTCTGCTTGTGTCTTTGGCCTCCCTGAAACTCCTGTAAGCTTATATCTCCTCGTTTTGAAAGAGTTTACTCATCCCATATCCAGATTTGTATTCGCTATACACAACTGAGTACTAGCTTGAAGATTAAGTGTCTTTGTATGAGGTTTTGTGATGTTGCTCTTGCAAGTAATTGGATCCATTTATACCACCATGTGTGGTAGTCCATATGTCCTTATACTCACAGATAAGGGGGACTGCCAGATTACCGATAATTCTCCCCCCTTTTCCTTATTATAATTACTTTCACTGTTATCTGATGGTCCAATAATTGCAAAAGGACATAATGTCTCAGTTGGGGAGCCCTGACTATCAGTGATGGAGCAGATGTTTATGTTCCCTGTTTGTTTTGCTGTCCTGATAACTACTTTCTTATCTTCCTAGCTTGTTACTGTATTGATTTATTAGTTTTGTTTGTGTTGATCTGTAGTAATCCTTGGGATATCCATCATTCTCAGATACTGATTTGAAACATCCCGAGAGGCTCATGATCCTAGGGCAACTCGGCAATGCCTTTCAGAGCTCAGTCACCACGATCTTTGGTCGGCTCTTAATTCTGGTGGGTAAAATCACTCTCCTATATATTTCACACTCTTGTCTTTGCATGCTTCTGGTCTGTTGCTTTGCATTTGTGGTAATAGTGTCTCCCCATCACTTCTATAACCCTTTTCTTGAGTAAAAAACTATGAGAAATGAGGTTAATGAGATGGGTGAGATGCTCCGAAGTTATAGAAGACCTCTGTGGTAGTGGAGACTCATCTTTTTTCTCCATCACCATCTATTCTAACTTCATTCGCTTTCCACTACCACTTTCTAGCAGTCACCATGCCTTCCCCTCTGGGATGTGGGAATCTTGGTCCTTGTTTGCTGTCCATAGCTGCTGCACCCATGCATCTCTAGTTGCAATGGTGTAGATTTTTATTAGGAAATACCTAACTGTATCACTTGGGTTCTATAAGTATTTACCCTTCTCCACATGTTAAGTAAAATGAGATATTTTTCTGCTGATCCTGGTTAACTATCTTGACCTATACCCTAACTAACTTTTGCCTATAATTCCATGAGCAAAAGGTGTCCACTGTACTCTGGTAGCAGGTCTAATTTGTACTTCAGTAGGTTTCCTATGTGAATCATCTGGTAGGAGTTTCTACGTTTGGGGCTATGACCTCCAATTCTACTGAGCCTAGAGCTATGAGGATGGATGCACATCATAATTAATTCCTATGCACCCACTCCTTGGCTTCTGAACACATGTTTTCTTATTAGCAGGGGCACAGCAACAACTAAGATGATCACTGTTTTAATAAATACCCTGCATGTTTGGATGGTGGCATCTGTTTCTTCAGTATTTACTACAAACTGGCATTTCAGCTTCACCTTCAGAGAAACATTTTAATATTCTCTCAGTCTTGATGTCTCCTGGTGGGTGACATAGTATAGGATATAACCAGGGAGGCTCCTAGGCAGCAACCAGGGCAGCACTTCTAAAGCCCGTCAACCCATGCCTGAGTCTCAGTCTCTGTGAATGCCTCCACATCATGATCATGGCTTGCATTCTGTGGGCAGGAAAGAAAGTCCTATCCAAATAATTTTCCTTATCAAGAAAATCAAATGGACCCTTGAAAGCTGACAATGGAATTAATTGATGACCAACCATCTGTCCCTATCAATGATAATTACATATTGGTTGCTATTGATATAATTGTGTTATTGATAAAATTGAAGTTCATATCTATCAGCAGAAAACCCTTAGCATGTGAGAGCTCATATAATTGGGTTTATTCATGGACTATTTTATAAAATGTTTATGATATTTTGGAGATTGGTGATAACCAAAGCTAAATTGCATCTACTTCATAGTTTAGTTCTGTGCTGTAAGTTAGATACATGAGGTTGGTGTATAATAAAAACCTGATTTTGAGTCAATTTTTATGTGATTATGTATAAACCTATGCAAGACAACACTGATCTTTTACATTCCTTTCCTTCTAGATTCCTGCCTGGGCCATTTCTCCATCTATAAAACTCAATGACTAGATAAACTTCTTTTAGTTCCATGTATGTTTTATGATCATTTAAAACTTTCTAAATGTATTATAATTTATTCAGATTACACCCGGATTGTTATCCCCTCACTTGTATCTTCCCGTTGACACCCTCCCTCCCTCTTTGGCCCTATTCCCCTTCCCGAGACCTCTGACAGAAGGGTCCCCTCCCCTCCCATCATATGACCACAGGATATCATCATCTGGATACCAGGCTTCCCCTTCCTCTGTGTGCCTCCAGGCCTCCCCACCAAGGGGAAGTGATCAAATCATGTCACAGGTAGTTCCACCTCCCCTGACAACTGTGGAGAATGAAATGTCCATTGACTATATCTGAGCAGGGTTGACATTCAGTGTTGGGACTGAGGACTTCTTGTGTATTTTATGGGCATTATAAGTGTTGGTATTTCTTTGAAATTTTTTGTTTAAAAATTTTATGCATGCATATAATGTTTTTGATCAACTCTGTTTTCCCCTTTCTCTATTCCTCCCATATGCTCCCATCACTTTACCTCCTAAATCTATGATCTCTTATTCTTTTTAAACCCATTGAATCTACCCCACAGTACAAGTACATAGATGTGTGTAGGATCATAAACCGGAATATATGCAGCTTTTCAGGAGCAGCAACACAGAAAGAAACAGATTCCCTTTCCCACAACATCAATTTCTTGTCAGTCACTATTCTACTAGGAGTAAGATTTGGTGAGTTCCCGTCAAATCCATGCTAGAACTTGAGCTATTTGACCCTTGTGTATGTGTTTTCATCGAATATTGGTCAGGGTGACCCACGACATCTCAAAATGTGATTATACAGTCACCATCCACAGAGGAAGTTTAGCCACTTAACTTTTTTTTCAGTTGGATTCATACAAACCCCATTTGAACCCACAAGTACAAACGCATGGAGTGATACTGGTGACGTGGGTACAACTCTAACACATGATGCAAACTCTACTAGTGTATGTTCTTAAAATAACTTGTGTCATATGTGACATTTGATTTCCATTTGTGATGGGCAATGGCTGACTGCCTACCTTGCTGTAGCTTGATAAAACTGACAGAATGCAAACCATAATGAGAAATAAAAAGGCACGGCCACTCATAATAATATGCACAAGAGCATCTGAGGAGTGCCATAATGTGATGTTTCATAAAGGGATTATAATGAGCTACTGTAGACAGCATGTTTCCACACACCAGGAAGCTCACTATGACTCTCCCAAGAAAGACTGATTCCTAGTATTGACAATTTAGCATCTTTGCTCAGTTGCATCCTGTGTCTCAGGAGGAAACACTGTTGTACTATGTGCAGTGGCTAAGGTGTCCCTTTTCACACCAGGAACTCTGACAGGCTCTCTTGTTCCCCAGTAATTAGTCACTTGTAAGTGTGGATGCATTGTCTGGGTGCACAAAAGTGTTCCTGGTCCTTTTGTTTTCTTTAGTATAATAGAAGATGCAAGATACTCCAGTTTGCCCTTTACTTCCACTGAAACTCATAGCAATCTTCTAAATACTAAATCACTATATATTTCATCTAAGTGTCCAGTTTTTTTAACATTTGTGGTATTCATTGTCTCCCTCAATATGTTAAGTCCTACAAAGTCCTTTAACATAGTTTCTATTTTTATCAATGCAGTACAATGCTATAGGTAAAATGAGCAGTGTGATATTTTCCCACATGTCCAGCTGGTATCATTTCTTAGGGTTATACTGGGGCAGCAGACAAGAGACTGAGCATCATACTGAGGTAGCATTAGAAAGTGGAGATGCTGTTATACCCACATGAGCGCACAATGTTTCTGGTTTCTTTTTAAATTTTAAATGGGAATGAATGACTTGCCAATCAGTAGGTAAATCATGTAACTGTGGCCTTATGGGCTATTTTTAACAAAGGTATATTTACAATGGCAACTGAGATTCATACTTGATTAAATATTTTATATAGTCATTCCCAGAGGACCATGAGAAGCAAAAACAGGAGAGGAATCCTGCACTTGACTCTTTCAGGACTTTAAAGACTGATATCTTCATCTACTTTCTCTTGAGTGCAATAAAATATCTTTTCAACAATTTTTCAACTTAAAATTTATGAAACAAATCAACAGTAAAAAATATTACTGAATTAGCATAGTTTCATCTGATTTTCTGTTGTTGCAAGAAAAGACCATAACCAAGGCAACCTGTAAGGAAAAGGATGATTTGGGCTTCTGGTTCCAGAGAGAGAAGAGTCCATGCTAGTGAGGAGATAAGTCAGCAGGTAGCGGGTGTGGCAGAAGAAATGGCAGGCTAGGAACTCACATATCAACCATGAGCACAAAGCACAGGGTGCAAACTAGACTTTGTATCACATTTTTAATCTCAAAGCCTGATTCCCGTGATATTCTTCCTCAAGAAAGGTTGCATCAGCATGTTTTGTGGCCTTTATAGCTGACCAATATCATATTTATCTAATATAATTTCTTTATCCATGAGTCTATTGAAGGACAATTGGACTGTTTTTACTTTCCATTACTGTTATAAATGCTAATATTATAAATTCATATATACGTATACATATTCATATATACACATATATAATACATGTATACATGCACATACATATACGTACAGTATGAGTGCCTAATTTAAAATTACTTGTGTACATTATTATGTGTAGATTTATAGGGATATATGAGAACTCCATACTTAACTTTTTGTATAACCACCAAAATCCTTTTCATAGAAAAGGAACTTCTTTTCATTTCTGCCAGAAATGTATTAACATACTTACCAATATTTATTTTATAATATATATCTATATAGATATCTATAGATATCTATATAGCTATATATAGATATATATGCCCTTCCTAGAGGGTATAAAGATTCTTACTATGGTTTTGATTATTTTATCTACAGATGAAAGACATTCAATATCTCTTCATGCATCTGCTAGTCCTTTTAATACTTTCTTCGGAAAAATGTATTTAACTTCCTCACCAGTTTTTAACTGTATTCATTTGTTGTTGACTTGTAGGAGTTCTTTATATATTATAAGTAACAGGCTTTTCTTAATATATGGTATTGATGCTAATTTTTAATCTTTTTTTATTTGTGTCTCACACCTCTACCTCCCTTCCAACCTTTATCCTAATCTCTTCCAATCCCCCAACACTAGAGAGAAAGTGACATCGACTTCTATAGGCTATTTTCTGCCAATTAGCATTGTCAGGCAAATTCAATCTATACAGTTAGGATATCTCCAACAGCTTCTTCTCATCAAACTACAATAGCAACCAGGAGCAGTAGCCTTCCTTTTCAGAGAGCCTGCTCTTTTCTGGGTTCTGGCATTTTATACCCTCTCAGTAGTTCCCGGAATTAAGCTACCTGCAGCTGGCAAAAATCACATCCCTGCTAGTGCACCAGAAAATCAGTTAACGGTGGTGGACATACTGAAGCAGCCCCATATCTCACACCTGGGTAGATCAGAGTACGGGTTCAGTGTTTACTATTGTACTGTCCTTGGTTAATGCAATAGTTTGAGCAGACCACTCTCAAAGAAAGAATAAGCAGGATATCAAGATGAGTCTTGATAGCCTATAACCATATAGTGGGGGAGGAGGTCCCCCTCAGTCATAGACCTAGCAGAGGAGAATAGGGTGAAAGCCAGAGGGAGGGAGGAATGGGATGATACAATTGATGGGACAGCAATTGAGTTGTAATCTGAATAGATTAATAAAAAACCAAACATTCACACAACATAATTATTTGTTAAAGAAACAAACATTCTCACAGCAATATGGTTCTCAAGTGTTTTCTGTTCTGTAAATTATATGTCAGTTGGGTTTCTATGCAAAATAATTTAATTTTCCAAATAGCTAATTTTCTGTATTTTCTTTCTATGTTAAGCATTTTATGGATATAAGTTTTACACTTAGGTTGCTGGGCTATTTTGATTTAGTTTTATGTGGCATGAGATTATCCCGGCACCATTTGTTAAAGCAACGTACTTTTTGGCTGACTAATATTGATACCTTTTAAACAATATTTGTCATAAATGTGTGAAAAACAAATTACCTCATCTCATGGTTTTAGAGGCTAGACACTTGAAATCAAGTATTGATGGGGACATGTTTTTCCTAAATTCTTTCAAGGGCCTTTTGAGTGTCTTAGATTCTGCTATTATTTCTCTAATTGTTGGTATCCTGGCTACAAGGATGTCACTCTAGCCCTGGCCTCATTGTCACATGGTTTTCTCCAAGAGTGTCTTAAAAATGTCCATCACTGTAGATTAGGATCAGCACCCTCTAGTTTAGGATAAACTCTTCTAAATTATATGTGCAGTAATCCTTTTTCCAAATAATGATCACATTCTGAAGTATGCCATCTACATATCTCTTTTGAAAGGAATGTAATAAGAGCCCTAATTATATTGGTTTAATACTGGACTTATTTTTATTTTAGTCCATTGAAATATCTTGTGCCAGTAACATGAGGTTTAGTTATTTTGTTGTAATTACTACAACTTTGTTCTCCTTTTCAAGATTGATTTAGCTAGCCATTGACTTCCACAACCTTTTATGGATTTAACATTTGGCTTCTCCACTTCTACAAAAACAACTATTGAAAATTTTATAGGGTTTTTATTGAATCTCTAGGTCACTTAGGTAATATTGTTGCCTTTCTGATATTAATTCCTCACATCTATGAACAGGGTGTATCTTTTCATTTCTGTAAGCATATTGGACTTACTTTCATTTATGGTTTTGTAGTTTTTAGTGTACAAATAACTCTCTTTATTGCTTTTAATTTATTTCTTAGCAGCTGATTATTTTTGATAGTATAGTGAGTGATACTACTTTATTAATTCTCTCTTGAGAATGTTGATTCTGCTGTGGAGAAGCACAAGTGATCTGAGTGTTGATCACATTGCGCCGTTTGGCTAAATTCATCAATTGCCTCTAGTAGTGTTTTCATTGATTACCTGGAATAGGGAATCATGTTATCTGTGAGTGGAGATCATTTACTGTTTCTTTCCTGATGTACATGTCTTTTATTTCCTATTTCTGCCTCATTAATCTTAGCAGAGGTACCTGTGCAGTATTGAACACCAGTGGTGAAATTGGTGATCTTTGTCTCATTCTTGATTTTAGTTCAAAAGATTTGACTCTAACTGCTGAGCTGCTTATTAATTGTAAGTGTGCAGCACATTTTCAGACCTGTTTATTACTGAAAATGAACCTTTACCTTTCTCATATTTCTTACTCCAACATTAAGGGATTTGGATGACTTGCCTAAGTCATCTGGACTGATATGTGTATCAGTTCAATTTAAGCCTTGAAGTAGGGGGAATGACTGACAGACGAGTCTGTAACAGAATTTCCTTAGGACTCAGGTGACTTCCTGAACACTCTCAAAGATAGAGTCACCATGATGACATTTGGAGCTCCTAGTACTGAAGAGGACCAGATTATTTACACAATACATTTCACAGTATTTATTTCATATAGACAATAAAACTTTTAATATCAGTGTTTGTGATGATTCATCTTCATTGTTAACTTGATTGGATTAATACCCACGCATGCAGGGTAGTAGTGAAGCACACCTTAGGGTGTGCCCATACAGGAGATCATTTCCTGAGAGGATTAATTCTGAGGACAATGTGGGCTTTTACTATCCTTAAGCCTGGTTTTCCATAGGGAAGAAACATGACAAAAGGAAAAGCCAGGTGAACTCTTGCCTTCATTTCTTTCTGCTTTTTAAATGCTGATGAATGTGTCTTGTCATCTCATATTTATGTTGAATCCATGCTGTCTCTGCCATATAGCACTCAAAGCAAGGGCAAAAATAAAAAGCTTCTGCTTGTCCTTGCTTCTTAGGGATTTCATCACTCTAGTAAGAAAACAGATCTATGACTGTATTATCTTCCAGACTTTCAGATTTCTTAAAATAAATAATGTTTACTTATCTGAAATTCAAATTCAATTGGATTGTCTATATTTCTGTTCAATTTGATGGAATTGTTGACGTTTTGGCCATAAGTTATAGTATTCTTTATCCTATGGATAAGTTTATATTTTCAGTTTTTTTAGATGCAAAAAGAGATTTGGTTAGAAAATAAGCAAGGCCTAATAAATTGAACTGATATAAACATCCTCAGTTGTTGCTTCTTCTTTATATATATATTTTTTTTCTTTCTTTTTTTGGCTTTGTGTTTAATTAGGTACCATATATGTGGAGCAACATCCCTTGATGACTGTCATCTGTTCTGCCTTTGGAGGGACAATGCTCTGCAATCTAATTTTCCCATTTGCTGTGGAAATATACCCATGGCTATTGTGGTCTCTTCAGTCATAATGGGACTGACAGTTACTTAAACTATCATTTATTTCTCAGGATTTCATAATCATCATGAATATTAATGAACTGTGCTCTCAGATCACTTTTCCTACCATTGTCTATAGAACTACAGAGTTCACATATCTGTGAACTTCTCAATAGCACTCTTCTGGCCTTGTGAAATGTTGCATCTTTAGGCCCATTTGCCAACAGTTCAGCCTAACAAGTCATATCCAATCGAAACAGGAGTTTCCCTCCCCCAAGATCTTCCCTTCTTTCCCCCCATTATCAGTAATATCTAATAGAGCAACAAGCCTTTCTTCATCCAGCCTCATCACCTACGGGTATTTTTGATACCCATTCTATTTATTTATTTACTTATTTGTTCGTTTGTTTCCATTGCCTTGTTCTTGAACATGGTCTCCTGTAGTCCAAGCTGTCCTCAAAAATTGTTTTGTGGCTGAGGGTGGCTTTGAACTTCTGATCCTCCTACCTCTACATGAGAAGTACTGAAATTAGAGTTCCTAACCATCCTGCCGGACTGATACCTAGTTTTAGATAAAAGACTAGATATTTTATGAACAGCATTATTATTTTTGTTTACTTCATCATTGAAATAGGTGGCTTTCACACAACAGACCTATGTTTTTACAGATGTCCTTAGAGTATGGTTAGTTGTGCCATACAGTGATGTGGACTGGCACTTGAGCTCATTAGCATTTTTCAGTGAACTTTAAATCATCTTTTAGTCTTTAATATTAAAAATGATGTGAATCTTTGACCCATTTAGATGTCCTTCTAAATGTGAGAGTTCTTAAAGGGACACGCACAAACGTTTTAAGTCATTGATCTATTAGAATTTTAAATCTGTGGAGAGAAAGGAGCCATGTAGGAATTTCTTTTTCTTTGTTTCTCATAGATGACCATTGATTCTTTCCAGCTTTTAAATAAGGTCATGACTGGATAACAGTAGCTGTTACAACGGTTTTCTTTAAAAGGAGATAAGGATTAAGTTATTAACTGTACCTTATTCAACCCAGTTTATTGCCTGAAACTCACAGGATGAATGTATTCCTTTATGGTGGTGCTTCAAATGTGGGAAATCTCTCACTGGTATTCATATGCAACTAAGCTAAGCAGTTTCTGTATCATTTACTCACCCTAACGTGTGATGCTGAGGTTGGCTAGCCCATTCTCCAGATCACCCTTCTTCAGCAATGTTTCAGTGGGTCAGTATTCACAAGCTGTATCAGTGTGAGTAACCCTCAACTGGATCCTATCCTAGTATCAACTTCTGTTCAGTTCTTTTAAATTATCAGATTAGCTACCAAGAAAAGACTTGATACCCTATGAGCATATATAAGAGGAGGAGGTCCCCCTCAGTCACAGTCATAGGGGAGGGGAGTAAGGGGAAAAGGGGGGGGGGGAGGGAGGAATGGGAGGATACAAGGGATGGGATAACTATTGAGATGTTATATGAATAAATTAATAAAATACATTAAAAATAAATAGAGATAATAAAAAAAGTAAAAAAAAAAAGCTTATCAGATTAGCTCCTGCTACTCTATAGCTAGACAAGATAATGAATATTTACTAATGGCTTTATTGGTGTCCAGTTGATCCTGTGTGCATGTAGATTTGTATGCTTATGTATATCAGAGAGAAAGAGAGAGAGAAATGTAGATGAGACTATCCATATATATAAAAGAGCATAATCACCATATATATACATATATATATTAATATGAGTGTGCATTAAATTTTGTACAAACATACATCATATACTTAAATTCTGGATCCTATCTAGTTATAACAAAAAACCTCAAAGAGATTGTATTTTATGATTATTTTATATGAAGAACCTCTTAACAGGTGTGAGGCCTGTCAAAGATGTAGCTATGGAATTGGGCTGAAGACAATTTACACATATTAAAGAAATAGTCAGCTGTCAGTTTAATGTGCTTGTGAATAGCTTTGATGGGTAAATATTGCAGAGTTTCTCAGACACAGGGGTGAATTCTTCTGGTCTCATTTTAGTTATAGTAGACTCTCAGGAACTTATTCCAGTCTCTTCTGGGAATATGCTATGTGAATCAGTACTTTGTTAACATATCATATCAACAGCATAAAGCAATAAAGAACACAGAACAAAACACCTTAGGACAGTGGAAAGCTAATTTTCCATATGGGCCTACTAAGGAGAAAGGGAAGTCCTTCCTGAGTCATATATCAAGGTGATGATGTGCCCCATTATGACAATTTGTTTTGTATTTCTTAAAATAGATATGACTGTAGGAAATGACAGATGGAGGTCAGGAAAAAACTCACAAAGTCCTTCACCTTGCATTCATAAATCAATGACTTGGTCATAGAGAATTGGCTAAAAATACAATTCTGTTTCAGATGAAGGAAATTAGGTAGTGAAAAGAAGAATATGTTGACTGCAATAACTGAAAGCATCATCTTTGTCACTAGTACTATCTTGCAATATTATATGGAGGACAGGGAAAGTGATATTTCCTCATTATCTAGGAAAGAATCCTCTCTACCTGCCCACACACGCACATAAATGTGTATACATAAAGATGTGGCTATATATTAGCTACATTTTTCATTGCTGTATTAAAATATCTGACAAAAGTAACCTAAGCAAGGAAGTGCTTAGTAGCCTCGTGGTTTGAAGGAATGATACAACATGATGAGAAATTCACAGTAGCTAGAGGGTACCCATGAAGCATCTGGCCATGTGTCTATCATTTAGGATGAAGAGAGTGATGGACGTTGGTATTTAGTTCACTTCCTCGTCCTTATGCAGCCCAGGACTTCATCCCAAGGAATGATGCCACTAACAGTTAAGGTGGCTCTTCCCACTTCTGTTGACTTTATCTACATAATATCTTATAGACAAGCTCAGTGGCTACTCTGATATAGATACCCCTCAGCTGTGCTCAGAGTCCTTTTTCCTGGAATATTCCAGATCCTGCACACTTGAAAATTAATACAAATTATTACATAGTGTATAGTAGTTAAAATCCTGTATGTTTAAAATTAGAAATCAATTAAGTTCAGTTAAATGTTTGACCATGGAGTAGGGAGATAGTGAACTAAAAATATAATAATTCAACATATATCAAATATTTAATTTATTAATTTATTTATTCACTTTACATCCTGTTCATAGCCCCCTACCTTCTCCCCTCCTGGTATCACCCCCCCCATCCTTTCCTCTTCTCCCATCCCCATCAAATAGCACTATAGGGAAAATTAGCAAAAAAAAATCCATCCAGAAGGGATTATGTTGGAACAATAATACAATCTAGAGGGTTTTTTTTTTAAGATTTATTTAGTTTTTCACATGAATTTCCTGAATGCACATACTGTATCATGTGTGTGCCTGGAATTCTCAGAGTTCAGAAGAGGGCCTTGGATTCCCTAGATGAGTGAAAGATGCTTGTGAGCCACTTTGTGAGTATTTGAACCAAGCCCTGATCCTCAGCAAGGGCAACAAGTGTTTTTAACTGTTGACCTGTCTCTCCAGATCCAATATATACATTTATATGCAGCATATATGCTGCAATAATATATATTGTATATAATATTTAAATTAAGAATCCAAGAATCAACATTAAAAGCAGTTCCCAATACGAACCATTTTATATGATTTGAAAATCTTGAGTTGAGGATGCCTTAAGTTTAATACAAAATACTGATATCGATTTGTTCATAGTCCTTTATTGCTAATTACAATTATTGATCATAATTTATCCACATTATATATTGATTGTTATCCCCCTCACATTTATCTTCCTGTTACCACCCTCCCTCCTTTTCCTACCCTATTCCCTTCCCCTAGACCTCTGACAGGGGCCAGGAAGGAGGGGCTGCTCCACCAGCTGACCACAGCCTATTAGGTCTCATTCTGATTGCCTACATCCCTTTCCTTTGTGTGCCCACAGAGCCTCCCTACCAAGGGGAAGTGATCAAATAGGAGGCAGCAGAATCTGTGTTCCTTCGCTGCCCTTCACTGTGAAGGGTGCATTGTCCACTGGCTATATCTGAAGAGGGGTCTAGGCTCTTTGCATGCATTGTCCTTGGTTGGTGCTTCAGTTTGAGTAGGCTCCCATGGGTCCAAAATATATAAAGAACTCAAGAAATTAAATACCACCAAACCAAATAACCCAAATTTTAAAATGAGATACAGAGCTCAACTAAGATTTCTCAACAGAGGAATACCGAATGGCCAAAACAATATTCAAAAGATGTTTTAAAAATTTCTTTTCAAATATGAAACTGTAACCTTTTCCCCTTACAGTCACACACAACCTGAAGTCTAATGAAGGCAGTTAACATGTCAGGAAACAAGAGGAAAGCATTCTTGTAGTAAGGTGGCATTGTATCCTGGGTATGAATTGTGCTCTGGCTTCTGCTTTTTTATTATATTCTATGAGCAATACAGAATAAAAAAAATTCTCTTAAAAAAATGCTTCCTACACCATATCATTCACTTCGGAGAAAACTTGTTTGATGCTTTTGTTGGCCATGATACTGAAAATAAGTGTTGATTGAAACAAGCACAGCCATATATTAAAGCCCACAAATAGGCATGTTTGTTCTGTTTATTCTCCAGCCTCACTGCACGAATGCAAATGAGGTTTTCCAGACCCAGTTTCAAGCTGTCAAGTGGCAACGTGGGAGGGGGCAAGAAAAAAAAAATCAATTGAATGAACCTAGCGGAGAAGTCTACAGATTAATTATGTTTAGAGAAACGGAAAACAATGTGTTTTTGTGTTGGCAACTTGAAAGATTGGTGCCAGGAATACTCTTTAATATTATGTAAACAAATGGAGCCTAATCAATTGCAGAGGTGGCAGTCACTGTGCCTGCAAAGGTGACAGGTGACATTTCCTGCTGTTCTTTTAAATAAATGAATTAGGTGCAGAAGTCAGGAGCCTTTAGCAGCTACAGCCAGTGTTTATGTAGTGCTCATAGGATGCTGACTAACTGCCATTGTGACTTCAAAATAACAACATACTGTTTCTTCCGTTATGACTCCACAGCCCTAAGAATGGGAAGGTAGTTATGTAATCAAGTTACACCTTCATTCTGCCCTTCTGCTTATCAGCAGGCACATGATCTGTGGGTCCTTTAAACATATAGGATGTCCTGTTCAGCGTTTTAGGTAACGTGTATGCATTAAGCTAAGGTTATCACCTAATATATGAGCAACCACTAAGTCACTAAGTGGAAAAGAGGTTTATTTTGATTTGCTGAATCAAATATGAATTAAATATTAAACTCTTTAATTGATTATTGACCAGTAGCTATTCAGAATGAAGAGAAGGTTAGGTATGTGAAGAAAACTATTAAATATAACATGTGAGTAGCATTTAGTTGGCAAAAGATTGACAGAGGAGATGTAACTACAGGAAGCCAGAGAAGAACAAGGCAGCTTTGCTCAACATAGCAAAGATGTTTTTGGAAGGTAAAAAAGATCCTCAAATTAACTGATAAATTTTAGTCTTTTATATAAGTATTCAAGACCAAGTAGCTTGCTGTGAGCTTGTGTATCCTCATAACATCAGAAGAGGATGGATTAACTTGTTCAACACGAAGTGCAAGAGAAATGATTTATTCATTTTTTGTGAATTTAGGTTTGGTCAGTGACTTTTTCAGACAAAAAGACAAGTTTTGCATGAAAGCACTAAAGAATAATGTTTCGGAGACTATTTTGATTTTTGTTAAATGGGAAATTACAAGGTGAGATTTCCAAAGTGCTTGACATAAAAGATGCTTGCAAGACACTTCCTCTTTTCAGCTAGAGTTTTTATAATTTGAGATGGTTACATCAGCACTTAATATAAAAAAACGGCAAACGTCGGAATCTCCAAACAACAAAGACATAAATTAGATTCTTGTCTGTGTGTGTTTCAATTTTCAGTTTATATGGTTAATATATATGTGTCTGTATATATATATATATATATATATATATATATATATATATATATATATAGAGAGAGAGAGAGAGAGAGAGAGAGAGAGAGAGAGAGAGATACAGATATTCCTAAAACCATTATTGAGCAGGAATAAGCAAAATATTGTATTTTGTTTCACAGATTAGATAATTTAATATATTTTTTCTGTGAAATCTAAAGTCTCCATTCACTTTATTACCAAATATACTTTCAAACTGTATAGTTCACAAGTTTTAATGGAAACAGCTCCAATATGTTTGACTTCATGCATTCTTCTCTTGGCACTAGGTGATAATAGATATATGACATTATTTTAGTTAAGTTTTAATATAAATTATTTGCATCCATTTTAACAGATTGATTTCTTCACACCATTTTGCAATATATAGAAAATAAAAAAAAGTGACCACAAATAAAATTCACTCTGAAGTGTTATACTTGTTAAGTTGCAATACTAACCACACACAAATCACTGAAAACTAAAATTACAGGTATGATGAAAGCCACATGCTTATTCAGTAGACATATATATGTATCAACACACACAAATACATACACAAATCTATATACATTACACATATACATATATATATACACATGCAGGCAGATATACATACTATATATACATATTCCCACATATAGACAGATTCACATGCACATGCACACACCACACACATGCATACATACATACATATATACATACATACAGTCACACACATATATTTACATGTGAAGAGATATCCCAGAAAATAGAAACTTCCTTCCTAAGGCAAGTTACAGTACTTTGTTAAGCAAAAGTACTTCATTATTCTTATCTTATGCATTGCCATCTGGTGTACTTGTACTTTTTTGTGAATCTAGAAAAAGAAATTCAAACATAGACATTAGCGAGACCCACAATTATTGACATATTAAGCAGCTCCTGGAGACAGGTTTGAACACATGTATTCCAACAGAATATTCAAAGATTGATTGCCCTAAGAGCTTCTCATTGAGAAAAACATTTTGCGATACTATTGTGTAACAATTTGGCAAACTGTTTCTCTGTACATCTGCTTGCCTGCTCTTATAAGATGGCACGTTACAAAAGTAGTTTTGTGATTCATATTCATTCCTTTTGATGTGTTTCCATGTTTTATTAATGGGGAAGGAATCCTCATAGTGAGAAATGTCTCAATTCTGAAAATATCCAGAATGTTTTGCCTTGCAGTTCTCAGAATTTTGTAGACTTTGAGGGTTTATGGATGGAAGTATGTTAACCTTGTGGCTGGGACTTGTGTGTCAAAGAGACATTCCGTGGCTGTTCCATCAGTTTTCTGGAGAGAAAAAAAAATGCTGATATCAGGGGGAAATGCTTTCTAGTTTACACAGTCTAGTCCTGGGGAATACACCTTTATATTTAACCTGAACAGAAAGCCCTGCCGGCACTACACTATGTGGGAGTTTGTAAATTTAGTTGTTTTCCACATGGAAAGAATTTTAGTTGTTACTACTCTTACACACAAATCACTGATTCTCTTTAAGTATGATCCTTAAAACAGAATTCGATTATTGCAAGTTTGAGCAGACCCAGCTAGAATAAAGAGAACTTGGTACACTCCAGCACTGTCACATGGTAATATAAACGGGACAGTCATTCCCAGCTCCCTTCATCTGGTCATTAGATATTGTTTTTATTGAATTCATTTTTAAAAGTTCATCTTAAAAATTTGTTTTATTTTGCATTCTGTTTAAGATAATCTTGCTATATAGCATTTGGCTGCTCTTGAACATTTTATTTATTTGTTTGTTTGTTCTTGAGACAGAATCTCAACATAAAGACCTGGCTGGCTGCAACATCTCTATGTAGACGAGGCTGTCCTCAAATTCGTAGGAATCTGCCTGCCTTTGCACTATGGGTGTTTTCATTAAAGATGTGTGGCATTGTTTGGTTTTGGCTTTGAACTCTCAATACTTCTTTGACCTCCCTAGTGCTGGCATTCCAGAGAATTTTGCTTATTTCCACTGGTTATCTCAAAATGAGATGAAAGATAGTTTTAGTAGTTAATTACTTTTGTATCTTCAAATATTTATTCTGAAACCATATTCATCTTTGATTCGTTACATTTTTGGTTATTATCTGTTTCCAATTTGAAATGTGTCTTTATTGAATACTTAGATTTTTGGTGAAGCACAAAGTAGTTTTACTCAAGAATAAAGATAAATGGCAAGGATAAAATTTAAATGAATATCTAAGCTAGCCACATGATCTTATAGGTATAATAGTTTTATGCATTTGTTTTTTCTTCAGCTAAAACTTCTTTGTAAGTCATTTGTCACCTTCATAGTTTTATTTTCTAACTTGACTTCCAAACAGGAGTAAATTACATTGAATAGTATCAGCATAAGATTTATAAAGATTGGGTTATATTAAGGTCATTTTCTTCTATATTTTCTACTACAAGTAATTTATATAATATTCTCATAGATAATTTTGGATGACTATTTTAATAACTCCATGATAATTTATCACTCTTCTAATTTTGAACCAAAACATATATATTTGAAGAAAATCTTGAATACTATTAAGATGAACTTATTTTTAAGGATAATTCATTATATCTTGTCTATGTACCCTTCTGTGTGTATGTGCATGCCTGGGAGTATGCGTGTGTGTGTTTGCATATGTGTTCACGTATAGCATGCCACAAATGAGTAGAAAGAAGACAATCCTGATTTATAAACTGTATGTCCCCATGAGCTAACTTACATTTATTTGGCACCTTCTATGGTATTGAAATGGTGACGTTCCATATTGCATAGCTGTAGTTCTGTGGGTTACATTTTCGTCACTATAATAAACATGTTAAATAATTAACTTTACATAGACACGAGCTTTATTTTTGACTCTGTGAAGATCTGAGGCAAGGGGCCCCATTATTTTCTGCCTCATATGCACATTTCATGTAGGAGTGGTGATGAGGAGTGCATGGTACAACGAACTGCCTCCCTCAGAAGGCTGAGGAAAGGGAGAAGAGGAAGGATTAGGATCAGCGTCTCCCCAGGTCTTTCCCCCAGTGACCTAAGGACTTCCAACTGATTGGACTCAACCTCCTAAATATTCTATTACTGCCCCAGATCCACCCGTAGGACCAAGCCTTTAATGTAGGGTCTCTTAGGAGATGCTCACAAATCACAGCAATAGCAGCAGAAACACCAAGCTTTGTTGTTGTTGTTGTTGTTGTTTTTAATATAGAGCTTGGGTAAAAATGGTACAATAAAGGTTTGTTTATACACCTGATGTATTTTTACTTCCTGTTCCCTATATATACATACATACATACATACATACATACATACATACATACATACATACACACAGTCACAAATGGAACAAAAAAAATCTAACTTCTAGCAGGGCAGTACCACTCCATGCAAAGATTAATTGATGAAAGGCAACCAAAAGTATCTAAAGAATTGTACCCTTTACTGGGAGATTTTGAAAATGATAAATTCTTCACATTGAAATGTTGTGGTTTGTTTCCAAGGTATACTTGTAACCTGTCTGTGCTTACTACTTTTAGATAGGCCAAATGCTACTTAGTCTAGTTTATTTAGACAAATAAGAGTGCCTTCTCTGACTGGTATCAGCAATTACAGTACTATAGATATTTTTCAGGTCCTAAGTGGGAAATCCAAGCCACTGAGACTCTCCTTCTCACCTGTGCCATAGCTAGTATTCTTCCTCAATATCCTATGCTTTAGTCACTAAAATAGCATAACTGGAATATGAAAAGGCAATGGGTATGTGGAAAGTGGACAAAGAAATTTAATAGAGTAGAAATATATTCCAAACTACAATCTTCATCAATGAATATTAAATTGCCCTTAGTTAAGAACAGTGCAAGTACTGGCAGGGAATTTTACAATGTAAGGGAACTACATACATCACCCATTATCTAAAGGAGAAAGAAGCACGCTGTCTGTGTAATCAGAGCTGATCTAATGCAAGTCAACATTCATTGAGGACTCACCAGTGACAGGGCCGTTGTGCACAGCCATTGAAGTTTGCAGATCCAAACTTGAGAAAAGCCCTTTATGCAAAGGAGAAATCAGGGTTTCTTTCTCTGCCTAGAACAGCAGCATCCTTACACACTGGTCTTTAGTTAGGATAATTTAAAGGTTATTTTGAGATGTCCTGCTTTATAGTTTCTGTTAAATTGCAAAGTGTGATATTTTCTTAAAACTTGAAATTGGTAGACCTTTTTGAAGAACAATAGCTAGGATTTCAAACATTTGTAATATCTAAATATCTGAATATCAAAGGTTTGCATTATCCTGAATTCTATAATATAGCCTTGGGGCAAATATCTACTCTTTCTTACTCTAGAAATCTGGTTCCATGATAGTCTGTAAGGCTAACTCTTAATTTGACTATATTGTTAAGAGCCAAGGTCAGCTATTATTTCAGTGACTGGCTTTGTTTTTGGTGGTCAAAGAGATTCTTCTCAGGACTACTGGAATGTATCAGTAAAGTTATCCAAGCAAATTAAGTAACCAAAGACTAAATTCGGTTGAAAAAAATATCAATGGGTAAGAAACATTTAAAGTAATAGGACTGCGTGAAGAGAACCCAGTAGAACAGCTAAAGGAATGGGAGGAAGGCCAATTGCACAGTGCCACAGAACTCAATTAAAGAGTAATTCTAAAGCAACAAATGCTACAAAATGCGAAATATACAGTTAGGAATCCTCTGTGAAAGGTGAGATGGTTTTGCACGCAATTACTCACAAACACCTATAATAAAAATCACTATTAACCTAAAGACTAACATGGAGCCAGGCTTGGGGGAACTGGTAAACTAGAGTCAGTAAGAGTAGGTAATTGTGCCAAGTTACTTCATAGAGTTTTTGTTTAGGATGGGAAAGATCGGACTGAATTAAATGATTATATGATTTGATTCATATATCTCAGCTAATGATCTTCTTTCTATGGACTTCATGGTTCACTCTTCCATTTTAATCAGCAAGAATTAGAGCATCTCTCAGACTGAGATCATTCTTTTAAAACCTCTGCTTCTTCATCTGCAAATGTGTATTATTATCTTCTTAGAAATAATATATATTATATATTATATATATGGAAGACAAGAAGCAAAAATCAATATATCCAATTCTATTGGGATAAAGAAGTCTACAGACTCTGGAGCTTAGACGAATGAATTAATCTTTCAAAGCCAAATTTCCCTACACTATGATTTCTACAAAGATAAAATGAAAACAATTAATGAAAACAATTACATGTATAGGTTTGACATAGATTCCTTTCTATCTTATTAGCATTTATTTTCTGTGAAATAAGACATAAATTAATCATCTTCAAATAGTTCTGTAGTTGAAAAACAGAAAGCTTGACACAGGTCAAAAATTAAAATAGTTCCTCTTGGAGGTGGAGAGATTGCTAAGCACTTAATACAACTGGCTGATTCACAGAGAGGTCCAGGGTTCAGTTCCCAGCACCCACATGGCAGCTCACACCAGCACTCACATGGCAGCTCATATCAGCACCCCCATGGCAGCTCACACCAGCACCCACATGGCAGCTCATACCAGCACCCCCATGGCATCTCATACCAGCACCCACATGGCAGCTCACACCAGCACCCACATGGCAGCTCATACCAACACCCACATGGCAGCTCACACCAGCACCCACATGGCAGCTCACACCAGTACTCCCATGGCAGCTCACACCAGTACCTACATGGCAGCTCACACCAGCACCCACATGGCAGCTCACATCAGCACCCCCATGGCAGCTCACACCAGCACCGCTATGGCAGCTCACACCAGCACCCTCATGGCAGCTCACACCAGCACCCCCATGGCAGCTCACACCAGTACCCCCATGGCCGCTCACACCAATCTGTAAAATGAGCTTCAAGGAATTGGACTCCCTCTCTGACCCCTTTGAACATACATATACATACATGCAGACAAACAACCATACACATAAACTAAAAATAAATATTATAGATGAAGGCTTGAGAGAAACCATACCGAGGACAGTAAAACAACAGCTATATAATGCCAACTGAATGCTGGAGAAAACACCTTTTTATTTTGGGAAACAATTTAATAAGATAGATAAATGACTAAGGAATATGGTTAACATCATGAAATAAATAAAAGAAAACAATAATAGACCAATTAAAGAAGCATATCTGACTGTGGCCAACTTAAAACTCAAGGAGGAATTGAATAGGAGCAAGTAGATAAATTCTGAAATAGTCCGGAGAGAGAAATGTAGAATTGATCCTTATCAGAAGGTAAGATGAGAGCACTGGAGAGATGATAATGTAGGGAGAAAAAAATAAAAGACGAAAATGGCTTTTTTTCTTTCTTTAAATGTATTATAATTTATTCTCATTATATACTGATTGTTATCCCCTCACTTGTATTTTCCCATTCCCACCCTCCCTTCCTCTTCTTTCTTATTACCCTCCCGTAGACCTCTGACAGAAGGGGGACCTCTTCTCCCACCACATGACCACAGCCTATTGGGGGCATCAAAGTTCATGTCAGAGGTAGTGCCCACTCTCCCAACAGTCATGTAGATTGAGCTATCCATGGCCTAGATATGAATAAGGGGGTCTAGGTTTATTGTATGCCTTGTCCTTGGTTGGTACAAGAGTTTGTGTAGCCCCTCCACCCTGGGTCCAGATCTCCTGGCTTTGATGTTCTCCTTGTGAGTCACCTGAGCCCTCTGGGTCTTTCCATTCCCCCATTTTTCTATATCATTGATAGACATCAATGTTGTTTCCAGTTTCTGGCTATTATGAATAAAGCTGCTATGAACATAGTTGAGCAAATGTCCTTGTTGTATGGTGGAGCATCTTTCAGGTACATGCCAAGGAGTGGTATGGCTGGGTCTTAAGGTAGAATTATTCTCAATTTCCTGAGAAAGCACGATATTTATTTCCAAAGTGGTTATACAAGTTTGCACTCCTACCAGCAAGGGAGGAGTGTTCCCCTTTTTTCACATCCTCTCCAGCATGTGCTGTCACTTGAGTTTTTAATCTTAGCCATTAGGATAGATATAAAATGGAATCTCAGAGTCCTTCTGAGTTGCATTTCCCTGATAACTAGTGATGTTGAGCATTTCTTTAACGCATGCGTTCGACATTTCTCTGATAAGAATTCTCTGTGTAGTTCTGTTCCCCATTTTTAAATTTAGTTATTTGGTTTGGTAGTGTTTAATTTCTTGAGTTCTTTATATATTTTGGATATAAGCCCTTGGTTGTATGTAGGGTTGATAATGATCTTTTCCCAGTCTGTAGGCTGCCATTTTGTTTTGTTGACAATGTCATTTGCCTTACAGAAGATTTTCAGTTTCATAAGGTCCTATTTATTAATTGCTGATCTTTTTTTATTAATTTATTCTTGTTACATCTTAATGGTTACCCCATCCCTTGTATCCTCCCATTCTTCCCTCCCTCCCATTTTCCCCTTATTCTCATCCCCTATGACTGTTCCTGAGGGGGATTTCCTCCCCCTGTATATGCTCATAGGGTATCAAGTCTCTTCTTGGTAACCTGCTATCCTTCCTCTGAGTGCCACCAGATCGCCCCCTCCAAGGGACATGGTCAAATATTAGAACCTGAGCTGTTGGTGTTCTCTGTTCAGGAAGTTGTCTCCTGTGTCAGTAAGCCTGAGGCTTTTCCTCACTTTTTCCTCTAACAGATTTAGTGTGTCTGCTCCTATGTTGAGGTCTTTAATCCATTTGGACTTCAGTTTTATCCAAAGTGATGGATATGTATCTATTTGCATTTTTCTACACATAGCCATCCAGTTAGACCAGCACCATTTGTTGAAGATGCTATCTTTTTTCATTTGTATGTATATGGCTTCTTTGACAAAAATCAAGTGTCTATAGGTATGTGGGTTTATTTCTGGGCCTTCAATTTGATGCCATTGATCAGCTGGCCTATTCCTATGCCAGTACCATGCTGTATTTTCTATTGTTGCTCTATAGTGCAGTTTGAGATCAGGAATGGAGATTCTCCCAGAAGATCTTTTACTGCACAGGATTGTTTTAGCTATTTTGGATTTTTTGTTTTTCCGTATGAAGTTGAGGATTGATCTTTCGAGGTCTGTAAAGAATTGTGTAGGTATTTTTTTTATTAGAGTTACACCAAGATTCATTATATTATTTGTGGCTATTGTGAATGAAGGGTGTCCACAGTCTCCACAATTTACTAAAACACTGTCCTCAGTTACAACCAAGGAGTTAAATATTCTAGCATATGGGGGGGGGGGATAATTCAAATTTAGGTTGCTAATTCTATTTCACTTGCATCACTAGCAATCTTGAATGATTTCTAGGGTAATTTTAATGGCTTTGGTTCAAGCGTGTTCTTCTTACTAAAATGAAATGATGAAGGCACTTAGTGTACTTGTGTTTGAAACAGACCTGATAGGGTTGCACAAATGCCACACTGGGTTTTAATGCCTGGAGTTCTCAGTAAGCTATTCAGTTCTTTCATCCAGATGACAGGTGGTCCATAATGTCCATTGACCCAGAGATATCTGGTCATGGAGGCAGTCTAACACATTTGATTTAGATAAGGAGTATGTTTGTGGTGGGAGATGAAGAAGACCCCTGAAATCAGGATTAAGGCTGCCACAAAGCTCCTGATTCTTAACTATATTCTTGTCAATAACAAATGGTGATAGAGCCAGCAAGTACACAGCCTGAACTTTCTATTTATGTCTGCCCATTCCATTTGCTAGAACTGCAGACCACCAAAGTCTCTGTCTCTGTCTGTCTGTCTCTCTCCACATATATATTTATGGTGTGTGTGTGTGCATCTTTGTATTTCCACTAGTTCTATAATTATTCATAAAAGATGCCCAAAATTGAATTACCAAGTTAGCAAAAACTTTCTATCAATGATGCTCAGTAATAAAAAAGAGCGTAATTGAATAAGACTATTCATAGTGCGTCTACAATAATGGGACAATAAATTTGTGAAATCATACAGCACAATCGCAAATATTCAGGGCCTAAGGACTTCAGCTCAGTAGTCACACATCTGTAAACCTTGCATGTAAACATGTCCCTGACAGGTAAAGTGGCAGGGGACTTTATGAGATGCTGTTCTGATCTAATTACTTTCTAAATTCCACATTTGATTCTCTTGAGCATTTCAACTCTATTGTCTCCCTAAAGTGTTAAAAGTGTGAGCCAATGAGTAAAGCCATTACAAAATAGAAGTAATCAACAAAACTTTACAGCTCTCCTAAACCAGAAATTCACACAGTATTTCACAGAAACTCCCATTAATGCTAATGAGATTGGGTAGGTTACAGGCAGAAACTCTCCCCTACATTGATAGGTGAATAGTTCCCTGAGGTACTTACTTAGATGAGAGAACTTAATTTTCTCTCACTAATCCTCTCTGGATGAAAAATAAGAAACCGTGCTTCACAAATTAGATTTCTTTTTTAAAGTCGCTGGCACAAATTCATACTGTTGGGATGAATAAATCAGAAGCCACACTGGGGTATTGGCCAGGCCATTTTGAACCAGTCAGACCATTTTCCACTCAGAAGGTACCAGGTGGCCTATGTCTTAAGAAGTCAGATTTTCTTGGGGCTTTGAAAGAAAACCATTTAAATCCATTAGATCTTGCTTTTTTGGTAAGATTCTAGGAAGAAAAAAAAGGGAAGTGTGCAATTATGTGCAAGAACTAGTTAGGAAGACATAGAAATTCCTGATTGTCTTAGTGTGAATTGAAGAGTTCAGTCACTGATTTAATTAGCTGTCTAGGGAAGGAGAGATCATGAAGTGTTGAGGGAGAAACAATGTAGGGTTACTCAAAGGTTCTTACAATGTGATAGTACAGGTATAATTAAATTTCTGGGGCAGATGTACTTTGCGTGGTTTGGAGGAAAATAGCAACTTTCAACAGATCATCTGTATTTTAACATAATAATGATCATTTCAAAATACAATGTGGCAGTGGATAATTCTTTACTGAAACAAAGTACATTCTCTTCTACTAATGCTTTTCTTATTTATTTCAGTTTCCTAGTATATATGTAAATCTGTAGTCACTGTGGCAATTCACATGTGAAGCTTTGTTTAATATGGCCCAAAAGAAAGGGGGTAGGTCCTCAGGAGGACAGATGAAATCAAACATCTCACTAAACCTTACAGCAGGAATTTTCTAAATGTCACCATCCAGGACGTTGGTGTCATAAGGCTTCCTAGCAGACTCAGTTTGGATTTTGTGGCATTAGAAAATATTTTAAATATAAATAGATCTCCAAGTGCCAAAATGCCTCAATTCACTTATGAAGGATTGTATAAAGAGACATTCTTATGTGCATTTCTGGGGGAAGCCTCTTACCATTCCTGCTTTGACTACAGTCCAAATTACATTTCAGCATCAGCTGACACAATTTGGCTAATTATTTGCATCTGTAGAAACAAAACCTGTTCCTATCTTTTAGACATTAAATATTAGTGCCAATACATGAGGTATTTTTAAACTACTTTAAAATCTACACTTGTAATGGAAACGTCTGAGTCACTGATTAAATGAATGCAGCAAAATTTAGCAAAGGAAGAATTAAAGAGTACTGGAAACATGCTTGACCTCATTGACAGTTACATCACAAAGACAGAGCCCTCACGTCTGATAGACAATCTTCTATTTTTATTTTACTGTTCCTAGTGCATATATATTGTGAATGAATATAAACCATATTTGGAGACATGAAAATTCTGAAAAAAAATCATGAGGATTGAACTATACATCATACCTCATCAGATCACAATGGAATGTGACTATAATAAAAAAGAAAACAGTTAAAATTCAATCCCTAATTACTTAGAAAATTTAAAATGTAGTGTTGAGCAAATACTTTATCAAAGAAGCAACCTAATAGAAATACGGTCTCATTTGAATTAAACAGGATAAAAATACAGAATATGCAGATTAAATAGTTCTGAATGTATAGCATACAGCAAAAAAGAAATACTTCAAATCTACTTTTGGAAAGTCAAAACCAAGTAACTGGAAAAGAAACACAAATATAACTCAGAGTAAGAAGGAAGGATACAATAAAGATAAGATAAAATACAGAGATAGCATAAAATGCAAAAAAAAAAAAGATAAAAATCAATATAACTCACAATGGTCCTGTGAAAACCTCAGTGATAATAAATTCCTGTTGCTGGCCTGGTCAATTTTCTTCTGGGCCTGTATCACTTCTACAAACATGGTGGATGTTCCTAAGACCCCACAGGGCTTTCTGCAAGAAATAGGCAGTGTCAGCCCCTAAAGATAAAACAGTACAAGAAAGTCAAAGATTATTCATGTACCCAGTGAAAGAAAAGCTGTGACAAGAAAAGGAATGGGATGGGTAGGCCATATTTTCCACACAAAGGCTAAAACTACAAAGGAGAGTGTGCAGAGGTTTGACTGTGTTGAGCATAACTGCAGATATAAAAGGATATTGGCTAGTAAGAGATGTGAGCATTTTGAACTAGGGGGTTACCAAGGAGTGACAGGGCCAAGTGACTCATTTCTAATCTGATTATGTTATGAAAACAACTCAGGAGCTTTTACTCACCTCAAAAGAATTAAAAAAAAAAATAGGGAGGAAAATATCAAAGATAAAATTGGTAAGGTTCAAGAAAGAGTCAAATGAAATAGAAAAATAAGACCAAGCTTGCCAATATCAAGAGTAAAAAGAGATTAGAACTTCAGGAAAAAAATGACAGCATTGGCACGAGATGAGCGTTTTAAGAGGCAGCTCCTGGATGGAAATTTTATTAAACATAAACCACACTTTAGTAAATATAACTTTAAAGAAGACACTGGTCTATTTAATTGTATAAACAAAAGGCAGCTCCCTAATTAGCACCAGATTTGAGAAGCATTTTCATTTCACTTCTATAAATCAGTCTAACATTTTCATAGCATTTATTCAGCCTTAAACTGTTTCAAGAGCACACACTCAGTTTCTCACTGATATCTCTACCGTACAACATGGACAGATCCTGTATTAAAAACATTCTCTCGCTTTTAATTTTGAGTAGGTTCTAGAACTTCTAAAATATTTCTCTCACCTGAGATTTATGAATCTGTCTAGCTGTTTCAATTTTTTCCTTTTACATGAATTTTAGGAGTTTGTTGACATTATATTAAAGTTCGGGTCCACAAGTATAGAGATTTACGTGGGGAGTCTCAATATTATAACATTATATTTGTATCTGATCATAGCTGTAGGCTTTGTGTGTTGATAGTCATTAGTATGAAATAAAAATGCTAAGTGAAATGACCATCAATTATTCATTACCTGCTTATTTCTTTAGTAGAACCAGGAAGAAAAGATAATAGATCAAGGTAGCTTTCATTACATAAAAGATAATAAAATGAGAGATGTAATTTATGGAACATTTTTATGTGCCAGTTTGTTCAGCAATTTTTACTCATTACTTAATTCTGATAACATCATTAAGGCATGAATATAATTTTCATTGTTTCTTGAGAATATGATACTAAGGAAAAAGTTATCTTTTATAATTTAAGATTTAAGATGGGGAAAAAGTCACCTCATATATATAGTATATAGTATATATTAGAAATTTATGTATTCAACATGTATGATACATAGGAATTTAAATGTGTACAAACTATTTTATTATTTTATTAAAATTATTTACCCACTTTATTATCTATAATATATATATCAAGATCTATAAAGCTATTATATATTATATTTCATCGTAATAGAAGTTTAGGCACATATTATAGTAAAAAGAGTACACTACAAGAAAAATGTATGATTGATGTCATTAATTTGAGCAATTATCAGGACAGTGATTTAGGTAAAGAATTGTTACATAAAATAAAAATTAGACATCGACTTCACGCTAAAGTAACTATGTAACATATATCTAACTATGCTATTACATGTCTACATCTAACTATGTATATATGTCTACAGCAAGGAATATAATTCCAACTACCTTTGTATAAAAACTACATTTAAAGCATCATTCTGGGATCAAAAATATAATTAGACATAAAACCTTTAATTTGCAACATTTTCCCTTATAGTCTTGCAACAGCGAATTGCTTATAGTACATAAATGAAGTGATTGTTTGTGCCTGGACTTTTTCATTCCTGATTTTTTGGAATTGCCTATTTTCCTTCTTGTCTTGAATTACCCAAGCTTATATTTGGATAAAGGGAAACACTAAAGAGCAAAAAAAAAAAAAATCAAAAATAAAAATTATATTTCCTGTATTTCTGTTTCTGCCATCTCTTTTCAATTTTTTTTCTTTAATTCTATGCTGTGGCAATATCAAACTGCAGACCTACAAAGGAAAGGCACGAAGCTGATATGGTTGACATTACCTATAATTCTACCAATTTACTCTAAACTAAACTAGAAAATGGTAAACTGCCCAAAGAAATAATTAAGGTTTATTTAATAAGAAAACTAAAGTGGTTTCTGAAATATGGTATTGGAAATGAGCTATATCTAGGTACAAGTGTAATAAAATTTATGATAGAAGGCAACTATAATGTTAATAGAAAATATATTAAGACACCAAAACTGTCATCAGTTAATCAATGCAAAGCTCTAAGAATTGCTATTTATTAAATGTGGATATATCTGTGGTTGAACTCAATCAGCTATAAAGATGGCAATTGTTCCAGAACATGAGAATACAGAGGGAAATTATGAGAAATATGCAGATCATAGACACATAGCTAGAAAGATGTCCTTTCATAATTATTCAATTTCTGTCATCCTGCCCCACCAGAGACATATAACATCATTTTGATACCCTGAGATTATTGTGCTTCTGAGGATGCAAGGAGTCTATATGTGTCAAAATGTAATTTAAACTGTCCCAAAGACACTTACTGGAGGAAGCATCCTTGATTTACTGTGCACTAGCAGAGACAGGTGAATAACTGTCCTTTGATAGGAATGGAGAACTGATTTAGGCACTATATAGCAACTAATTGCTTGGGAGATATTAAAATGGAGTAAAGTCTCAGAACTTGTGCAGGGATATTGAGCTATCTTGAGGTGATATTTTTCTTTAAAAATAATAATAGAACACTAGGTGATGCATTTAAATGTGTGGATGCTGAAAGTTTATTAAAAAGCTCTGTTTTGACACCATAATGCAAGGGCTTTCTAAGAAGATAGAACTGAAGATTAACCCGCGGTATAAAAGGGAACCAAATTAAGACACAGACATAATAAGTAAACACAGACCAACACATTTCTGATCCTAAAAGTATCTCCAGAACCCACTAAAGGCAGCAGTTAAAGGTAAAAGCTACCAAAGTACAGAGAGAGATGGGGGGTGGGGTGGAAGAAGGATGGAAAGAGAGATGGAAAGAAGAGAGAACAGACATGTTTAGCTGTCCTGTTAGAAGAGAAAACAAAAGCAGCAAGCAGAGAAAGATCTAAACATTGGAAGGGAAAATCAAATCACTGGCTTTTCTGCCTCATCCATCTGCCAGCACCCAGACAGCACACGGTGGAATCCAATAGAGAGAAAACAAGATTGGGCAACTTCAGCAGAAACACATCCTCTCCATTTTTAAAATAATGAAAACAGCAACAGAGGCATGACAAGGAACCAAATGGAAGAAACACCCAGGGAAATTGCACTGGGGATGGTCAGGGAGGCGGTGAAGGGAGTTTATTCATTGGAATGAAAATTCAGCATGGCTGGACCAGGCTGCATGGATCAATGAGCTGGAAGAAATGGGCTGGGGAAAAAAATGTGAATCTACTAATGATCGCATTTGGTCAAGCAAGAAAACGGATGCTGGGACGCTTGAGAAGTGTGGATCTGGGTGTTGAAGTAGGATAATGAGACTGTTTAAATTCCTAAGCATGGCATTCACCATGCTCAGCATCTGGACAATGGATTCTTCTCACAGCATCTCTCCTGGGCAAACCGGCACTGCTCAGATGTTTCTGTCGCAGCTGTCCTTGGGAGTCAGGCTAGACAGATCCTTGCCAGAGGTTTGGAGTGACTTAGATACCCTGACCCATGCCACTCACCAACCTGTTTTCTACCCTTTTCTTTTTCCTCACTAAATTCTGGCCACTCATCAATGCTGCTGAAGCTCACGAGGTCACACATCATAACCTTGTCTTTGTGCTTGTTGCTGATGCAGAAACACTGTTCTCTCCAGGCGCCTCCCACATAGATCGCCTTAGCTATGACCATTTCTCTATCTACACTTGCACACAGTTTACTATCACACTATACATTATTAAACTACCTCATAGCACACACCAATGTTCAAGGAAAAATGCCTAATTTTTGGTTAGTCCTCCCATAAAACTACAACTCCTTATGTCTGGTTTCCTCATTACTTAGTTCCAAGCAAGTGGAAGATAAGATTCTGTCAGGAAAGAAGCTAATAGTTTTCTCTACAAATAAAAATCTGACTGAAAGAGTAGTATTCATCAGTCTTGAAGCTACAGTGAGGTACACTGAAGACTTCATCATGTCAAGAAATAGCCTAGATATTGCATACGCATTATTTTCCATTGAATCTTGTTTCAAAACTCAACATATTAATATCACCTCAAATGCAATAAAGATGGCAAATTAGCTTAAAGGTATCTTTTAAATCATGAAATTACATTATCAGAGTCATGAGCTACTAAAAATTAAATTTTTCACATCTAATTCCAACTTTCTCTTCAAGAAGGCCTCAGAATACTAACCCTTTCCGCTCACTGTCTTCTTCATCACCCCATTTTCAAATATCATGTATGAAGCATTCTTTCATGGCCTCTCTTGAGACACATTCATTTCTCATTACTTCTCAAGCTTTGCAAGGAAACATAGACATATGGCATTTAGGAATGGGATATAGTCATAAATATTGTCATCTTAAATGCTGGTGAGTCCACTCAGTGTGAAAAGGGTTTGCTGTACAAGTAGGAGGACCTGAGTTTTAATTTCTACCACCCACAAAAGGACCAGGCATAGTAGTGTGCAATTGTGATGCCAAGATTAGGAAGCAGACTTGTAGATCACAGAAGCTTTGGGACTAGGCCAGTTTACACCAAGTGCTAGCTCCAAGTTTGGTACAAGGATATATGTATCTACACACAGACACACAGACACACAGACACACAGACACACAGACTCTCTCTCACACACACACACACACACGGGGCTGGAGAGATGGCTTAGTGGTTAAGACACTCACTGCTCTTCTGAAGGGCCTGATTTCAATTCTCAGTACCCTCATGGTAGCTCACCACAGTCTGATGCTACCTTCTGGTGTGAAGATATGTGCAGACAAAAAGTACCCAAATGCATAAATAAATAAATCTTTCAAGAAAAGATTAGCCTAAAATATATTTAAAGGCAATAGATAAATGCACCTAGTTATAACTTCTGTCTCACGCACATTCACACACACACACACACACACACACACAATGCACTCACACATGCACATGTGCATATGCACACACACACACACACTCGTGTACATATACAGCCAAAAATACACAATAAAAGTGTGTTATTGATGGGTTTCATCATCCTGGAAACATGATTGTACTTTCATACAAACCCAGTATTTAGGCTGCTCCTCTTCTGGGGTATGTAGTTTACACTACGCTATTCATGGACTGTTGACCAAAATCTCACTGTGGCGTACATGATTACATGTAAGAAATGGTTATTGTCTATCTGTTTAATGCAAAAATTTTCCCATGGCTAAGCATATCAAGTAATCACATAGTCCTTCAATGCTGCCTAATTCACGCCTTGATCTGTTACATTCCTTGATTTTTATTTGCCTGCTCTTCCTGTATTTCTGAATCATGTGCCCTTATCCTTGTCTCCCTGTCCCCTCTGCCTTCTTCAGGCATGAGAAACACTGATAATGCACCCTCAGAAGGAGGGGACATGATAGGAAACAAGCTTTTATGATTTCCAAATGTGTGTTCATCACTTTCCTGATAACAAGGGAACGAATGAGCAGGACAGCCATACTTAAGAATGAGTGACAGCTTCAATTGCATTGCTTGCCCATGCTTGTTGATCAGAGCCAAATTCCCGCCTTTGGCCGTCTTCCCTTGAACAACAATTTGTATAGCAATTACGAGCATGGGTTTGGAGCAAGAGAGACCTGGATTCCTCATCTGACTTGACTGTTTCTTCAATTTAATTTACGGTTTGTCCTTTGCTTGGACTCAAAAAATGGGGTGTTACAAAGACTTCTTCAAGGGATTTTTAAAAGGAGTAAAAACAAACAAACAAGGAACCCAAAGACATTTAGTTTTCTTAACAAAATGTCAATCTATAAAAGGAATTAGTGGCATTCAAAGACAACAGAGGTGCTGACCCTTACCTCTGGAGGATTTTTAGAAATAGAACAGTGGGAGAGGTTGAAGAGAGAGAGAATAGGGTAGGAGAGGGAGATCCAGAGAGAAATGGTGGTCATCAGACCTGGGGAGAGTGGGTGTGGGGGGACAGAGGGCTTGCAGAGAGAAGAGAATCTGTGAGATGAGCTATCTCTGGGACAAGCTGGGGACCTATGACAGTGTATGCTCCTGGGAGGATACAGGGGTGACTTTAGCTAAGAATCCTAGTAGCAGGGGTCATGGAGACTGAAGAGGCCATCCTTTAACTAGACAGGACTCCTAATGGAGAGAGGGTAGCACCAACCCATCTACAATAACTTCAACTCAAAATTTACCCTGCCTACAAGAAGCATAGGGATTAATATGGAGGAGAGATTGAGCGAACGGCCAGCCAATGACTGGCCCAACTTGAGACCCATCTGATGGGAGAGAGCCAACCTTTGATTATACTAATAATACTCTGCTATGCTTGCAGACAGGAGCCTAGCACAGCTGTTATCTAAGAGGCTCCACCCAGCAGCAGACTGAAACAGATGCTGAGACTCAAAGCCAAACATTGGATAGAGTGCAGAGAGACTTATGGAAGAGAGTGTATGTCGGGTTTGGGGGTGGCAGATAGAAAGAAGGAGGCAGGACCATCACAAGAAGACCAACACAGCCAGCAAACCAGAATGCAGGGTGCTTATGGAGACTGAAGCACCAACCAAGGACAATGCTCCTAGGCCCCCTACACAGATGTGACTGATGAACATGTCAGTCTTCACGCAGGTCCCCTAGTGAAGGGGTTAAAGGGTAAAGGGGAAGATGTGCTCAGACCTGATGTGACTTGATGGAGCGGGGATGTTTTTCTGAGCAGTAGGGGAGGGGGAATAGAGGGAGGAAGCAGTGAAGGTAGGGCTGGAAGGAGAAGAGAGAGGAGGCTACAACCGAGAATTAAAGTTAGTTAAATAAATATAAATAAATAAATAAATAAATAAGCCATTTAAAAATACTCTTTTTTTCTTTTTTTGTTTGTTTTTTAAATTAATTTCTTCATATTACATCTCAATGGTTATCCCATCCCTTGTATCCTCCCATTCCTCCCTCCCTCTTATTTTCCCTTTACTCCTCTCCCCCATGACTGTGACTGAGGGGGCCTTCCTCAATACTCTTTTAATTTTTGAAGACTGTGTAGAATTTTTCTTTTGAAATCTATCATTCTTTTTTATTAAATATTTTTACATATTCATTTGATATATGTATATATAAATTACCTGCACCAAAAAGAACCATGAAACAATCAGGAATTGTATAAAAGTTACATTCCTAGTGTTTTGGCTATTTATATTTGGCAGCCTTGAAGAAAAACTCTTTCTTATCTTGGTGAGTCTAAAATTCTATCCATCTATCATATCTCATCATTATAAACTTTAAACATCTACCTAGATCTAAAAACACCTTAACCACTAAATGACTAAGCTTAATTGTAAAACTGAACTATCTTGTCTTCAATCCATCAGAGACTTGAGAAAAAAAATTACCTGAGTATACAGGGTATGCAGGTTAGCAGCTTGCCAAATGAGAGGATGATAGAGACAGTTTGCTGCCTGAACAGTTACCAAAAACTTTCTATAACATTGGAGCACCATCTTCAGCCTTCTGGCCCAGTACATCTGACAGACATATTTGTGAGGCAGGAACTATTGAGGACTTGCTTACCCTGTTTTGGCAGAGTTTGGCTGACAACTCTGCCTACATCCAAGCTTGCCCATTTTTAGGCAGAATTTTGTCTGTGGTAGAAATAAGGACATTTTAGCTAGTGGTTTGTTTGCCACATATGAAGCCATCTTCAAAATGAGATTCTTTGATGCTCATCATCCTCTTTGAGGAAGGCTGCATGTTGCCAGGAGTTAACCTGTCTCATTGTCAATGAAACTTTAAAATAATAAAAACATTTTTAAATACCGTATTCTGTATGTCTCTGTTTTTGAAGACCTTATCTAACTATTTTACTTTATCTTTCTATAGGATCATATCTATCTGTTGCACCTAAGATGTATTTTCTTGGGATAAAAATAGACTACTAATATGACCATGATTTAATGAACTAAATATTAACTTGTATAATTTATTTTCCTAAACAGCCTGAAATGACACTTTCAAAGTATTGGAAGTAAACCTTATAATATAATTGATTTGTATAGGTACACTAGCTCATATTACAGTAGAAATAGATTTGATGTGTATAAAGAATAATCTTGAATTTGAATTCTACACCAATGTATCAAAATCAAACTTATTTTGCATAAATATACAATATTCTATACCAATGAACTAAGAATAGCCTTGATTGAGAGTAACAGTTAAGGCCTTAAGTTGAGAAGTAGATTCAATAATCTACCTTTTTGTCCTGTCATCCTTATATATTCTTCCTATATTCCATACTTATCTCCATACCTAAGAAAGAAAGATAAAGGAAGAAAGAGAAATCCCTCAGTCAATCTCATTTATCTTCTGAATAAGCACAATAATAACTTGTAACAAAATCTCAAAGAATTTAACATCCATATCCCAAGAAAACAATCAGACCCCTACCTGATCCCCCGAAGGGAAATGGGGAGTGAATTCTTCTTTGTAAGGCTTCTTCTGAATGATTTGGGATGAGTAGTACCTTTGTAGGGGCCCAAATACAATTGAGAAAATGCTTAAGCATACAAACTAGGAATAATAAATCAATAAATAATAAATAAAATATTATTTTATTTTGGAAGACTGTGTAGAATTTTTGTAAATGCTTTTAAACCCATTTATTTATTTGCTTGTTTTTATAATTAGGTGAAATCTCCTTATGTAGACAGGAAACATACTACTATTTTTCAGAATGTTTAAAAGGGTAGGAGTAAACACAGTGGACTGTAATGATGTGCTGTCTGACAGATACAATGAAGAACCTCCAGTATTCTGCAGTCTCCTCTTCCTTTGTGCCTGTGAGATGTTCTAGCAGATGACAACTTACTACTTATCTGGAGCTTGGTATCAAAGAACACCGTTTTGCTGAGATATGAACACAATTTGATTAATAGTGTGGCTATGTCGTGAAAGTAACAAGTACGACAAGATAAGCTCAAAACAAGGCCTGGAAGCTTCAGTGCTAGTCAAGTGTCTTTATTAACCAACAACCTTTGTCTGTTCTTTGTACTGGGGAGAACTGAATACACCTCAGGTGACCATGCTCGGACACAACTTTTAGAAGTTGTCTCCTAGTTTCTACCCTGCTTTGCCTAATACAGTACTTCCTGGGCTAACGTTGTTCTTTTGTTTGTTTGTTTTTGTTTTTGCTTTTTTGAGACAAGTTTTCTCTGTGTAGCTTTGGCTATTCAGGACTTGCTTTGTAGACCAGGCTAGTTTCAAACGCATAGAGATCCATCTGCCTCTGCCTCCCCGAGGGCTGGGATGACAAGTGTGGTATATTACACCTGAATCCTAGGTTACCTTTTAGTCATTCTCTAAGAAACAATAAGTATAAATGACTTCTGAGCTCTAGGTCTTTCTTTCTTTCTTTGTTTCTTTCTTTGTTTCTTTATTTCTTTGTTTCTTTCTTTCTTTCTTTCTTTCTTTCTTAAAGCAAATCACTGAACCTGCAGTAGCTAAGAACTAAGGAGATGCTTTCCTACTCAGCACAAAACAGTCCTGAAAAGAGGCTCATGTCACATTAAGACCCTAAAATACGTGCCACTGTAGTCATGAGCCCCTTAAAGTGTTGTGATTTGTGTAATAAAGTAGTATAACATTTGTCAAAGGTAACAGAGTATAAAACGTCCCTGATGTAATTTGGGAGTTGGATGATATAAACTATAGGCTCGTCCTCTAGACCGGAAGAATATCTAAAATCCTCACTGTCATATCATGTTTTCAGCCCAATTGATCACATTTTTTGGAGTACGTTGAAAAAGCGACGAGTTAAGTAAATATTTGGCTATAGAAAAGACTAAGGTCACAATCCTTAAAATACTACTGAAACTGCCTCACTTGGATTGTCTGCAGCAGATGATACTTAACTAAAGACTGTGAAAGTCATAAGCCTATTAAAAACTTCAGCTACAGTTTGGTGAAACTTCCCAAATGCTAATTAAGTACCTTAAGACAAAATTAATATCAAGATTCATCCACACTTAGCCTATATCAATGTCTGATCTATGCTGTGTTAGGAGTTTGAGAGTTGCCTTACCAATTAAGAGCACTGACTGGTTATCCTGAGGCTCTGGTTCAATTCCCAGCACACAACCTCCTGTAAATTCAGATACCTGGGATCTGCATACATATGTACATATATACTTGCAAATGCACATATATATGAGAATTTAAAAATAAATCTTTAAAATATATACTTTAAAATGTTTTGAGTTGATGATAAAATTTATGCTACCATTTTGATTTTGTTATTCCACTTAGTATGATTATTTTAAAAGCAAATAAGGAAATCATAAAAAGCAAGTAAATGGCCTGATCTTCAAACAGCCACAAGTTGGTTCCTAGCACATTAATTAGAATTGCTTCAAATAGGTAAGAGTCCTATTGTGTTTACTTTTTAAAAATCTTCTGTTGTTGCAGAGGGAAATTTTCTCCTAGATTTGTTTCTGTGAGACAGGATTCATGGTGTGGAAAATACAGATTTTACCCACCCACTGGGGAAACAATTTTAACAATTCCCAAAATAACCTTTGTTACTAGGACTATGAAGACAGTAAGACTGAAGGAAATTTTACAGATTGGTTTAGTGTTGTGATTCAAGTTTCATTACAGATTATCTGTGGAATATTGGAGAAGTTACATGGAAACAACCATCATACTGTAGCAAATGGTCATGCTGCTAATAAATGTACAACATTGCTTGATAGCAACCAGCACAAAGGGCCTTTAGGTGACTGTGTTTATGTAGGTAAGCAGTGGTTTGAGGAAGCATGACAGTTCTCATACAGTGAAGAACACAGCACCTAAACTAACTCAGATATGTGCAGAAAAATTAATGACAGAAAGAAAAAGCACTTTGCACAATATGGAGCAGGGTGTTCTGAAGACTATGAGAAAAGGAGCATCCTCCAGGAGGGTGGAGTTACAGAGCTAGTCCTCAAGAGGTTCTGCTACTCCCAGCCTAGCATCTCATGCAAATGTTCACCTCGTGGGAGGTTACACTTGATAAAGGAGCAATGGCTGCTGAGTATTTTTCATTCATTCCTTTCAGGACATGTGTGGTTACTGCAGTCGTCTTGCTCTCATGCTGCATCATTTGGTAAGTACGTATGGTAGAAAAAATAGTTGTCTAATACTGTGCAGTTGCAATGTAGAGAGGTCACACTCAGATTTGATGAAAAAAAAATGCACATCTTCATTTGTTTCATAAAACCTTCATGGCCTTGTTGGAAAGAGAAAGAGAATTTTTGGCAGAAAAATTAGACCTAATATTTTAGACTTAATATTTTAATAATGAACTGGAGTTAAAATGATGGCAAAGTTTATCATTTCCTAGTGTACAGATGTCTTTTTTTGTTTTGACCTCTGGAAAAGGAAGTTTGAGTTATAATTGAATGACACCTTATGGCCAGTGCTGATACAAACAAATAGAACTTATCAATGTGAGTATTTGAGGTAAAGTTAGTAAAATATTTTTACTCTGTTCCTTCTGCATGTATTATGAAGTTATTGTGTTAAGATGGCCAGATAACAAGAGCACACCAGGTGGACAGCGGGTAGTTTCCATAGAAAGCTTCCACCCACACTTGAACTTGCAAACAGGAAATTGATACTATTGTACAAAGTACAGTAGTTCGTATTCATCTGTTTAAAGCGTTTTCAGATGTAGTAAAAATCAATCAAAGAGACGTGGAAATTTAGTCAATAGTATGTTATAAGCAGTAAGAAAACCTTGAATATAAAGCTATACGGCATATATCTCTTAAAAACATGGGGACAAACACCTCAGAAACAAATGTACTCTCCATGTGAATCCCACAACACATGAAAGCACAAGCTCAGTGAGGATCCACAAAGGAATGCAAGGATGGCTCAGCAGTGCACAATCTATAAGGAGAAACTGCTACACCATCACAGTGCCTTTAAAGCCTTTTGTGTTTGGGCTTCATTGTGAGCCTTTGGCAGCCCTGGGGTGGGGTGGAACCCTGAGAAGGTGATGTCTCCCAGCAAGCAGTGATACCCTTGGGGAATGACCCTGAGAATATAAGACTCTAGTCAGTCTTTACAGCCTCTCTGATTCCCAGCTTTCATGAAGTGAAATGTTGCTTCTGCTATGATACACTTTTTGAACAACATTCCCAAAACAAAAAGGCTAAGTCACCACGAGGTGGCTGATTTGAAACAGAGAGCTCAGGAAAACCTTCCCTTCTTTATGTTTCTCAAGATTTTGCCACAGTAACTAAGAGCTGACTTGTAATATGTATCTGATAAAATTATAATATCCCAAATATGTAATGCACTGAGACAATTCAAGACTAAATATATATGCATAATGCACAAAAATGGCAACAAACTAAAGAAGATATTTGTCCAAGTAATATGAACTCCCAATAGGATAAATGTTCAGAATCAACTATCATCACAGAAATACAAATTCAAACTCCAATGCAGTTCACCTCACACTTGCACAAAGAATTATTATCAAAATAATGAACAATAAGTTTGGTGAGAATTAAGAGAAAACAGAGCCCCTACATTCTGGTGATGGAAATGCAAATTAGGATATGACATTTAAGAGTACATATTTTTGTTTGTTGTTGTTGTTGTTTTGTTGTTGTTGTTGTTGTTTTTTTTGGGGGGGGGCAGGGAGGGTGAGCAAGTATTTCCAGGCAAAATTTTTGTTTGTTTGTTTGTATTCATTTGTGATCCTTTGAGTCCAAAGCTATGATATTTGTGACTCTGTTCTATTTACTTAGAAAACTAAGCTGGAACAACTTGAGTTATTCCATGTGCTCTTAAATGGAATAATGACAATAATTAATAGTAGTAATCGAAAGTCAGTTTTTTTTTCTTAAAAAAAAAGAAGACAATAAACAATGCTGCTTGAAGCACTTCATCATAGGGTCAGATTTAAAATTATGAACTGTGCAAATTCATACACTGAAATGCCTGGTGCAGAGAAAGTTCATTGCTTATAAAACAATACATGGTTTCCCTAGCGAAATGTGATGGCTAGTTTTAAATACCAACTTGCCACATTTTAGAATCATTTGAGCAGAGAGCCTCAGTGGAAGATGGTCTAGATCAAGTTGGCCTATGTACAAGTATTTGAGACATTATGTTGATTGTCTTAATTAATGTGGGAAGACCCACCTGAAAATGTTAAATGATTTTTGGTTTAGAATAGGACAGAACGCCCCTCAAAAAAACTCTTGAAATGCCTCTAAACATACTTCTGCCGATTTGTGTCACATATTGTGAAAAGTGCATTTGTGTTAATGATTACAAAATCAAAAATGTTAAATAATTCTGAGCACTGGGGAAAACATTCTACTTTCTTAAGTATCAAACATCTAGCCAGGATTTAATTCTGTGCACAAAAGAATCAGGACAGCTCATTACAGCAATAAACAAATGGATGGCTTCTGTCTTTTGTAAGTGGTAAGTTAATATGGATATCAAAGACTTTATTTAAAATTAAGTTCTCTATGATTTAGTATCAGTATATATGTATATGTGTGCATATATAGTATATATATAGTATATATACAGTATATATACACACACAGTAGTATATATATGATTTGTAGACTGCTTTATATAACATTATGTATTGGGAAATATAAAATTCTCACATGGAAATGCTTAAGCAGGCTTGGTCTAGACTACAGTGAAAGTGGCACAGAAGAAAAGGGAATAAAAGACTAGCTCATGGTATGAGGAGACACACTGGAAACTCCTGTGGAAGGAAAGATAATTTTTAGAAAGTCAAGAGACTGTACAAACTTTTCTATTTGCAGAGCTAGGAATTTGCAAAGGTCTTGGGATTTATCCCTTGCAAATGTCAAGGGTCTTATGCTATCTCCTCATTGTGGAAAACTTGAAAAATACAGATGTACCCAAATGTCACTTAGAAGTGGGTATGAATTCCATCTACACTGTAATTGCATTTTAAAAACATTTCCAGGGTCCTCCCCACAGTATTCTTTTCCCTGGCACATACAGGAACATATGTTTCTAAGCCCTACCCCTTACTTCTCCTGGATTATCTGGTGAGGAGATTTCCAGTGTCCCCTAACATTTCTCTAGTTTTTTTATGCTTCCAATTTTACGTTCAGATTGAGAAATTAAGTCTGTTAGGGTTTCACCTCCTCCCACTTCACAGAGAGAAGCAGGTTCAGGACATCTCAAAGCTGCTGCTTCTGAGATGTCTGTTACGGACATGCTAATTTGAATGACCCAGTGTTTTCAAATGATCGTTTTAGATGCTCTTCGGAGCAATCTGTTTTGTTGTTGTTATTGTTTGTTTGTTTCACATTGTGTCACTGTACTTACAAAACATCACAGTGGTTCTCAGCCTTCTTAATGCTCTCGCCTGTTAATAGAGTTTCCCATGTCATACTGATTCCCAACCATAAAATTAGGTCTATTGATATTTAATAACTGTGATTTTGTACTGTTGTAAATATGTGAATATTTTTGGAGATAGTAATTTACCAAAAAGTCATGGTCCAAAGTTAGTCCCACTGCAGTATTCCAATCCTCTCAGGAGAAAAAAAAAAACAAAAACAACAACAACAAAAAAAAAACCCTGTCGTAATTGGGCCCATACGTCTCTGCTCACACCAGAGGGTGTAATCTTTTCTTCATTTAGATATTTTTCATCAATTTTCTTTTTTTTTTATTATTTTTTACATATACATTTATCTTATTGCCCATAAATACAAAAAACTACATACAGCAAGAAGAATCATGAAACAATCAGGAATTATAAAAATGTTACATTTATAATGTTTTGGATATTTGTATTTGGCAACCTTGAAGAAAATATCTTTCCTGTCTTGGTGAGTCTAAAACTCTGAGTGTAAATCAATATCTATCATATCTCATCTCCATCAACTTAAAACATCTATCTGTATCTGAAAAGCATCTTAACCTCTAAGAGTGATTGTAAAACTAAACTATCTTCATTTATAGCTTAACTAGTCAAGACCTGTCATCTTCTTCTGGAACCTTTGGAATATCCTCCCACATAGGTGGCTCTGTCCAGCCAGGATTGCATGCCACAGCCAGATAAACACTAAAATATGAATCAAACTTTTACCACACAGTTCTCTCTGGCAATATCTTATAATTTTCCCACATTTTCTTACTGACCCCCGTCTTTTATCTGCTTCTTGTTATATATATGACTTGCCCATTTTTGTCTCTAAAATGTATTTCTGCAGTCTATACATGCACCTCATAGACAATTGATTATTAGAACCATCTAATTATTTTTGTATGCTTTTTTGCTTCCCCCTCATCCCTGTCTAATTCTTTACAATAACAAACATCTTCTTTACTTTGGGGTTGTCATGGGGTATCCCCCCCCATTTTCCCCATGTAAATATTTTATAAATTCTTTGCAATATAGTATTGAAAGACAAGATTTATTTTATTTATAATTATGTGAATCAGGAGCCATACACTGGTGTTTGTAGGTGCTCATCACCTCCACAGAAGGGTGGCCAATCTATTGTTTCTGGAGTTGCAGGTGGTTGTGGGATGCCAGTGAGGGTACTGGTAACCCAACTTCCATTCAGTACTTCTTTTTTTTTGTTTGTTTTGTTTTGTTCTGTTTTGTTTGAGACAGGGTTTCTCTGTGTAGCCTTGGCTGTCCTGGACTTGCTTTGTAGACCAGGCTGGCCTCAAACTCACAGCGATCCGCCTGCCTCCCGAGTGCTGGGATTAAAGGCGTGCGCCAACATGTCCGGCTGGCTGTAGCACTTCTAATAGCCGAGCCTTAGCTCCAGCTCCAAGGTTATTTTTCATACATAGCTGCCTAGCTCTTCTATACTGTCCCATTACACCAGACAATTCCAGGCATCACACTGACATTGGTATTATTTACTTGCTGTATAGACTTCACTTGATTCTGGAAAGTCTCCATTGTCCAGCATGTAGGAGACAACTAGAAAGTGACTTTCAGTTGTTTGCAATGCAAATGTCTCATGTTCAGAAACCTCCCTTGTTATCTGAACATCAGCCATCAATCAATGCAAAACTTTATGAAGATGGGATGGCAGATGTCAAGCTCTCTGCCTTGGGAAGTAGGAGGTTGTGAGCTTTCCCACTGCTTTGTATACACAGGGAAGTATAAACAGAGAAATGTAAAGTGTGAAAAGATATTCCCAATAACAAATTGAAATATTCTCTCAATGTCCTATATGTGTCTGTAGATGGATTAATAAAAGCTTTACAAGTAGAATTATCAGTAGATGGTACAATGTTGGATGGGGATTATATTGGAAAGTATTCTGAGTATAATTCCTTACAGTATTTTTTATTGCTTAAAATGGGTTAGCTTTTGTTTATCTTTAATTATGTAGGGGATATTATCCATTTAATTAAAGATTGATCATAATAATTACATCATCCACATAGTGCACATTAATCATTTAACCTTTACTTTCAATAACACATAAATTATTTCAACTTTCCCCTTTATGATACTGTAATAGGAAACTGTCAAAATACTTGTCTAATAGGGATAGTCATTCTCACTTGGGATAATTTGTACTGGTTTTCTAACAGATTTTTTTTGTGTACATATAAGAAGACACATTGCTAGAAGCCATTCTTCTTCTTTGTCAGTTCTCAGTGACCATATCCGATTTAGTAAAATAGAATTTAACTTAATAGATTTGAAGATATCCACGTATGGCTACTATGAAAATTTAGAATTTTACTCAAGTTGCCTTGAGTCTTGGTTCCCCCATTCTAATAATAACTCCACTATCTGTTTTAGTAATACAGAATTATTTTATTTGTAGCAGTTTGGCTTTTTACTTGTGATGTCATCTACTAGCTATCTCTCCCCTTTGACTAATGAGAACACATCAGGGATGGAAAAGCATGGACAAATAATCATCCAAAATTTTCAAAAGATGTTTCATATGATGTGCATAAATACATGCATATTGGGGATCATCATAGAACAGAATTGGCTCCCAATATGCATGTTAACTGGTATACATTTGTATATATTTCTATATGTTAGTATCTGTATAATGAGTATGTGGTAAACTATCTATTTATGATTACCTTAATGTATATCTGTCTAGGGATATTGTTATAACAAAATGTCTAGGCAGCAAAGCTCTAGTGAATTAAAGAAAGAAAAGACTGAGGTTCTACTGAATAATTTGCTCAGGAGACAAATAGATGGGAATTACCAAGAAGCTCCTGCCTGCCCTGTCTGGTATAGCATGGAGATCAGTGTCCTGTGATGAGATGACCTCGCCCAGCCCAGCAAGGTGCAGCTATCTCCTGTATGGGTTTTCATAACAGCGGGTTAGAGAGAGAGAGAGAAGACATGCTTTATTGTAAGGGAAATGAACAGCCAGTATATGGGAGAGAAAGAGCCTAAAATGACAGGCCAGCTTTAAGAGACCTTTTGTTTGAGTATATATTTTTCACCTAGAAATGGACACAATTACTGAAAATTAGAAAAGAAGCCTGGCTTTATGCAATGAAATGAGATAATTTCCCAGCCCAAACAAGTGGTCTTACATTGAAAAGAAGGCCATTAAAATATACCTTCACAGTAAGTTAATGGGGGAGAAATTCAATTTGAAAATGAGAGAACATTTTCAGATAGGAAGGGCACATGGTGGAACAGTATGCTTAATGAGGTACAGTAGATATATTCCAGTTTAATCTAGATCATTTTAGATAATTACAGAAAAAGCTTAGGCTGTCATTTTCCTCCTGCTTCCCCCCTCAGACCAAGTATTTTTCTGGACTATGAAAAACATAAACAGCAAATGCACTATGATGCTATTATTTGTTATTTTGTATAAAGTCTTTGAGTAAAAAAAACCCAAATAGTTCAAAGAGGTTTTTCCACTAGATAGATGTCAGTCAATGAAAGAATTGCATTGTTGTCCAATAATATTTTAACAACTGATGCTTACTTCTGTTCAAAGGATAAAAGCAAAGTGGCTGGTTCCTAAAATATACATATAATAAAAGAGTTTAAATTGTGTTGCCCTAAGAGAAGAGAGACAATGCCATAAGCGAGGCAAATGAAAACTACAAAAACTGATGCAGGTTATCTATTTTTGAGTTGCTTGTTAGTGGGGTTCCACAGACCCTTACAAACTGCAGGCTAATGGTTCTTTGGTCACCTTCCTGAACTTGGTGTAAGACCCTATTGCTAAGACACTGCATCTATGAGTCATAAGACAGACAGATATGAAGCTACTACCAACTTAAAAACTTCATTCCTGCTGTCTAGATTTTATAGTGCTGGAAGGTTCTATGCATGCTAACAAGCAAGAAAGTACCCAAACAGATACCCAGCTATTATTCCTGTGACCTACAGCCATGTTTGGATTAACACAATACCCACTGGTACAATAGTGGTATGTGTGTTACAGGAGTAAATAACCACACTTTGATTGGATTTAAGGCCCAATACACAAGATGGAACTTATAACTGGCACTGCTAACTGGGCCAAGAATTCATTATGTATAAATCATAGACCCTATGGGAGCACTTGTTACTATTATTCTGCTAAATGGCCATTAAACTGCTCCATAAATACTTATCTTCACAACCATAATTTCATGCATTTCTCAACCCTTATCAGATCAGCTTATTTTTAATCATAGTTGATAATTAATATAAACTCATCACTGCCCAACATACATAGATTAAGAGACTGTGGACTAGATAGCCCTAAGTGGCATGTGTATATCATAACCTCTCCCTACAAGGCTCAGGAGTCATCATGGAACAGGAGGCAGCAAGATAAAAAGAGTCAGAGTAATGGACAATTAAGGTAAAGCAATGCTTTCTAGATGTGATTGGACTGTTGCATAAATTTACAACATCTGTGAGTGCCTGCACAAGACCTGAACAAGATCTTCTTAGTCAAATTCTAGCAAGGACTGGAGTGAGGCTCACCAAGTCATACCTGTAGCTTAGGAACTATTGGCAATTGGTGGCTGCCGGAGGACGGTGACTCAGTTTCCTTGAGAGATGTAGTTCCACTCTATGGCCCTAGACCCACATACATATTAGTATTACAAAATATAATCAATTGGTCTAAAATCTACAGCCAATGCATTAGTACAGGGACATTGTGTGCAGGTTTCGGGATGATTTGGAAAGGCAGGGATGTGTGTTGGGTTTGATCAAACATGCATTATATGCATGTTTGAAGTACTCAAACAATAAAAGTAAAGCAAGCCTATTGTGTCCCTTCAGGGTGGTGAGTTGCTATTCTAAGTTTTCCGCACTATAGACATTATGTTCTTGCTGTGCTATTACTATCCATTTAGAGAAACTCAGTCAGATCTGTTGAGATCTCAGACACTGCAACGCACTTGATAATTCTAATGACTTCAGTTTGCATGAATGACGTATCAGTTAATAATGTCCATATGCTTGATTTCTGTCTTGATCCTCATATAGTCTGTGGCATAAACATGGCAACCAAGTTCAGACTGAAGTTTTACTTTATATACACTACCTTGGAAAGCTTCAGGAGCAATAGTGATCTGACATTGGCTCTAACATGATAAAATAAAAAATTGTCCCATCTCTTAAAGACTCATCAAAATTCAAGAATGGATACATTCAGGAAAGAAGGCCTTGCTTTGTGTCAAGCTAGTGAGATAGCAGGATGTGATGGCTTCAAGTCTCTCACTATAATCAAGATTTACTCTTTTTGAAATTTTATTAATTTATTCATATTACATCTCAATGGTTATCCCATATCTTGTATCCTCCCATTCCTCCCTCCCTCCCATTATCCTCTACTCCCTTCCCCTATGACTGTGACTGAGGGGGACTTCCTCCCCCTGTATATGCTCGTAGGGTATCAAGTCTCTTCTTGGTAGCCTGCTATCCTTCCTCTGAGTGCCACCAGGTCTCCCCATTTAGGGGACGTGGTCAAATACGAGGCACCAGAGTACGTGTGAAAGTCAGACCCCACTCTCCACTCAACTGCCTTATTCATAATAACCAGAACATGGAAACAGCCTAAGTGTCCCTCAGTAGAAGAATGAATAAAGAAACTGTGGTACATTTAAACTATGGAATACTACTCAGCTATTAAAAACAAGGAATTCCCGAAACTTGTGGACAAATGGATTGAACTAGAAATGATCATAATGAGTTAACCTAGAAGCAGAAAGACTCAAATGGTATATACTCACTTATATCTGCATACTAGCCCAAGGGGCATGTCCCATGAAAGTCTTCACTAACCAGGAAACTGGGACAGAGGGGAGGACATCCTATTGGGACTCTAGATGAGAGAAGCATGGGAGAATGGCAAAGTTGAAGGATCCAGAGGATCTTAGAAAGATTCACTCTTTCAAATTATTCTAAATAATGATCCCCATACAAGTTGTCTCTGATATAAGGAGATTAGAGGCAGTCTTTCTTTGAATAAAAATACAATTGAGTGTGGCAAAATGTTTTAAAGGCAAAACAGAATCCCAGGCTCAACTTTGTGGGCTGTACATGGGAACACCCTTGATCTTTGCTCAGTTCTTGTATTAATTGTCTTAAGTAACGGGAATATGAGGTGCCTTGTTCCTAGATTGGGAAACAGAAAGTTGAGCAGAGAAAGTAAGCCTTCTTAATATCTCCGTTATATTAGGCATTGGCAAACACTCTGTGCTGTGGGATGATACTGAGAGATCGGTGCTGTAACTTAGTGAGATGTTTGTAGGTAGATTTGTGAATCTTTATATGACCATAGCAGATCAGGGGGAAGTAGACCCAAAAGAAGAGGAACTATAAAGTGAAAGTCATATATAAGAAAATGCAAAATAAGCCAGGATATATAATAATATATCTCTATGGCATTTTCTAATACTAATCAATGTACAGTTTGGAAGAATGTCTATATAATATCATTTATCAGTCCCCACAGGCTCCAAATCTACAGAACTAATATTATGATACATGTAATACAGATTTATACTATTTTAAATATATAATAAGGAAAATAATAGAATATTAGTATAAAGTTTTGGTTTCAAGGCAACCTGATAATTAAGAGCAAAGTCAAAAATAGTAAGTGATCTGCTAGGTAATATGTTATGAAAACTGATAAATAGAAAGCCTAAGGAAATATATGGAATATGGTATATGATCTAGGGGAAATCAGACTGATCTCAGTAAGTCAATGAACGAAGACTAGATTTAGAGATCAGAGGCATAACTCAAAACAGGCGTGCCACACTTGGGAGAAGAAAGAAAACTTTTTTTTGACAGGATCAGAAGTGAAAGGGAACATTTTCCTGTAGAGGATACTAACAGAATTGGAGACATGATGTAATAAGGAAAATAGCAAAAGCCCACTTATCACCCAAGATGAAACTGAGCTGTTTCTCCATAAGTCTGAACAGTAAACATTTACACATCAAGAGGGACCCACAATGGTCTATGAGGGCAGCACCCAAGTCAGGATCAGAGACAGAATGAGGTTGATAGATGTTTAGGGACATCAGGAAATTGAAGATACTCAAAGATGACTGAATGAGGTCAACTAATATTTGGAGAGCAAATAACTAGAGTTGTCCAAATTATGAATCAATGTATTTTGTCAGTACGACTGCCTGTCATTGACGTAAACAATTCACTGTCAGGAAAAAGCTGCATCAGTAAAGACATTTGGAATACAAAAGGAAAGAAAAGTTGATAATAGAAAAATCAGGTGCTTGTATACACTGAAGAATGCTGGGGTTGCTGACAAGGGCTCATTATTTCTTACTGTGGTGCTCAGCTGGTGGTGAATACACCAGTGGGACATAGTAGAGGCATCAATGGCCATCACCAAGAAATCCACAGGGGAGAATTTATGACATCCGTGGAATTTTACCTGCATTTTGGGAGAACAAGAGAATGGGGAAATTTTTTCTTTCTTCTTAATTTCCTATCTTTTTGATCTTCCCCCACTGCTCCCCTCTTCATTCCTCTCTTCCCTTTACTGTTTTCTTCTTTGTATTCCTGTCCAAAGAAAATAGAAATGTGTGGCTTTAATTTATTTTCAGGCGGAACTACAACAAAGAGTGATGACAGTGGATTTGATTTAACATTTTCTTTTTTAAGATTGACTTGAAAATTGCATATTTTCACTTAATGTCTAAAACTTTCTACATAATTTTACTCTGAAAATATGATAATGGAAAATGATTTATATTCAAATTGCTCCATACTTTTATTGGCATTTACCTCAATCTTGACATTGTCATTTGATCCTATTAAAAAGTCTTGATAGGATGTTTTGGACAAAGCGACTTATAAAAATTTGAGATGAGAAATAAGATTTTGAGTCTTAGATAATATATGGATACATAGGCTTGATTAATATGCAGTTGTAATTACTTTTTAACTTTTGTGGCAAAATGTTTATGATTCAGTGTCATTTTTAGGAAGACAATAACAGGAAATTGTTCTACTATTGGAAAAGTAATCCCATGAGGGTAGAGAAGGAAGGTAGAGTTTATATGCATTATCCAAGACCTTGGCTAATTATAGGCTCAATTGCTGAGCCTAATGAATTAATTGGTGGGAAACATGAAATATTTTGGTATGGTTATTTCCTACCAAATTTTTGCTTATATTAATTGAAGCCCCAATAATCAGCAAAGATTATATCTTTACTATCCTAAATAGAAGTGGATAAATGGCTCAGTGAAGAGCTTGCCTCACAGATGAGACAATCTGAATTTAAATCACCAGAACCTATGTACTTCTGGATGTGATAACACTCATTATACTCCATGTGTCTCTGCAGTGAGTGGAAGTCAGAGAGATCAGAATCCTAAGAAGTTTTATAGGCCAACTAAGTATCCAGGCATATGCATTGGTTTATAACAAGGATAGCCTATCTCAAAACTGATGGGAGGCACAGACTGGACCCCAAATTATCTCATGACCTCCACAAGTACACTACGGCACAAATATAACCTCACATACACAGCGTGTCATATACATTTACATATACAAATGCAACTCTCTCTTCCACATATGTATACACATGTACATACATACACACACACACACACACACACACACACACACACACACACACACACACACTGGGTTACATTAACTTATTAGCTAGTTTTAATGAAAATTTAAGTTCAGGTAGCCATCCCCTTTTAATTTTCAACTGAGAGATGCCTTGATAATAGAGTACATATACCTTTCACTCTTGCTGTGTGTCGAGGATAGAAAAAGCTGGCTTTGTCTTGGGGAAACAGTAGTTCTGCAAACTAAGTTTGTTTATGGGAGAGTTAATAGCCTGGAGTTATGGGCAGGCTGAATTTTCCTTAGACAACATCTCTACTTGCACGAGGGCTGAATTCTATAATTTGTCTAATCTTCAAAGTGATGATGTATTCAGTAAATAGTAGAAGCTCTAAGACAAAGCAGTGCAAATGTACCACTGGCTCTATAGCATTAAATGCAGTACCTTAATCAGAAATGAATTAAAACAGGAACAAATGGCAGGTGAAGGAAAGGACAGGCACTCAAAAATCTAGAGAAATGATTGGGTAACAGTAGTGAAGACAACAACCACTTCAAAATGCTGTATGCATATCTAGGCATATTAAATATGTAGCTGAATAATTTTATCTACCTAGGACAAAATCCAAAGATCTCTGATGCACAGTTCACGGATGAGGAAGGCCTGTTGATTAAATCCACTAAAAAAATGGCTGGGCTCCCTTGTCCTGCACTATCTGTGAGAATCAAATCAGGATGGCAAGGCTATTCAAAAACCTTACTCTTGAAGTGACCCTTACTCACAGTAAGCAATACCCTAGAAAATAGCAATACCCTTGAAAAACACCGGCATCTTTGTAACTCATTTGGGATAGACTTCAGGCAAGAGATTCATGCATTGTGTTGGTAAATGTTGTGCACATGAGGAATAGGAGTGAACTCTTTACACAATTTATGTTTCTATGGGACCAACAAAATAGAACTAGTCCTGTTGGTAGAATTATTAGAAAATTCTCATGTGAACTTCTGCAGTTCTATAAAAAATTGATTTTTTTAAAAAATGAAAAACAAGTTAAATTGGCACCCTAGCCAGTTAAGCCATCCTGGTGCCCTTCAAAGTCAGAATTGTAATAGTGCAGAGCCTATCTGCTTTGTTTAAATCATCCAAACATGCATTTTATAGATATTTTCCAAATCTGCATAGTACACAATCTTGTCTTTAATAGATGCATAAAATTATATACAAGTAGGTAAATGTATTTTATAAATTATTAGAAGCTTACATTGAAGCCAATACAACTAACTTGAAATATCACATTCTACAATTAACAAGTTTACTAGTTTTCCTTAGGAATTTATTAAAAACTGACAACAAAAGATTAACTTGCAATTTTTTTAAATCTCTGAGATGTTTCTGAGTTTATAATTAATGAGCTTAAAGAAACAAACCTGTTTTGTTTTGCAGCATCAGTTGAGGTGTGAGCTATTAAAACATGAACAATCAATCATTTAATTTATCATCTTTCTCACATTGTGTTCCATAGATCACTGATGTGAAAGCCTTTAATTCAAGTTTAACAAATATTTATTGAATGATGCACAGAATGAATCTGAGTATTTAGAGGGGATATGTGTCAATGTCAAAACTCCCTCAACCATGTCCAATTGTTCTGGGTCCTCAACAATACTCAATTCATTTCTCTTAAAGACATCCATTTCAAGAACCTCAGAACTTTACTCTGCTCAGCAAACTTGATGCCCGGGTGCATTATCTTTCCCATTCGCAATTTGTTATTAACAAGTGATTCATCTCCACACATACAATTCACAGATTAATAAGTGAAAAGGCTTCCATTAATAATTAATGACATTTTCTTTATTTGACAAAGACTGAAACTCAATGAGCTGAGAACTTTTCCTAATCTTTTTAAACACTATAGAGCGCAATTCTCTATGAGTTCCATTACCTTGTATTTCCTATGATATTTTAAAGCTACATACATCTTGTCAAAATATTTTGAATGGGCTAATCAAATCCATCCAAATTTCATTAACTCTCCACTTACAAAAAACTCTGTAGGATACAGAAATGGAACAGGTTATTTTTTTCCTCAAGAGTTTCTAATAATTTGTTGCTTGTGTTCATTGATGTTTATATTCAACAAATGGTTTTGTAATTCTTTCCTCTGCTAGCAGCATTCATGGACCTAAAACCTGGGTGGTTAGGAAGATGATCCAGGTGTCTCAAATGTCATTTTATTGTCCTTGTACACACACACACACACCAAAATCCAGAGAACAGATTTAAAATTAATAAACAATGGATACTTTGACTTGAAACAACATAAGGATAAAATTAAAATAAAACATATCTGGAATTAAATTTCTGTGTATAGTCACAGAATTTGCATTTTCTGACTGCATACCTAAATGGTGCATCATAATCTGTATAAATCAACAATAAAATACTTATTTAGCTTCCCAAGGTTCTATCTTAGACTAAGAAGAGTTCTGGAAGTTTCTCTCCCCAAAGTGACAATATTTTTTATTAATCAAATATTATCAGAACTTTATAAATGATTTTCATATGCAAAGTAAAATATTGGCTTGTTATTTTAAAAATCATACTTGGAGAAACCATATACAAATGACATGTTAAATGCTTTCTGGCTTTCTTATGACAATTCTTTTGCCCACTCATTCTGTCACTCATCTGGAAGAGTTTCTTATGTAATTTTCTCTCTTTTCAAAAACTTCTTTAAGCTTCTATGAGCAAGTGATGGTTTTCTTTGCTGTCTTTGTGAAAAGAATCGAAGTGAGTACAAATGACATTTCCCAAGCACCTGTCACTTTTACAGTGGCAGCCATGAGCTTCCTTTTCTCCTGCTGTCATAAACGAATGGCTTCTGTTTCTAGCTATGGTCGATCAGCTTGCACATGAGACCACATCCTCTTTTGCCTGCTACAGTGTACTGTACCAATAACATTGTTTTTAATCATAAATGCTTACTGTTAGCATCTGCATATATATTCTATTCTCTCTACTGTGTTTCCCTCTAGCCATTTCTCTTTTTCTTCCCTTTCCTTTAAAGCAGAACTTCTCCTGAGTCTTGTCTGCATTGATAATACTTTCTTTCTATCTAATCTATATTAAACTAACTTAAACAGAATTTCATTTCCAACAGTCTCCTAGAAGCACTTCCTTGCATAAACAATAACTTTTTGTAGATTTTATACACTAATAACAACTGTATCATATATTTATAGAAACTCAAGCAGGGGCTCATCCTTGAAGTTACCCTTTCTTCTTTGCCACACGGTCACCCCTATCTCACATTGGTCTACTCCCTCTTACACTCTATTCACAATTTAGCTACATTTAGCAACAACACTACTCAGCCTGCACTAAGCTGCCAATATCATTTAGTTGATCCTTTCAAATGAATTGTCAGTGAGACATTTCCACAAGCAATGTGTTTCATGATCTATATGAGTTAGTATCACCATTCTTTTATGGGAGACATGCCATGATATTTTATTATTATCTAGTCTATATTATCTTGACTAGTAATAAATTTTTACCTATTTGTGTCTTTTCTATTTGCACATATTATTTTATGGAAGTCTCATTTAATCTTTATTGAATTTCAATATTTGTAAAATTTCTTATTGAGTAAAAACACTTTTTTAAATAAATTCTACATATGAAATTTTTGTTTATATGAGTTTCAAATATCTCCTATTCAGTGGCTTTGGTTTTTTATTACGACAATAATTTCTTTGCGTAATGGTAGGCTTTCCCTTTGGCAGCTAAGTTATCAAACAGATACTATGCCTACCTTGTTTTTCATGAATTTATATTACCTGTTCAGTGGTTCTCATATCTGTAGGGCAAATGCTTTATAGACTCAAGTGTCTTTCCAACTCTGCAAAGGGTTTTGTCCACCAGAATATTGGGTTATGAAGATGCATGCAGTCTGGTTCTCTCATATCATGGCCGTAACAGGAAGGAATACCATACCTTTCAACATGCATATTTATTTTGTTCTGGTGTTTGGATAAGCTTCACAAGTCCTGTGAAGACAGAGTTCATTATAATCCCAGGTAACTTACGATGTGACTAAAACAAATATAAAGAGCATTACTTTGGTAAAGATCAAAAAGTAGTCATTTTTTTTTAAAGGCTGAAATTTGATCCTAGATAAACTATCTTCAAATGCCAGATGGCTCCTGACTGAATCTTACTGCCTTCTATGAATACCACTCATTGGCATGGTTTTATCAATACGCTATTAGAAATAGCATAAATTCCCTGGGATAGAGAAAAATATTTGCAATTACCCTTTGGCAGTGGGAAAATCACAGGGAGAAGAAACCACTGGAAAATGACCCTGCAATCTATATGAACCGATAAAGGTACATGAGACCCCATGATCCTGGTGAATTCAGAGACACATCCTAAAAGTCTCAAGTCAGCAGCAAACTTTTGCATCGCATTAGACACAACCAAGCATGCCTTTATTTCCTTACTTTTTTCCACCCACAGGCATTTAAACGTATTTTAGAAATAAAAAGAAATACATGATGAAAACAAATGATCAAGTACGGGGCAGTGGCCACCCTTAGGGCACCAGTAAATGTGGCGGCTGTAAAGGGAGATCTCGTTCATTCTTTTGTGCCATGGAAGTAGAATCCTGTGAGCTATGCCTGCAGGGAATTTTTTTTTTATCAGAACCAAGCTTTGCTTTACCTTGTCACTTACTTCTTAAAGTAATGGTAACCATGATACTCCAAAGGCAGTTGATGCAAGTGGCAGTGAGCTGTGGCACTTACTGCTGGGGTCTGCCATGCCTTCCAAGAGTTCTAATCCTTTATTCCTCAAAAGAAATGTCAAGCTGCTCACACTGTCAAGAGAACAGATGCTCTACTGACATCTTTGAGGAAGTGACTGGAAAATGGATGCCAAAGACAGAATAAAAAAATCTTTTGCCTCATTCCAAAATTCCATGTTTCTGCTGTCCTGGTGTGAGGTTATCAGCACCATGCATTGGTGTATGTAATGCCTCCAGCTGGGAGCAATGAAAAAATATGAAATGGGGTGTCTCTGTCTCTTCTCCAGATGCTGTGATAGAGCACACTGACAAAATCAACTCATGGGGGGAAAAGTTTTATTTCCCTTCAAATTTCAAAGGTGTAGTATGTATTGGCAGCAAAGGCAAAATGGCAGGAGCCTGAAGCAGTGTTCACTGCACATACACAGCCAGGCAATCAAAGAGCGATGTGTGGTTGGGCTGAGCTCCCTTTCCCCTATCTGTACAGTCTAAGATCTAAAGCTGGCAACTGCGTGAGCTTGTAACGTGGATCTTTGCGTATCAGTCAATGTAAACCTTTATAGGCATGCCCAGATGCTAAACTATCATTCATACGTGTACCTTGAGGTCTCTTAGGTGATTCTAGATGCTGCCAAGTTGATGACAGAGACTAAGTGTCACACTGGGGCTTCTGAAGACTATTTGTCTCCTCAGAGTTGCTCTCTTGACCCGTTGTCCTGTTTAGTGATCAAGAACAGTCTGTCTCAGCTATTTTCCCTTGCAAAGGTTCTCCTCTCGTCTGATAGCTTGTATCTTTTCTCACTGCTAAGACAACATACCTAACACAAGTAATTAAAAGAAAGAAGAGCTTATACTTGTCCAGTTTGAGAATACAGGCCACTGTGTTGGTGAAGACATGGGAACAGAAGCTTAAGGCATCTGGTCCCAATGTAGCCCTATCCAGGAAGCAAAGAGAAATGACTGTTAGTACTCAATTCACTTTCCTCATTCTGTTGCTTCCAGGGCGCCTGTCCTAATTGTAGTGTGACCCACACATAAGCTGCATTTTTCCACCTCAATTTTACCTAACTAGAAACTTCCATACAAACATGTCCAGGACTTTTGCTTCCTCTGATTCCAGGTCTATCAAGTGAGTCATGTTAGCCATCATGGTATCTTCTTTCTGCCCATGTATCTTAAACACAAATCCTGTATCTTATGCTTTTTTTTTCTGCTTTGCTTTTTAAGATTTATTTTTTTTATAGAAAGCCTTTATGAGGATAAGAATTAAAGTGTAAAAAAATCACAGAAATTCAAATAGAATTAAAAAAAAACAGAAAGTTACAAAAAAGTAATGTTATCTTCAAATTGCAAAAAGGATTGGGCAGATGATTCAGCAGATACATTGCTTGCTGCTTAAGCCTGAAGACAAGAGTTCAGAGATTCAGAGCAGTGGTAAAGGCCAAGCCAGTATGGAAGCTTCCAGTAAGCCCAGTGCTCAGGAAGGTGGGACACTGAATCCCAAGGATATTCTGGCTAGACAGATTGCCCCTACTTTAATCAATAACATGAACTGAAACCATTATTTCTGATGTAAATTTTAAGCTTCCATAAAAACCCTCACACATTTGTGCCCACACACTTGCAACACAAATGCATATGTACTCTTCTACCCTATGTGTGTGTGTGTGTGTGTGTGTGTGTGTGTGTGTGTGTGTGTGTGTGTATGTGTAAAACTTAGTTTGAAGATTGTTCAAAATATGCAAAGCTAAAACTGTTGGAGGATGGTCTGGTGCATTTTGAAGCTAATTACTGCTTGCTGTCTCTGTGACCCACCTTTTGACCAATAAAAGACCAACAGGTTGGCAGCATAACGGAGATAGGTGTGGCTAAGGTTCCTGGGTTTAAAGAGACAGAGAGAATCCTGGGAAGAACAAAGAAGAGGAAGAAGAAAGTGAGACCAGAAGAGAGAGGAAGAGAGAGGAGAAGAAGGCCGCCATGGGTTAGATGGAATGAAGCACATGGCCAGCATGGATGGAGATCTGGCCCAGAAGAAGAACATTAGCAAGTATTTGGGATAATGGATGGGAGGTAGCTTGGTAGACATCATTAGAAGCAGATGGCATGAGATTAAGGCAGGGATCCCATACCTGCCCCACTGTGGATAGTAGTTTACAGGATTAATGTTTGCCCTGCCGCAGGTTAACTAAGGCTATTTAAAAAATGTAACAAGTGTCTGTGTTTTGATTGATTGCTAGTGAGATATACTGCTGTAATAATAATTATAGGACAGATAATAAACAATCATTAGGCCCTACAGATTATTTAAAAACAATATAAAACTACAGAAATTCCCCTACTATATGAAGAATGACATCAATATCATTATAGTGGGAGACATTTTCTCATTTGAATTTTTAAAGAGGCAGATGCTTATAAAGCAAGGAAAAGTAATGCCTGTCTATTGTGAAATGTGATATAAGATGTAAGATGTCAGTAGGGTGGTAAAGAGTAAGGAGAAATAGCCATTGCAATACTAGTCTCATAATCTGTGTAAACACATATGATAATGAACTCAAGTTCATTCTTCAACATTTGGGTAAGTACTAAAAGCAAAAGTTGGTGATGACTTATGAGCCAATAGGAAAAATTGTAACAATTTAGAAATAGGATAAAACAAGGAGGAAGACAAATAAAAGCTAAAAGAAAAGCAGGAACAAAAGATAAATAATATTGGAGGAATAATAATTACCATCAACAGTGATCATAAAAAGAAAAACTTTCAAACACAATACAACCACTGAAATATGTAAGAAATGAGAACACAACTATAAATTATTTTAATATATATTCATATACAGAATGGGAACCGTAGCCATAGGAAAACTTCTATGTATAATAGTATTAGATAAAGTAAACTTTATGACAAAGATTTCCATAAGCTTGTTACTATCTGAGGACAATAAAGTGTCAAACTTTCAAGAACACAGACTGTAATGTGTGACAAATACATGAACAAATGAAAGCCGAAGGGGATAAACAAATGTACAATTGTGTCTGACCATTTACATTTTCAGTGGTTTTTAAAGTTAGAAAATTTGAACTGCATAAACTTATAATAGTCATTGCAAAATATCATTTTACATACAACAACGGCTGACACATTATTTTCACTTTATAGAGAACATTACTAGGATTAATTCATGCTAGGCCATAAAATATGCCTTTGAGATTTTAAGAATCAGTGTTTTCATAACTTCTCTGCTGCAAGTGAATGAGCTTAAAAAAAAAAAGAATAGAAAAATTTCAAACACTGTAAAACTAAATAAAACAGTATTAAATGGCTTCTAGATCAAAGGATGTATTTTAAGCGGAATTGTGAAGTACATCAAATTGGACATAATAGCAGACATATGTAAACACGATTTTCATAAAAATTACCATTGATATTTTTAGACATTCTGTAAAACTCAAAAATAACCACGGCTACAAGGAATTAAAGCAAGGAACATGATCACATGATTATCGGTTGAGGGACACAGTGTGGTTAAATCATCCACACAACTAGAAGTAATCTACAGATTCAATGCAAAACCGAGGATATTATTTATAAAACAGAAACCAAAAATCCTTAACTTTTCATGCAATTACACAACACATACACTCATGCACACATGCACGTATACAAACATGCATACATGTCACAACCCCCAAATAACCAAAGCAGAGTTGAATATACAGCAAAGAGACACACAGACCAAAGCATAAGATACTGTGTTCCCAGTCTGCAATCATACTCCAATACTATGATAATCCAAACAGCATGATACAAGCATTAAAATCGACATGAGAGAGAACACAGAGCCTTAAGGTCAAACTATGAATTCATATCCAGCTGATTTTCCACAAAGTCTTGCCACACAGATATTAAAAGCAGCCTTCTGTTAAAGGCGCTGAGGAAACTTGATGGAGACAAACACGATACGAAAAAGGCACCTATTTGTGCCAAATTAAAAAAGTTAGTGGATTTAAGAATTCAATGTTATCTCAGAAACTGGAACTAAAATATAAAAACAGGGAACATTGGAAAATTGAAATCAGAAAAAGCTTTTCTAAAAAACTGGGACCCGTAAAAATAAAGAAGACAAAAGGAAAAACAAACAGATGGGATTATATCAAACTAAAAAAATCATCTTCATAGGGAAGGAAAAAAATCAACGTACTAAAGAGGCAGCCAACAGATTGGAAAGAAAATATTTGCCAACTAAACATCTGAAAACGGTTTGATATAAGAAATCTCTGAAATTCAAACAATTCAATAACACCAATAATCTCAAAAAAGTGAATCGAAAAATAACCAAAATGACTAAGCTGAAAAAATTTTTCAAGATGTATCCAGATGTAGGACAATATATAAAGACTGCTTATGTCACTAAGTACCATGGAAAGTCACATCAAATTAAGGACAAATGATGACAGGTGTTGACAAGACTCTAGAGTAAGGCAGCCTCTGTTGTTCTTCACGGGGCTGTAGGTCAGTGTAGCCATTATGGAAAACAGTGTAAGGATTTCTCAACAAAAAGTGTTTAAAATAGGAAGATACCACATAACTGAACAGTATCAATATTAGATTGAAGATAAAATTTTCCAATTAATGATTGAAAAGTAATCTATATAAAGAAAAAAACTTGATCAATACCATGGATGTCTTGAGCCACCAACCAAGACCAAATCCAGAAGCTTTATAGTGACACTAAAATGATAAGTTTAGAGGAATGAAATTTCTAGATTTTTTTTAAAAAAGAAGACTGTATCCATGACATTGACAAGAGCTAAATTTTCTTACAGAAGGGACCAGATCCTACTAATTAGAGAGTGTACTTATGGTGAAATGAACTCATTGAAACAAATGAAAAATCTAAACTGAAGGCCATACATAAATAAGCAAGACACAAAGTGACAGAAAATATTCACACATGTTTTTGACAATGGTTTGTTCCATATATACAAATAATTACCTCACAAGCAGAAAAATGACAACCTACACAATCCTTCCAGAAAAGGCTGAAAAAGGCATTTTGCTAAAGAAAGAGTTAATATGGCTTATGCACAAAAGTGTGCTCCAAACCCTTAGTTATCAGAAATGTGCAAGTCAAAACCACAATAAATTATCACTCTATATTCAAGTTAAGTAGTATTGTCACACGTTTTACCAAGTGTTCAGAGCCATAGAAGCTTTCATAGCCCACAAGAGTATTCAGAGCATATCCTACACATCAGGCCCATTTACAAACCCCTACTCTGACAAATAAAATATAAATATACCAGAGGGTGTGTCTATCATAAAAAAATTGATAAATAATTGCATTTCTCAACAATGGAATTCTATTACACAATAAAAATGGATAAGCTAATGTTTTATGCAAAAGCACAGAGTAAATCTCAGAAGCACTCCACTGGATGAAAGAAGGCAAACACAACAAAGATGCAAGCTGTATAATTTCACTTAAATAACATTTCAAAGCAAGCAAAACTAATATGTGGCAAATAAAATCTGAGCAGCTCTTTACAGGATTAAGCAGAAAATAGTACTAAAGCTCTTCTCTGGAATTTAGAACACACAGTTTTGACAGGGGATGAGTTATGGATTGTACAAAGTTCTCAAACACATGGATAAATACTTCTGATATACACATCCTTGACTGAATATAAATAATTATGCATTCGTGGATAATAATATTTAACATGAAAAAAATCATGGAAAAGATAATTGTTACAGGTAATGGCCAATATGGCATCTTAATTTGTTTTTCTATTTCTATGATAAAATACCCTGACAAAAGTAAATCAAGGAAGAAGGGGCTTCCTTCAGCTCACATTTTAAGGGTCCAGTCCATCCCTGTAGGAAAACCTGGCTAGCATGATCTTAAAGCATCTAGCCACATCACGCCAACAGTCAGGGAGCAGAAAGGGCTAAATGTTTTCACAGCTCCCTTTCTCCAATCCTACAGTCCACAATCCAAACCAGGGAATAAATGAGTTCACCTGTATGGCATAGACCATCCTACTTATTAAAATAATCAAACCTAAATAATCCCATAAAGGGATACCGAGAAGACCATCTCCCAGGTGGCTCTAAAGTTTTTAAGCTGATATTAAAACTATTGCAAATGGGAGACTGAAATTCCTATGAGTTGATTCATTTCTGCTTCGTGGTTTAGTTATTATTATTTTTTTTTCCAATGGGAGTGAACTGCTGCTCTCCTGGCTTCCAGGTTGGCAGTAGCTTTTATTTATTTTATTTTTTATTTTTTTTATTAACACATTTTTATTGAAAATTAAAAATAATTCCTATTACATCTCATTTTCTATCCCATCCCATGCATCCTCCCATTCCTCCCTCCCTCCCACTTTCACCCCAATCCCCCTTCCCTATGACTGTGGCTGTGGGGGACCTCCTCCCCCTGAATATGGTGCTAGGGTATCAAGTCTTTTCTTGGTAGTCCTCTATCCTTCTTCCGAGTGCCATTGGGCCTCCCCCACAAAGGGACATGGCCAAATATGGGGCACCAGAGATCCTGTGAAAGTCAGTCCCCAGTCTCCACTTAGCTGTGGAGAATGTTCTGTCCCTTGGCTAGATCTGGGTAGGGGTTTGATGATGACTGCCCGTTTTGTCCATGGTTGGTGCCTTAGATCAAGCAGAATCCCTGGGCTCAGATCTAGCCATCATAATGTTCTTCTTGTAGGTTTCTAGGACCCTCTGGGTCCCCCTACTTGCCTATCCTCTATATTTTCCTCATCTAGAGTCTCAATAGGATGTCCTCACCTCTATCCCCATTTCCTGGTAGGTGCAGACTTTCATGGGACCTGTCCCTTGGGCTAGTGTCCGGTAATAAGTGAGTATATACCATTTGACTCTTTCTGCTTCTGGGTTAGCTCACTCATTATGATCATTTCTAGTTCAATCCATTTGTCCACAAATTTTGGAAAATCCTTGTTTTTAATAGCTGAGTAATATTCCATCGTGTATATGTACCACAGTTTCTTTATCCATTCTTCTACTGAGGGGCACTTAGGCTGTTTCCATGTTCTGGTGATTATGAATAAGGTTGCTATGAACATGGTTGAGCAAATTTTCTTGTTGTGTGCTGGAGCATCTTCTGGGTATACTCCTAGGAGTGGAATAGCTGGGTCTTGAGGAAGCCCTATTCCCATTTTTCTGAGATAGCACCAGATAGCTTTCCAAAGTGGCTGTACTAGTTAGCATTCCCACCAGCAATGAAGGAGTGTTCCTCTCTCTCCACATCCTCGCCAGCATGTGTTGTCACTTGAATGTTTGATTTTAGCCATTCTGATGGGTGTAAGATGGAATCTCAGAGTTGTTTTGATTTGCATTTCTCTGATGACTAGAGATGTTGAGCATTTCTTTAAGTGTGTCTCAGCCATTTGATATTCCTCTGTTGAGAATTCTCTGTTTAATTCTGAGCCCCATTTCTCAATTGGGTTATTTGGTTTGGTGACATTTAATTTCTTGAGTTCTTTATAAAGTTTGGATATTAGACCTTTGTCAGATACAGGGTTGGTGAAGATCTTTTCCCAGTTTGTAGGCTGTCGCTTTGTTCTTTTGACAGTGTCTCCAGCCTTACAGAAGCTTCTCAGCCTCATGAGGTCCCATTTATTAATTGTTGACCTTAAGGCCTGGGCTGTTGGTGTTCTGTTCAGGAAGTTGTCTCCTGTGCCGATGTGTTCCAGGCTCTTCCCCACCTTTTCTTCTAACTGATTTAGTGTCTCTGGTTTTATATTGAGGTCTTTAATCCATTTGGACTTGAGTTTTGTGCATGGTGACAAGTATGGGTCCAATTGCATTTTTCTACATGTAGAAATCCAGTTAGACCAGCACCATTTGTTGAAGATGCTATCCTTTTTCCATTGAATAGATGTGGCTTCTTTGTCGAAAATCAGGTGACTATATGTGTGTGGATTCATATCTGGGTCTTCAATTCGATTCCATTGATCAACCAGCCTATTGCTGTGCCAGTACCATGCTGTTTTAAGTACTATTGCTCTATAGTACAGCTTGAGATCAGGTATGGAGATTCCTCCTGAGGATCTTTTATTGTATTGTATTGTTTTAGCTATTCTGGGTTTTTTGTTGAGGACAGAGAAGATGCCCGACTCCATGGCCCAGAAAATATCTTCAACCAAATTATAGAAGAAAATTTAGTTATTATTTTAAGTGACACAAATTGCATATATTTATTCTACACAATTTGTGGCTTTGAAGATGTATATATTACATACCAGCTAAATGCATATAATTTAAATATATATTACCACATACACAAAATATGATTGATAATAATTAAAATCTATTCTGCAGTTTTCAAGGATATAATATATTGTGATTTACTATACTTGCTTCTATCCATTAAATATTCAATTTAACGTAGTGAAAATTAGTGCTCTTTGACCATCCCTCTTTCATTTCCCAGTAATTCCATTCTAGCCTTCATTAATGGAATGTAATATGTCTGGATTCTACACATAAAATAATTTTTAGTATCTGGGAAACTTCACTTAGGCTAACGCCCTCCATATCCATCCATATTGTCACAAATCATTAGACATTTTCTTTTTTTAGGGCTTAGTTGTGTTCTATTGCTTGGACAATTAACAAATTCCTTTTCTTTTAAGGTTGATACCCAGGTTGATCCAGTCTGGGCTATTCTGAATAATGCTTCAACATGGGAAAGCAAATGTCGTTTTGAAATAGTCTTATCACTTCCTATGAATACATATGAATACACATAAATGAATATATGATTACCTCAGTGTGATGATTTACTTATTTACTTTGAGAAACACCATCACTGTTGTCCATAATAGCTGTGCTAACTAAGTTATCTCACAATAATGTACCATAGCTTGTCTTTTTCATGGCCTTTCTATTCCTTCTTCCCTTGTATTCTTTGAGTACTGCTTCACATAATGTCTGTATATAGAGAGTAACATGTAACAGTTTTAAATCAGTATTTAGCTAATGATTAGTAATGTTGAAATGTATTGCTGTTGCCAGTTGGCCTTCCAAGAATCTACTTTTATACTTTGCCAACTTTTGATCTCCTTATTTTCTAAATAATCTGTGGCAAATTTGAATTTCTTATATATTTTATATATTACCCTCTTATCAGATGCACAGATAGTAATTATTTTCCCATTCTATATTTTTCTCTCTTCATGTTGTTGATAATTACCTTTAATATGAAGAAGAGCTTTAGTTTAATTCAATATCATTCATCTGTTTGCTGTTTCAGGGCCTGTGCTTTGGGGATTATTTCAAAAAATTATTGAATACCTACATAAATTGCATAGTGATTCACATATTTTATTTACTAGTTATTTAATGTTTTAAAATCACACATTTAGCATTTGACATATTTAATCTATTTCCATTAAGTTTTGATTGTTGAACATATGCTGTTATTGCAGAGAAACTAAATTTGATGCCCAGAACCTAGATCCAGAAGCCCACAGCTGACTGTAACGCCAGATCCAATAGATAGGACGTGTTGCGTTAATCTTAATTGAGTACAGTAAATACAGAGTCTCTCTCACACACACACATACACACACACACACACAACACACATGAAAGAGAGAGAGAGAGAGAGAGAGAGAGAGAGAGAGAGAGAGAGAGAGAGAAGATACTAAAAGAGAATAGTTAATATTTGAAAAATCATCATTGTAGCACTGCATCAAATGTGTCCCATCAGCTAAATCTCATCAACCTTTTCCAGGGTCTAGCCCAATTAATCTCCCGGAACTTTTCTTCATGCATCCTGCCCAAAGTGCCAGATATACCCTGAGTTCTACATACACTTGACAAGCCTCGCTAACCACATCTTCTTATGCCTCAAACATTCTCTAGGCTTCTGTCAGACTCATCCTGTCTATCTGGGAACTCATAGGCCCCTTGCACACCACAACACACCTTTCCACCCTGCCAGATCTACTACACACTCTAGTTTTGAACCAGGAAGCATGTTCTATGTATCAACCCGCTTCCCTATATCCACCTGATTTCATTATACTCAATCTCTTTCTGACCTCTGGACCCAACTTGCCCACACTCTCCTGCCTATACTCATTATTTCCATATCAGAATTAGAACTAACAAAAAGAAGTCACCATATTCAGATCCCTTTGCAAAAGCAATGTGAAAAATTATGCTAATATCTTCTCTCCTAACCTTACTAGTTCTGTGGAAATGTCTACCTACATAAACCTTAGGACAAAGCAGAATTTAAAGGAGCAATCACAAATTTCATTAAATAATTGAAGGAATTTAAAGAAGACTCATAGAAACAGCTCAATGAAAATAAGAAAATAGAACTTACTGAAAATAAATACCTGAGTGATGCTCAAGAGAAAACAAATACAAGGCACATAGGAAAGATGATAATGATCCAGGGCCATTGTCAGAGTAGGGAGATATAGGGGGAACAATACAGAAGAGACCAGTAGAGCACAGAGATCTGATCGGAGAAATGGAAAAACGTGAGGGTTTAAATGAGGACCAAGGAGATAGTTAAATATAAAGTAAGAAAGGTAAAATAATAGTAAGGATGTATAAAAATATTTTTTAAATCACACTGTTAATTATCTACCTGAAACCCCTATAATCTATCAAGTTTGGCAAATAATAATACATACATGGTTTAAAGGGAATTTTTTTCATGTAGGACAAGAATGTTCCATCATAAGCCAAAACCGTCTTACAAAAATATAACACCTGGTATGAGAATTCCTCTTTTGAGGTATTAGTCAGGGTTGTCCAAGAGACTCTTTAAAATATTACAAATGATGGCTATTGGTCTTGGTAATGGTAGCAGTGGAAGTTATTTACCACTTGTTGATGACATTATGCTTTTCAGAGGCCCCTGAAAAGGAACTTACCTGAAAACCTCATCCCTGATATCATGGTACAAAAATGTAAACTAGAAAGGAGTCTTTAATCTCGCCTAGCTTTGATGCATATGAAGTACAACAATTACTAATATGACACTATAGCCTTAAGGGCATGGTACTGGCACACATACCATGGCAGTAACCAATGGTCTCTAGTTGGAATTAAGACCCACATAACAAGAAAGACAATACTCCTTGTCCTGGAAAGTGATTACTAGTGAGTAGTGGATCTTGCAAGAGGAACCAAAACTACCACTTTATTAAACTAATGTAATCTCTAACTGTATTTAAAATATTTGTCCTTATCCCACAGAAAACTATAATCTTTACCTAACATCACTAAAACTAATTTTTGCAGCAAGTTACCATTATAGAAAACCACAAACAATAAAAATGAAAAGTTGTAGAGCCAAGGCCCAAGTTATACATCTACAAAATAACTTCTACACCCAAGGATCAGAGAACACTGTGGAAGAGGGTGCAGAAAAAGTACAAGAGCCAGAAGACTGGGGAGTCTTCTGTGAGATTGTTTCTCCTGATAATGGCAGAAGTTACTCCAGTGAAGTCTTGCAAACATCATTCTTAAACATTAGCTGAACAAGGACAACAAAAATAGACATGCCAAAGTGGACAGAGGGAAGACCTCAACAATATACAAGTAAGGGCAACCGAGGAATGCTTAGCATGGGTGAAAATAGTCTTTCCTAATGCAGAGCAAAACCAGTTGGTTATCTACTGTCATTAGATAATCAGCCTTGAGAACACACACACAGTTAACATGTGCGTATAGACAGAGCAGGATGCATTCAGGTATATATGTATGCTCATTTATATATACTATTAGTGAGAATTTTGTTTTCTTGAAAAAAACTCAGTTATGTTATATGAATATGTTTTTGTTATACCCCCAGGTGTGGGATATGGGACTATTTCAAATAGTACACAGCCATTAACTATGATTGTTTCATGCTCTAGTGGCGGTGTGGTTTTTGCCAGCAGCAGGTATTTAATTCTGGTGACTCATGAGAGGGTATAAGTGAGAGAGCCTGAGAGGGCGGTGGTGGCTGCTGCTCCCTGTGCTGCTTTCCTCTCTGCTGCTGATCCCTGCTGCAGTGGTTGGCTGGTTGCAGGTTGCTGTTGGTTGTAAGTTGTAAAGTACTGTATGTAAAGAGACAAGAAGAAATTGAATATCCTGATAGCAAAGATCAAAATTTCCCCCAAGGAACTTGATGACTCTAATCAGCAGGAAGTGGTCTGAGGAGGTCTACTTCCTCTTCCCCTCTTACTCGCTTTCTCTCCTACCTAGTGTTAGTAAGGTGGAAGGGATTGGAGTGGAGAAGACTGGTAAATATAAAAACCCAATAAAGTAGCCAAAACCACATTGACAATATATATGCATGCAACAATTAACGGAAAGAAAAGGCCATTAATTTGAGAGAGAGTGAGGAAGGGTATATAAGAGGAGATGAGAGGATTACGAGGAAAGAAGAGAAAGAAAGATATGATGCAATTTAATATAACCTCAAGATAAAAGAAACTATTGAAAATTAAAAACAAAAAACATTGTATAGTCATCCTAACAATATTTTCTGATCCATGAACATAGAATGCTTTCTATATGTCCTTGTTTCAACATGTCTTGAAGTTGAAATTCTTGTTTATTTTGTTAAATTTATTCCTAGTTATACTACGTCTTTGTGCTATTACAGATGAATTTGTTTTTCAGATTCTTCATTAATACTGGCTAGATGTGCGGTCAGCTTTATCGCAGTTGATTTTATATTAATTGTGAATTACCTGAGATTAAGCAGAATCTTTTTCTATTAAATTTTCAAATAAATACGTGAAATATATGTGTGCTTCGTTGTTCAGTGTATAACATGAAGCATCTATCTTGACCTAATATATATGCTGCTTAACTTTTTTATTAGAAAACATTTCAATTGGTGAAAACAAATAGAAATTTTATGGATTATTCTTCTTTTTCTTTTTCTTTATTTCTTTTCTTTTCTTTCTTTCTTTCTTTCTTTTTTTTTTTTTTTTTTTTGCAATGAACTACTAGGATTTTTCTCACTCAATTCTACTCTCTCTCTCCCTCTCTCTCTCCCTCCCCCCCCCCTCTCTGTGTGTGTGTGTGTGTGTCTGTAGATTGTGATGGTTAGAATCTTGACAACACATTGGATGTTATCCAACAATAACCAGTCAGATCAATGCAACTCAGATCACCCTCATGGGACACGACAAGAAAGTCAGCAGTCCTTTAGGATATAGTTCACCTGCCGCTTGCTGTAAAAAGTGACCTTCTTTACTCTGGTAATTACTGAATCCAGACCTAATGTCTGGTCTCATTTAAAAAAATCCCTGCTTGCAATGTCTAAGCTCCGGCCAAGTACAGTAGTCACTGAACCACGGGAGCTGCCAACAATTAGGACCTTGAAGCATATCTTTGCCAGCAGATTATCATGCCTGCTCCCGTTAGAATCAACATTGCTTTTTTTGGCTCATAATGTAAAATGCAATTCAGTTTCAAAGATAACTACTTTAATTCACAAATGGTTGACAGTGGCAGGATTATAGTGTAGGCTCTGAGCTTATAAATAGTTTGGGTTGGATTGTAAGTATCTCTGCATTGAGTAGTACTTCACAGAACAGCAGCTGAAGAAAGGATAGCAGTGTGTGTTTTCATCAGCTCGTGAATAAAGACACACCAAGGGTATGACAATTGAGTAATGGGATTTGGAACTAAAGTCACAAGCTTCTATTTCATAATAGGAAACATTTTGAAGAAATAATGTATAAGGTTCATAAAAATTGATGCTGTGATGTATTTGATTAAACTTCTAAAGTGATTTATTAGGCATTATTTCAAGGAAGAGGTGGTTTAGTTTCTTCCTATTTGGGTAGCACTTAAGTAATATTGAGTCTAAACTTGGGGACATGTCCTCAGTATAGCAGAGCTCGTAATTAACATTTCTGAGCATTTCCTATAATGCAAACATGCGAGAGGGAACATTTAAATGCCTTGCAATTAAAATAAAAACATTTTACTTTTACTGGCAGCCTTTTAACTTTTCAGTTCATCATATTTATGACTATCATTATTAGACATCTGGAAAAATATGGTTATGCTTGCTATTTATATTACAAACTAAAGACTTTGAATCACTTTGTAGACATGATCTCATTAATGCTCTCTACATCTCTGTGAGGTAAGTGCAATTATCTTCATTTTATTGAGTTTAAATTACTTTCCAAGGTGTCAAAGAAAATTGTGGCAGGATGAGGGGGGAAAATCGAGGTATCTCAGTGTCCACTGTAATGTTAAATTCTGTTAAGTAAAATTGGAAAATTAAGAAGCAAGTTGTAAGTGGCTAAGGCATAATTTTCTATAAATAGTGATTTAATATAGCTTGTATGAGCTATAACACTTAGTGGTTATGCCATTTCCAGTATAATTTATCAGCCTGACTCATATTCTAATGTATTCGTCAAGCCAATATTTTATGCAATGACATTACTCAAAGTTTTATAAAAGAAATTTCGTATAAAGAGAAAAAGAAAATTATTTCCATGAACATGATGACTTGTCTAAATTGTTTTCACTTTTCTAATTATTTCTTTTCTGCCTATCTGTTATGCTAGTGGCCACACTTGTAACTGAAGTTTAGTTTTCCAGGAGATATTGATTTGCAAATGGGATGGTATTCTAAGTATTAATGTTGTATGGTAATTAGTTTACAATTATCACTGCTCTAAATATTTCCCACTTGTAGATATCTCTGCTAATAAAGTACTAGGCTGTTTGCTTCCTTTCAAACTTTACTTCTGTATGTTCAAATATAGGAGTGATTATAACAAAATAGTTTGTTTTGGGTTTGCTTTTCCTTTTCCTTTTCAACAAGAGTTCTGAGATGATTCCTCAAAGCAGGAAGTGGTTCCTCAACAATTAGTGTTGTAATGCATACTCACATGCAAAGAGATGAAGCTGAGCAGCAAATATTCCAAAGTAAATCTATAAGAAGCTCAGAGATAATTCTTCTCAAATATATTCAGAAGAAACTAAAAACAAAACAAAAACAAAAACAAATGTGTGGAATTTTCATGCTTGGGCTTAGCAAAGACTTCTTAAATTTGCAACACAGACTAGTTGGACTCAAGAGGTATTTAATAAAAAAAAAAAAAGGAAACCAGGCTGTTGGGAGTATTGTGGGGTGAACAACACTAGGGAAATTGATAATGGTAAATGGTTATGACCTAATACTTTGTATGAATGTACAGAATTTACAAACATTACAAAATACATATGCACAATACACTGTACTGAAAACTACTATAAAGACTAAAAAGACAACTGACAGAAGAATAAAATACTGTCAAATAAGATTTTGATAAGAGCTCAATGATCAGAATGCACAAAGCCATCCTGTAATCCAACCCCCCCCCAAACAAATGAACAAGCAAATAAACAAACAAAAATAGGCCAGGAAGTGTTGTAGCTGTAGCTAAGGTGGAGTAGTTGCCCTGTGCATGAGATTCTAGGTCCAAAATTCAGTACTGTGTACCCCAAAAGAGAAACATAAACAATGCAGGCAAAATAGTTTCTAAATAATTATCTCAATAACAGATGCAAAAAACAAATGAGGAACAAAATAGTCACTCAACATCATCAGTTATTAGGAAAATCATGTGACATTCTTTTTATTTTTTATTTTTTTAATTAAAAAAAATTTTTTTATTAATTTATTCTTGTTATATCTCAATGGCTATCCCATCCCTTGTATCCTCCCATTCTTCCCTCCCTCCCATTTTCTCCTTATTCCCCTCCCCTATGACTGTTCCTGAGGGGGATTACCTCCCCCTCTATATGTTCATAGGGTATCAAGTCTCTTCTTGGTAACCTGCTGTCCTTCCTCTGAGTGCCACCAGGTCTCCCCCTCCAGGGGACATGGTCAAAGGTGAGGCACCAGAGTACGTGAGAAAGTGATGCAGGTTGGGCGGAGCGCTCAGTTCCACCAGAGGCACTTGCTCAGAGCAGCTGCAGTTCTCCTGCTGTGATGCAGGCGGGGCAGAGCACTCAGTTTCACCAGTGACATTCTTTTTTAACTTACTGCTAAAAATGAACTTATGTACACATGAACACACATGCATAATATATAATAACATGGTTGTACCCTTATTATTATGAAAAACAACTTATTAATACTAATAGTCACTGTGGAAATATTTACAATATAGGAAATCTAGAAGTAGGAAGTTTAAATAATTGTTAGCTAAACTATAGTACACCTATACTACTTTTTAGAATATGCCATTTTCAGTAGAAAATGAAGATATAAAATTTTCTTCAAATTCAGTATAATCTTAACTATACTTAAAAACAATAATGTTTCTGTAGAGCACAGAGAGAAACAATGGTGGCAAACTATGGTTATAATTTCATTTTATTGTCCAAATTTTCTACAGTTAACGTGTATGATTTTTATCTTTTTATTTTGATTTATTATGATGTATTCAGATTATATCCCAGTTGTTGTCCAGTTGCTTCTATCTTCCCTTTACATTCAAGAGTTTGCATAGCTAGCATCACATCACCGTATCCCAAACTACAGAACTACACAAAAGGTACACTGCAGGAAATGAATCTCATTTTTCTGTACCCCTTGTTTCTGATATTCTATATTTAGCTCCATAAATTTGCTTTAATTGAAGTTTTTATTAAAGTAGAATTATAAAATATTTGTTATTCATTTCTTGCTCATTGTATTTGGCATGTAGACCTCTGAAAGAAGGGGACCTCCTCCCCCAACTACTGACCATAGCCTACCACAGCCTATCAATTATAATTTGGGTAGCCTGTAACCCATTCCACTGTGTGATCACAGGGCCTCCCCAGCAAGGGGAAGTGGTTAAATCACAACCACCAGAGTTCATGTCAGAGGCAGTCCTTGCTCTCCCCATACCTTAGGGAATGAGCTGCCCATTAGCTATCTCTGAGCAGTGGGTCCAGGTTCTCTGTGATTATTGTCCATGGTTGGTTCCTCGGTTTGTGCAGGTACCTTGGGTCCAGATCTTGATGGTCTTGATGGTTTCCTTGTGGTGCTCCAAAATCCTGTAGGTCCTTCCATCCCCCAGCCCCACTTTTCCATAGCACTCTCAGCACTCTGCCCAGAGTCCAGCAGTGTCCCAGCATCTTTCCAGATCCCCCATTGGGTGGAGTATCCCAGAGGACATCGAATATGCCCTAATATCCACTTATAAGTGAGTATATACCATGCCTGTCTTTCTGGGTCTGGGTTATCAGCACTGAGGATGATCTTTTCTAGGTTCATCCATTTGACTGCAAATTTCCTTGTTTGTAATAGCTGGGTACTATTCCATTGTGTAAATACACCACAATTTCTTTATCCATTCTTCCATTGAGGGACATCTGGATTGTTTCCAGATTCTGGCTATTAAGAATAGAGCTCATGTGAACATAGCTCAGCAAATGTCTTTGTTGTATTTTGGAGCTGGGTCTTAAGGTAGCACTATTCCCAATTTTCTGAGAAAGCACTGGCTTGATTTCAAAAGTGGTTGTACAAGTTTGCACTCCCGCCAGCAATGGAGGAGTGTTCCTCTTTCTTCACATCCTCACCAGCGTGTGCTGTCATTTGAATGTTTACTCTTAACCATTCTGGTAGGTGTAAGATGGAATCTCAGAATCCTTTTGATTTGCATTTCTCTGATAACTAAGGACATTAAACATTTCCTTGGGTGTTTCTCAGCCATTGGATGTTCCTCCTGTTGAAAAATCTCTGTTTATCTCTGCACACCATTTTTAATTTAATAATTCGGTTGGAGGTGTTTAATTTCCTGAGTTTTTAAATATTTTATATATTAGCCCTTTGTCTGATGTAGCATTGATGAAGATCTTTTCCAAGTCTGTACTCTGTTGTTTTGTTCTGTTGACAGTGTCCTTTGCCTTAAAGAAGCTTTTCAGTTCCATGAGGTCCCATTTATTAGTTATTGATCTTAGAGCTTGAACTATTGGTATTCTGTTTAGGAAGTTGTCTCCTGTGTCAATGAGTTCAAGGCTCAAGCTCACTTTTTCTTCTAACAGATTTAGTGTGTCTGGTTTTTGTTGAGGTGTTTAATCCACTTGGACTTGAGCTTTGTGCAGGGTGATAAAACGGATCTATTTGCATTTCCTAAATGTAGACATCCAATTAGACCAGCACCATTTGTTGAAGATCCTGTCTTTTTTTTCCCATTGTACAGATGTGTCTTATTTTTCAAAAATCAAGTATCCTTATGTGTGTGGATTTTTTTCTGGGTCTTTGATTCAATTCCATTGATCAACCAGCCTATTGCTATGCCAGTACCATGCTGGTTTTATTACTTTTGCTCTATAGTACAACTTGAGATCAGGGATGGAGATTCCTTCCAGAAGATCTTTTATTTTACATGATTATTTTAACTATTCTGGGTTTTTTGTTTTTCCATATAAAGTTGAGAATTGATCTTTCAAGGTCTGTAAAGAATTGTGTAGGTATTTTGATATTGATTGCATTGAATCTGTAGATTGCTTTTGGTAAGATGGCCATTTTTACTATGTTGATTCTCCTGATCCATGAGCATGGGAGATCTTTACATCTTCTGATATCTTCTTCAATTTCTTTTCTCATACACATGAAAGTTATCTTTTTTTTTTCATGCATTTCTTTCACTTGCTTGGTTAGCGTTATGCCAAGAAACTTTATATTATTTGTGGCTATTATGAAGAGTGTATTTTCCCCAATTTCTTTTTCTTAATGGGAGAAGTGGTTTATTTGGATAGCAGTTACATGTTAAATTCTGAATACTGATGAGTCAAGGCAAGAATTTGCACTCTCTGTTCTCAAACTCACAATTTCTTATATTTTTAGTTACGAGTTTAACCTTTAATGGCTATGACAACTCTCTAGCCCTCATGATTTCTTTTTTTAAATTTCATTAATTTATTCAGATTACAACTCAATTGTTATCCCATCATTTGTATCCTCCCATTCCTCCCTCCCTCCAGCTTTCACCCTATTCCCCTCCCCTAGGTCTATGACAGAGGGGAACTCCTCCCCCACTATATGGTCATAGGCGATCATATTCTATGACAAAAACAAATTCAAACTGTATCTTTACCTAATTTCTTTCTCAGCTTGTTTGTCATTTGTATTTAGTAGGGCTACTGATATTTTTTAATTAATCTTGTATCTGGCCACTTTGCTGAAGGTGTTTATTAGTTGTAGGAGTTCTCTGGTGGGGAAGTATGTTTTATTCCAAATCTCTAAAATAAATATCACTTAATATTTGGTGGAAAAAGGCATTCTTGATTTTATTATAAGGCAAGCACTTACTATATAAAAAGTGAATTCTTATACTCTTTTCTAATGAATAATTACCACATACCTCAAGTAGTCATTCTGATTATTTCTGTTAATTTGAATACATTCAAATATTACAATAGAAATTCCCATTATGTAAATGTATGTACACAGATATCCAAGTCAAAGTTTTCAGGAAACAGATACAAACCTTTGAATGTGTGAGGGTCATATTATAGTTTTTAATATGTTCCTTCACGCTCTGTTTTATGCAAATAATGTCACACTCTTTATCTATTAATAGGTTATGTTAAATTTTGCCAAACGTAGACTAGGTACTCTAGGAGGGATCCCTGGGAGTAAAATAAAAGGTGAGTGTAATGAGTGGCTGACTGCATTTTTGCATCATGATAACAAATGACATTCAACCCAAACATTATCAGACTGATTCACTAAGTGGTTCTTGAATCAGTAGTGTCTGTGCAAAACGGAGATTAAAAGTAGGTCTCCAGGTACAATATTATTAAATGTGAAAGTAAAAGTTCTGTTGTAAATGACAATAAAGTTCATCTAATAAAAAGAAAATAAATATCTCTAAAAGTGCTATATTTAGGTCTTTCACAAGGCGATGGATTTTGCCAGTTGGTGCCAGAACTGCACAGACAAGATAAAATGGTGTCACAGCAGACAATATAGCTGTCTTCCTTTTATCCTTTCCTCCTTATTTCCCTCCCCTTTCCCCTTCCTCTCCTTTCTACTTCCTTCCATTCTTCCCGGTTCTTTCTGCTTCTGCTCCTACATTTCCCCATATTTCTCTGTCTTATTTCTTCTATGGAAATAGAAGGTGAGGAGAAAACAAATTGGTTAAAACATCAGGCCAATTCTTCTTTGTCCTGCCCTACTGCAGTGTCTAGCGTTACCAACCAGTAGTGAACATATGTGACAGGAATGACAATATTTTGCTTCTAAACTTGAAAGGAAAACAAAGTACCCTTCCATAATAAACATTTGCAAATACCTCTGCTTCCATATACTGGACAAGGGTCTCTCACTGCTTTTGCTGCTGGCTGGCTAGGCTGATTTAAGCCAACTTGCTCTGAGGCATCTCCACGTCTGCCTCTAACACAATTGAATCTAGCTCACCCACAACATACACAAGGATTTATGTGGATTCTAGTGTGGCTAAGGCTTTAACCATTGATCAACCTCCCTGCCTTATCCATTCTCTTTACTACTAACCACACTGACGATCATACAGGCATATTGTGAAATGAATGCATGTTTTAAAAACTGCTGAAGCAATTTACTTGAAAATGCTTTTATTCTTATTGGTGGCGTGTTAAAATTTTATTATATCTTCTGGAAACTAACACTTAACCATGGTCATTCACAGTTTTCTCTTTTTTATTGTTTCCGTTTTAGGATATTAATTTTTTTTGTTTTGTTTTTTGTTTTGGACCTTTAGAGATGTCTATACCTGTGCTACTTGCATATTTTGGTAGTGATTCGTGTTATTTGCATGTTTCATCTTTTCTAAGGTGTTTCCCATATCTGATGCTCTTTAGATTAGCACTCCACCATTGTTTATACAATGTCTGATAAATTTGTCTTAGTGTGTTCAAAAAAGTACTCTGCTTGCTGTTCACTGATTTATGCAGCATATTAAACTGTTTTTCAACAAATTTTGAAAAGACCTTAAACACCAACTCTAATAATATCCTTTTCTGGCTTATTCCTTTGGCCTACAGATCCAACCATATCCATAGTACATTCTGGGACTTTCCCAGAAGTCAAGACTCTGTCAGTAATTGTTTTCATTTGTTCTTTTCTAATTAGTTTACCCTAGAATATTTGTTTACCTTTAAAATACTAATATTTTTCTTCTAATGCCTTAATAAACTATTAATTTGATAAAATTAGTTTATATAAAGCACTATTTAATTTACAGAAACTCTGTTTTAATTATTTTACCAATATTCCCTTCTTTTTTATCATTTATATTTTTTCAAGGTTAGGAATATACAAGTTTTATTATAGCTTAAAATTATTATGATAGAATTCCAACTTATACATCTTCTCTTTCTTTATATCTAATGATTTATTTTTCCCTCTTATTATGGAACATATTTTTTTTCAAGCCTGCTGATTTTCTAACACACCCAGACAATGTTAATTTTTTAGCAATAATTTTACAACATTGGCAGAATATTTGAATTGTATTCCTATGATTAGCATTGTATTTAGCTTTGGAATTCAATGCCATGACATGAAGTAATACTGACCCTTTTGAGACTTTTCTTCAAACTTACTAGGACAAACCCAGAGACATCACTAGTCAAGAGCGAATTTATTACTGCCAGCATTATAGTAATATTTTCATAACTCTAAACAATACCTTTTATGCTACAGTATTCCTACCCTGACTGTTTAAAAAACCACTCCCAGTTCTTTGTCAATGCTAGAGTGTGCTTAAAGGGTAGTTATGCATTAGTGATTTCTCTTTCCAGACTGTTTCTGTTAATATTCCATGGGTAGACAGACACGGGGATACATGACTTCACTATTCACATTCTGGAGGCAGAAGTAGGCAGTTCTTTGTGAGGCCGAGGCCAGCCTGTCTGTACAGAGTGGTCCAGAAAGGCAAAACAAGCAGTGAGACCTTTTCTCAATCCTCCTCTTCCTTCTTTCCTTCTTTCCTTCTTTCTTTCTTCTTCTTCTTCTTCTTCTTCTTCTTCTTCTTCTTCTTCTTCTTCTTCTTCTTCTTCTTCTTCTTCTTCTTCTTCTTCTCCTTCTCCTCCTCCTCCTCCTCCTCCTTCTCATGCTCCTGCTGTTTGGCTCTGCCCTTCCTCTATGATCTCTAACTTTAGTTTTCTCTTTTTTTCCATGATCTTGCTATACTATATGGTCAAAGTGCCTTATACAGCTTTGTTTCAATGCTATCAATTGACTTATCCTTCTGTATATACATGGGCTTTCCTAATTACACACACAAACACACACACACTACACAAATCATCATTTATCATTTCAGTGTATTACAATATTAATAGTATGATTCTAAAATATTAGATTACAGAGATCTATAATTGTTTTCTAGTTTCATTGTCTTGAGCTCACAGATTTGGGTTGAACAGTTTGCTTTAGGGAATTTATCAATGCATTTCTGTGGATCGACATATATTGCATTTTCATGATTCATAGTTGGTCTGTCATCATTACCACATTTCAATATATGGAAGTGCTCTTTCTGAATATACCTTGGTTTTATTCTTCTTATTTATTCTGTCATTGTCTAAAAGAGTTGACTTAGACTCCAGATAGAGTGTTAAGGTCTCTCAGTCCCTTACCTCTGTGCTTTCTGATACCTTTAGCAATCTCTGTGTTGTGTGAGATGACATTCCAAGTAATGACAATTGCATTGCCAATATTGGCCTTTAGATTTACAAGGTACTTCTATTGTGTTAATTTATTGGCCTGGTTTTCTCTTCTTGCATTTCAATTTGTCTTAATTAGACTCAACCATACCTTTTTACTTTCTGAATCACACTATTTGGTGTCATTTTCTATATATATTTTTCCAGACATGGATCTCACTGTTCAGCTCAAGGCAGTCACAATCACACAGTCTGTCCACCTTTGGCTTCCAAGTGTGAGGAGTACAGGCATGTGCCACCTCACCTGGCTTTTACATTGCTCTTTAAGTGAGACCATCTGGCTGAATTCTCTTAGAAGGTGCTTAAGGTTTAGTCACATGTGATGATAATCCTGTTATGTCTTATTTCATATGTCATTGTAATTTCCATATGTGTGCTATACTTTTGTGAGAATAAATATCTTAAATGACTTATTTAAAGTGCATTTGGCAATGAACAAACACAATGTGTATGATTTTATGAGTTTGGAGACCTGAAATTATGATAGATACATATTCAGTGGTTCATGAATTTTCCTGGTATTCCTATTAAAAATTTAAAGTCATACTGATTTGGTTTTGTGTGTATTGTATTAGTAGTTAAGGTGAGATTTATCTCTTACAAACCTTGTGGTTTTAAGGAACCACATGTGGAACATGTGTCCAATGAATGCTCATACAGAATACCTGACATTTTACACCTTTGGAAAATCCTCCCCCAATGTCCATGACTCTGAACATTGCTTTTGAATTATTTGATTATATGATTTGAACCATTGCCGATTCAGTACATAAATGGTGATATGTATTGTGTCCTTCTCTGATAGGGCAATCCATGGTGCCACTCTTGTTTGTTTCTTTGTTTGTTTGGTTTAATTTTGTTTTTGAGACAGGGTTTCTTTGTATAGCCATGGACATCCTGGAAGTAGCTCTGTAGACCAGGCTGGCCTTGAAGTCAAATGGATCAACTTGTCTCTGCCTGCACTGTTGGAATTAAACACCAGCTGTCAGTTTTGGTACCACAGTTTTTAAGGCTTAATATTATTCCATTAACTGTATTACCATGTCTTGTTTATCTACTATATTTATATGCTTACACAATGAGAGGTGAGAGTGCAAGATCTTATGTGGTAGAATTGTCTTAATTTTAAGGAATCTCGTCACAATTTTCTATAGTTGTTGTTACACTTCATATTTTTTATGGAACATGGACAGAAGTTTCCATTTCCATTTCAACCAATATGGCTTTATGATTTAATTTGATGATAGATAACACTGACATATGAGAGGTGATGTCTCAGTGCAGTTTTGATTTGCATTCCCATATGAGTAAGGCTATTGAACGTTTTGTCATGTAACTGTTGGCCACTTGCACTTCTGTGTAGAAATGTCTGTTTGAGTCCTCTGCTAATTTTAAATCAGTTTTGTCATTTATTTTTCTGTTGGAAATCCTCACACATTTTAAAGATTAACCATTTGTTAGATATGTGGCTTAGAGAAATTTTTTTTGTCATTCTGAACACAACTGCTAAGGTGTTAAGCTGTGTGGACTGAACAACTCCCAGGCTCCCATTCTTCTCAGTGAGCAGATGGTCACTGTTGGACTCCCAGTCATTATTATTCAAGCTAGTCATTATAATACGCATTTATTCTATTATTTCTATTTCTCCAGAGAACTTGTACTAACACACTCTGTGATTTTTTTTTATATCTGGGTAGCTCTGTGATATTCTTTACATGATATCATGATAGAGTTTTAAGCTTTTCTCTTATTTCTCAAATTTTTATTCTTTTATGAGAGTATCATTTCTCAGTTGTGGTAAGACAAACTACTGGGAATTTTATCATTGTGAGAGCAATAATGTGTAGATCAGGTTGGGCTGCATTGACATTTCAAATGTGTATGTGTGTGTGTGTGTGTGTGTGTGTGTGTGTGTGTTTAACATCTATGTTAAAATTAATTTCAGAGAAAATTCCCTTGTGGAGTCAATAAAACTGATCGCAGAAGATGCAGATTGTTTAACAAAAATACCAATGCCTGGAGTGGGATACTTGCCTAGGGGTTCTTGGAAAAAGAGGGAGGACACTGAGACCCCAAAATGAAACAAGCTATCGCTATTTCCCTTTGCAGTTCACACAACCAAGATAATAGGAAGACTCTGTTGCTGAAGACATTGCACAGTTTGTGTTTAGGACAGAGCTGAGTTAGAAGATTCTTTAATGCTTTATATAATAATGTAATTTTAAAAAAATGTCTGAAGGTGTTATGCTAGCAGGTTGCTAGGAAAAAATAAGCATCAACAACCTTACACATTTATATATTTAATATGTTATTATTTTTTAAAAATTTTTATTAATTTTTAAATTTAATTTATTCTTGTTACATCTCAATGGTTATCCCATCCTTTGTATCCTCCCATTCTTCCCTCCCTCCCATTTTCCCCTTATTCCCCTCACCTATGACTGATCCTGAGGGGGATTACCTCCCCCTGTATATGCTCATAGGGTATCAAGTCTCTTCTTGGTAACCTGCAGTCCTTCCTCTTAGTGCCACCAGGTCTCCCCCTCCAGGGGACCTGGTCAAATATGAGGCACCAGAGTACATGAGAAAGTCATATCTCACTCTCCACTCAACTGTGGAGAATGTTTTGCCCATTGGCTAGATCTGGGTAGGGGTTTAAAGTTTACCACCTGTATTCCTTGTATTAAACCAACCTGGCAAGTAAAATGAGCCCATTCTTGCAATGGTGACATGAATGTTACCAGGAATAATGGCTTTCATGTGGAATCTAAGGCCTGTACTCCTAGAGGGGAGGCAACCATGCACTATAATCACCAATGTTTGGGGAGGTCATAGGTCGTGGGAGCAAACTAAAACGTCAGGTTGTAAAATGAATATGTTGCACTACTCAAGTCTAGCTGCCTCCTAAATGTCTTTGTTTTTACTCATGTGCTTGGGCTGATTGTTCTTTGCCAGCGAGGCCTCGTTTTATAGTGTACAATGGTTAAAATAGACTTAAAGCTGATCTACATGCAGAGAATGAGTGACTATTCTGTACTTATCCCCATATGGGGCATTACTATCTTTCCTTCCAAAGACTAAATCCTATCATAGAAGAAGAGATAGAGAATATAAGAGTTAGAGGATAAAAAACTAATGGACTCTGGATTTGACTTTGTCATGGAGCTCATGAACCCACAGAATCTATCTCCACAAGAGCTGGATGATATGAGGCCTGTCAACAGCATTTTGTGGGTTTTATATGGGTTCTCTGATGCACCACTGAAGTTAATGGTTGCTGGGAGAGTCTGAGAAAGGTTTTACTTCGTGTCATAGCCCTTAGTGAGTTGACATACTCAAGCAGATGATCTCCAGCCTATGTTTATGAAAGCAACTGCAATTAAATACAATGGGTCACACACACCAAAAAGACATGAAAGTAGAAGGGGAAATAGATGGAAAGAAGAGGGGTTTGCCGGAGTTGAAAGGGGACAAGAAAGAGATGAATCTGTTATGATCTAAATATATATGCACATGTATGAAATTGCCAAAATATGAAAAATTAAAATGAAGATAATTTTAAACATAAAGGAGTAGTCACAGACATCAGTAATCTTGCCACTTGGACAACTAATGAAGAAGGGTTACAATTTTGGGGTTAGGGTAGGTAAATCTGAGATCCTGTCATTGCCCCCCCAAATCAAAGGTTTAAAAGAAGAATTAGCCTCAGCTTAAGAAACCCAGTACCAAGAAGAGACTTGATACCCTATGAACATATACAGGGGGAGGTAATCCCCCTCAGGAACAGTCATAGGGGAGGGGAATAAGGGGAAAATGGGAGGATACAAGGGATGGGATAACCATTGAGATATAACAAGAATAAATTAATAAAGGAGAAAAAAAAGAAAAAAAAGAAAAAGAAAGAAAGAAAGAAAGAAAGAAAGAAAGAAAGAAAGAAAGAAAGAAACCCAGTACACAACTGCAGAACTCAACATGTAAGTACAGAGCCCAAACTGGGACAGAGGGGAGGACATCCCATTGAGACTCTGGATGAGAGAAGCATGGGAGAATAGCAAAGTAGAAGGATCCAGAGGGTCCTAGAAACCTACAAGTAGAACATTATGGTAGGCAGATTTGGGCTCAGGGGTCCTGCTCAAACTAAGGCACCAGCCAAGGACAATACAGGCAGTAAACCTTAAACCCCTACCCAGATCTAGACAATGGACAGAACACTCTCCACAGTAGAGTGGAGAGTGGGATATTACTTTCTCACATACTCTGGTGCCTCACCTTTGACCAAGTCCCCTGGAGGGGAGACCTGGTGGCACTCAGAGGAAGGACAGCAGGTTACCAAGAAGAGACTTGATACCCTATGAACATATACAGGGGGAGGTAATCCCCCTCAGGAACAGTCATAGGGGAGGGGAATAAGGGGGAAATGGGAGGGAGGGAAGAATGGGAGGATACAAGGGATGGATAACCATTGAGATGTAACAAGATAAACTAATTAAAAAAAAAGTACAGAGCCCAACCTGTAACTGCAGAGCCCAAGCCATAATTGCAGAGCCCAACATAAAAGTCTGTGTAACATACAAATTCAGAGCCCAGTATACAATGGTACAATAGAAAATACAACTTCTGCGTCTGGGGTTGTATTTACACACATACCTGACCCTCTCCATCCCTGCTTAGCACCAGTTTATGGAGTTTTCACCACCATCTATAGCTATCAATAAACCTGATGAGTGAAATATGACTGGCGGTATGTGACAAGCAGTTTGAACTTTTCAATTTTGGCGATGTGTATTTGGGAAGAATGTGGAAAGGCACAGGTTTTCTAGGCATCCACTGCCTGCTATAGCAGCATCTAGCCTTGAAGATATGCTATTGCATAGATCACAATGTGTGCAGAGTCAAACAAGAGCCATTTTAAATGATAGCTATGACAATCTGTTCATCTGGGAAATGAAAAGAAACAGTTCTGAGGCCCCAGAGTACATAACAAGATTTTTGCTTGTTTTCTTTCCTTGTACTCTATTGAAACAAAACTGAACTGGCTTAGAATGCTTTTGATTTAATTAATTAATTAATTTCACATCCCAACCGCAGTTTCCCCTTCCTGTTCTCCTCCCATGCACTCTTCCTTTGTTTATCTTTATAAAAGGGCAGGCCTTCCAAGGATATCAACCAGCCATGGCGTTCCAAGTGTTGTAACACTATTAAAGGCTGGACAAAGCAACCCATTAAGAGGAAAGGGTTCCCTGCATGCATTGTCCTTGGTTGGACACATGTAGAGGACAGACAGCTCATTCTGCATGTCAGAGGGCCATAGAGAGAGTGGGGATTGCCTCTGACATGAACCCTGGTGTCCATGATTTAGTCACTTCCCCTTGGCAGGGTGGCCTTGCTGGCACACAGACTAAGGGGATGAAGCCTATCCTGATGAGACCAGATAAACTGTGGTCAAACAGTGAGGGAGGAGGGCTCCCCCTTGTCAGAGGTCTGGGGAGAAGAAAAAGGCAGAAGAGAGAGGAAAGGTGGGAACAAGTGAGGGGAGAGCAATCAGAATGTAATGTGAATAAATTATAGCACATAAAAATTTTTTTTAAAAAAATTAAAAAGATGAAAGGGTTCAAAAAGCAGGCAAATGAGTCAGAGACAGAACCTTTGCCCACTGTTTGGAATCCCAAAGGAAGACCAAGCTGCACAACTGTGATATTTGTGCAGAGGGCCTAGGCAGTCCCATACAGGTTCCCGGGCTGGTGGTCCATTCTCTGTGAATACCAAAGAGCCCAGGTTAGTTAATTCTGTCAGTTTTTCTGTGGTGTCCTTAACCCCTCACGCTCCTACAGTTCTTCCTCCCTCTATTCCACAGGATTCCATAAGCTCTGCCTAATGATTGCCTGTGGATCTCTGCATTGGTTCCCATCAGTTGCTGTGAGAAGCCTCTGATGACAACTGGGATAGGCACCATCCTATGACTATAGCAGAATATCATTAGGTATCATTTCACTGACTCTTTCTGCAAAGTTGTATTTCTTCTGTCCTTGTTCTCTGGGCTACCCAGCCTCTGGCTCTGGGCTAGCCAGCCTCTGGCTCCTGGCTTTCCAGGCAGCATCAGGTATGGGCTTCCTCTCGTGGCATGGATCTTAAGTTGTATTAGTCATTACTTGCTATTCTCAGGGTTTCTCTTCCACCTTAACCTCAGCACATCTTTTAGGCAGGCCCCCTTGTAGGTCGAAGGCTTAGTGGCCAGGTGTCTTAATCCCTCCACTAGAAGTCTTACCTGCTTTCAGAAGATGGTCAGTCCAGGCTTTTTATCCCCCATTACTAGCAGTCTTAGCTACTGAAAGCAATGTGTTTAGAATTCTTAGATCCAATGGTTTTCGATTTTATTTTCAGGTCCCCAGACACTGATTCACTTTTTATTTCACATTTTTCAAGTGCACAGAGCACTATGACTATAGTCACCCTGTTGTGTGATCACCCACCAGAATTGATTTACTTACTTACTCATATCTTCTGTTCTGTTTTTCCTTTGCACATATCACTGGGTTCTGTGAGAACATTTCCTGTAAGTATATAATGCACTTTGAGTATATCAACCTCAACTCTTTTCTTTTTTATTTCCTCTTTCTCTTATTAGATCACTTTGTTCCCTAGACAGGTTTCCTTCTACTTGCAACAAATATGTACATACGTGACTTTAGGAACCCATAGGACTGTGAATCTATGATTCACATATGGTGGTAAACATTCCATGTGTGTTTTTCTGAGACTGACTTACTTTACTTATGTGATAACCTCCTGTTGCATCCATTTACCTGTAAATGACATAACTTTGTTCTTCTTTGTGGCTTAGGAAGCTCCACTGTGTATATGGACCATGCTTCTTTTATCCTCACTTTTATGGACAGGCACTTTGGGTGGGTTCTGTGCTTACCCATTATGACTAGTGCAACAACGTATATTGAGGGGCAAGTATCTCTGTGATGTGTTGATTTGTAGTCCTTCTGGTGATTACCCATAAATGGAATAGCTGGGTTATATGATACACCTATATTTAGTCTTGTGGGGAAGGCTTACACTTCTAAATCACAACCTACCAAGCATTGGTTCACCTTCTACCCAACCTCTACTCTGCTTCTGGTACCTCTCAAGTTCATGAGACACATTATTATTTTCCATTTTCTTTTTATAGGTGCTTTATAAATGTGTGACTTTCCATTTTCGCTCCATTTAAATGTCTTATTTTTAGATGAGCAATAGAAATGGTCTCTGTGGTAAAGGAAGTTCTGAAGGGCATGGTGTGTGCCTGTTTCTTACACTTGGTGTCTTTGTCTGCTAAGAAAGTGAACCTGAGCCTACTAGTTAGGCATAATAATTCTCTGTGGGGTTAAAGTTATTGATGTGTTTTATAATTTACTTTTCTCTGGAATATTATCATTCATTCCTTTTATGTCTTTTACATGCTTTCCAGTTGATGTCTTGTGTTTTGGAGTTGACCTATTCGTTCCTACAATAGTGATTTCCCCAACATAAAATTTTTTATTGTTCACTCCTTGGAATCTTAGACATCAGAATTTCAGTATTTAACTACATGCCTCACATACATAAGTACATAACGTATATATTATATATAGCATAATTCTTATTGCCATAGTAGTTTCAGAAAGATTTTTATGTATCCAATATATATTGGTGATTTATCATATTAATCAAAGACAAATAAAGTCAATCTTCACAGTGACACCAAAAGAGATCCAAGAAGCAGCCTAGTTGTAGATGTCAAGTATTCAATCTAGAAGCTGCGGCAGTTGGTGTTATATACCTGGTTCACACACTAACTCCACAATATTGGGAAGAATACTTTGCTGTTAAACTAAGAATAAAAGGCCATGAAGCTATTAACAGCAGAACGTAGAATGAGGGCTTCCTCTCTATTGCCTCTGTATTTGGGGATGGCAAGCAAGGGACGTGGTTGAAGCCGTCAGTGTCTTATGCTTTGTTGGTACAGAGGAGAGCATTACTTTTGGATGGAGCTGCACAATAGTTTGAAAAATGTTTTTTTCATTTAAAAAAATCTGGGTATTCAACTGTCTCATATACTAGTTAATTTTTTGAATGTTTCGGACATTACTGCCAGATTATGCCTGTCATAACCTATACTAATCAGTAGTGAGTGGACAATTAGAGAACTGAGAACGTAACTATTACATCAATATTAAGAATCTACTATAGTGTGTCCAGAGAAATACATTTTAACATTACCGACTCACTTGTAACATCTAAAATATTTCAAAGATGCTTTTAATGTGCTAGTAACCAAAGCAGGATTCTTCATGTTCTCTTTTTGGAGTCATCTGTGAACACTCATAGCTCTGAACAATTTCAGTGTCATTTTTACATCCCTTTTCTGTAAAAGACAGTATTATTATAAAGCATATAGTCATATGTACATATTTGTGATCTTTTCAATTAGCTAATGTTTCTACTACTACTTTTCCCCAAACCCCTCTCCTTTTCTTCCTTTTGGGTTTCATAATATTCCTTCCCCAACATCACCTCACAGACACTGGGCAAGTGTCTTACCTCTGTAAGAAATACATCCCCCTCACCTTACACCCTTTTTTCTAGGCATTCTTTTTTCTTTTATTTTGTTCAATTTAGTTTATATTTTTTCTCTTTTAGTGAGATTATTTCACTAACTAAAAGTTGAAACATACATTTTGACATTTTGTTGAAGAAATAATATTTTTAAGAATCAGACTTAAGATATTATTGTCTATTTCTATAGTCAAAAATATTTTTGAAGAAAAGCTTAAAAGTCAACAAAACACAGTATCTTTGCAATAGCTTTGGATATCCTATTGAATCCTTCAGCCATCATTTGCCCCAAAGAGCAAAATATACAAAAGAAAACATTTGAGAGGATAGATAAATCTCTCTATAATATACTTCTATAATTTTATAAAATTTAAGATTAACAACTCCTGGTATTTATATATATAAACACATTACTGTAATTGCCATGATATACCATGAATTTAATTTTAATGATTTTATTCTGCAAATTTTTGTAGATTTTCTGATGTTGTTATTAACCAAAATTAAGCAATATTTTCTATTAAATTAAATATCATGTATTTTTTCTAAAAAATACTAAAAATTTAGTTAACTTTCAGATAAATGTTTATGTTGCAGAGTATGTTAATTTTGAACAATGGTTCTTCTGTATTTTCCAGGTATTTTAATGACTTGCTTTATTTTTCCTTATGCATATGTGGTGTTTATGGGTGAATATATGCCATGTTTGTGTAGGTGCCTATGGAGGTACAAAGATGGCATTAGATACCCTTACAATGAAGTTGTAGGCAATTGTGTTCTACCTAACATGGGGGCTAGGACCTGTGCTCTGTCATTAGAACAGGAAGTGTTGTTAAGCACTGAGCAATATTTCCTCACCTCATCTCAACTTTGAAACTCTACTTCCTGGTGGTATATAGGAGTATTTATTTAAGTCAACTCTTGACAGTAGAAAATATTTTTGGAGTTCTCCACTGAGCTTCCGTATCTTACTATATCTCCTTAAGTTTTATTTATCTGACTATTTCCAACTTTAATGTCTGTTTGTGTTTCCTCTGTAGATATTTTTCACTGCATTTTAAAATTGGGCATTCATTTATACAAATTTGTCCTTTTAAAATGTATTCAAGAAATGCATTGAGTCTCTCAGGTGTAAATTATCACTTTATTTTTTATTTTTTTAGAATATACATTGCATGATTTCTTTTTTATTTTACTAATTTATTCATATTACATCTCAATGGTTATCCCATATCTTGTATCCTCCCATTCCTCCCTCCCTTCTGTTTCCCCTTATTCCCATCCCCTATGACTGTGACTGAGGGGGACCTCCTCCCCCTGTATATGCTCATAGGGTATCAAGTCTCTTCTTGGTAACCTGCTATCCTTCCTCTGAGTGCCACCAGATCTCCCCATCCAGGAGTATTGAGAAATTTTTGGTGAATATTTAGGTGTGATATTTTATTTTTCATGTGCTTAGAAGTTGGTTTATATCTATAGTCCCCTATGGGGAGTGCTTTTGTACTTCATTTGGCAATGTCTGGAGACATACTTTTTATTTAGTTATGTATTTATGTAAGTATTTATTTACTGAAAGGAAACGGGCTAACACTAAATAGTTATAGAGGTAGTCTGTATCTTAAAATCTGTCAGGCATAATGTTGGAACCCCACAAAATGAATTGAATGCTAAATATTAACAAAGCTCATGTTAATAAGCTCCTTCTCATCTTAAGAAAAGAGTTGTATTGCTTTAGAGAATTGTCTTGGGATAATACTCATTTGTTCTTTATTTATTTTCATGATGTCTATTTCAGTGATTCACTTTTAGTTATTGTTCTTTAACATAGAATTAAATATAACCTAATTATAAAAAAACAAAACAAAATAAAACAAAATCTCAAAATGGCATGTTTATTTTTAAGTAATACAGAATTTTCTGGCAAGACATTTTTCTGTCCAACATGTAAAAGAATCTTTTTGTCCTAAAGATATTGTGTGGTTTTAAACAATATTTTTTAGGGTTTTTTCCATTATCATCTATATTTTATTTCTTTGTGTGTATTCTTGTATGTGTTTGTGTGTGTGTGTGTGTGTGTTTTGTGTGTGTATATGTGTGTTTGTGCAACTGTGTATGTGTGTGTTTCTACAGTTGCCAAATATGGTCTAATAACGAATATTTAGTGTAGATAGTGATACTGTTGTTTGAAACCATAGTATTGATTGCTGATCTGAAAACCCCTACAGCCTATAAACACATTCAATGGAGTAGCATGATACAAAAGTAACATACAAAATTCAGTAGCCTCCCTAGATACAAAAGACAACCTACTGAGAAAGACACCAGGGAAGCTTTCTGCTTATTTAAACATGCCCATAGATTATGCTGGTTTAGTAAAATGGTGGTTCTAAGTTCTCCTCCAAGATGCCCTCGGTAATGTTGGAGCCAATACACAATTATCATTATATTTTATAGGTCTGTAGTTTTTTGTTATTTCTTTAACTTTTTGAAGTTATAATATAATTACGCATATCACCGTTCCCTGTTCTCCCCACCCCCATCTCTGCACCATACCTTCCTATATTCATGCCTTTGCTTTGGTGGTTCTAAGTTCTCTTCCATGACCCCATTAGTCCTGGGTAGTTGGCTGGGTTTCCAGTACTAGGCATGATTTCCCTCCTGTTGAGTAGATCTTAAATCCAATTAGAGGGTTGTTAAGCACAGCCCAGGTATGAGTGCCACTACTGTACCTATACGGTTATGATGCCAGGCTGGAATTTGTTGCAGATCATGGGTATCATGTTTGGGTAGGACTTTGGTTGATGGTAAAGAAGTGTAGCTAAACTGTCAAGGCCTCAACCGTACCCAAACAACTATAGGCAACTAAGGATTGTTGAGTTGGATAAATAATCTTTCCTATGGAATAGCACAAGAATTGGTTATGTAATAACCAAGAGCCATCCATTAAAACATATATACCAGTAAATTATGCCTACTGATCAGATTATATTTATGTATTTAGGTATATATGTATGCATATATGTGTGTGCATGTGTATTATTCAACTTACAGAATTAATATCTTTGTATATAGAGAAAGGGAATTATTAGAATGGTTTACAGATTGTGGTCCAACTTATACCACATGGGGGGTGGGGAGCGTATGAACAGAAAATCCAAGAACCCAGTAGATACTCAGCCCATGACACTGGATATTTCAGCTGGTCTTCTGAGATATGCCTGGATCCCAAAGAAGTTGGGTCTAATACCAGAGAAGGAATGGAGTAAGTAGGGTGAGAAGAACCAGGAAAAGAGCAAAATCTTCCCCCTTTCATGTCCTTATATAGGCTTCCAGCAGAAGGCATGGCCCAGATTAATGTAGGTTTTCACAGCTCAAGAGATCTAGACTAAGGCTATGTCTTCCTACCTCATAGATCTGGATTAAAATTAGATCATCCTACTTCAAGTTAAGCAAAAGGGTGTATCCTTCATTTTTGAGTTTTAGTTAATACCAGATACAATCAAGTTGGTAACAAACAATATCAATCTCAGCATGTTACAATAATTAGAGGAAGAGAAGCTATGAATCTGAGCGAAAACAAAGAGGTGTGTATAGGAAAGGATGGGGGTAGGAAAGGGAAGGGTGAAGCATGGTAGTATATTATAATTTCAAAAAGTTAAGAAAATAACAAAAAAGTCTAGAGACTTATAAAATACAATGAAACTGTATGTTGGCTCCAACATTATAGTATAGTTGAACATAGAAACATGTTTTTCATAGGAGAAAGGTAGAAAGGTTGTATAGGTCACTAGTTCCAAGGAGTTTTGAAATATCACAGGCCAGGAAAGTTTCTTTGATAATGTCCCATTTCTTTCTTTCTTTCTTTTTTTTTTTTTTGGAGGCCAAGGGTTCTTTATTTTATTTGTTACTAAGTTTTCTGCATAGTATTTTATTATAATTATTCTGTAATTATTATAATATATTCTATAAATATAAAATTATTCTGTAATAATCTTCCTGTGCAATAATCATATTGGCCTACAACTAGAGACAATAGATAATATACTTTTAGGTGACTAGAAAGCTCTGTATTTCCTGGCCTATCTCCTTTAAACTCCATATCAAGTTTAGGATAAAAGTTGTGCTCTCAAAACTGTTTCTGAGATTTTAATGTCTTTAATTGAAGACAACACCATGCACAAACTCTGAACCTTAGGTTTTTTGGAAACATGCTTCCACTATATATTTAATTTAATTTATCTGAGTATATTTTATGCTTTAATTCAACTTAATCACAGCAACAGCAGAAGATATAGAGAAGAATTCCATGTGTACGTGTTCATCTCAAGTTACAGTTTTTATGATACTCATAATATCAGGCTGGCCAAGCGTGTTTAAGAAGTTAATCTGTTTGATCTGGACAGTAGTTTAGTAAATCACAGCCACTGGGTGACTAGCAAGCAAGATATCTTAAATACAGGGCTGCAAGGATATCAAGTATCTGCTCCCTATAGACTCAATGAGCCCACATCCAGTGATTTCACAATTAGTGGTGGTGATTGTTTACACAATGATGATCAGGAATGGTCAATTTTTTATTTGCACTATTGCTGGTAATCTTGGGGATGTGGAACATGACAAACTTTAAATCAAATAGGCTGTGTATCTATTCACTGATATAAAATAATTTATACATCCTTTCTGTCCATTAAATAGATGTGGGTATTGGCATATTTTATAAGCCATTAATTTAAGTCTACATATTTTCCTATCTGTCTATGGAAAGAGGGAACGTACATTTCAATGATAATTAAAGTATTATATTCCCTGCTTTCTGATTTTTATAAACAAATATACCTACATTTGTTTTTTTCTCTTATATAAAAAGTAGATCATCTATTAATGAGAACTTTTGTCAACCCAAGTAGATAGAATACAACATAGTTACCATGGTAAGAATAGTGTCCTGCTCTAGCCTTATAGATGTGGGAGTAATTATCCTGTGTGGTGATACATAGTATTGATTGTGTTCTGAATTGCAACCTGGAGAATACCTCAAAAACCCCTGAGTATGTTCAATGCAAATCTACAATGCATATTTACACTGCTTTTAATTATCACACTGAAGATTTGTAATGCAAGTTTTGTATTATACTCTTTCCCTTAGGGAGAAAGAAACTTTGTTAAATTTGAAGACAAATATAAGTCTATGAACCAATTTTCATGAAAAAAATTGTAAGAATCCTAGGAGACTAATATACAAAATACATTTCAAAACCAATCCACCATACTTGTGTGTTAGAAAGGCAATTTGCACATGACCTAAATCTTCCCTATTTATTATAAGTGAATAATAATGCTATGTAAAATGCATAAAAACAAGCATTAAAAATACATATATGCATACAATGAAAGAAGTAGATGACCAGAAAGTACTTGTATCTGCATTCAGCTAGATATTCTCTCAGCAGCATAGGAATGATGTTACCTAAAAAATTATGTGAACCCAAGAGCCATGGACAGTAGGACACCGGGTCTATGGATCTATTCCTGCTTCTTGTGGGTCCTCTACAGAGGAAGTATGTACCTTAGCCACAGGAAGCATCAGATATGTGCTAATGGAAAACACAATGAAATTGGCACTGGGGGTATTTTTTCTGAGATGTGGCAGAATCTTTAGTAAAGAGAATATTGCACAGTGTATTGCAAAGTAAGAGTTTCTAAGAAAGCTGGCAGAGCAGCAATCAGAGAATGACATTCAGGGTTATCATTTACAAGCAGCCAATTAACATTTCTACAAAGTATTTATCGTTCTAGAATTAAAACAAAGCTGTGAGCCATAACAAAACATAAAAAGTAAATAAAAAATCCTAAACAAACAAACAAATAGGAACATAATATAACATGGTCCGAAGAATCCATTGGTTAAGAGAGAAACTCAAATGAAATTTGTTCAACTTCTGTTTACCTTTGTTTATAACACATCTTTAACTTTTTCTGGTTTGGTGAGTAGGGTATTTAGAAGCAAATACCTTTAACTCTATTTTCAACACTGTGAATATTTGATAACAAATTACCTAACCACTATAATAAAGATCTACAAAAAGATAACAGGTTAAAATAAAAGAAATTTGAAAAAACAATGAGGCAAGTTTAAAATATTGAAACAGTATAGCTAGGTACATCCATCAATGATACTACGGAGTAGACAGGTGTGTAGATATGCTGAGATTGTTACGGTCAACTGATACTTCTACCAAGGCAGAGAGATAACAAGAGGAGCAATGAATTATGTTTTGAACAATTGGACCTGAGACAACTTTGTATCTACATGAAAATATCTAACTTGAGTGTCTGTCTCATATTATATAGGAAAATATACCTAAAAATAACAATTCTGTATATTTAGGACATAAAGCAATAAAACAATGTGAACAAAAGTGCTGTAATTTTCATGAAGTTGGCTTACATGAATTTTTCTTATAGATAGGAATGACACTAAAACAACAAAGATGATAAGACAAGATGAGATAAATTGAGCTATATAAAGATGAATTTTTGCTTAGAAAAATATAACAAAGTGAAATGGCTCTGAATAAAATCTGAGAAAATACTTATGTCAAATTTCTTACAAGATAATTGTCTATAGAACATATAAAGACCTTACATTCAAAGACAAAAAGAACAATCAGGAGTGGACAAAATGTTTTAATGAACATTTCTCCCAGAACATGTACCAAATTGCTACTGATTATACAAAAATGCAGTATTGTTAATTGACGTGAAAGTACAAATCGAAGACTTTACCTGGTATTCTCAAAGATGAACAAGATGGAACACACGCTGATAAAACTTCACAAGATCCTGACAGGTAGAAACCACCAAGTCTTGCTGTGGGAATGTGAAATGAAATACACATTTTGGAAACAGTATGTGAGAGCCCTCAAAAGTCAAATATGTGATTATCATATTATGTAGGAATTTTACTTTTACACATATGTTCTGCAAAGTTAAATAGTACATACATTGACTCAAATACTATACAAAAACGTTTATGATAGTATTACTTATAATGGCCAATTGTTTATAAGCTGTTTGTACAGTTTAAAGGGTTCTGTACTCCATACAATGGATTATTAACTACTAAAATATAAAAAATCACTCATCACTACTATAATTTAAATGAACATTAAAACATCTACCAAAGGAAAGATGTTCATCACAAATTATAAAGATGGATGGTTCAAATAATGGAACTACATGGCAAACATAAATATGTAGATATATAGGTTAGTGGTTTTTAGACCTTGGAAGAAGAGAATGATTGTAATGAGTTTAAAATTTGAAATAGGATGGAGTGTTCTAAAGCCATGCCAGAGTAATAGTTGCACAACAGATAATATGTGAAAAAACCCACCAAATTGTATACTGCAAGGAGATTTATTTTATAAATGTGTTGTCTGTGTGACCTAACTATATATTTGTATAAATGAAATTATACAATAAGTAAGTTATATTGTTTTTGTTTGTATATGCAACATGTTTATTCGAGTCAGTATAATATTGCTGTTTAACACTGTATCTTATTACTTAGTATATTTTCATTGCTTAATATCATTCCATGGCATAAATGTGAACATTTTCTATAGCTGCAGGTACTGAGCATTTGCATTATTTTCAGTTTTGTCTAAAATAAAAATGTCAAGGAACTCGTAAATTTTACTTTGTTCATGGATATACTTTTTTATTTGTTAGGTTCTTTGTTAGCCTCTTAGGAGTGGCATTTCTAAGTTTTATGTGTGTTAAATGATGCGGTTCATTTAAGCAAAACTTATATATTCTTAATGTTGTCTATATTTTAGAAAATCATGGCCAATGAGTCCTTCTTACTATGATTTTACAGTAACCAAAGGGCTGCTAATTGAAATCACATTTTCATATACACATCACATACTTTATACACTTTATGAAGTGTCTTGAAGTATTTAGGTGGACTATTTATCTTATTACATTGTAAGCAGTCCTTAGACTTTTAGAGTCTCAGCCTCTTATCAGATATGTGCATTAAAAGTATTTTCATATCCTGAAATTTATATTTATTTTATAGTGGTGCACATCAATTTGCACCCATTTTAATACCGTTTATATTTTAAGTTAGTCCAACCAACCATTTTGAAATGTATGGCCTGTGTTTTTATTGTTATATTTAAAACCTGTGCCTACAGACCTAGGGGAGGGGGTAGGGTGAAAGAGGAATGGAAGAGGAATGGGAAGACACAAGTGAGCGGATAACAATTGAGATATTATCTGAATAAAGTACTTAAAAATAAAAATAAATAAAACCTGTGCCTAATTAAAGGTCAAGATGTCTGGATTCTTCTCTCTCTCTCTCTCTCTCTCTCTCTCTCTCTCTCTCTCTCTCTCTCTCTCTCTCTCTCTGTTTCCCTTCCTCCCTCCCTTCCTCCATCCCTCCCTCCCTCCCTCCCTCCTCTTTTCTGTCTCAGTCTCTCATTCTGTGTGTCTGTTTTGTTTAATGTTCATAGCTTTAGTGTCCATATTCAGAACTTTTATCTACTTTGCATTCTTAGTTGTGTAAAAATTAAGATTAGGCATACATTTGTTTGGTGTTACACATATACACCAACACTATTTACAGAAAAAAATGTTTCTATCAGGGTCATAGTGACTCCTTTGTTAAAAATTGTTCATCATACAGTTCAGAGTTAAGTCTGACTACTAACTCAACTCCATTGTTATGTATGCCCACTCACACACTTCAGCATTGCAATCACTGTGCTTTGACAGAAGCTTTATCATGCTGCACATCTTCCGATATCTGGGTTGTATAGGATAATTTTGCTATGCCTTATTGATCACTGCTAAATAACCTGCTAAATTAGATAAACTTTTGTGTAATTTACAAGTTAGCAAAGAATTCCCCTGTTCCTGATATTTATTCCTACAATTAACAAACTTGGAAATTCTCTGCATTTATTGGGAATGTCTATCATTCCCCTCAGCATTATTTTTGCATTTTCAACACACATGCTTCTTGTATTATCCATCTCTAAAATTTTTATTTTTAATGTTGCTTTTTTTCTTTCATCTTTTGAAACAGGGTTTCTTTGTGTAGCCCTGCCTGTCTTGACCTCATTTTGTAGACCAGGGTGGCCTCAAGTTCACAAAGATCCACCTGCCTCAGCCTCCCTGAGTGCTGGGATTACAAGCATGCACCATCACACCAGGCTTTAATGTTGCATTTAATAAAAATATTTTCTTAATTTTATATTCTCCAAGGTGTTCAGGCCCACAATATCAACTACTCTAAAAACTTGCAATTTCCCTAAAAAGAAATATATATTTGATTAAAAAATATATTTCATATATTATCTTTCTGTACATGTATAACATGAATTTATTTTTTATTTTGAGTCATATAAATATAGGTCGAAATTGTTTTAGAAGTGAGTCATTAAGATTGATGTTTATTAGTCTTTAGGTGTATCAACTTATTCTTCTTGCTTTAATGTCATGCTTTTTTATTTTTGACCATTGTTAATTCTTTCTTCTGTCTATCAAACGTACAAGTTCATAATGACAAGACAGACAGAGAGCTTGATGGCTTCCCACAGATAAAATTTTCTGCTCTTCTGTGAATATCAACACTGCCTACTACCAATCCCCCGCCGTAGAATATAATCTCCCCTTGATTCAAATTCCACTCAAACAGGAAGAGTTTTACTCATCCTAAGCGCTTTCCCATGTCTCAACTGGGAGCTTACATTGGGGATAGTATAAGGGAGCAGTCCCTTTTTTTGATTAAATAAAAAAGACTTGCAAATTTAATAGGTAAAGAACTACTTTGCAAATGGAACTGCCAGATAAAATGTACTACAGTACTATTTTTAGAAGTCCCAGAAAATTCTCCAGCATATGATCAAATTAGAGCTGAACTGAAAGTCAGTAGACTTACACTTATATAACTCAAGAAGTAACCCAAGAATTTGCTATGGTCTCAGAATCCCTGGAAGCAAGACTTGGGCAAGATAATTGGAGCAGAGCCCATAAGAATCCAATTTAATATTTTTAAGCTGCTAGTAAAACTTTCTCAATATCTTTTAAAAACCGAGGTAAGAAACCTAATCACACAATAATAGTCAATATATGTATATGTATATATATATAATATATATATATAATCTTAAATAGTACTAGAAAAATATTTAATATATTTTGTATATATTTCTATAATATAACACTAGCTTAAGAATAATAATAACCGTCATGCTCAAAAATATATTTTGTTATAGTCATGCCAAATAAAATTAACAAAGGCTTATCGCATTCCCTACTGGTAAAGCTAAACATATATATGGTAATTAGATTGTCCCTGTAACCAAAGTCTTTACTACAGTAGAATATAGTTTGTTCATTTTGGTGAACAATATAGTATACAATTCCTTGTTTTTACTACAAAATGTCAACATATTGCATAGTTTTGTCCCAGTGATGTGTAAAGCTCTATTCTGTTCTGTTCATACAAGCATTATATTTACTTCTTCAATGCTCTTGCCTAACATATCAATAAAGCTTTGAATATTACATTGACTTCTTCAACTGGAACCCTGGCACTGTCAATTCTTCACTGAAGTATCAGCATATAGATTTCTGGAAAAGAAGCCCAAACACTTCAGGTAGACATATGTTATTTCTGTCTGCTTCTATGGAAGAATAAAGTTATCTCAAGAGAGATTATAGACTATTCCAAAGTATTCAGGTGAACCAGCTCTGAAGATTGATCAGAACCAAAGCTTTATGATGTAGCAAGACCTCTGTTTTACTTTACTAAATAAGACATCAAGGTTCAAATCCCATGTCCACCATAAACATGATACCTTCAATAGCATTATTAGATTTGTTTCTGTAAGACAGTTGTGTGTCATTTACTGTGATATTATTGAGAATGTTGTAAATTAGTGGCTAGTATACACCTTTGTAAGTCCGTTAGCATTTGTATTAAATAAAATGTTTCTAATAAATCCAGGTAGGAACAAAGGATTGTTTTTTTTAAAACAATAAAATAACATTACATGATCTTATATTGTTACATATTGAAGTAGCCTTGCATACTTGGAATAATGTACACATAAATACTGCGTATAATTCTTCTTATATACATTTTAACACAATTTACTCTGATTTACTAATACTGTTTGCATGCCTGCTCATGAGAGAAGTTTCTAGTTAGTTTACATTTCAATGTTTTTAGCTTCTTTTGATATTAAAACAAAATGTGTCTCTTCCAATGAATTCTCATGTTCTCACTGCTATATTAGGCAGAAAAATATCATAAAGACATTGTATAATTTCTTCTTAAATATTTGGTAGAACTCATAAAAATACTTTTGATTCTGGTGGCTTTATAGAGAGGAAGTTGGTTCTATTTGGTTTGATTCATATATACTAAGATAATATTTCTTTCCTGTTAGAGTTCTGTTATTCTATAACTTTCAAGGAATTGGTTCATAGCATAGTTATCAAAATTGTAAACTTATAATTAAAGTATTCTCTCATTCCTGATTAGTGTCTATAAATATCACCAATATCACCTCTTTCGTTTCTCTTCTTTTCTTTTTTCTTTCTTTTTTTCTTGTTTGTTCCATTAATTTTTATTTATTTATTTATTTTCTTAATTTTATTTAATTTTTTAAATTTTTTATTAATTTATTCTTGTTACATCTCAATGGCTATCCTATTCCTTGTATCCTCCCATTCTTCTCTCCTTCCCATTTCCCCCTTATTCCCCTCCCCAGGAAACTGGGACAGAGGGGAGGACATCCTATTGGGACTCTAGATGAGAGAAGCATGGGAGAATAGCAAAGTAGAAGGATCCAGAGGGTCCTAGAAACCTACAAGTAGAACATTATGAAAGGCAGATTTGGGCCCAGGGGTCCCACTCAAACTAAGGCACCAGCCAAGGACAATACAGGTGGTAAACTTTAAACCCCTACCCAGATCTAGCCAATGGACAGGACATTCTCCACAGTTGAGTGGAGAGTGGGGTATGACTTTCACACGAACTCTGGTGCCTCATATTTGACCACGTCCCCTGGAGGTGAAGACCTGGTGGCACTCAGAGGAAGGATAGCAGGTTACCAAGAAGAGACTTGATACCCTATGAGCATATACAGGGGGAGGAAATCCCCCTCAGGAATAGTCATTTTTTCTTTCTTGTTTGTTCATTTGTTTGTTTGTTTGTTTTTGAGACAAATTTTCTCTATGTAGCCTTAGATTTTCCAGACTCACTTTGTAGACCAGGCAGGCATCGAGCTCACAGAAATTCACCCATCTCTGCCATCCTGGGTGCTGGGATTACAGACCTGTGCCACTGTGCCCAGCTCCTTCTTCCATTTCTGATGTCTGTGACTTTGTCCGGTGTGTGTGTGTGTGTGTGTGTGTGTGTGTGTGTGTGTGTGTGTGTGTGTGTTTTCCTCTCTCTTTTGCTAGTTTCAATTATCACTTGATTGACCACTTCTAAGAATAATCTTTTGAATTCCTGTTTTGAAAATACGATAATATTTATTTAATTAAAAATATTTCTGCTGGCGTGGTGGTGGACGCCTTTAATCCCAGCACTGTGGAGGCAGAGGCAGGCATATTGCTGTGAATTCAAGGCCAGCATGGTCTACAAAGTCCAGGACAACCAAGGCTACACAGAGAATCCTTGTCTCAAAAAACCAACCAAAAAACATTTCTGCATTCTAAACATACAAAAGTGATAACATTGCAAACCATGAGGACCCATAGTGGATCTGGAAGTTTTGTTAGTACAGTGGTTCTTTGCTTTTCTGACAATGTGGATTTCTACACTTGGTTTTGCAACAATCGAAAAATCTGCTGCAATGAGCTAATAGTTCCAATACTTCTCATGATACCTGTTCGCCTCCCACAGCCAAAAAGCCCAGGTAGTTCACCAAATTGAGTACTCAGGGGGAAACGTTATCTGACTATATTAATAGACAAAAAATAGTGTTTGACAAACGCCACAACCAAATTATGATAAAAATTCTCAGTGCATTTTAACACATGGGGGCCTCCTCCAGATAGTAAGTGATATTTGTATTTATTTTTTTAATTTGTGTGTATTTTGCCTGTGTGTGTGTGTGTGTGTGTGTGTGTGTGTGTGTGTGTGTATGTATACTTAAACTTTGAGATATTTATTCATAGGCAGGTTCTCACTGTGTCCTTGGTTGTCTTAGTACTTGCTCTACAGATAAAGCTGCCTTTGATCTCACAGAGATCTGCCTGCCACTGCCTCCAGAGTGCTGGCATTAAAAACATGTGCTTATAAGCCTAGCTAGGAAAGGGTATTTATAAGTTACATACAAACAACACATAGACAACAGTTACAAGCTAGACAACTTCTTGTATTACTGAAGAAAAAAAGCAAAGTATTTTTTTACCATCGTATTTAACATTGTAGTGAAAATCAGAAGCAGTATAAGAAAGAAAAGGCAAAGAAATAAACATTGTGCTATTTATGTAAAGTGTTTTTCTGTGCTTTCAAATAATATGATCGTCCATGCAACAAACTTCCAAAATATGGACAACCCCAAAATGACTTAAATAAATGAGTATGTAAATTTAAGAAAGAAAAATCAATCACTTTCCTACAGAGCAATAATTATAGTAGAAAATTTAATTAAAACATCATAAATGATATCAATAATATTCAAACAAAATGAATAAAAAGAAAATAAATGCTTAGGTATAATCTTAGAAAAGATACACAGTGCTATATGCTAAACACTGCACTATAATGAAATAAGTGAAATATAAGTAAAATAAAAGACTTTCTTTGTTCGTGGACTGAAATATTACCTTTCCTGTTTTTGGTTTACAGAGTCGGTGCAAACACAGTCAAAACTCCACCAAACCATTTCCTAAGTATTACAAAAAATATTTTAAATTTTCTACAAAAAGGAAAATAACATAGAAGATGGAGTTTGGTTAAATGCTTGAGCTTTAAAAGCATTTGTTGAAATTCGCTCCTCCCAGAGGTAAACTCTTTACCAACAGTTATGGATAATGACTCCTTCCAGAAAATGCAGTGTGGAAAGCAAGAGACTCCTGACCAGCATTCCCTGAGCAGGTTTGTGAGTTCACTTTGCTGTTTCGGGTAAAATACACTAGCAAAAGCAAATCAACAGAAAAACGGCTTGTTGTGGTTTCCTGTAGTAGAAGACCACCTTGGTGGCGGGGGTGGGAGGGGTGGGGGTGGGGGGTGGTGAGGGGCCCTCTGTTGGCAGTGCATGAGATGATGGTCACATTGCTCTGTGGTCAAGAACTAAGGTGATGAACGCTTGGTTTATATACAGACAAGGACTCCAGCTTATGGAAGGAAGACTTCTTTTTTTTTTTTAAATTTTTTTATTGAAAAATAAAATCATTCATATTACATTTCAATTACTATCCCATCCCGTGCATCCTCCCATTCCTCCCTCCCTCCCGCTTTCACCCCATTCCCCTTCCCTATGACTGTGACTGATGGAGACCTCCTCCACTTGAATGCTAGGCTATCAAGTTTCTTCTTGGTAGTCTGCTATTCTTCCTCTGAGTGCCATCAGGCCTCCCCATCAAGGGGACACGGCCAAATAAGGGGCACCAGAGTTCATGTGAAAGTCAGTCCCCAGTCTCCATTTACCTGTGGAGAATATTCTGTCCCTTGGCTAGGTCTGGGTAGGGGTTTGATGATGCCTGCACATATTGTCCTTGGTTGGTGCCATAGATTGAGCAGAAACCCTGGGCCCAGATCTACCCATCACAGTGTTCATCTTGTAGGGTTCTAGGACCCTCTGGATCCATCTATTTCCCTATCTCCTATATTTCTCCCACCTTACGGTGTCCTCACCACTATCCCATTTTCCTGGTAAGTAAAGACTTTCATGAGACATACCCCTTGGCCTAGTATCCAGATATAAGTGAGTATATACTATTTGAGTCTCTCTGCTTCTGGGTTAGCACACTCATTATGATCATTTCTAGTCCAATCCATTTGTCCACAAATTTTGGGAATTCCTTGTTTTTAATAGCTGAGTAGTATTCCATAGTGTAAATGTAGCAATTTCTTTATCCTTTCTTCTATTGAGGGACATTTACTGTTTCCATGTTCTGGCTATTATGAATAAGGCTGCTATGAACATGGTTGAGCATATGTCCCTGTTGTATGCTGGAGCATCTTCTGGGTGTATTCCAAGGAGTGGAATAGTTGGGTCTTGAGGAAGCCTTATTCCCAGTTTTCTGAGATAGCACCAGATAGATTTCCAAAGTGGCTGCACTAGACTGCATTCCCACCAGCAATGAAGGAGTATTCCTCTTTCTCCACATCCTCGCCAGCATGTGGTGTCGCTTGAATTTTTGATCTTAGCCATACTGATGGGAGTAAGATGGAATCTCAGAGTTGTTTTGATTTGCGTTTCTCTGATGACTAAAGATGGTGAGCATTTCTTTAAATGTTTCTCAGCCATTTGATATTCCTCTGTTGAGAATTCTCTGTTTAATTCTCAGCCCCATTTCGCAATTGAATTGTTAGGTTCAGTGGTGTTTAATTTCTTGAGTATTTATATATTTTGGATATTAGACCTTTGTCAGATGTAGGGTTGGTGAAGATCTTTTCCCAGTCTGTAGGCTGTCGCTTTGTTCTCTTGACAGCATCTCCTGCCTTACAGAAGCTTCTCAACTTCATGAGGTCCCATTTATTAATTGTTGACATTAAGGCCTGGGCTGTTCTGTTCAGTAAGTTGTCTCCTATGCCAATGTGTTCCAGGTTCTTCCCCACTTTTTCTTCTAACTGATTTAATGTCTCTGGTTTTCTTTTGAGGTCTTTAATCTACTTGGACTTGAGTTTTGTACATGGTGACAAATATGAGTCTAATTGCATTTTTTCTACATGTAGACATCCAGTTAGACCAGCACCATTTGTTGAAGATACTATCCTTTTTCCATTGAATAGATTTGGCTTCTTTGTCAAAAATCAAGTGCCCATATGTATGTGGATTCATTTCTGGGTCTTCAATTCGATTCCTTTGATCACCAAGCCTATTGCTGTGCCAGTACCATGCTGTTTTAATTACTGTTGCTCTATAGTACAGCTTGAGATCAGGAATGGAGATTCCTCCAGAGGATCTTTTATTGTATAGGGTTATTTTTGCTATTCTGGGTTTTTTATTTTTCCATATGAAGTTCAGAATTGATCTTTCAATGTCTTTAAAATATTGTGTAGGTATTTTGATGGGGAATGCATTGAATCTGTAAATTGCTTTTGGTAAGATGGCCATTTTTACTATGTTAATTCTCCTGATCCATGAACAAGGGACATTCTTCCATCTTCTGATGTCATTTTCAATCTCTTTCTTCAGAGATTTAAAGTTTTTTTCAAACAAGTCCTTCACTTGCTTGGTTAGAGTTACTCCTAGATATTTTATATTGTTTGTGTCTATCATGAAGGGTGTAGCTTTCTTAATTTCTTCCTCTGCATGTTTGTCATTTGTATATAGGAAGGCTACTGACTTTTTTGAGTTAATGGTGTATCCAGCCAATTTGCTAAAGGTGTTTATAGCTGTAGGAGTTCTCTGGTGGAATTTTGGGGGTCACTTATGTACACTATCATATCATCAGCAAATAGGGATAGTTTGACTTCCTCCTTTCCTATTTGGATCCCATGGAAGTAAGACTTCTATACTTAAAATGGGTCTTCACCTCAGTTAGCCTTTTCTATCAAATCTTTTGCAGGCATACACACACACATACACACACATGCACGCACGCATGCTCGCACGCACGCTTGCATGTGTGCATGTGTGTGTCATATATATGTCACCATGGAGATTCCAAGGTTTGCAAATTGTAGCCAATAACCATCACACTAGGGGATTGTGGTTGTCATTGCTTATTCTTCATTGTCTGAATTGATGCTATATCCTCTTGGTGTAAAACAATCAAAGTGTCAGTTGGCTGCCATGATCTTTCACCCAAAATTCAGAAGGATCGTTTAATCATAGGTGTAACATCATATGACTTTCACATGGAAATTGAAGACATTCCAAGTAATAGTTGGTCTTTTGTCTTTCTTTCTCTTTCTTCCTTTCTTCTTTCTTTCTTTCTTTCTTTTTCTTCTTTTATTTATTTTTTATTTTGGGGGTTTTTTGAGAAAGAATTTCTCTGTGTAGTGTAGCCTAGGCTTTTCTAGACTTGCTTTGTAGACCAGTCTGGCTGTGACCTCACAGAGATCTGCCTGCCTTTCCCTTCCACCTGAGTTCTGGGATTTAAGGCGTGTGCCACCATGCCTGGATAATACCTCATTTAAATTGTTCCAGGTCAGTACTGGACTGATGGATCAGCAGGTAAGAGCACTGGCTCCTCTTCCAGAGGACCCTGATTTGATCTTTAGTGGCCATATGGAGACACATTATCATCTCTTGCTCCAGTTTGGCCTCCAAAACTCACATGGTGGAAGGGGCAGAACTGACTCCCATGGATTCTTCTTTGACTACCACACAGGCTCGGTGGCATGCGACTCAACCAAAATCAATTAATTTTAAAACATGCAATAAAAACTAAAAATTTGAACACATTATCCACTTCAGGTAGGAATAAGGTACCTGATACACCATACCAAAAGTAATACAGACAGGGTGGAGGAAATATAGATAATCTATACTATTTCAATAGTTCTTGTTAATATGTTCAAAATTCAAAGCTTACATTTTATAAAAAAGAAATCAAGAGTTTGTATGACATTTCAGTAATAAATCTGAGAACAAAATGACATTTATCAATGTTAGACAAGACATTGAAACACTTATAATAATACCTGTAAACACTGTGGTCCTCAATGAAGAAAGCTGTTAAAAAGGCAAAGCAGGTGAGAAAAAAATAGTTACTTCACTTTCCTGCACATGTATATTATATGGGACAACAGAATTGCTAAGTGTTTAGAGCACTTGTTACACAGATCTGACCACTTGAGTTGGATCTTCACAGGCAAGGAAAGGAAGAAAGATAGAAATGACCCCACAGAGTTCCCTTAAGACATCTGTCCTCATGTTGTAGTGTATGTGTCCCTCACCATATGAACACCATGATAATAATACTAAAAGCTTTAATTCCATGATTCTAAACCTTCCTAATGATAAGACCCTTTAATAACTCATGTGCTGACCCCAATCATAAATTTATCTCCTTACTACTTTATAACTATTATTTTTCTACTATTATAATATGTGATATTCAGGATAGCTGCTATGCAACCCTTGTGGAAGGGTCATTAGACACCAAAAGAGGTTGTGACCTACAGGTTGAAAACCTCTACTTTGAAGTGAATGTATTTTATGAATGTGTTTATATAGTCATGGTTTTGTTCTTGCTGGGTGGGTGGATTAGGAAGTTCCTCTAGAAGAACGCATAGTTAACAGTTGCCAGGTGAATGGGCCACTCAGCATGTGAGCCACAAGGGCTGAAGAGAATGAGAGGGGGACAGCAAAACCATAGTCATGTGAAACCCTAATACTGAAGACTGCTTTGTATGTACTTCTCAGGAGTGCTCAGTTTGACAAGGATGGGGATAAAGGATGAAAATCATTTCTATCTTCAGGGAAGCATTGGGAGAGCGTAAGGGTAGTGTGCAGACACAATATCTATATAGAGGATAGAGATACACTTGTGACCAAATCATATCAAAAAAGCCCCTGTCCTTTTATTATATGAAATGAGAGCATTTTCTGTGATACCAGTTTGTACAGCACCAAAGAGGTTCGTATGAGAAATCTGTACAGGTGTTTCCAATGATATTCATTTTTTTCTTTCTTTATAAGAAACTCTAAACAGTTTAAGATCATGGATTCATCTGTAACTATCTACTTTTTGTAGGTGAGGGCTTCTTCCTTTGATATGTGATTGTTTTATGTTTTAAAAGTTAAAATATATTTTTAATATTGATTGAAGGTTGATGTAAGTAAAAACACTGCCTGGAACCAAACATTTAGACTTTTAAACTTGTTTCTGTTTTCTTGACATTTTTTCTTTAAATGTGAACAGAATAGTCACTACAGAACTAAGCCTTTTATTTGTTTCTTGAACGAACCTTGGTAACTCCACAAAAGCTACTGAGAGCTGTTAAGGAACAAGAGAACGGCATGCCTCCAAGGACTTGTCAGCACTTAGCATCGCTTGTTTTCTGTTCTCTTTGTTTTCAACAAGAAACAGACTTTAGAACTTAAGCAGGGAGAGCAGTCCTCATTAAGTGGAAGCCTGTGTGGGAAGCAAATGAAGAAAGAGCGTTGGCGTGGGGCTCACGGCCCGTGGAGGGGAAATTGGTGTGAAGTCCAGAGCTGCTAGGTGGTAGCACTTAGGGCTTTATGCTCTCAGGAAGACCATCTGCAGGTTTGGAAATCAGGGCAAATCCAACAAGGTGGAGTCGTGGCTGGTTTCCTATACTTTGTTCACTGTCTTAAAATATGTGTAGGAGATTACAAGAAAGGTGTCTTTTGTGAGTCAATGGCTTATGAAGGCAATGGGATTTCAGTAAGCTTTATCCAATCCTGTATAAGATCATACTATTTCATAGAGAATTGTGTTTTGTATTACATGTATAATTGGAGAACACCTGCATGCATATGATATATGTGAACTTACCACTTCACTCTTAACATAAATAACCTCTTTAAATTTTTTATTATAATTTTTTCAGATTACCCCGCCTCTCCCTTTTGTTGTATTCCCCTTCTGTATCCTTTCAACAAAAGGGGACTTCCTTCCCCACCATATGACCACAGCCTATCAGGTCTCATTAGGATAGCCTGCTTCCCCTTCTTCTGTTTGCCAACTGGTCTGCCCATCAAGGGGAAGTAATTAAATAAGGGACATCAGAGTTCACAACAGAGGCAGTCCCTGCTCTCCCCACAACTGTGGGGAATGAGCTGTCTATTGGCTAGATCTGAAGAGGGGGGTCTATGGTTACTACATGCATTGCCCTTGGTTGGTACTTCACTGTGTGCAGGCACCCTGCATCCAGAACCACTGGCCTTGGTGGTCTCCTTGTAGGGTTCCTGAACCGTCTAGGCCCTTCCATCTCCCCATTATTCCTTACCACTCTCACCTGGAGTTCAGCAGCTAGTCCCACCATCAGTCCCGATCCCCCATGAGTGGAGACTCTCACATGACATCTATGTTGGGCTAATATCCACTTATAAGTGAGTATATACCGTGCCTGTCTATCTGGGTCTGGGTTACCTCATTCAGAAGGATTATTTCTAGTCCCATCCATTTGCCTCAACATTTTAAGATTTCCTTGTTTTCAATAGCTGAGTAGTATTCCATTGTGTAAATGTACCACAGTTTCTCTACCTATTCTCCCATTGAAGCACATCTAGGTGTTTCCAGATTCTGGCTATTGCAAATAAGCCTACTATGAACATAGCTAAGCAAATGTCCTTGTGTGCTGAGGCTTCTTTTGGGTATATGCCCAGGAGTAGTAGAGCTGGGTCTTGAGGTAGTGTAAGGCCCTCTCTCTCAGCCAGCCTGGGAACGTGACCCAGACAGGCTTTGGAAAATGACCCGGAAAGAATTAAAGGCCAGCTCAGCTTCAGTTTCTGAGATCAAGGTGGCCAACCGAGATAAACAATTTCAACTAAGGTAAACAATTACCATCTGGAAATTCTCTGAAAACTCCCCAACACCCCTCCCTGCAATAGCCAATAACATTTAGACAAGCACCCCTAGTGACCACCAGAGCCAATCCTAACATAGGGCGCGCAGCCCCTCCTAACCTTTGTGGTTTTAGCCTTTAAAAAGTCTGTAACAGTGACTTGGGGTATGCCTCCCTCCCTCCCAAGTGAGTGCTGGGGCCCCCTGATGCGCGTCAGCAATAAACCTTGTGCTTTTCCATCAACACTGTGGTCCTCGAGTGGTCTCTCACGACGACCCCCTACTACCTGAGTGGACTCTAGGGTCCAACAGTAGCACTGTTACAAATTCTCTGAGAAAACACCCAGATTGATTTCCAAAGGGGTTCTACAAGTTTGTACACCCACCAGCAATGAAGAAGTGATCCCCATTCTCCATATCCTCACCAACATATGCTGTCACTTGAGTTTTCCATCTTAGCCATTCTGACTGTTGTAAGATGGAATCTCAGAGCCACTTTTATTTGCATTTCCCTGGTGACATTGGGCATTTCTTTAAGTGTTTCTCAGCCATTCAATATTCCTCTGTTGAGTATTCTCTGTTTAGATCTGAACTGCATTTTAAAAATTGGGTTATTTGGTTTGGTGGAGCTTAATTTCCTGAGGTCTTTATATATTTTGGATATTAGCCCCTTTTCAGCTGTAGGGTTGGTGAAGATCTTCTCCCAGTCTGTAGGTTGTCATTTTGTTTTGTTGACAATGTCCTTTGCCTTACAGAAGCTTTTCAGTTTCATGAGGTCCTGGTTAGTTATCGTTGATCTTAAAGTCTGAGCTATTGGTGTTCTGTTCAGGAAGTTGTCTCCTGTGTCAAAGAGTTCAAGGCTCTTCCCCAAGTTTTCTTCCAGCAGAATTAGTGTATCTGGATTTATGTTGAGGTGTTTAATACACTTGGACTTTAGTTTTGTTCAGGGTGATAAATATGGATCTACCTGAATTTTTCTACATGTAGCCATCTATTTAGACTAGCACCATTTGTTGAAGATGCTATCTTTTTTCCATTGTATGGATTTGGCTTTCTTGTCAAAAATTAAGTGTACATAGGTATGTGGAATCATTTCTGGACCTTCCATTCAGTTCCACTGATCAGTCAGCCTATTTCTATGCTGGTGTCATGGCATCCTAATTACTATTGCTATAGAGTACAGATTGAGATAAGAGATGGAAGATCTTTTTTTTTTTTCAATTTTCGTTTTTTAATTTTTTTTTTTTACTTTCTAATTTGTTCATTTTATACCCCAATTGTAACCCACTACCTTGTTGCCTCCCAGTCCCACTCTCCCTCCCTCTTCCCCTCTCCCTCCCTCCACTAGTCCTCAGAAAGAGGAGCCCTCCTCCCCTAGTAACTGACCTTGGCCTATCAAGTCTCATCTCTACTGCCCCCCCACATTGATCACTTCCCCCTGGTGGGGGGCCTTGCCAGGACCCAGAGAAAGAAGATACAAAAGATCTTTTTATTATAAAATTGTCCTGTTTTTACATTATTCAAATACTGAATCAAAAATCTTCTCTGTATCCTTTAACTTCTAATTCAAATGTTGCTTGTTGTAACTGTCCTTCACACCCATGACTTTGTAATATAATCTGCAGTCTGATAGCTTTGAGAATCTTAACCTTTCAGAGTATCAGTTCTCTGCCCTAATGACTCAAATTATGTTATTTGTACCAGAATTAATCTCTTATTTCAAGAGTATTATTGTTATAAATCAGCTGTTCTCAACAACTTTCTGAGCAGAGCGCTTCTACCCTAAGGATCCACTCCTACTTCTTTATGAAATTTATGAAGGTAAAGGCAGTTAATGCTATAAACTTTTCTTTTAGTATTGCTTTCATTGTGTCCCATAAGTTGGGGTATGTTGTGCCTTCATTTTCATAAAACTTTAAGAAGTCCCTAATTTCTTTCTTTATTTCATCCCTGACCCAGTTGTCATTGAGTAGAGAGTTGTTCAGCTTCCATGTGTGTGTAGGGTTTTTGTTATTTCTGTTGTTTTTGAGTTCTGTCGTTTTTAATCCATAGTGGTCTGGTATAATACAAGGTATTATTTTAATCTTCTTGTATCTGTTGAACTTTGCTTTGTGACCTACTATATGTTCAATTTTGGAGACGGTTCCCTGACACGCTGAGAAGAAGGAATAATCTTTTGTGTTTGAATGAAAAGTTCTGTAGATATCTGTTAGGTCCATTTGATTCATGACATCTGTTAGTGTCATTATTTTCAGTTTAGTGTCTGTTTTGTTGACCTATTCTTCGATGAGAGGGGTGTTGAAGTCTCCCACTATTAATATGTAGAGGTCAATGTGTGCTTTAAGCTTTATTAATGTTTCTTTTACAAATGTGGGTGCCCTTGTATTGGGGACATATATGTTTAGAATTAGGATGTCATACTGGTTGAGTTTTCCTTTGATGAATATAAAGTGTCCTTCCTCATCTCTTTTTATTAATTCTGGTTGAAAGTCTACTTTATTAAATATTCAAATCACTACTCCACTTGCTTCTTGTGTCCATTTTCTTGGAAGATATTCCTATAGCCCTTTACTCTCAAGTAATGTGTATCTTTGTGGCTGAGGTGTTTTCCTTGTATGTAGCATAATATAGGTTTTGTTTACACATCCATTCTGTTAGTCTGTGTCTTTATTGGAGAATTGAACCATTGATTTTGAGAGAAGTTAATGACCAGTGACTGTTAGCTCCTTTTATTTTAATGTTGGTTGTGGTAGTTTGTTTGTGTGCTTGTGCAACTTTTGTTTTGCAAAAGTGAAGTTATCTCTTTCCTGTGTTTTCCTGAGTGTAGTTAGTCTCCTTGGGTTGGACTTTTCCTTCTAGTATCTGCTTCAGGGCCAGATTTGTGGGTAGGTAGTTTAAATTTTGTTATGGAATATATTGTTTTTCCATATATGGCTATTGAAAATTTTGGTGGGTATACTAGTCTGGACTGGCATCTGTGACCTCTTGGGGTTGCCAAGATATCTGAACGTCCTTATGGCTTTTATGGTCTCTGTTGAAAAGTCAGGTGTGATTCTGAGAGGTTTGCCATTGTATGTTACTTGGCCTTCTTTTTCTTTGCTGCTTTTAATACTTTTTCTTTGTCCTATACATTTAGTGTTTTTATTATTATGTAGCGAGAGGACTTCCTTTTCTGGTCTACTCTATTTGGTGTTCTGTAGGCCTCTTGTATGTTTACATGCTTCTCTTTCTTTAAGTTGGATAAATTTTCTTCTATGATTTTGTTGAAAATATTTTCTTGGCCTTGGTGCCAGGCATCTTCTCTTTCCTCAATTCCTATTAGCCTTAGGTTTCCTCTTTTCATGTTGTCCTTTATTACTTGGATGTTTTGTGTCAGGATTTTTTTTACATTTAACATTTTCTTTGATGGTTGTATCAAGTTCTTCCACTGTATCTTCTATACTTCAGATTCTTTCCTCCATCTCTTGTATTCTGCTGTCAATGCTTACCTCTGCAGTTCCTGTTTTCCTCTCTATGTTCTTTCTTTCCAGGCTTTCCTCAGTTTATGCTTTTATTATTGTTTCCATTTTCATCCTCCGATCTTGAACCATTTTATTTATTTCCCTGATTCCTTTCACCTGATTGCTTTTTGCTGAAATTCTCTCAATGATTTCTTTATTTCCTCTCTATAGGCCTCTGTCATAGCCTCTCTAGGGGCCTCAATCCATTTGGCTATATCTTCTTGCATTTGTTTACAGATTTTATTTATTTCTTCAGTTATCATTTCCTTAGAAAAGATTTTTGGTCATTTTCTTGAGTTTTAGTTGTGTTAGAATTTCCAGGGCTGATTGCTTTGGGAAAACTGGGTTCTGGGGATGCCATGTCATTTTGGCTGGACCTTGGAGTACATGTTCAGTCCACAGTGGACAGGAAAATTTTTCATGTATTTGTTGGGTGACCTGAAGTCTGATATACTTGTGTTCCAGACTGTGGGGTCTCATCTGGGCTTAAAAACATAGACTCTGGTGTTTTGTAGCCAACAGTTCCATCTGAGACACAGAACATAGGTGCTGTGTGCCCCACCAGGTATGTGGCTAGACCTTGGATCCTGAGCTTATGCCTACATGGACCAGGGAACTTTTGGTGTATTTTCTGGTTGACCTGAGGTAAGATCCACATGTGTTCCAGACCATGGGATATCCTCTGGCCTGGAATATGAAGGTACTGGTGTTTTGTGGTCCATAGTTTTATCTGATACATAAAACTCAGGTGCACACAGGTAGGTAAGTGGCTAGACATTGGAGATTGTGCACATGTCTGCAGAAACCTAGGGACTTTTCTGTGGATTAGCTGGATGGCTCAAGGCCCTACCCACCCAAGCTCCATATAGTGTATACTCCTCTGGCCTGGGAAATACCATCACTGGTGTTTTGTAGCTCTCAGATTGGTCCTTAGGTCACTGTGAAGTCATTGCTTCTTACTGATCAGCACCACCATCCTCTTACTCCTGGCTTCTATCTTTTTAAGCTTGATTCAATATGATTTTTTAATATTACTAAATTTTGACTTCATAAGACTTGACTTCTTTCTCTTAAATTTCTGTTTCAGTTTGGTGTCATTGGATTCCATGCTTTGAATTCAACTTGAGCCCAGCATTCAAGTATCTTCCATATCTTTTCACTACACTCCACGGACACCTGTCCTTGCTTGTCACAATGCTCCTTTCTGTACACTATAGTCCAAACAATGTCATAAACTTTTTTTACGAGCCTGCTGCTTTTTTTTTTTCTGCACATATATCATTCAACCATCATCCTAGCTAGTCTACTCTGATGCTTATCTCCTGAAACACTTTTTGATCTAATCAGTTACAGGGTTGTCTTTACTCTTATCACATGAATAAATCACCTGGGAATCCTGTTACCATTCCCACTTTCAAGGCTCTATTTTACACCCTGGACATTGCCACCAGGGGATCCATAGAGCTCCAGGCCTCCAGTCTTTTGTCTCCTCGGGTGGATAGTGGCTTTTGATGAATCTGAGTGATCACTTCTAAAATAATAGTGTATTCTTTCTAGAAAATTGAGCTTATTTCAAATGTCTATTAGCTGTGCTATGTGATTGGCAAAGTTCACTATAGAGTATCCCCCAGTCCTCTTGCCAACACCATACAGAACATTCCCTTCTTATCTTTTATCTTCTCTACTAACTCAGTACACTTGCTATTTTTAGAGTCCTACTTCCAGCCACACAGGCTCTGTACCTCTGTACCACACAGAGCCTTTTACCTTTTCTTATACCTTTTCTCAATTAACATGGGATAAATTGACAGAGAAGACTCCTACAAATTGATCTTTCTGTATTCCTAGAAGAATTTTTGTGGCTTGTAGGCATGCAGCTACCTATGAAAATTGTAAGCAGGCACCATATTATCAAAAGGTGATAATTAAAAAGCACCCAATCATATCATTAGTTTCTTTTTATTTTATTTTTTCCCTGCAACTTTTTAAATTTAATTATTCAGATTATAACTCAGTTGTTATCCCATCACTTGTATCCTCCCATTCCTCCCTCCCTCCCACCCTCCTTCCTACCTTCCCTCCCTCCCTCCCTCCTGCTTTTATCCTATTTCCCTCCCCTAGGGCTAAGACCAACTGAGGGGGACCTCCTCCCCCACTATATGGTCAGAGGCTATCAAGTCCTATCTTGGTAGCCTGCTTGTTCTTTCTTTGAGTGCCATCAAGCCTCCCCACCAAAGGGGAGGTGGTCAATTATGAGGCACCAGAGTTCATGGCAGAGTCAGTCCCTGCTTCTCCACATAACTGTGGAGAATGTCCTGTCCATTGGGTAGATCAGATTTTGGGAGTAGGAGTTTGATGTTTACTACTTGTATTGTCCTTGGTTAGTGCAATAGTTTGAGCAGAATCCCCCTGGGCCGCAATCCACCTGTCATGATGTTTTTCTTGTAGGTTTCTAGGACCCTCTGGGTCTTTCTATTTTCCCTTCTCCTATATTTCTCTTATCTAGCATCCCAGCAGGTTATCCTCACATCTCTCTCAATCTCCTGGTAAATGAAGACTTTTGAAGAAACTGTGGTACATTTACACTATGGAATACTACTCAGCTATTAAAAACAAGGAAATCACAAAATTTGTGGACAAATGGATGGAACTGAAATGATTATACTGAGTGAGTTAACACAGAAGCAAAAAGACTCATATGGTATTTACTCACTTATAATTGGGCACTAGCCCAAAAGGCACATCCATGATCAAATTCTTGAGGTCATATTATTTAACAGAAGCTCAAAATATATGAATTATGCTTCCTGGCTGATGTCACATGTTCATTATAAATAGATACTTTCCTTCAGTGCTTTTGAAGACTTTGCCATTATTCTTCCAAAAGCTTCAGTATACCTTTCAAACTGACAAACAGGAAAGGAGAAGTTCTGGCCCTCCTTAATATATGACCGTTATAATGCCTGTGTTATTCTGATTCTAGATTCCATAAGCATTGGGTATTGTAGGACTGTATTATGTAGGATACAAGTTATGTGCCCCCTTGTCTTTATGTGTATCTTCTAGTTTCTGTTTCATTTTCCTCCTTACTCACTACCTGATTCCATTCCTGATTTTTGTTAAGGAAATACAAGCTACCAGACAAACAGCAGGTAATAGTGCTTGGTGAACAATGACTAGTATGAAAACAATAATTTTGTGTCACATCCTCTACGAGGATATTGCAGACATATATTCAAAGGGGCTGATGAGTTTATAATCTAGTTGGTCCACTGACTTCACCACTAAGTGGCATGATTCATGGTTTCTTCACTGGAGTCAAACCGTGAGTTAGGGGTATTGCTTTAAGTATGGAAATACAACTCCTAGGTGCCACATAGAGAAGTTTGAGTATACCAGCCACACCAAAGGTAAGGAGAGAAATAACTCTGAAATGATTTAAAGACATTTCCTTTTCCTACAAATCATTTTGTAGAAATCATAATTATCCTTGAGATAACTACTTATTAATATAGACAACTTAATCATAGTCACTGACCCATGTGTTGTTTTTTTAAAGGACAGTGAGTGTAATGACCCAAAACTGAATTTGACCAGTAGGTGATTTAACCTGAATGAAAATAAACCCAGCAGTGTTTATGAATCAAGGAATCTCCAGGGTTGATATGAAGTGGCACTCAGGACAAAAGGTCTTTTAACACTTACAATATACACTGTGAATTTTCTTTGCAGTTTATCTGATACAAAGGACTTGAAAAAAGGGCAAATTACACCCTGATGGATCTTGTGAGTCTTATTAAAATTACTTTCTGTTTTACTGTTACCTCCTAAGCCTTGAAAAACTGTTTTGTTTCACTGTTTTTTACACCCATCTCTTTCACCAAGCAATACATCATGTATCAGTTTGGCCCAATTATCATAATAGTTGTGATGTCCCTGACCTGCTACTTATATTTTGGTATGCTTATTAATTGCAAATACAGTATTCTTTGTATGATGAACTGTAGCTCCAAAAAGTACATAAAACCTTTATAGAAACAATTTCTCTCTTTTCCTTATAGGTTATTTTCTGTGTACCTGTTTTCCTGGCCTCCCTTTTCTTAAAAAAAAAAACATCTAGGGGGAAGATCATCTTCCTTAGGGCTTGTTATCTATGCCGTTTTGTTATTAGACTCTTCATTGGGTGGTGGCTCCATCCAGGTTCTGCTTCAACACACATAACTATATATCTTCTAATCATAGCCAAGCCAGGCCCAATTCTTTCTAGAATATTCTATGACTCTATCTCTACTTTGCCATTAGACTACTCTATTCTCTATCAACACATATACATTTGTAAGAAAAAAAATATAAAACTATGGTTGAGAATAAACAAAGTAGAAGAGGGATATCCAGTGCAGTGTGGAGTGTTAGGAAGATTCCTAGAGGCTAGGGAATCAAGGATGACTGCCAGGAGCAAGCAGAGAAGACCAGAAGACAAATGAATCCAAATCCCTAACAACAACAGGGTAGAGGTTCTTAAGGCTCAGCATGTCAGCAGTATAATTGGTGAGAAGATGATACAGAGAAATGTGGCTTAGAAATTAAGGAGAGGCCAACTCAAAAGGACTTGCCCTTTGAGTGTTGTCAGATAAGTACTACAGAAATATGACTCTCAGGGTAGCATTAGAAATTAGATTTTAGAAAAACAAGCTAGGAGTCTAGAAGACCAATCATGATGCTATTGAAGTAGGTCTCATGACAGAGACAGACTGAATTAGGATAATTAGATGTAAGGTTAGAGATAAGTAAATGGATTCAAGAAATAATTTAAAAGGTAAAACTGACATGAATTTTCAATTGGATGCAAGTTATAGGCAAAGGAATGTCTCAAAATGACATAATTATATAGGGGCTGAGTAATTAGGTAGACCCACAAAGAGACTACAGGTATTTCAGTTGAGCATGGAGCGCTGGTGAGTTGTTGCTGTATACTACTCTTAACCTAAAATAAAACAGTTGAAAACAGTTTGAATTGAGGGACTGTCTACAGTAGGCTGGCTTCTGGGGTGCTTTTAAACAGCTGCCCTGATAATTAATTCACATAGGAAGGCCCAGCCCAATAGTATCATCCTCTAGGCTGGGGCTCATGAACTACTTAAGACAGGAAACAGCTAAATGAGTGCAAAAAAATGAGGAGGGACAGCATATTCCTGCTTTGCTCTTGTGACTAGCTGCTCTGAGTCCCTCCCTTGACATCCCTGAAATGTGGGACTATGACTTGGAATTTTAAGTCGAATCAACCCTTTCTTCTCCTATGCTGCTTGTCTTTGAGGTGTTTTGTCACAGTGATAGAAATGAAACTATAACAGGTGGATGTTAGGATTCTTACTGAGATTTGCAGAGCAGAGAGCTTAACGTTCACAATGAGATGCCCAGTAGATCTTTATGTGTGTGGATATGGGAAACAGAATGGATAAACTGACTACAGTTTTGGTTTGGTACCTGTGAAAGTCATCTCATAAAAATTTGTACAGGACCATGGGTTGACCACGAATAAATATTCCCTATGAGTGGAAGAACAAAGGCAAAGATGTGAAGAACATAAACATATTGCTTGTAATTGGGTATGTGAGAATGTGGAATAGGCGATATATGACCTCCTAAGTACCTCATAATACAGACATTAATAGCATCTGTTACATGATAAATTAGTAGGACTGGAGAATAGCTTTAGAACAGTATGAGCTTGAGAATAGTGCTTACCCCAATGGTGAATGAGTTAAGGGAAAATCAGGTGTATCTGCTGAAGTTTGTACATAGAATAGCTCCTGCAGTTCCATGTGTTTTATGCTTGGTCCCCAGCTGGTGGCATTGTCTTAGAAGGCTATGGACATGTCAGGAGATAGGACCTACATAGAAGAGACAGATTGTGGAGAGCTGCGAGGTGCCTCGCCTTAATATGGCGTAGGCTTTTGCCTTCTGCCATCCCGACGGCGAGCGCTCTCTAAGATAAACAAGTCCTTATATGGCAAAAGGCTGTGCAAGGGTAACTGATGATCTGATCACGAGCAGTCCTGCTCTGATGCGGACCTATGAGGAGGTGACACCTGGCATGAGCTGATTGGCCCTTGAGTTGTACTTAAGCTTGACTCTTCCCTTCTTCGGGGCCATTCTCTGCCAAGCAATACTGCTGTAACTTCATTCCTGAGTAAACTGCCTTGAGAAGGAACCTGGTTGTCTTGAGTCTTATTCCTGCTGGTCAGGAAGGGCACGGACAAGTGGTGGCCAGTACGGGGAGAAAGTCCTCGGTACGTCAGACTTCAGAACTCCTGATCTACAGGGCGATCGATCGGTAAGTGTCCGGTAAATTAGGACCCGAGTGTAAAGGTTCTCAGGCTGAGACAAGTTTTTCAGTCCGCGGTAAAGCGGGGGAAGATTCTCAGGTTGTTGAGACAAGTTTTTCAGTCCGCGGTAAAGCGGGGGAAGGTTCTCAGGTTGTTGAGACAAGTTTTTCAGTCCGCGGTAAAGCGGGGGACATTCGGAGACCCTTTAAAAATGGGAAATTCTTCGTCATGTCCGATCAGGGTGGCTCAGAAAGGGCTGCTGAAAACAAAAGGAAGGGAGCTAATTCTTAAGTCTCTGGAAGGGAGCCAATACGCGAGGTTTATCATGGAAAAGAAAGCGAAAATATGGGTGCGTCACAGTCTCATCTGGTTTTCACCGCTCTTTAAGAGCTGTTAATATCAAAAGGAAACAAGTTAAAGAGTAAAACCTTGGAAACGTTTTTGTCAGAATGTGATACCGTAGCCCCCTGGTTTGCTGTATCAGGTCAACTAACCTCCCAATACCGTCCAATCCTTTTGACAATTGGCTCCTTTGTGGGGTCAATGGCAGCTGACGCCAATGGCCATGATTAATGGAGGAGCATTTGGTAATACTACTTTCAGTTGGAATACATCTGACCTTTTTGAAACTTCTAACAGGTGGTTCAGCTCGGATGCGAATGGAAATATCAGGGTTATGCATTACATCTGTGCCATATAACAATTTTACATGAGCTGCTAATTTGTCTAAGAGTCTTTCAGCTTATCTCCAGGGGAACTGGTCCGCAGAGTTTGAAGAGATCTGCACACCGCCATTGTTACACGCGTGGATGTATCTGCAGCTGAAGGCCTCGCCTCTTGGATTCAACAAGCTATGCATCATCTTAAGGAGTGGGCGGGTATCAGGGCTTTAGCTATGGCCCTTCTGATTATCAGCTTCCTCTGCCTTGTGTTCCTTCGGCACTTGGTCATATCCTGAAACAGAGACCATGCCCTAATTGCACAAGCCTTCTATGCTATTGAGGCTGGACAGTCCCCTCAGGCTTGGCTGGCGGCCTTTTAGTCCTGATCTTCGTCACGTTCGGGGTGCAATGGAAAGCACTGCACAGGAGGTACATTGTTTGCAGTTAATGGCTTCCTGGAGAGCACGTCTGATTGCATGTGGGCTGACACCCAAAATCCCACCTCCAGAAAAAGGTGTCGGTCGGGTCCAGAGCTAGACTGGGGCCGAGCCCCTCGCTGAGTTCTGTTGTACATCAGTGGCCAAACTTCAGGGCGAGTTCCGTACATGATCAAGGTGGATAACCTGGGTTATGGGCAGTCATACATCAGTGCCCTCTGGAGATCAGACCTCTACTCTCACCCGTTTTGTCCTGCTCTTACAAAATAAAACAGGAGGAACTGTGGAGAGCTGTGAGGTGCCAGGCCTTAATATGGCATAGGCTTCCGCCTTCTGCCATCCCGACGGCGAGCGCTCTCTAAGATAAACAAGTCCTTATATGGCAAAAGGCTGTGCAAGGGTAACTGGTGATCTGATCACGAGCAGTCCTGCTCTGACGCGGACCTATGAGGAGGTGACACCTGGCATGAGCTGATTGGCCCTTGAGTTGTACTTAAGCTTGGCCCTTCCCTTCTTCGGGGCCATTCCCACTGAGCTTAATCCTGAGTAAAGATCTCGAGAAGAAGTCTGGTTGTTGGTGTCTTATTTCCGCTGGACAGTGCGGCGCCGACAACAGATCAGTGAGGAAGTGCTATTATAAGACTCACGCTCTTGGCTCTTTGCTGGATGTGTCTCTGGTGGCTGTTAGATGTGAGGAGAACACTTATCTTCTGCCTTGGGCTCCACTAGCATTGTGTTCAGCCCAAGTGAATGAGGCCACTCAGTCATGGGTTGGACCTTCTTGAACAGTCAATCAAGTCAATCCTTGTTTCCTTGAGCAGCTTCTTTTAGGTATCGTCGTCACAGTTATACAAATCAACTTATGCAGTGTCTAATGGTGTAAAAGGTCTTACTAATGTTGAACATAGGCTCTCTTTGTGGTACTTATTGATGATAGACTGTAACATGGTCCAGTTTCTGCCCAAAGCATTTCGTTAACAATGAATCTTCGCTTATGCTAGGCAAAGCATGGCAAGGAGCTATAACGTGAGACAAATAATTTATAATGTATGGAATTGCTTCTGCCCTTTCACCAGCACTGTAGAATAACGTAGGCATCTTTGTCAATCTGGAGGTAAAACGAATGAGATTTAGAAAGAGTTAGTTTGATCAGTGTAACCCAGAATGTGTGTGTGTGTGTGTGTGTGTGTGTATGTGTGTGTGTGTCTGTGTGTGTGTGTGTGTGTGTGCGTTGAAGTCAATGAAGCAAATGACAAAACTGCATTGTTCTATACAAATAATGTTTGTGTTTGTTATTTGGAGGCTGTTTCCTGTGAGCAGCATTGGTCACCATTCTCTAGACAGAGGAGTATCTAAACCAAGCCTGGTGACATCAATGTAGTGTCACCAAGGGACTCCTGCCAAGGATGGGGTGGATTAAATAATCTCTAAGGCTTCTTCTAAATTTAAAATTCTGCGTATCCTCCCTTTTTAAAATGCTAATTGGTTTCTAAGTTTCACCTCATAATGTAAAATTCTAGAAGCATAAGAAATTTTAAGTAACTTAATTGCCATACTCACTTACTGCTAAAATGAAATACAAGTTAGTTTAGTAGGGGGTTGGGGGAGGGCGTGTGTTCACACACTCACAAAGCCAGAGATTTGACTTTTGCTCTTTATTGCAATTCTTAAACTAGCTACACTCGGCAATTCATTTGCATCAATAATTGAAAAGCCATCAGTCTACTCTTGTCTTGCACTCTTTGCTCTGCACACTAATGATATGCATGCTTGGCTATTGCCATAAAAATGCACCATAAATTTTTTAAAGATGATTCAACTACAGAGAATGAATCAATATGAACTACAGTGATAGCAAATGAGGGGCCATTTCTATTGCTACTTAAAAGCAGGTAGCACTCCTTGATGGGAGCCGTCACTGTCTCCAGCTGGAGTTTTAAAGCAATGATTTCATATTGTCTTCATTAAGAATTTGCTTAAGGAACTGTGTTTTCTCTGACACTTTGTAGGCCACTCATTATATTTCTTCACATTTGCATTTTCTGGTTTCTGCTGCTTCTAGTGGCTTTTACGTAAAAAGAACCCATTGTGCCTTGTGCCTACCATCAAGCTGAGCATAAAATATAGTGTCCATTCAACCACTCCTTTGACACTATCCTTTGTTTTTCCTTAACGGAATGGTGGTCTTATAAGCAGCACTTCCATTTATTAGAAGCCACGCATCTCAAAAGCAGTCTCAACTAAAGCCAATTTTAAGGCTGGTCAAGGCTCAGAAGGGCGATGTCAGAATTGAGTAACGTAAGCTGGGTTCAGCATATGTGACCATTTAATGTACTTTGTTGTCTAAACCTGGAGAAATCCTATCTGAAGGATACACATCAGCCCAAAACACAGAGAAGAGTCGGGGCAGGCAATCCACTTCTCACCTTCATTTAGGCCAGTCTCTTTAGAAGCTGTATTTCACAAATTATAACACAATCTGGGTAATGAAAGGTGTGTGACTCTCCTCTAGGCACCTTCCCTACACAGCTGTTACTAGATAGCATCTTTAGATGGACCATAGCCAAATGTGATCTAAGTCTGCACAGCACAGGGACCATGCATATCAAGACTGACCAGGGATGGGGTGGAGTTGCAACTATAGCTGGAAGTTGTAAGCCAAGATTTTCAGTTTTCTTTGTACTCAGCCCCACAGGAGAGCTTTGGCATATGCACACACAATATGCATGGAATATGCACACACAAACACACTGGGAGACTCCATGTTTGGAGGGCTAACGTCCCCGTTAGAGGTCTCCTCTAGAGGTAATTGAGTAGGACTCTAGCTTGTTTCTGGATTGTGTTCAATGGCTCACCTTAGCCGTGTGTGTGTGTGTGTGTGTGTGTGTGTGTGTGTGGTGTGTTTGTGTGTCCAGAAAGTTTATTATTAATCTGAGAATGCACTGTTTGTTTTCTTTGCTTTTAATTACTTTTCCCAGCCAGGGTTGCCAATGTAAAGTATAAATGTTCTCCTGGATACATGTAAATACCTATATTGCAAAGGCCTATTTGGAATATTAGTTTTATTTGCATAAATTTACAATCTACAGCATTTATAACATGCTATATTAGGTATAGAATATATTACTTATCCATCCTCCAACTATTTATCCTTAATTACAATAAATGCACACACTCATGCTTGCACACACACACACACACACACACACACACACACACACACACACACACACGTCATTGCACCCAACTACTTTGTACAGGTCCCTTATTGAAATTCCCTGCAATATGTGCTCAGGAATGGGAGTGATTAATTATAATTATAAAGCATATGCCCACTTAATTTCATGAAGGACCATGAGCATAATTTCCACAGTGTCTGAGGACCTTGATATAATCGATGTCCTAGAGTTCTAATCTAACCAAATCTTCCCCAGCATGTGGCACTATAGTATCTTTCCAATTTATCTGCCATGCTAAAGAGAGCTTCCTGCTATTACATTGTTGCTTATGTTGCATTTTTTTTTCTGATTTCTAAATGGTTTGAATGATTCATTGGAGAAATTTAATGACATCTCTCTGAGTTGATTTTTCTATTTTCCTTTTCAATTTCAAGCGCCACCTTCCCCCATCTCCATTTTTAGAAACAGCTGTTTGGAAAAGAGCACAAGATCAGTGGCAAAAGAAGGTGATTCTGGAGGCATGTGGCTTGATTCCTGTAGTCCCTGTTTACTGCGACATTAGGCAGGCTGCCTAAGCTCCTGTTCCTTTTCTTCCCTGTGAAAGAATAAGCTCTTAGTAAATGTTAAAAGCAGTAACACATTTATTATGAACACTGAACCACCAAAACCAATTCTTTGAAATGTTAACTGTCATTTGTTTGTGTTAAAGACCTTCTGAGCTCCACTTCCCTCCCTTATGCTACAAGTTTACAGCAAGCATAAAGGTAGGCAGTGACAGACTAAGTTCATCGGTTCATCTTTAAGACTTACTCTCATTTATGTGTCTTCAGGAATAGACGCATGTATGTGCAGAAGCCTGCCGAGGACAGAAGAGGATGTTGGATGACCTGGGACTAGACTTACAGTCTGGCACGAGCCCACAGAGGTGAGTGCTATAAACTGAATTCTGGACCTGTGGGAGGACAGTGAGTACTCCTTGTGCAGAGCCATGACTTTGGCTCCAAGGGTCATCATTATTTAAAACTTATTGCATGCATATAACCACTGTATAAAACAACATTTAAACCGTTCTCATGTCCATTGTAGCCCTTTCCCCTTATTTTCTGTACAGCTAACAATGAAGCAATAGTTTTTTCAGGAACCACACAGTTGTCCTTCCCAATCTTGAGCTTCACATGCATTGCATTATACAGTGTTTACCCTTTTTTGTATTTGATTTCTTTGGCTCAATAGGCTGTTTTTTAATTCATTCATAAGTTGCCATTATCAGTAATTCACTCTTGTACACCTTTAGCATTCAATCATATTAATGCACTACAAATGCTCAGGCATTCTCCTGTTGAGAGTGTTTGGGTTATATTTAGCTTGGTGACATTTTGGATACTGATGCTAAGAAGGTATTTTGTGAGAAGTGTGCATATGAGCTTGTGGACAAAGTCATAGAGGTATAGTAGCTAGCTAGGAGAATTTACAAGTAACTGCTAATGGTCCTTCAACATGCCTGTGCCATAGTCATGCTTATCAATACAGTGATGATACTTAATTTTATTGTCTTGTCAATAATGGGTTTTACTCATTTATTTCCTCGTACTTCCACTACACACAGTGGAAAAGTGTTTCTCTGTGGTTGTGATTATGTTTCTAAATTGTTTGACGTAGTATCTCATGTAGAGCCAGCTAGCCAACAACTCACTAGGTAGCTAGGAGTGACCTTCATCTCTTCATCTGCCTGCTTCTACTTCCTGAGCTCTGGAATCAGAGCCAGACCATGTGTTTTAAATCCCAATCCCATGACTTTCCACAGGCTAGGCAAATATTCTGCCAGCTAAGCTACATTGTCAGACCTGTGGTTCATTCTTTGATGACTGATTCTCTGTAAAAGTGTTTCTTGCTGCCTCATGCTTATTTGTGGAATATTAAAATACCTTTTAAATTTTTATTTCTATTTATTACCTTTTCTTCTTCTTCGTTCCCTCTTTCCCTTTGGTATTGATCACCCTTTACCTTTCATCACCAAGAGATTTCTAGTTCTTTAAGTGCTTACATAAAATACTTAACATATGTCTATATTATATAATAAGTGTTTCAATATGTAGGTTGATTTTTCATTTTCAATCATTGCCTTTTAGAAAGGAGAAAATTAAAGCAAATACTTCATTCTTTTTTTTTTTTTAAATGCTTCTTGACTTTCTGGTATATTTTTTTTTATTTTTTTTTTATTTTTATTTATTTATTTATTTTTTTAATACATTTTTATTAATTTATACATATTACATCTCAGTTGTTAGCCCATCCCATGTATCCTCTCATCCCTCCCTTCCTCCCACTTCCCCCCCCTACTCCCCTTCCCTATGTCTGTGTCTGAGGGGGATCTCCTCCCCCTGAATATGCTCATACGGTAGCAAGTCTCTCCTTGGTGACCTATTATCTTTCCTCTGAGTGCCACCAGGCATCTCCATCCAAGGGACATGATCAAATATGGGGCACTTTCTGGTATATTTTTTAAAGTGCGTTTTCTAAAATATTCTAATGTCATGATCACATTCCCTGGACTATAGTTTTTAAGTAATTACTGTTCTAATATTTATGTTGAGGATATTGATATTTATAATTCATCTTAAATACATTTAGTATTTGTAATCATTTAGAGGCCAACATTTATTAGTTATAAGCAGAATTCTATAGATTTCAACATGCTTCAAAATTTTTAAATGATTTTTCCCCTTTCTTGCTTAGCTGTTTTGAAACTTGGCAAAAACTAACTAAATGAATATTTATAGATAACTGCAAATTCTCATCATCCCTTCTACACTGTCATTGTCACTAGGATATTATTGTTTAAAATCAGGTAATATAAACTCTCCAATTTAGATCTTTTTATTTTTTCAAATTATTCTTGGGTACTTCAGATAATATGCTTTTCCCTATAAAGCTTATAATCAGCTTAACAGGTTCTTCAGGAACAGCAACAAAAACCTAGTGGAGCTTAACTGCAATTGGAATTTATTTATAGAAAACTGCATGAGAATTGACATCTTAACAATTCTCAATCTTCCAATCCATATACATGACATATCTTTCTACCTACTGAAATCTTTAGGTGTTCCTATCAGTATTAGGTAATTTTCAATTTTGAGGTCTTACGTGTCTTTCATCTGGTTCATTAATCTGCTTCTAAGTGTTTGAGGAAGTATTAATATACAAACTACAATCAAATTTATAAGAAGTTGGTCGTTTTTGCAGATGTTTCAGACTTGTGATGCATTTATATCCCAGTTGGTCGATGATTTGTAGAAGATGTCATAAATTTAAAAGGTACTTAATTTACCAAGCATTACAATTTAGCAACAGAAAACGAGAGAGGTTGGATGAGTTTCCCACTGACTGGTACCCAGGGCTTACTGTGGGTGGGCAGTACTCTAAAACATCTTCTAGCACATTGCTAGGCTAGGAAAAGTGCCCGTTTCTAACAAACACATCTTTTTTTTTTCAATGAATGAGTTTATTTAACCACTTTACAGCCTGATCTCAGCCTCACTTGCCACCCCTCCTCCCTTCTCCCCTCCCTTTCTTCTCAGAGAAGGGAAGCTCCTACCCCCTAGGTAAGAACCCTCCCTGGCACCTCAAGTCACAGCAGGACCAAGTACATCCCCTCTCACTGAGGCCAGACAAGGCAGCTCAGCTAGGGAAAGAGGATCCAAAGGCAGGCAACAGTGCTTGTAATTTTTGTATGACCACCACGTCAGGAAATTAAGTCAGGGATTGTCTCTTCAAAGAAGTACAATTAATTTTTTGTGCACTGACCATGTATTCTACCTTGCTAAATTCAATTATATATCCTAGAATATTATTGTGTATTTAATATTTTGTGCATACAGAACAAATTATCATTGAAGAATGATGGTTGGGTTCTTCTTAGGCTCATTTCTGCCTCTTGTTCCCTTCCCTTGCTTTAATGCACAGCACTCACAGTGTGATACTCAGAGGGAGAAATAAGACAAGGGAACAACTTTTCTCAAACTGAGTGAAGTCCATTGAATCATTTAGCACCAGTAATTATTATAATAAATTTATTTTTTATACCTAACATACATCAAAATTGAGTACTTTTCTGTTTTACTTTGATCTATAGTTTGAGGTGAGCTTTTAAACAAGCAGTCCTAAAAGTGAGTATCATTATACAGACTGAACAGGTTCTATTCCAGCATTTGCATGCATATACATATACACCTGCAACAAAACTTAGTGGAAAAACATCTATCTGTATATTTATAGGAAAGTGGGAAGGGGCATATAAGAGGATTTAGAGAAAGGAAAAGGATGGGAAAATGTTGTAATTTTCATATAATCTATAAGAAAGAAAAAACAAACAGTATATAATGTGTTTTGTGTGTTATCTATTCTTGCTTACTGTATTTTGATGGTACCCTCATGGTGTATAATATATACTTGTACTTTATTGCCTTTTATGTTTTTTAATGGGAGAGAGAGAGGAAAGTTTACACAGAGAGAGTCAGAGACAGAGTCAGAAATACAGGGACAGAAAGATAGAGAAATCATGCCTTTGGATTGCTTGTTTCATTGTTTTTGCTTCTGTGGATATGCCGCTGTACATGCATATCTATTACTATGAGCATTTGTTTCTAATTATGTTATAGAAATGCCTACAATTATGTTTATAGGACAATTATATCCTAATTTTTAAAGAACCTTCAATTTTTCTGTACACTTTTGAGACCATATTGTAGTTGCATCCAGAATTTGAAAAGTCTGATTTTTACTATTAACTGGACAATACTTGCTACTTCCCCTCCCTAAAATAGACAAAACTGAACACACATAAACAGCTAAACTGAATAATAATGAAGACATTTCTACCAGTCTGACAAGAATAAAAAACAATGGGAGGGGGAAAATTGTAAATATAGAGGAATATCAATGACTTCTTAGCTCCATCCTACTTGCCTCTGATCTTTCAGTCAGTCCCTATGCCAGAACCACAGTATTTGGATAACTGTAATTGTCAAGTTGGTGTCAGAACTGAGAAGATGAATCCTTCAAGGTTGTTCTTACTTGCATTGTTTGGCTTTTTAAGAATTATGTTTTCCATTCTTAAAATTGATTACTGGAATTTTGATACTTAGTTTTCACTGAATTGGCCAATGACCTTGGGTAACATTGACATCTTAACACTGACACCCCAACACTTCGTGAATGTAGGATGTCTTTGGAATTGTTCTAGGCTGTTTTTCAGTATGTTTTACCAATGTTCTGTAATTTCAATGTAACATCCCTTGCTTATGTTTTTTCTCTCAAGTGCTATTGGGTTGGAGTTGATCTCAGTGAGGGAAACCATCAGTTTCACACTGCCCAGTACAGTCCTACCATTGCCTTTTCATAAATCCCACTTGCCAAATTTAAGGAGTTCCATCCTCTCCTGTTTAGTCAGTACTATGTTGAAAAAGGGTTTTAGCTTACCTAACACTTGGTTCCATCAATTAAGATGACCAGACTGTGAGCAATTATATCAAAATGATTGGTCCCTTAGAGAAAACCAGCCACTCCAGAATTCTTCAGATAAATCTCACTTGGTCATAGTGTGTAAAATACTTTTAATTTATTTTATTTGTTAGTATTTTGTTAAAGATTCTTTGTTCATCATGGATAGTGGTGTATTGTTTGTCATATTGCTTTTCTGGTGGCTCTCTCTGGCTTTGTACCATATGATCCTAGTTTGATTAAATGATTTCAGAAAGGTTTCTTCTATTTGTACCATTTACAAGATTTTTAGGAGTGATGCTAATTTTTGTAAGTGTTGGATATTAAGGATTATAGATTCAAACCCTTCGTTTTTTTTTCTTGAATCATTTTCGACAATTTGTTTCCTGTAATTTAATTTCCAGTGTGCTGTCGAATGTACTTTTGTATAGTTGCCTATAATATTTCACCTTTTTTTTTTTTTGCCTTTCTGTCAGGTTGATAGTAAAGTCCCCATTCTCATGTTTCATTTTAGGTGTGTGTGGTCATGGAGGGAGAAGAGAGACACTATGTTTATTTGCTTGAGGAAGCCCTGCATAATGATTTGCCAGTTTTATGACATGGAATCACTTGTGGATTCCATTGACTTTTCTCTTTTCTCTGGAAAACATTGGGAGAAGGAGTTTGACTGAATTCAGTCTTTCAAATATCTGATTGGGAAATTTTTATTTTATTTTATTTTATTTTATTTTATTTTATTAATTTATTCATATTACATCTCAATGGTTATCCCCTCCCTTTTATCCTCCCATTCCTCTCTCCCTCCCATTTTCCCCTTACTCCCCTCCCCTATTGCTGTGACTGAGGGGGACCTCCTCCCCCTGTATATGCTCATAGGGTATCATATCTCTTCTTGGTAGCCTGCTATTCTTCCTCTGAATGCCCGCAGGTTTCCCCATTCAGGGAACGTGGTCAAATATGAGGCACGAGAGTACGTGTGTAAGTCAGACCCCACTCTCCACTCAACTGTGGAGAATGTCCTGTCCATTGGCTAGATGTTTAGTTCATCTCTGCTTTCAAATTCTTGGTAGCCATATTTAGACTTTGTCTTTAGAGAGTCTTAGAGTTTAAAGTATAGAGATTAGTAGGAGATCTTTTTATCGCTCAGAAACGAGTCGCCATTTTTCTGAGTGCTGGAGTCTAATTTATAATTGGGTTTTGAAGGTTCTGCTGAGAAATTATTTATGCCTTTGCTTCTCCTTTGCATCATGGTTTTTGAGGTCCTAGAGGTCTCTCTCCTTTTTGCTCTCTCCTATTCAAACTTTCACAAGAGGTTTATAATGCACCCATAAAAAGAAGTCTCTCTTGGTACTCCTGTGTAATATATGACTCTATTGGCATAATACTCACTTTTTATTGTATATTAGAATTAGACTACAAGTTGCAGCTTGGGCTCTGTCTGACCTTTTGCCAGCGCACACACATAATCTATACATTTGCAGAAAGAATTTTCTTAACTGCTTCAGACTCCAATGAATATAATCTCATAACTCTCTCTCTCTCTCTCTCTCTCTCTCTCTCTCTCTCTCTCTCTCTCTCTCTCTCTCTCGTTTAGAGTACCCTTCAGTTCTCTATCTCCTAGCAAGAGCTCATAATATTTTGAAATTGTTTACTCTGTCTGATGGTGTTCTAATGGGTTAGCTGGTTCTCTGTTAAATAGGAGCATGGTCTCTTCCAAATATCTCCATTGTGTTTCTATTTGTTATTCACATATATGAATATATATTCATTTTTAAGACAAAAGTGTATAGACTGAGATATACCTTTCTTTGAGGTTTCAGAAATTCTTTTTAGAATACACAAAGAAAAATTCTAGTAGACTAAGTCTGAGCATGAAACCTTGTTTATATTAGAGATAAGACCAAAGGTTATTCTGATATGTGAATATGCTTAAAAGTCTACAAACCATTATCTCCTTCTACAAAATCTCCTTCTGGGTTATGATCCGTCAGAGTCCTCACATCTGACACATTTATTTTCTGACTGCTGTATCCACTACATATGTCTCCTCATACATGGAAATAGTCTATAATTCCTGATGACATCTATAGCATATGTTGCATGAGGCTACACTTGGGTGTGGGCATAAGGATGTGTATATAGAATGCAGTTAGAAATTACACTGGTTTAAGAAAACGACAGTAAGGCTGGTTCTCTGCTCTCTGTGTGAGCAGAAAAAAGACATCTGTAAATCCTCATTCATGCCATATGAAGAATGGGATAGAATAATAATTCATAGGGATTCTGTAGCCAACAAAAAGCATTGTCTATGCAAAGACATTCATGTCTCAGTCAGTCTCAGAGCTATTCCCATATAGTGGGATTAGCAATTTAAGTTACCTGCTTGTTCTGCAGTTTATATTCTTCACATCACAACTGTATTCCCTCTCCCTCATCCCCTCTGATCCCCCTCCCTCCCTCATTCCCTCTCCCCCCCCTTTCCTAATCTTCAGAATGGAGAGCTCTCCTCCCCTAACGTATGACCTAGACCTCCTGTTCAGATGTAGTGGACAGGCAGCACAGTCCCCTTGTGGGGCCCACAATTTGGGGAATAGGGGTTAACTCTGACATGGACTCTGGTGACCACTCGTTGGTCACTTCACCCTGGTGTGGCAGCCTTGCCAGGACACAGAGGAAGAGGATGCAGACAGTCCAGATGAGACTTAATGGGCTGAGGTCGGAGAGTAGGGAAGGGGAGCTAGGGGAGGGGGAAGATAAAGGAGGGATGGCGAGATGAGGAGGAGACAAGTGAGTGGGCTCCAACTGGGATGTAAAGTGAACAAATGAAAATTTAAAAGAAAAGAAAAGAATTACACAATGGAATGCTACTCAGCTATTAAAAACAAGGAATTTACCGAAATTTGTGGACAAATGGCTTGAACTAGAAATGATCATAATGAGTGAGTTAACCCAGAAGCAGAAAGACCCAAATGGTATATACTCACTTATATCTGCATATTAGCCCAAGGGGCATGTCCCAGGAAAGTATTCACTTATCAAGAAAGTGGGATAAAGGGGAGGACATCCTATTGGGACTCTAGGTGAGAGAAATATGGGAGAATGGGGAAACAGAAGGATCCAGAGGGTCCTAGAGACCTACAAGAAGAACATAATGACAGGTGGATCTGGGCCCAGGGGTCCTGCTCAATCTATGGCACTGGCCAAAGATTATACATGCAGTAAACATTGAACCCCTCTACAGATCTATCCAATGGACTGAACAGTTGAGTGGAGAGTGGGGTCTGACTTTCACATGAACTCTGGTGCCCCATATTTGACCACATCCCCTTGATGAGGAGGCCTGGTGGCACTCAGAGGAAGGATAGCAGGTTACCAAGAAGAGACTTGATACCCTATGAACATATTAAGGGGGAAGAGGTCCCCCTCAGTCACAGTCATAGGGGAGGGGAGTAGGGGAAAAGCAGGAGGGAGGGAGGAATGGGAGTATACAAGGGATGGAATAACTATTGAGATATAATATAAATGAATTAATTAAAAAAAGTTTAAGAAAAGAGATAAAAAAAGAAAACAACAGTAAAAGGTTATCATCATCTAGGGGTACTAGACTAAGTTTATAATACTAGACCTGGATTCCCTCCTGCAGAGCAGAGCATAAGTCCAGTTAGACGTCTGTTAGTTACCCCAGGATGTAAGTGCCACTACTGCACCTTTCAAGATACTCTACCATTCTGGACATTGTTGTGGTTTGTAGGTGTTATAATTGGGTAATATGATTTAATTACTGTGCTTTCAGTAGTCAGGGAGTGGGCTTCCATGCCAGACTCATTTTAATTCCTCCAAGTCATATGTCTGAGGTATTGTGGTGGTTTCAGCAATAGGGTCTTGCCTTTACTTTCTTGGAGGAACCCAAGTGTAATGACAGTACTCACATTGTTTTGGAATATTCTTGGGTTCTCTTTTTTTTAAATAATAATATATCATAAATTTTTATTTTTTAACAGTCCTTTAGTATGCATATGAGTTTACCATCTATTAAAGATGAAGCTTATATATGAACTAATAAGATGGATGGTTCTTTTTTTACATGAAGCTTTAAATCTTGGTTGAACATTTGGTACTGCATAGTGTATCTTCAGTGTTTTTGGATATATTTAAGTAGTTCTGGTTGGTTTCATAAGGCAGTGTCTTAGGTTTAAGCTGTCTTTAAATTCACTGTTTCTGAGGCTGTGCCCATTCTCTTATTGGTTCTATGTGGAACCAAAAATAGAATTTTTAAAATACAATAGATTATTGAGTGTGAAATTGAACTAAGTTGCTGATAAATAGAATTAGTTTTCTTTTTTTTCTCTCCTTTATTAATTTATTCTTGTTACATCTCAATGGTTATCCCATCCCTTGTATCCTCCCATTCTTCCCTCCCTCCCATTTTCCCCTTATTCCCCTCCCCTATGACTGTTCCTGAGGGGGATTACCTCCCCCTGTATATGTTCATAGGGTATCAAGTCTTTTCTTGGTAACCTGCTGTCCTTCCTCTGAGTGCCACCAGGTCTCCTCCTCCAGGGGACATGGTCAAAATTGAGGCACCAGAGTATGTGAGAAAGTAATATCCCACTCTCCACTCTACTGTGGAGAGTGTTCTGTCCATTGGCTAGATCTGGGTAGGGGTTTAAGGTTTACTACCTGTATTGTCCTTGGCTGGTGCCTTAGTTTGAGCGGGACCCTTGTGCCCAAACCTGCCTATCATAATATTCTTGGGTTCTCTTAGCTAACAATTTGAGCAGAGGTTCCCCATGTATACTACTGTGTTTTTGTTAGAGAATTTATGCGGTTTTTTTTTTTGCATTATCACCTCAAGTGGCACTGAGTGTGTGTGTGTGTGTGAGTGTGTGTGTGTGTGTGTGTGTGTGTGTGTGTGTGTGTATGTATGGATGTGTGTGTGCAGGCAGATGGGCATCCATGCAGTAACTTTAAGTTAACATGGAATAATATCTCCTGTGACCTTTTCCAACATTCTTAGATGTACTTGTCCCTCCCCCTCATGTATATTTTTATTCTGTATTACTCCTCTCTCCCTTGATCCAGTTAAATTCTCTCCGTTCTCTCCATCTTCTCCCCATACCTCCTTTCTCAGCACATATGTCCTTCTATTCCGTTCTCTAGAGGCTCCCAACCCAGTCTCCATTTCTTTACTGGTATGCCTCTCAGTCAGTTCTCATCAAATATACTTTGCACAAGATGTGTCTACCATTAGAGATGCATACCTCTTCTCAAAATGCACAGCATAACAGACCATGTAGTGCCCAGTCCCAATTGATACACAACACAACTACACATGTGTTTCATGAAACATCATGGCAGAGGCAGAAGAAAGAGTGTAAGGGACACAAGACCAGGAATCTCCTAGGAAATCACACACACACACACACACACACACACACACACACACACACACACGCACGCACGCACACATAAAACAAAATACCATTTGACATGCCAATCTGGATAGAGGAAATCTCACATGGACCCATCCCTGGATGGAAAGCTAAAGTAATGGCTGTTGAGAGAATCATTGTACATTGATAAGACTCTGATGGGTTATCTCACAGTCAGCTCTAGAAACATATACATACAAACATCAATAAATGGGCACAACAAGTTGTATGTGTTTGTAACAATAATGCTTAAACAATAAGAGACCATGAATTTTAGAGAGAATGGAGAGTAAGAGGAATTGAGGTGAAAATAGGATGGGGAAGATATAAAATACAGTGTTCATGTAATAAGTCCCAGCAGAACACTGATGAGAGCATGATAAATATCTCAAAAAAAGGAGAAGTCTAGGGAGGATGACAATAGGGTAGACACTGAAGCATAATTAGAAAATGGGAGAAAGAGTGACAGAAACACAGGGAATAAAAGAGTAGACAGAAAACCCTGGCACGTTCCCACAGAGCAGAGTCTGGGATGTAGAACTTGGAACTCAGAGCTTATGTATGTTCAGTTTCGACTATGGAGAAAGACAGCCAGTGAAGGAACAGAGGAGGCTGGCCCTGTTCCTGTAAGTTATTTCTGGATGCATTATTCATATTTGATAAATCATTTAGATGTAGATACTTTATTAGCTTATAAAGCACATTATATGGTTTTAAATTGTTAATACAGGCTGTTGTGATGCATATTGTACCTCCGAAAAGCCATGCATCACTTTAATTCATAGCCTCATTATAAAGCTTGTTACAAAGTGCTGCATTATTATATGAAGGATAGCAGGGTAGCATTTCTGCAAGGAAACTGGATGTTTTATTTACATCATCAGTGGCTTGGATTAGCCCGCTCAGAAATATACTGGAAGATGCAACCAGATCAGACCTTAAAATTCTTGAGAATAAAGGCATTCTTGCTTGATAGCTCTTATGAAGACCTGGAATATGAGTCTAATCTGGTTGCATGGAAATTGCCCCATGATTCTTGCTTGAGAGCTCATTTGGATGGTGACCTCAAACAGACTGACTAGTCTACGTTTCAGAAACATTGTAACAAATGTTGTTATAAGAATAGGCTTAGTTTTTCACTTATTACAAGACAGATGGGTGATTAGAAATAAAATAGCAGTAAGAGCTTCTCCATGGCATCATGGAGTTTAGTAATACTTCCAATAAGGTAGAGAAATAGAGTACTTGAGGCTTATAATTATCTAATTTGTGGTAAATAAAGGGTAAGGAATGGGAAAGTTAAGCAAATATCTGAGTCTAAATCACTTGTGCACCTTTCTAATCAAATATGTCTTCTTCTGAGAGGTCACCTTGACCTCAAGTTCATGTCACCTAAGCCTGAATGTGTGTTCACTCAGTAAGTGCATGTCCTTGGCGGATCACTAATTCCCAAGGGGTCTCAGTCTTCCCAACTACACGATAAGAATAATTGACACGTTCCTAAGAATATTAAATGAACAAATGCATGGCCAATAGTTGGAAACAGTGAAGTGGCTCAATAAACTCTTGTTACCACAACTACTCAGCACTTGAAGAAGAGAGGTAGAGGTGCTTCTCAAGATCATATAAAACATTCACAGGTAGCGTTAACCATTATAAAGCAACTGTGGTGTAATTACACTTTGCTGCAATGAAAAAGCTTTTTGTATCAAGTATAATCCAACTGAGAACTCTTTGCTTTGTTATCTTTGGTTTTATGAATTATACAATGTGCAATTTTCTGGACCATAAAATAGTACCTTTTTATTCAAAGTCAGTTGTCAGTACACATGATTAAAAAATGATCTGGGAGTGATTGTGGTTATATGAGGGGAGGCTTTGAAGAGCAATGAATTCTTGACCTAAGCCCAAAACCTGCACAACCAGTCAGCTCTCAGCTTGGAAGAAGCGGGGTATCAGGACTCACCTCCATCCCTAACTGAGGAGCAAATGAAAGTTGATGGCGTCTTGGGAAAAGAGGGGGTCAGTTTTCTTTAAGGGTGTGGCCCTGGTAGATTATCATGGTCCTCTGAATGCCCTCACACACATGAATATATGTGCCCAAAACTTTTGACTTGGTGAATTATTAAAACAAAAAGACTTGAATTTGTATGGGCATAAAAGTGTAGCTGGTGAGTCTGGGAAGAGTTTACAGGAGGCGTGAGGCTGAATATGATCCAAAAGTATTGTGTAAAAAATCTCAAAAACTTTTAAAATATAGTAAATAAAACTTCGGGCTGATGCGTTTCCATGCACATGGGGAAGGGACTCTCACTCCAGTAGAGGAGCTATAGTAATTGGTGACTCCTGGAGGGCACAGTGTGGATTTGCTTTGTAAGCAACCCCCAAAAAACGCTGCAAATGTTCCAGCGATGGTCCCGCTGTTCATGCACACTGGCATCACTGAGTAGACTCAGTGGGTTAAAAACAAGGCACACACATTTTGGAGTTGGAGGGGAAGCAGAGCAGTGGGTTTGAACAAAATAGATTAACGGTAATTTTTTAAAGGTTTGAAAAAGAATGCAGCCCGACGAACTGATTACTAAAGGCTGCTTCCTCATAGCCTCCCATTGGAAAGCCATGAATCAACATACGTAAAGTGAGTTACACTAAGGCTAGATTGGAGGCAAGACATACCACAAACTATCTACATGTTTGTCCATTGCAATGGCTATATCATAATCTGGACTGTAAGTTAGGTTTCTCTCTATTTTCTTGACATAGCAACAATCCCAAAGTTAAGTGGGAAACAATAGTCTCATGTTGACACTGCTTTCTATGTGTAGAAAACTACATTCATCTGTGAGGTTTTTTTTTCTTTTAGGAAATATTTGCTACTAAGGGAGTCTAGGGACACCGAAAAAAAACATGTGGAGAGGACAGATCAGCATGACCTGATTGAAATTACCAGCTTTGAGTCCAAAGGTGTTTCTTTCATGTCTATGAAGAATGTACTGCGCCCGTTGCACTTCCACTTTAGTTAATTTAGAGAACGATGGCATGCAGATGGCTATATCCCAGATCACCTGCGTACTGTGACTTTAGTCTTTGCTGGAAATATTTTTTTTCATAATTTAAAGAGCACTTTTCACCATGTTGGAAAAAGAAAAAAATAAAAAAATAAATAAAAAAGAAGACAAATTTCACATATTTCAGCTAATGAGATTGGGTGTTAGTGAGTCATTTACATCAAAAATAAGCACAGGAGGGCTAAGAAGGATCTGTAGAAATCCCTCTTTTTAGATGACGTCTGTTCTAACAGACCAAAGAAGCAATTTCATCTGGCACTCATTGATTTCTGAATGCATGAGATAAAGAGAAAGATGGAGCCCAACCATGCCCCCAGAAAGAGAGCTGTGAATATTGGCTGACTCTCTTCTCACTTTCTGTTTACACAAGTAGCACCTGCGTGCCATTCCTCTGATTCCAAAACCCTGACATTTTTACTAAATTAGGAAGTGGAGGAGGGAGTGTTCCTCCTTGAATTACTTGCCTTCAGGTTAGGCCAGAAAGCAGAAGAGCTTGTGATGTTTTAATTGGCAAGCAGAAACTCATGTGTGCAGAAGGGATCTCGGCCATTCATCAACAGTATCAAACTGGTCAGTAGGTACAGGATTGAATTCTCATTCTAAAATACCTGGATATGTGCACATCCGTTAGCAGCTCCAATTTCAAGGTTCTAGTCACATCAGTTTCTAGAAAATGATTTCCAAGGGCATCTTGGAAGGGATGTAAACTCTTCTACACAGGTTTTCAACTCAGGACTTTTTAGCCCCATTTCTGTCTCAAAGCCTGCAACCTGGTGAGCCTACATGCTGCCTCCTGCTCTCTTGTTCAGGTTACTTGCTGCCAAAGGGAAAAATAGGACATGTTATGTCTTTTTAGTATGTATGTACGTATGTATGTATCCATTTATTTTGGTGTTTAGAGACAGAGATTCTCTGTTTAGCTCTGGTTGTCTCCAACTCACTCTGTAGACCAGGATGGCCTCAAACTCAGAGCTCCGCCTTCCTCTGCTTCCTCAGTGCTGGGATTGAAGCTATGGCCACCACTGCCCAGCTATTTATTTCTGGTTCTGGTTGTTGTTTTTTGTTTTGTTTTGTTTTACATTATAATTATATCATTTCGCTCTTCTCTTTTCTACCTTCAAACTCTTCTTTGTATGATTTCCTCCTCCATTTTAAACTTATGGACATTTTTTTAATAATTCATGTGATACACACACTTATATGTACTATTCTTCACACTCACTATAAAATTTAAACAAAGCATATATATTTAAGAATTATATAATTACTATAGAAAAAAACGAGAAAACAAAAGGGTTAAAAAGTAACATAAAACACATGTGCATGTTTTCAAGTATACACAGTGTATACTTATAACACATGAATATGCAATCCCTTACATTGATATTCTTGATGGGGAGAGTCCAGTGGCCCATCAGGCAGGGTTTCATTAGGACCAAGTTTTCCTCCACCACATATTCCTACTTCATGCTTTAGCATCACTCTGTAGCCGGTAATAGTACCGTGGGGAACTGTTTTATTCCTGTCCAGTTTCCTGTCTTTCTGGTCCCTTCTAACCCAGTATGAGAAGTACTCAGGGGTGCCTTGCTGGTTAGTTTTGAAATGATAACTACCTACAACCTACAATCACCTGGAAAGAGACCCTCAGTTGGGAAGTGCTTTAGCATCAGGTTGACCAGTGGGTACATCTGTGGGGGATGGTATTGACTGTTAATTGGTGTATGAAGACTCAGCCCATGGCAGTTAACATCACTGCCTACACATGGAAAAAAAGACAAGCAAAAGCTAGCAGAGACCAGCATTGAGGATCCATCCATCTGTTTTCTCATGACTGTGAATGTTATATAACTAAGGGCATGAGTCCTGCCACGTCTCCCTCAGCATCACAGACAGAATCCTACAATTACAAGCCAAATATGACCCCTTCTTCCTATAAAGTGCTTCCTTTTGGTCAGGGTGTTCAACGCAGCAATAAAAATGAAACTATAACAGGGCTCACACAAGGTTATGTAGAGCTGGGCCGAGGTGGTGCATGCCTGTAATCCCAGTATTCGGGAGGCAAAGGCAGATGGATCCCTGTGAGTTCAAGGCCAGCAAATCTAGGACAGCCAAGGCTATATAGAAAAATCCTGTCTCAAAATCAAAACAAACAAACAAAGTTCTATAGAATTCTGAACTGTTTGTGGTCTAAAGCACATTATATCATTATGATCACTGAAAGCATTCAATAGTTGCCAAATATAAAATTAATAAGTAACTATTTGTAAATTTGAGCCCCAAGGCAAACCCATAAAAAAAGCATTTGTCTGTTTTTTAACTTTGATTTTATAGACTGGTCTGTTTGATTTATGAGTCATATGTACCATCACAGACCATCACACTCTCTGTCTTTTCATGGCTTTCAGACCATTGCCCTGGATGGCCAAGCTTGGTAGCATCCTGTTGTAGGCATGGGCATAACTGAAGAGAGCAGAGAACTAAAGCATCCCTTCATCCCTTCTGTGTCTTACCACCCATAGTCCAACAGGCTCTTAGGCTCACCCTCTACCTGTCTTCTGATCCTGTCACCAGACAGCAGCTAGGATCACTTTGTGCCCTGTCACATGACCCACTGCTGCTTTCACTACCTGTGCTTGCTGTGCACTTAAATGCTTGAGGCACCATTTACTTTTGGAGTTGCAGCTGATGTATACTGGCTGACAGATGGCCACAAACTGCCAGCAAAACAGGTGCTTTTTCCTCATTTACACACATGCTCCATTTCAACTGTGGGAGTGTGAGTAACCTGGTTTGACTGGACAGTTTCAGGGAGGGACCAAATGCAGTAGTCTGACATTGCTTCCTGTAGACCAACTTCTTTTTCTCTTTGATCCGTCTGAATGTTCTATGGTAATTATTCCAAATAGATGTTCCATGTAATTATTAGAGGCAAATGTGCATATTATTTTTGACAGATAACTTGCTTCAGTATTTTAGTCAAATCTAAACAAGAAACTTCTTGGCAGGAAAATAAAACCTGTATTGTGTTTGTCATGTCCATAGTTTTTTTTAAAAAATATTTCTATATATTAGTTCTAACTCAACAAATGGAAAATAAAAGTATACTGTTTGTCACACTCTCCACCTCTTTTGATAATTGACTATACTACCATGACCATGTTTTTCTCCCTTATCTATATTATTGCTAGGGATCATACCTTCCCTATTTTTTTTTTTAATAAACATTCAGATAGGACCCAACCATCTTCTGCTAGCAGGGCTGTACACACTCTCTCTCCACTCTTATAAACACGGTTTGCATTATTTTGTACATTTGAAGAGTTTCTTGTTTTCTTTAAGATAAATTTCATGAAATGGAATATTTTGGTAGAACCCAAGTAAGTTTAGTGGTATTACAAAACAGAACCACAGTGTTGCTTTTATCCTCATCACAGAAGCATTTGTGCATGCTTTTAATCCCAGCACTTGGGAGGCAAAGGCAAGTGGATCACTGTGAGTTTGAGGCCAGCCTGGTCTACAAAGTGAGTCCAGGACAGGCAAGGCTACATAGAGAAACTCTGTCTCAAAAACAAAAACACAAACAAAAGAAAAAGTCTGTATCACTGCGCTGTTACCAATCTTGAAACCATTTGATAAAAAATAGAATACCCACACATTTCAGTGCATTTTTATACTTTGTAGAGAAGCTAAGCATTCCTTCACATGTGTGTCAGTGACACTACATTTATGTTTCCCATTTAAAATCATTTGCTTTTTGTTCATGGATCATTTGTCTATTTTTGTGTTACTGCATTTCATATTTGATTTCAAGGACACATTACTTATTAATGACATTATTTCTTTGCTTATCGTATTTTAAAAATATATTCCTGAGTTGAGACTCTTAATTAGCTTTTGTTAGTGTGAGAGTGCCCACAATCTCCATGTTAGAAAATATTGACTATTTACCATATTATAAAAGTTTTCAGAGTTTCATATTTTAATTTTAAAAATTATCTTACATTTTCTGGTGTTTATGTGTTCATGTGGCAGTTGGCTAAGTCAAGCATCTCTACTAAGTGTTCAGCAAGCTCTATTGGCTTATACCAATTCGTGAATCATCCAGAACCAGCTTCCTAGATGCCCATTTGACCACACAGATACTATTAGCTACAGCCTCACTTAGGCTCTGAGAAAGCTACTTTCCATCCTTTTGTGTTCAAACTTCCACAAATCATGTTCTAACTAAGAAATTAAAAATATGCTATGTACTTGAAATGAAATATTATATCCATTTGAATATGTATATTTTGTTTTCATATGATAACATTAGTCTATGTTTTAATAATAAAATTTGGTAGCTATAAGAAACAAAAAAGTAGAAATATCTTGTTAGAACAGAAATATTTGTGCATTTACCAATGGAAAGATAATTCAAAAGTAAAATGGGTGACGGCGAGTGACAATTATTGGCATGTTTTTGTTTTTTAAAGTCAACAAGTCCTATAAATTATCTGGCTTTCCTTAAGAAATAAATATAATATAATTATAAATATGAAAACTGAAGATGTTTTGAGTTGTTGTGAATGCTAGATGATATGTAGAGCAGTGGTCAACTCAGGAGAAGGATACAGTAAAGAGTCTGGGGTCGAGATGCCTGTCAATCAGTTAGCACTGGGTGTCAGGATATGCCTATTCTCCCTTTTAATGTCAGTTACTGCCTCAAAAGTTAATTCAGTTGTTTTCTATCATTTAGCTGTTAGAATAATTTACATATTTATTTCTATCTTTACTTTATTATGTTATAAATTTATTTATGCTTATCCAATAAAACAATTATACCAGTAAATTTCTAAAGGACAAATGCAATTTTAAAATATGTTTTTCCATCCCCCCAATTTAATTACTCCCACTCTCACACTCTTAACTTCATAACCTATTCATTTTTATTTCTTTTTAATCCACTAAATCCAATTAATGCTGGTGATTCTGGTATGGGTACATACCCATCCAGTGGCACATGAAAAACACACAGATGAGCACAACCCTACAGTAAACTCAGACAGTTCTATGAGACAAACCAGTGAACATTGCTATAGACTTTAGAACTCATAGGCAACTCAACTTCCATCTAAATTGAGCATCTGGCCATGGGAGGCTATGTCGTCCGGAGGGAAGGAATGCGGACAAGTATCATGGCTTCAACACGTTGCTCTCCTGCTCTCTTGAGCAGATGGCTCATTCTCTGTGCACACCCTGTAAGGTGAGGTCATGATCATTGGGCATGATCCAGGTTTTCAGAGGGTGTATGGCAGAGAAAATCACAACCACGTCTCCTGTGTAGCTTTTGCTACTCTGCTGGAACACAAATTCCCTGCACATTTGCCCTTATAGGACAGATGTGATGTCTCTCGGGGATGTTAGATGCTATCCTGTTGCAACGTGGGAGAAAAATGAAGATTATCTAACCTCAAGGGCATAGAATCTTATTACAGCAAGAAGAAATTTTGATATATATGTACAGATATAAATATATCCCTCTGTAAGTTGATTGACAGTCTCATATGTATTTTTGTATTTGTCACCCACTCATCAAGCTCTATAGTTAAGATCCTTGTCTCTTATTGTATACAGATTATATATTGGTTGTCAGCTTGGCAAGATCTAGATTCGCTGGACAGATAGGCCTCTGGGATGCCAGTGAGGGACTATCTACATTAGGCTAACTAAAGAGGGGAAGACCACCCTGTCTCAGGTGCTGGTGATGCAGTCCACGGGCCAGAGTCCAGAACTGCTTGCTGGGTAGTAACATTCTTTGCCCTCTGATTCTTGACTGTGGTTGAAAGATGATCACCTTCTTGAGCTCCTGCCGACAAAGCCTCTCTACCAGGTGGACTGAAACCCTTCAATCATGAGCCACAATAAATCTTTCCTTTCTTAAGGTTTTTGGTCAAGGATTTTTGTTATATAAATAAGAAAATTGCCTGACATAGATCCATGCCAATTATATTTGAAAGCAAATTCATTCATTGATGAGCTGAGATCTTACAGGGCTCCCAGTGTTCAGACCATAGTATGGTACATATTAGGTGATTAATACATTCTTAAACTGGCAATCAAACTGGCAAATCTACATTAAGTTAACTAAAGAGGTAAAGACCACCCTGTCTCAGATACTGGTGATGCAGTCCATGGGCCAGAGTCCAGAACTGCTTGCTGGGTAGCAACATTCTTTGTCCTCTGATTCTTGACTGTGGTTGAAAGATGATCACCTTCTTGAGCTCCTGCCAACAAAGCCTCTCTACCAGGTGGACTAAAACCCTTCAATCGTGAGCCACAACAAATCTTTCCTTTCTTAAGGCTTTGGGTCAAAGTTTTTGTTATATAAATAAGAAAATTGCCTGACATAGATCCATGCCAATTATATTTGAAAGCAAATTCATTCATTGAGAGCTGAGATCTTACAGGCATCCCAGTGTTCAGAACATAGTATGGTACATATTAGGTGATTAATAAATTCTTAAACTGGCAATCAAACTTAATATATCTTTTGATATTGATGAGTAAACACCTGTAGGACTTTATGGGCTCTGAACATTTGGCCATGGCTCTGAAGACTTGAATCTTCTTTATGGCACTTATTTATTATCAAGTTTTAAAGTTTATTTTCAAACTTCTAGTTAATAGCTAATTTTATAGACCTAAATGTATGGCAAAGTGTGTCAATTTTTATGTAAATTCTCATAGCTCTTAATTTCCTTGCTTGGAAATATGAAGAAGATCATAAAGAAAGCAGTCTCTAAACTCTACCATTTATATGATTCTAAAATTCTCATACTCTCTGTCTTTTTAAGTATATATATTCTATTAATTTATTCCTGTTACATCTCAATTCTCCCTGTCTTTTTATCTCCTCTGACTAAGGAAGAAAACGTTGCTCTCTGAAAGTATGAAAGGCTGTGTCAAACCAGGGGCTATATGTAAAAGTGAGTGCCTTCCAGCACAGAATCCCCTGCCCCAGCCTTGAAGCATAATGAGCATAATGTCTGCCATCTTCCCCACCCACATAAGTAGAGCACTGCTGCATTCCAGTGGCAATATAAACAGCATTTATCCCAGTCACTTTTAACAGCCTTCTCTTTGTACATTTGCATAGAGATTAACTTTCATCCAGCCATGGGAAGCTCGTAAAATCTCAGCCTGCACTGACCATAATGAAGGGTATTTTTGTATATTTCTGGATTTGTACACTTCCTTGTACTACTACAGGAACTGTAGCAGCCTTGAAGACTAATAAACAGCCCCCATTAGGGATACAGCACTTGGCAGTGATTTATCCTGGGTGGGAGGGCAGCCCTGTGCAATAACTTCTAAAGCTGTGGGCAGAGCTGAGGAGATGTAAAGAGCGGTATTAGTCATGATCTTGCCTATTTTTAGGTAACTTGAATAGAATTATTTTATACATCTGTATCCTAATAAGTAGATATTCCCCACTTTCTAAAATTGGTATTGCATTTCTTATGATAGTCAAGTAAAAATGTTTTCTCTGCCAGAATCTGCTGTACTCAGGACATGTTCTAAAGCACGTGTGACTCTGGGGCCTAGAGTACTTAAGCTGCTGCAGTGATTTGGTTCTCAAGTGTTCTCTCTGTAATGCAATTTTGACACTAGGAAGCTCTCCATCCCAGTAGTATTTCCCCCTTGGCTGATTTTCTATCTGTAGTAGCAGAATGATTTTCAGTGGTTAAGTTCCTTTCAGAAGGCCCTTAAAGGAGAGATGGGGAAGTGTGCTTGTTTCTAGTCTAACCAACGCCCTCTTGGAGCTCTTTTCTCAGATAAGGGACTTCCCGACTGACCTCTAGGACTGGGTAGGCTGGAAGCCAAGCCAGAGGGAAAATATAGGCAAGCAAGCAGGAAGTTAGGCAGTTTAAACAGGCAGGCAGGAAGAAAGGAAAGAAGAAAGAAAAAAGAAAATGGAAGAAAGGAAGGAGGGAGGGAAGCAAGGAAAGAAGGAAGGAAGGAAGGAAGGAAGGAAGGAAGGGAGGAAGAATTCCTCACCAAGTAAACATAAAATAGAATTTCTGGGCATGAGCTGAAGAGGATTCAGGAAAACTCAAGGCTCTGGATCCATTCTGACTCTCGTTGCAGCTGGATAAACACTCAAAGTTGTTAGAGCTTTACAATTTTGGGCTTTTAATCAATCCTACTTGATTGGTCAAAATAATACTTCATGAGTTGGAATACACTGCCCTTCTACATAAAGAGAAAACTTGGCTCATAAATGAACGAGGCGTTGACAGTAGAAATCTAGCCATGTGCTGGAGAGCTCAGACACCATCTGAACTGTGTTCAGGCCCTCAGCCTCTTCCTCTGGAGGAGGGACTTCAAGATGGAACACCTACAGGGCAGGGGAGAAGCAAGGGAACATGTCTTTGTTACATTGTGGGTTTACTAGGTCTCAGATTTAATAAATCCTCTTAGAACCGAGAATGTGGGGGGTTTGACCATGGTTTTTAGACTTATGGAGCCACCTGACACGTCAGAATGATAAGCTGGATTTAGGATTCATTTATCATCGCTAATAATCTGTCTTGTCTATTACAGCTTTTTCCCACCTAGAAATATTTCCACATAGAAATAATCATCCTGTTTTACTGATAATATGATTACACAAATATATAATCAAATTTCTAAACCTTAACAGCAAGTTAAACTGACCAGAGCCAATGTGAATTGTGCTAAGGCTATAGCAACATATAGACACACCGGTAAGTTTCCATCTTGCAAAAAAAAAATGAGAGGGAGAGCCAGAGCTTTTCTTATCTATGGAAGTGTATTAAAGTCTTTTAAAAAATGTCCTATACTTCTCATGCACTTACTAGCTCCTTAGGAGAGTCCTCCTGCCTTTGCTTGGCCAATTTTCATCCTGTGGTAAAAGAAACAGGGATACTAATGTGACTATATTGCACAAGCCCCACAACCTCCACCACATTCTACAGAGTCACATCAGAAGGAAAGCATTATACTCCTGTGGCTATTCAAGCCCTTCCTGAGCTATTCATCTCTGCAGACTCCCTTTTCTTCTGTAACAATGAGCTGAGACTTGATCTTGAATAAATGAAATATTGATGAAACTTAAGAGGTTAAAAAAAAAGGAATGACTTTGGAGTCAGAGCTCTGAACACTTGCTCAGATTGAAAAACCCAGACTGCTCACTTAGTAGTTTCGTGAATTGGGTCAAGAGGCTAACAGTCCTCTACCTTAGGCCCCCTCACCTACAACTGTGGTAACCACTGTCTAAGGTTTCAGGAACAATGCAAGCGATAATGCAAAGTGCCATAAAAACAGTGTCCAGTGAGCATGACCTTAACCTTAATGTTATTAGCAGTTTGGGGGCCTGACAACTTCATTGAAAGCACTAGAGAACGACAGTTCTGAGGACAGAAAAAGATAAGGTATTAATAATGAATGAGAAGAACTTGACAACTCTGAAGAGGAGGATAGCTCAGACAGTGTGGTCATTAAATTATCTATTTGATTAAATAATCCGGGGCAATATCTCTAGGATTTGTTCAGCAGCTCCCTGTTGTTGAAGATTAGGGGGTTCTTTTTCTTGTTTGTTTGTCTAAATATCCTAAATTTTATTTTTTGTCCTGTATATTTGCTCTTTAACCTCCCAGTGGGAGGTAGATGGTAAAGATGAAGAGATGTATATGAAATTTTTGCGAAAACAATCATTATCTTTTTGCCAAACAGTTTCGCCTCATGTCTTATTACCCAGACATCCTCTATGAATCCATAACTAGGGACAATCTAGAATGCAAACAAAAACAACAACAACAACAACAACAAGTTAATGGGATGTAGGTGTTTATTCTCCAAAGCTGAATGCACTCTCGTATGAACAAAGTTAAGTCCATCTGGGCACTGATATGGAAGGTAGAATCCTTGGGCACAGTGCCTGACACACAAGGATGTGATTGGAGTAGAGTTACAGTGTTCCAGGGTTTACATTTGGATTCTACTTACCTTGCAAACATGATATTCCAAGGAGGGCATTTTCAGTAGGAGCCACCTCATGTAACTGCTTTTGTGGAAAGGGTGTTGTAATTGTCACTCACTACGGCTTACCTTGCATAACTGGTTATAAATCCCAGCTATCGTGTGCTTTTGGGTAGCACAAAGAAGTGCCTTCACTGAAACAAACGCTTTTAATAACAGTGCTGCAGAGGCAATGATCAGATCATCTCGGAGGAATTTGCGAAGAACTCCAGATTTTATTTGCTTGGTTGGGTTTAACAGTGAAGACTAAACTTTCTTAATTGATTTTATTACTTGTTTCAGGGAAATCTCGTTTTGCAGTACTTTGCACATTACCATGTAGCTACAAAGCCAGAAATCACCTATGGTCTAGATTTATGGGAGGTTTTTACATACATTACAAACAGGTATTTTTTTTTTTTACTATGTCTAATGAAGTGTGTTTATTTTGTATATGGAAATATTATCTCTTTTTTTTGGAATGCTTTTATTTAAATCCCCAATGATTTATGAGCATTGCAGTTTAGATACCATGAGCATTTATCTGGCCACCATAAAACATAAATTGTTTCCCTGAGCAAGCCAGTATTGGGAAATTTCAACAATCAGCATTTTTCCATTTTGATATTATCTCTACTAGGGGGGGTCTATTTAGTTTTTGTTTGCTTTTATTATTTCCTTCAAATCTCGGTTTGGTTATTGCATTCCTGTATCATTTTGAAATTTATAGTCTATTTAATAGCATTTTTATTTTTTATGATTATGTCAGTCTTACGTGTAAGAGGGTCTCAGGGAATATGTTTTGAGTTTCTTTCAATAGCAACCACATCTAGAAACTACCTAACTGAATTATGAGTTTTATTTTTTTACCAGAGGGAGCTATGAAACAGAAATGGTTTTAGATGTAGATTATAATAATAATTTGGAGGCATCTTTATGATCTGTGAGTTTCATATCACTCTCCTGCCCAGCACTCCTTTGATTATTACCATTTTCATAGAATGCTGAAGCACTTCACAAACACAGAAGCAACCTCGGTACCGGAAAGGTGCCAGGAAGGGATGGTGTGCCGAGTACCGAATCATTCACCAAAATGTCAAGAACATTTTGTTCAAGCCTTCCCACAGGATAGCACAGCGTGCCATTTCTTCCTTGGAAACTATGTGTTATAAGAGCGGAGGAGACATTAAACCGTCATTAATAGAAAATTTTCGAACAAGATAATTTATTGAAATACTTCAGGGAATTATGAAGCACAAAGTAGCCGTGTGCAAGATTGCTTAGGAAAGAAGAAAATTGCCAGGGAGCAAGATGTCCTCCTACCTGTCGCTCTGACTTGAAGATTCATGGGTGGCGCACATCATCAACCCAGACAGATGCAGACATGTGACGCCTGGAGGAAGAAAACGGTCATAATTAAAGTTAACATTACAGAGAGTGAACTAGGTTCCAGGGTCACTTCCAAGTACCTCACACATATTTACCTAATCATCACAGTGAAAGAGTAAATGGAATAAGAAAAAGTTAGACATCTTGCTTTAGGTCATATAACCTTATAAATAGTAAACAGGAAACTCCTGGTTTGGTCACAGTTGCCTGACTTCAGGAATGAGTTTTGTTTTTCTTCCTCTGCCAACCTCCTTTGTCCACCTTCCCGCTTCAGCCTGTACGGAGCAGCCCGACCAACCCTGCACATTCTTTTTTTCCAGTTCAAGTGTCTGACAGAGATTGACTAGGTTCTCTGTGTTCCAATTCCAGCTTCTAGGACAAACAATTCATTAGGTCAAAGTAGGGCAGCAGTTCAGCCTGCCACTGTGAGGGAGACAGGGTCACCCACAATGACCTACCTGCATGATTTCACTGCACCTAGTGGGGGGCAATTCTCATGCGGTACAAGTAACCTCAGCAGTCACTCATCATGGCTGTCCACTGTAATTTATAACTTGCAGTATAAGTAATCACATGGAGAGTCTTACCCACTATATTCTCGTACTCTTCCATGTATGTTCAATTATTAAATGTAAATCAATCTAATTTATATTTTCCCAAGAACAATTTTTTGATGGGATGAATTCTGATGTGTATACTTGAAGAGGACATTTTATTTCTGCTTCCCTTGCTTCCATTGGCCTCCAGATTAGAGAGAATTTACACACCAAATAAACACAGTGGTGCTCTAGCTAAGTACAATTTCCATTAGACAAAACGGCTAAAATTAATTGCCTTGCTTAATTCTTACAGCCGGTCTGTAAAGGGAATCTATACAATTCCCTCTTTAACGACAAGGAGACTGGAACAACATGACTTAAAATTAACGCTCCAGATCACACTGTGAAAAGGTAGCAGAGTCCAGACCCAACCCAGGCTTCATGTGAGAATTGAGATTTGAGTATTTATGCTGAACAAAATGAATATTAACCCCGTGGGCCTGTTTTACTCATTTAAGTTGGTTCTGTGGGGCAGTTTTACATGAAAATAGCATAAGTAGGTAAGCCGTGCAAATCACTCACAGTTTCAACGCCTCCTCGCATAAAATTGTGCCTGCTCACTCTTAGAAGAACAATTCCCTAACATTCCTGTGATTTCATGGGTATATAGGAGAGGCTGTCTCATACTGGTAAAGCTACAGGAACTGGAAGGAAGTGTGACTTGGTGGTGGGGACACTGGTTCGCAATGAGGTCGCCTAAAGGGGACTTCAAACATATTTTATCAAAGCTGCATAAAATTGACCCAAATTCCACTTGAACCTCATTTGTAACACTCAGGTCATGATGCCTAGCATTTAACCTTTAGGAGGTGAATGAGATCGGGATGTTTAGCAATTTAGCTGCTGGTAAGTGAAGATGCTTACCTCTATCCCCTGCTCCTCTCCACCCATTGCCACCTGTGGTCCAGGAGACTGTGAATCTCCTGATGCACAGGGAGAAACAGCAGTGAAGAAGGATCTGCAGCAAGGGATGATCGTCACAGTACACTCAGTGACTTCCTTCTCCCAGTTCTGCCCCACTTCTTAGAACCTGAAGAACCACCCAAAATAGTGTTTGCAGCTGAGGATCAAGTCCCTAAACCAGGAGACTCAGGGGAGGCATTCAATATTCAAACAGTTAACAGCATGCCACAGTCTGGATGTCATGGTGTTTGTGGAGGGCTGTCGCTGTGTGTGTGTGTGTGTGTGTGTGTGAGAGAGAGAGAGAGAGAGAGAGAGAGAGAGAGAGAGAGAGAGAGAGAGACAGAGAGAGAGACAGAGAGAGAGACAGAGACAGAGAGAGAGACAGAGAGAGAGAGACAGAGAGAGAGAGAGAGAGAGAGAGAGAGAGAGAGAGAGAGAGAGAATGACACATATGCTTCTAGTCCATTTTCCAATAGAGTCCTCATTTCCATTCGAAACCTAATGAACAAAATAATTACTGGCAGCATGCCTATCAGCATTACGGCATTCTAGTACCCACTACCATCAGACATTAATGTCTTTTGCAACACTAGAGGCCTTTTTTTTTTAAACATCCTTCTTCAGAAACTCAGAATTGCCTCCCATACACAGTACCTGATGTTTAAGGACCACATTACCTTTGTCACATACAACTTCTCTGGTACCAATTCTTTGTGTCTGTTACTATTATCATCATTGTGAAGATAAATTGATTTTAACTCATGGTCTTCCTGGGTTCAGTCTATGGTCATTTGGGCCCCCTCTGTGCTTCTGGGTCCCTTGAAGTGCAGAAAGTCCGAATAGTGGCTGTATCCTGGAAAGAAAACTGATTATTTCACAGTGGACAGGAAGCAGTAGTGAGGAAAGGGCCAGAAGCAAAACATAACTTTTGAAGACATAGCCCCAATGACCTACTTCTTCCTACTGTGTCTTACCTAGTCAAGTTAAAAACTTGCTCTACCAGCTAGTGGCCAATGCCCCAATACATGAACCTTGGGGACACACTTCATATCAAAACCATAACAAAGCTTGTACAATTCTAATTTCTTTTAACTCCATAATGGACTGAAATTCTGAAGTGGTATTAACAGGCTAGACTGTAGGGAATTCACCAAGTTTCCATAGACATCATCACTCTTGTTTTGGTCCCTAATGAAGAAGTAAGATGTGTCCTTAAATCATCTTTTGTATCTTTTTGTTGTTTACAGGCAGGTTAATTCTGTAACTTCTGTTTGTTATATATGGCAAAGGTATAATTGATTCTTACTAGATGATGCAGATTTCCTTTTCACTTCTAAGATTTCCTTGTGTCCCTTGTGGATTTGGACAAAGAAAAGCGAAATAAATGCATTCACTTGCTTTTCAATTTATATAGAAGCATTTTACTCAATATCACTCTGTTTGACAAGAGTTGATGTCTGCCTACTGCATCCAAGCTACTGCTGATGTGGCTCCACCATGGGTAGAGTAACCTGGAAAAGAACAGTGGAGGTGAACACAGAATCTCTGGAAAGAAGAGTTATGTTGCAGGTTGCCAGATGAAACAAATACTGTTGAAGGCTCATATGCCACCCAGAGGTTCTGCTTCGGTCACTTGAGGATGGTATTGGAGAATACCACACCCATTCCATCCATCATTAAGTTAACAGTAAGAAAGAGTGTCTAAAGGAGTTGACATAATGCTTGTTCTCCCGCCCCATGCACATGCATAAATATAATTAAATATGAAAGGTGGTGAGAGTGGTTGAACATCTGTCTTTAGCTTTCAGATTTTTCACAGTCTGTTGATTAGGTTATGTTTTGTATTATTCCAATGTCCACAGCTGTCAAGCGAAATGGGAACATGCCTGCTGCATCAGGAAGCCTAGGTCTGCAGCGGCTCTTCATGTTCCACGTGGTAATGGCTGGTGACAGCTTCTACTCTGAACAAATTGTTTTCTGTTGGTTGATGGGTCTCAGCTGTTCTAACCTGGGAAGTGATGAGTTTTGCCTTCATTTGGAAAGCAAGATCTGTTCAAATAGACTCTCTGGCTTCTTCGGGTGTTATTGTTTGTTTGATTAAAAAAAAAACTGTGAGCGTGTGTGCATGTACATGCAGTGGTACTTTGGTCCATTTTAGATGGGAAGTAATGATCTCACCACAATTCCACATCTGGCATTTTCTAGTGTCTGTCTGTTCCTAATATAAAAGAGGGCAAGATCAGCAGAGGGTGAAAGAGACACTTCAAACAATTTCATTCCTACCACACACTCAGATCTTAATTTCTCTTCTTGACTCAGGGCATTTGTTCCTAGGCTGATGCCTTCCCCTTGTGAGTGAGGTTAGTCACACCAATATCCTATGTACTTCCAAACAGTAAAGTGCTAATTAAAACAGCAAGGACTAGAGACATGAAGTGCGTTCCTTCATGGGTGTTGGATAGTCAGACTTATTGTGTATGCTGTGAACATGTGACACTGAAGTTGAACATGTTTAAAAAGGCAAGGTCTAGGGGATTTTTCCAAAAGCTTTCATCTTCCTGCCTCCTTCTCTGTATCAAAATAATGTCTTAGATAAGGATCCAAATATGTTTTGACACAAACATGTAAATACTAAAGGATTGTTGGCTACTTACACTTTAACTTGGAAAAACAATAAAAGTTGTCTATTGTTCAATAAGTATCCTGCCTCTATATAATCCTGAATAATGTAGTTCTTGGGCATCTACAGTCACTCACCACATTTTGTAACTCAACATTAAGCTGTGGCTAGTATGAATGAGGAGCTAAATTTTTGCTTTTATTTCATTTAAACTGAATTTGTCATATGTGGCTGGTGAACACAGAAATAGATCATTAATGATGAGCCTTTGGGCTTTTACCTGGTACAAATAAAAAGTGAAATCTCTGTAAGGATCATTTTCCTGACAAGCCTGAGGCAGTACCAATGTCGCTTGAAAGGGGACAACTGGCCATCTATAGTATCTGTTATGCTAGGAATATGGTTTATATGAACTCCCCTGTTTTCTCCCCCTTCCTGCCATTGTCTCACTTTTCCGAACTGCTGTTGGGATATTCTGCATCTCCTAGCTCATTGTTATCCTAAGGGGAATACCAGGAAAAAGGATGGAGGGATATGAATGCTTTACTTAAAGATAACTTATTCTTGGCAACTGTGGGCCCCAAATAATCTTCTGAGGTCTTTCATCCTAGTTAGAAATTCACCCTCTTCCAAGAACACTTCTGAGTTTCAATACAAGTAAGAGCTAGCGTTCCCTTCAAAGACAACCAGCTATTCCGTTTTCTTTCCCCCAACTATTAACATTATAATACTTAAAGGATAAATGTATAAGTAAATATATAGTAAAAAGAAATAATATATTTTGCAGTTTCCCAAACAGAGCCACATACTCTAAAAACATTTATTACCTTTCTATATAATAATTATGAGAGATGCACATATTTACAATAAAAATATTACAGATAAGAGATATGCAACATAGAAAAAGTATGACCATGCCCGAAGATAAACTGGATAGTAAACATTGGTGCAATGTTTTCAACTCTGCTTGTCTCTAAAATCCCCAATCACAATTGCTTTTACTGTTTTGATGATCAATTTTAAAAGTCAGTTTATTTTAGGTGAGATTATTGAAGCCTACGTCCAAATGCAGGACTGATGATCCCCAAGGTACCCTTTCTTTTCTCTTCTTGATGATTATGATGAAAAGAAAATGATGTACGGATGCAGGTACACAGTACATAGTCCATAAAAAGCACTTGCATCATCTTTCCTATCATCCTAATTAGGGCATTACTGTAAACTCTAATTGCATGTGTGAAAGCAATCAGAAGGGTCACTGAGTCAGGGATGGATATCATAAGTGGCACTGCCCTCAATATCACCAGTGACAAAAACAACAAAAAATTGGATTTAAAGGACCCAAACAGAATAGCACAAATACAACTTTGTTTGGCTGGAGTAACCAAGGCTACCTGGGTTTCTATTCTTCACTCAAGTTCACTCAAATGGTGTTTATGAGCATGCTTACTAATATTTTCTAATTTTAGGTATAAAAATGCCATTCTTCATTGTCTAAATAATCATAACATGGGGAAGCTATGGGAGAAAGGGTGTGTGTAAATTATACTGAATTATTAATTGAACTAGGAATTGTTTCCATGAACATGTCCACTGGGTATAGTGGTTTTCTGTCATTCATTTCCCCTAAGATGTATTTCCTGGCATTCCCACCCAAAGGACTTGTCAGCTACTTTGCTGGGTTCTGAGAATGGTGAAACCTGACCCACTGGTTATATTAACAGAGAGTGAAAAAAAGAAAAAACATCTACCACAATGCACTTAGCTGTCAGCCATACGATCTGAAGTAAATTCAATGAAATTGATTTGTTTTAATTCTTCAGTATTTCTAATTGTTCCCATGCTGATTGCCGGTTAGTATTCATAGCATTAAATTCATATTAACCATTTGCTGGCTTATCTTTGTATTATCAATAGATTGTGATTTCTGAGCTTCTTAATTGGATTGTTACTTCACTAACCCTTGTTTCTCTGTGACACTTAAAATAGTTCAGAGGACACAGAGTACACTAGCTTGCTCACATGGGGAAGGAAGAGGCAGAGTTCAGTAGCAAAGAAGATTTACAGATGTAAGTTTCTCTGCTACTTCATAACTGTAACTTTGCTACTGTTATGAATCATTGTATAAACATTGGTGTTCTCTGATGGCCCTCAGCCACTCCTATGAAAAGTTTGTTTGACCACAGAGGGGTTCTGACCCACAAGTTGAGAGCCACCACTGTAGAGAAAGCAGCTTTTTCTCTCATGCAGTGTTACAGCTTGACTTGGCTGTACGTGTAAGTCTTAATGTCCACAACTGTCATCACCGTAAGCTGAAATGATTAGTTCAAAGCATTCACAAAGTACTTACAGAAAGAAGTTAGAATTTTGCTAGTACGGTGTTTTAATGTGTTTTGGTTTTTATCATATGCTTGTATGCTTGTAGGGTCTACTTCAGGTTTCACAGATTTATTTGGCTAATTGTATATTTCCATTAATTTCTAAGTATTAACAATATGGAAATCCCCTTCTATACTTTCTGAGCTATTTCCCAATGGTAATCAGGTAAAATTTATAGTATAACACCATGACATTGATATTAACATAAAAGATAGATAACAATAGATAGATGCATGCATACATATAGATAGATGATAGATAGGTAGATAGATAGATAGATAGATAGATAGATAGGTAGACATATAGACAGACAGACAGACAGACAGACACACACACACACACACACACACACACACACACACACACACACACAGTGGATACATATGTGACTTTTCTGTTGCCATGAGAGAACACTCAGAAAAAAAGCAACTTAGGGTAGAAAGGTTGTTGGTTTTGTTTTCTTTTGCTTATTTTGTTTTGTTTATTTGATTTTTGTGCTTACACATCCAGAGGGCTAGAGAGCATCATGGCAAGAAAGATGTAGCAATAACAGGAATGTAAAAGCAGGAAGCTGACTGATCATAGGAAGCAGAAGGAGAACAGCAAATTGGGGGTAGTTATAAAACCCCAATATGCACTCCCAGTGATGTACTTCCTCCAGCAAGTGTGCTCCTTCTACACTTTCCTGGAACTTTTCCAAACCCCACCATCAGCTTGGAACCCCAATTCAAACTACAACAGTAACTATTCTGGTGGGACTCCTGACCCACCTTATTTGATACCATAGCTTTGCCTCTTGTAGCTTATTACCCTTTAGCAGAAAAACTATCATTATTTAAAATGAAAATATTTTAGAGATGTTAGTGATCATTTCTTCCAACATAAATCATTCACTTATTTGTTTTCACTTATTAAGGGAATTGTGTGAGGTTAAAATTAATTTGGGCTGTATTTGTAAATTATTTCTTGTGGGTCTTCTTTATCTTCACTTACCTTTTTATTTCTTTTTTATTGTTAAAACACATTTTTGGACATCCGTTATTATTGCTCTTTTTATATTCTTTATCCTAGTCTGTTCTTAAGGAACCTAATGAGGTTGCTCAGTTTTTCTCACCTAGATTTTGAAGATTTCAAGAAATCTGGAAAATTCACTCAGCTCCTCATGTAAATTATTAAACACAGACAAATGGTCTGCATTTCTCCATAGATTTTCATAGGTCTCTTTTTCAGCTCTTTGGTAGCATGAGGGAAATGTTTGCTATAGTGTTAATAGTTGGGGGAAAGAAAAAGGAATAGCTGGTTGTCTTTGAAGGGAACGCTAGCTCTTACTTGTATTGAAACTCAGAAGTGTTCTTGGAAGAGGGTGAATTTCTAACTAGGATGAATGACCTCAAAAGATTGTTTGGGGCCCACAGTTGCCAAGAATAAGTTATCTTTAAGTAAAGCATTCACATCCCTCCATCCTTTTTCCTGGTACTCCCCTTAGGGTACCAATGAGCTAGGAGATGCAGAATATCCCAACAGCAGTTCAGAAGAGTGAGCGAATGGCAGGAAGGGAGAGAGAACAGGAGAGTTCGTATAAACCATATTTCTGGCATAAATAGATTTGAAGGAGTATGATATTAATGATGACAATGCATTTCCAGTCCCAGATGACTATGTGACTAAGTTTCTATTCCATTGAGTCATTAGGAGAGAGCATTCATAAGACAGGAACGTCCACAAGGGAGCAGTTTTCTCACCTTTCTTCATTTCTCTTGTGGTGTCTTCCCCCAGATTTCTTAAGAATGGGAAGAAAGAAAATTATGATCAAAAATTAAAATACACTTTCTTGGGTTTAATAGTAATTGCAGCTGTGCCTAAATTTTAAAAGATATAATTAGATATTACCCTTGCTGGAAGAAATCAGAGTTTTTACAAGAAGGCTTGTATGAACAGGATCAGTGGGGAATAGTATAATGCCAAAATACAAGGAAATAATTTACCTTTAATGCTTATATTAGAAGCTGTCTACAAAGAGTGGCAAGGTCAGGAAACCCTTACCTCTGTGAGACCGTCATGGGAGAAATATAAACTATTAAAGTAATAAACAAATAATGGATCCTTGGCCAACATGTATATCTGACATCATTTGCACCGTTTTGGATACATAAAAATCAGAAGTAAGAGTAGGAATGGTGAAGCTGTAAGGAAATGCTTGATGGTGAGCATTGACCACACTACAAAGAAATGTCATTGGCAGAGAGGGTGTTTTTACCCTCATAGCAAGTAAATAATGAAACGAAACTTCATAGCATGAAAAGAGCAAGTAGGAGAAACTGTGAGCTCTTACCTTAGCTTTCAAATTTATATATTTTTATATGAGTTTCTTACTTTAACCCGATGCTTGTCATTTTGCATCTTGGGTAGCATCCTGTAAGCCAGAATGATCCTTCTGTTCCTGTCCCCAGCACTGGGGTTACAGGTGTAAGTGGTCAGGTCCTGATTTTTATGTGGATGCTAGAGATCCAAGCTTAGATCTTCGAGCTTGCAGAAAACAAAAACAAAAACAAACACAAAACAAAACATTCTTATCCTCTGAACCAACTCTTTACCCAGCCTCCCTGGATTCTTTTTTTCCCCCTTTCTTATTAATATTATTTAGATTACATCTCAATTGTTATCGCCTCACTTGTATCCTCCCATTCTTTGTTCTTCCCTCCTTTTCTCTTTCACCTTATTCCCCTCCCCTAGGTCTGTGACAGGAGGGGATCTCCTCCCCCAAGATATGGTCACAGCATATCAAGTTTCATCCTGGTAACCTGCTTATCCTTTCTCTGAGTGCCACCAGGCCTCCCCATTGAGGGGAAGTGGTCAAATATGGAGCCCCAGAGTTCATGTCAGAGTCAGTCCCCACTCTCCACTCAACTGTGGAGAATGTCCTGTCCATTGGCTAGATCTGAATAGAGGTTCAACGTTTACTGAGTATATTGTCCTTTGTTGATATAGTATGTTGAGCAGACCCCCCTGGGTCCAGCTCGACCCATCATGATGTTCTTCTTGTGGGTTTCTAGGAGTCTCTGGATCCTTCTGTTTCCCATTCTCCCATATTTCTCTTACCTAGAATCCCAAATAGGAAGTCCCCGCATCTATCCCAATCTCCAGGTAAGTGAAGACTTTCACGTGACATACCTTTTGGGCTAGTGTCCAATTATAAGTGAGTATAATTCTGGGTCTGGGTTAACTCACTCAGGATTATCATTTCTAGTTCCATCCATTTGCCCATAAATTCCAGGATTTCCTTGGTTTTAGTAGCTAAGCAGTTTCTTTGTCCATTCTTTGACTGAGGGACATTTAGGTTGTTTCCAGGTTCTGGCTATTACAAAAAAGGCTTGCTATGAACATGGTTGAGCATATGTCTTTGTGTGGCAGAGCATCTTCTGCATATATTCCAAGGAGTGGAATAGCTGGGTCTTGAGGTAGCCCTATTTCCAGTTTTCTGTGAAAGCCCCAGATTGATTTCCAAAGTGGTTGTACATGTTTTCACTCCCACCAGCAATGAAGGAACGTTCACTAGCACGTGCTATCATTTGAGTTTTTGGTCTTAGTCATTGTGATGGGTGTAAGATGGAATCTCAGAGTCATTTTGATTTGCATTTCTCTGATGACTAAGGACGGTGAGCATTTCTTTAAGTGTTTCTCAGACATTCAATGTTTCTCTGTTGCGAATTCTATTGGAGGAAACTCCATTCCTGATCTCAAGTTGTACTAGAGAGCAACAGTAATTAAAATAGCATGGTACTGGCATAGCAACAGATTGGTTGACCAAGGGAATCAAATTGAAGACCCAGAAATAAATCCACACACATTTGGACACATGGTTTTCGACAAAGAAGCCAAATCTATTCAATAAAAAAAGGATAGCATCGTCAACAAATGGTGCTGGTCTAACTGGATATCTACATGTAGAAAGATGCAAGTAGATCTGTATTTATCACCATGTACAAAACTCAAGTCCAAGCAGATTAAACCTCAACAAAACACCAGAGATATTAAATCTGTTAGAAGGAAAAATGGGGAAGAGCTTGGAACTCATTAGCACAGGAGACAATTTCCTGAACAGAAATCCAACAGCCCAGGCCTTAAGGTCAACAATTAATAAATGGGACTAGATGAGGCCCAGAAGGTTCTGTAATGCAGAAGACACTGTGAACAGAACAAAATGACAGCCCACAGACTGGGCAAAGATCTTCATCAAGCCTACATCTGGCAAAGGTCTAATATCTAAAATATATAAAGAACACAAGAAATTAAACTCCACCAAGCCAAATAACCGAATTAAGAAATGGGACTCAGAATTAAACAGAGAATTCTCCCTGTATTCTTAACCAAGTTCTGGATGTAGTTTTGAAGTAAATAAGAGGGTCTTTTGATCCATCTCTACTCCCTTACAACATGCCATTTTCTATTATTTCTGGCCACATGGGTAAAAGATACTTACCAGTTGTCTTGAGATTAAAATGTTATGTAAACATTCTGAATCACCTTTTTAAACATGCCTGTAGTGTTTGATTTGTGGAACAACTGATGTAGCTTCATCACAAGATTTTTTGAAACTCCTCTACAAACACACACACACACATACACACACACACACACACACACACACACACACACACACACACACAAGCAAACACACACGCACATGAAATTTATGCTTTTTTAAATTTATCCATGCTTTTTAGTATACTTTATATATTTTTGTGTACTCTTATCAATTTTTTTCTTTTCTATGTATGTTGTCATAATTATGAAGGTTTTTGAGAGTTTCTTCTAGTGGCTACCTAAAAGTAACTACAACTTTCTACAAATAACCCTTATCTTATAAACAATATCTATTAATAAAGAATAAAATTTATATTTAATTTCTTCTCTCTCATTTTTTAAAACAACTCATTTTCATTTAATTTTTGGTTACTGATGATGAAGGAGTTACTATCGATACAACATCCCAACATTGCTTGGAGATAGCATTCTTACATTCTAAATGTTTAATATTCTTTCTGTAACCAAAATCCATACACTTGTTATACCCCAGTTGCATAATTAAATTAGTTTGATGGCATTTGACTTCATACCTGGTTTTAATTTTCAGGGAGGTAATGGTTTAGAAAGAGTTTGTGAAGAATTTCTTTAGCTTAACTCTCAGATGTTTGTACTAAGTCCCCCAGGAAAGAAAATTCTACCAAAGTAGTGATTTCAATGATTATTCTAAATAATACATTTATGTTTTAAGTTCTCTTCCATATGACAAGATTGCCTGTGATTGTAGAATAGGAAGGGAGCTTTTCAGTAACTGGAAGGATTCTAAAGGCAATAACATAGAACGGTTATTTAATAATCAGCCTCAGAAATAGGCTACCACTGTATTTGAAACTTTATCATTTGCTATCTATGGCACTTATCAATATTTTCTTGACAAATGGAGATAAAAAGGAGATTGTAGATTCAATGCGCATTATAAAGAAAAGTAAACATTTAGAACCGTTTAGTCACATTACGTATATTCAATGAACAGTGCTTACTATGGCTTTATGCTGTTGGCAGTTGATAGTTAGTTCAGATGCAAATCAGTAGCTAGTTGCTTGAATTGTCAGGTTCGGCAGCAATAATGACAATAAATGGGTGAATTTTGTCTGTATTCTATGATGCCTATTAATGTCTTGGTCTTTTTTTTTTTTTTCTGTCTCCTGGGTTCCCCCCCCCTTTTTTTCTTTTTTAATAAATTTGTTGAGCTATGTTTTTGTTAACTGTAGTATAACTTTATGTGTACGTCTTGAGAATATGTTCTTTCAGCCATACATATATAATGCTAAAATGTTTTCATTAAAGTAATATATATCCAGAGGAAGGTTCAGTTTGAGGAACGTTCACAATCTGCTCACATCTGCAGCCACCATCTGAATATCAGAGGGGGTTTAGGGATGGGGGGAACAAAAGAAAACGTATTCCCAAAGTTTAGAAGCCCTTGGTGCTCCCATCCAGCCCTGTCACATCTAAGTATAGTTGCTACCCTGACTCCAAACATTGTGAATGAGTGTGTCCTTGTGTCTGCTTACTCTGAACAAATACACTCTATCAAAATGGTGCCTTCTGTACTTGGCTTTGATTATTTCGAAATGTATCTTGCTAGGCATCCCAAATGGCTAGCTATTTAAATAATTCAATAAATTTAGAGCTTAATAAATAAATGAAGAAAGTATAGCTTCACGTGTGGTCAGAGGAAAGGAAGAACCATTAAGCACCTTAGTTTCTGATATCATTAAAATTGTCCCCTAAAATGATGTTTATTTGTTTATAGAAATAAGAAAAACAAGTCTGATAATCAATATGCTTCTAGTCGTTGACAGTTATGTAGAATTTGTCCAATGTGGTCATCATTCTATGTCTTATTCTCTGGACAGCCTACAAAGGGAAGTTTCTATTGATCCCCCAAACTTTTATTCTCCTTTTCGCATCTCTTTCTTTCAGAGCTCTCCTCTTGGTTCTCCTTCTCTGTTTGAATTCTCATTGTTCCTGATTTCTGTCTATGCAGCCATTTGTCTTCCATCCAGGGCATGCCATAGGAACAATACAGTCCTGCAAAATGTACCTGGAGCACAAAACAAGGTACCACAATGTCATTGTTAACAACAAATATATAAGCTATTGAAAACATGGTTTAGGTGTGTAATTGTAATAATGCAATGCTGGAAATAAGTGTTATAGAACTCTATTAAAAAAAGCTTAGATTTCATGAGGCAACACTCGTTGAAATTAGGAATCAAAAACAGAGCAGTAAGTGCAGGATAGGCTGGGAGATGCAGATGGATTGTGTGAACCAAGAGGATTTTGTAATGGGCTACCAGGTGATCATTTGCGATTTAGAAATTGTTCCCATTCAAGAACAAGTCACAAAGCATTGAAAAGGAATAGGCAATGGAGGATTTATCTGGCAGAAAGGCAGGGATTCAGGTTAGTAGGAAGGTAAAGTGGGTTCTTCAAACCACAAAGGGACATATTAAAGAGAAAATGCCTGAATTTAACCTGTTAGTACTAGGGTGTCAAGCAAATATGAAGGATAGTTTGGTTTGGGACAGATCACAGCTAATTATTGGTTTGAAATACAAACGACTGAAGAAATAAATATTTTTGAGTTGTTGTCTCATCAGAACTGCCAAACATCTTCCTATCTATTCCCAGTTCCTTATAGATGAGTCATAGCTGGGTGACACACACTGTCCAGATTGCAGATTCCATCTACGTGCTTGAGTGACAAGTTGAGTGAAACATCACCGTGATGGCAGATGGTACATCACCTGCTGCTGTAAGACCCTTCAGATCTCCCAAATTGGTTTTCTCCTCATGTGGGACTTGGCTGATTCTTATGAAAAGGAATTTTACATCTTGGATTTTTAAAGCCTGCTATTCAAGGACACTGTTTTATTCTCACTAGACAAATTTGTTTTTGTTTGTTGGTTTGTTTGTTTCTTAAAGAAGCTTAGAGACTCTGTGTGTAGTTTCTGTAAACATCTCTTCTTCCTCACTAAGAGAAAACTTGATATAACTTTAAAACCATCCTTACATTTCTCTCCAAGGTTCAGAGATGAGAGGCCCTTTCTTCTTGGGGGTAGAATCTTCTCTGCTCATGATCTTGATCCAGTAACCAAGCACTTCCTCTCAGACATTTTCATCTGCTCACACATGCTCTTTCTTATACCTCTAATCACTCCTTTTTTATTTAACTTAGTTTATTTTTCTGGATACTAAATCCTAAAATTAACCCTAGGTTAACCAAGAACTTACTGTTTTCCTTGAAGAACAGCCTAGCTCTACACAGAGAAGAGGCAGGGAGCTACTGTCTTTAGCTGAAGAGCTCTCTTCTGTTAGTTCTTTGTTCCTAGCACTTTTGAATCCTGATATATAATTAATTTGTTCTTCAATTCTAGTAAAACACCCTTAAGATTACAGTTCAGTTAGGCCCCCCCCCATGCATGTAATGGGGTCCCAGACATTATTAGCCTTTCTCTTGCCACTGTGTTGTGGCTTTATCTTGGATTCTCACCCTACAACTTGAGAGCACTGGGAACCTCTGTCTGTCTGCCCCTACAAAAATAACTCTCCCTTCGCTTGTGGACAGTCTCCGGTTAGTTGTTCCTTTTGTTTCTCAAGATCTACTTACATTTTGTTTTTCTTTCATCCTAAGTGATCATAGATATTTTTTAGATTTTTTTTTTGCGTGCTTTAATCAATCAACACAGGCATTTGCCATTGTTGTTTTGTTTTCGAAAACCTGCTTTGTCCCTTTAATATTGAAGACTTTGAGACTATAAAAAGGAGTAAAAGAGACAGTATTATTCTTATGGTGGAATTTACATGTGGGCAGGTAGAAGGAGTAAGACTAGAAGACCAAAAAAAAATGTATTTTAGAACAAATAAATATTAAATCAATAATCAACAAACATTTAAGCTGCTATAGCTATGCAGCTGTGATAGTAACTTTTCATGGCAACTCTTTCCAAGCAGCCCCTTCTCACTTGTGTGATTTACATCTATGCATCTGAGTGGGTGTGTGCTGCTGACTTCAACAATGCTTACTTATGGACAAGGTTTTGTCAAAATAATATAAGTAACATGAGTAAGTTAAAACATATATAAATATCACCTTGTAACCTTGAGGATTTTAGAAATGTGTTCTCTAAGATCATATATATGAAACTGGGTATGTGGCTCAGTGTTAGAACACTTGTTAATCATACTGCGATTCTGGAATTGATCCCCTACACTTCACAAAGAATTTTTTATTTGCCTGGCACAAAAGTGAATGGATGTGATCGCTCTCTCTTTCTGTCCCCATGAGGCTAAATCAAGAGGACCACACGGTTGACACCAGCTTGAAATACATAGCAAATACCTCTCTCAAAACATTACATAAGTAAATAAAGTAATAATTGAGTATTTAGTGAGAAGATGAACCTCACATTGGAGAATGCTGCATCTGTAACACTCACATGGTTGATTTGGCAAAGTGAGAAATCAGTCAAATCAGCTATGCATCAATATAAAGATCAAAGCTCTAGTTGTTCAATTGTATTTTGCCTTCCCAACATTTGTGGTATCCTCCTGTGTTCTTGGAGAAAAAGATTCAAGGGCCTTCATAAAACTATTCTAGCATCTCTTATGTTGCTATTAATAAAGAAAAACACTTTGGAAGATGACACTAGATCTGAGTAGCCACATCACCCACTGGCTCCAACACAAGACAGGCTCATGCAGCGGCAGAATGGAACCTTGAAGCAGAGATCCGGTGTGAAGCCTGATAGATGAAGTGTTCACATAGCAGTTTGTAGATATTTCTCTCTGGCCTTTAATGAGCGACTGCTGAGAGTGGTTCTGTTATCTCCATTGGAGCCTCAGAATAGGCGCTGCGTGGTCAGCAAAAGATTAATAAGACACAAGATGTGAAAATTGGATGTTTTAGACTAATGCTCTGTATCCAAGCCACATTTGTGAAGGGATGGGTGTAATAAAAATTGAGTATTAAAGATGACATCTTTTACAACAAAGTGGACATAAGAGAACACATCTCAGTGTGTTGGCACATTGTATAACCCGAATGATTGGCGTGTATTCCTATGTTGGGAGCATTTGAGTCACTGACTACGGAGTGATTGTTTTATACATTTAAAGTCTTGATGGCTAATTTTATGTATCAGATTGACTGGACCACTGGATTCCCAGAATTTGTTTCATGCAACGATTGGGTTACATCTAAAGGCATTAAACAAGTGATGCTTCAGCTCTGGACAGCTTAGCAGAAGTTTCCCTCTACTTAAAGGAAGCCAGTTCAGGTACTCAACTGACAGCATAATGCATGTTTGGCAGCCTAATGACTCAGGGTCCAAATGAACAAACCCGGGAGATAGCAGGGTTAATTGATAAATACAGAAAGGGGAAGAAAAGAATCAAAGTGGGGAGATAGAAGGGGTGGGAAGGGGAAGTTCAGAGAAGGGATACAGAAAGAAGTAAAGGGAAGGAAGTGGGAAGGAAAGGGAAGAGGAGAGAACAGAAGAGAGCATTTCCTGCTTCATACAAGCCATTTCTTCTCGATGTGACATCACTAAAAATTAGTGATAAAACCTTACCTTCAGGAGTTACCAAGCCCAAGCTTGTGTCAAACTGAATGCAATAAATACAGTAACAATGGTAAAAAAACAAAAACAAAAACAAAAAAAACCTCTGATACCATGAACTTGCCAAGGATTGTAGAACATCCTTAATTTACATTAATCTGAATATTTGAACCTTTTGAGCAAAACTCTTCTTCTAATCTAAGTAGTAGTCTAGGAGTTAATAGTTTTTTCCCTCAATGCTTATTATTTTCTGTGATAAAGCTCATTATCTCAGAAAGGTGACACCTTGCAGGTTCGCTGTGAAATATGTAGAAGCAAGTCAAGCACTGTGGTACACACCTGTAATCCTTGTACTTGGGAGGTGAAAGGAGAAAGGTCAGATGCTGAAAGTGATCCCAGACCATATAGGGAGTTCAAGCCCAGCCAGGCCTATATAAGACTATTTCAAACAGAAAAATATAGATAGGAATAAAATAGAGTTATATATAAAAAAAAAACCTTAGCTGTTCTTTCCCCTTGTTCTATGTATTTAGATATGATGATAGAGTGCTAGCGAAGTCCTGGTATTGGGGAACTTACTACTGGAACTACTTTTCTGCAATCTCGGGGATGTCCATCACAATCATATGGTGATCATTCCCCTAAGTAAGAACTCATGTAACTGAAACTGATCCACTGTATCAATGAGACTTATTTGTGGAGAGACCTTATTCTTGGGCAATTATCTTTCTTCATATCTCTAATTTTAATAACAAATTATAACCTCTCAATATTGAAGTATATGCCATCTTTGTCTCATATAATAGTCATAGAAATATGATAAGTGTATATTATTTGTCTTGAAGATGTGAAATGTATGGCTAATGCTGTTGCTGTAATCAATTGCACAAGGCAAACTGGTTGGTAAGCATACAAATTGGAAATAAATCTCAGATCAGCCAGACTCCCCAAACTTTTCTTTATGTAAAATCATAGTAAGAACCTTCAGGTGGGTGATAACATGACTAATTACCAGGTAAAATTCCTCTTCCCATTAAATGGTTCATTCATCCACATATGCATCCACCATGTATACTTGAGCTTCTAATTTATGCTAACTCTTGAGTGTGCTGCCTATCCAAATAAATACAAACACATCAGAGTTCACGGTGATCATTTAAGTTTTCAATAACACACAAATTTGCAGCCTTTGAACTGGTTACAATTCTCTTTTGTTCCCTCTTCTTCCCCATCATTGCTGGATGTTTTCCCACACTCACTCAGCTAGAACATTTGTGGGTTAATTCCATAATGTTTAACTTCCACACAGAGTTAAAGCTTCATCTCTTCAGAAAACTTGCCTGAAACCCCTACCTTTCTCAGGTACTTACTACAAGCTGTCTTTAGTACCTGATGCCACTCAGTGAGTACCTTCTGCCTAAATACTTCTCGTTATTTGTTTTCCCAACTAAACTACAAACTTTTGAATGAGAAGGTCTAGGAATAATTTATTTTCTTCTCAGTGAAAAGCAAACCCTTGACCCATAGAGATGCTCAGTCAGTTAAGGAATTTCATTGAGGTGTTCCTGAAAGCCAACCCCTTGGTTATAACATGGATGTAGTGGCCATTTTGCACATGTCTAGATCTTTCTTTTGCTCTTGTCAAATTTCGAAACCTCAACTTTGCTCACCATTATCTAGTACCAGTAAAGAGAAGCCCATTAATTTACAAGGACGTTTATTCTCCCTAATAATGAGTATCAACCCTGGGATTTGATCAGAAAGCAGATGGCTGGTTTTTTTTTTTTACAAGGATTTTCATTCATGATGACATAATTTTCCAATTGCATTAAAACAAGCAAACAAAAAAACCCATAAAAGATAACAAATACCAAACTAGATACCAAACTGTTGGCATAATTTGTTTGCTTGCTTATTTTTGCCAAGTGCAGTGGGCTCAAAGTTGGAAGAGAATACTATTTTTTCCTCAATATTTTTTTCCTTTTTGACATTCTGTGGCTTTATATCTTGTTGAGATTTGATGGTGACTTCACAGATACCTTATTAATAATGAACCACAGAGACTCAGCATGGCTTGGACTTAGGATAATAAATCAAAGCATAAGTGCCATGTTTGCAGATTTGGAATTTAGAGAAATATAATAACTGAGATTGAGGGTCTGGTGGGAGGTAAGACTGAGTGAAGGTGGAAACTGACCTTTCATGGGGCTGGTTAGTACTCATGGATATTAATCACTTTCATATGTTCCCTTCCTAATTGATGTTATTCTTTCCGCTTACATTGTAATTGAATAAAAAAAACCCTGATGGTTCAGATTATCAAGTTTAGATATTACATGGTGCTTCTGCTCAAGGAAGTTCCTACATAGAGTTCAGGTCATTGCCATGACGGACAATAAGGTAAGCTTCTTCGTGGTGCCTAATGATATGCAGGACAGCAAATATGCAGCATAGACAAATGCGTGTGGAGACAGAGGAGTAAGAGTGTGGAAAGTGAGCATGTGGATTTTAACTAGTCAATTAACCACCATGCAATTTAGTTCGTTTATCAGGGAACTTCTTTAAAACAGCAGGGAAGATAATTGGTACTGTAGTTCTGTGTCAGTATACTAGTGAAATGCAGTCTGTTTTCCATGAATTTTGTGCCTGACACTGTGTTGAAGAGGAATATAATGGAAGGTGCTTAGCACATGTCTTCACGGATATAAGCATAACTACCTGGAATGCATAGCATAATTCAGTTTCTGCTGCCTTATTAGACCCTTTTGAGAGTCTTGGAAAGATGCAGATTTTGTGGAAAATTGCCTGCTTAGAAGAAGGCTATACCCCCTAGAATTTGTCTCATGGTAGAGAAGTAGAGACTTTTTAGTGCTTTGATGCCTCCACAGAATAGAAATGGTTGGTGTAGGACACATTGATTAATAATTCAACTAGGTCATTTTATTACAATTAGTAAAGACAAGTCAGAGGTTAAATACGTCAAAGTAAAGTGATTCCATATTTCCTTAAGCTTTGTGGTTGACCTTTGATAATGTAAATACTATTTACTCCATATGAGTTTGAGTCCATAGAAGCACTAAAGAACACATGTCTGTAAATCAAAGGTGGAGTTCTCCTTTTCCCCAGGGGTTGTTGGTGACCAGCCCAGCAAGACAAAGAGCAGAAGAGATATGCAGGGTTCTGAAGGCCTTGAGTATGATGGAAAGAACTTCCAGGAGTCAGCTTCGAAGAGGCAGCTCATTTTACTGTTCTAAGGGTGAGGACTATAAGAGTTCTTAAGGCTATGGGCAAAAAGGACTGGTTAGTTATAACACAGTCACTGGTTATCATATGGGCAAGAAGGAAAAAGCAAGACTTGTATGCTTGCAGGAAGTTCTGTGCAGGGCCCTCCTCTGAATAAGCTAAGGCATCTGTGTTTAGATACACTCTCCAAATAAGGTCAGGCAGAGAAGACAAATACCTGCTGAGGAAGGGAATCTTCTATTTTACAGTGAGCACTGAGAACTGTCTGGACATAGTGAACGGCACCTTAATAGCAGGGTCCTCCAACAGGACAGACCATTTGCCCTGGCTCTCATATACATGCATCAGCCTAGGATAGAAGCTGTGTGACGATCTTCTTACATATCCTCTTGATGTTAGATATTCTTCATAATAAGCACTATATACATTCTTGAAAACACCTCCATCCTCTTCCACGTGAATGTTGAAATGTAAAACACTTGCTAAAGAGCTCCTATATCATACAAACTCTCTAGGATCTCAGTATTCTCCAAATGTCACACATCATAAATTCCAGACTTCAGAAATGAAAGAGACTGTCAGCCCTAAATAAGATATTGGTTTCTCCAGGCCTTCGGTCTGACTTGGAGTTAGGAATAAAAGTAGCTGAGTGCTCTTAGAATAGGGACAGCTGTGTTGACTAGGAACTGAGTTCCTTGGAATTAAGGAGCTGGAAAGAAGTATTATTTGACTTCCATTGGAGTGGAGGCCACCCCCCCAAAACTGATCTAAAAGAAGTCTATGTCTAATGGGGGTGCTCTTCGGTGCCTCTCCGTAAGGCATGACACCTTCGATAGCATCTTTGAAATTACAGCACTTTGTTCTAGTTTCACAGGAAATGCTGTGGTAGCTGTGTGGGCTCTCTTGGGTTTCTCCCTTCTTTGTTGTGCTGTGAAAATACACACGGCCTATGCATTGTTCTTGTCATTGCTGATAAGAACTGAACAAGCATGAATCTTAACCTTGCCATCTACACAGGGAAGAGGACAGCAAACCATGCTGCCTTATACTAACAATCTGTATGTAAAACAGTCAAGGCAAACATCTATCGACAATGTGGTAATGTGTAAAAATGCATCACGCAAATCCCAGCATGGCCATCAAAGCAAGTTTGCGCTCATTGGAGTCTCTATTTGGCACAAAGCACACCAAACTGTACTATAACCAACAAAACCAACAAAAATACATGCATTACAGACTGTCTTAGAAATGAGAAATGAATATACAACATAGTATTCAATAAGGAATAATACCATCATGTGAAATGCTGATGCCCATGTTTCTGAGTAAAGAAATTTACTTCCAGATGAGACAATGATGAAGATATTTGGCCCACATAGTTATACTTAAGACCTCAGCCAATGAATACTTATTTGGTGATCACTATATGCTGATCACAAAAATTAGAGCAAGCTTTTAAATATTTCTTAGGAAAAAATTTTAAATTTTTGTTTTATTTTGTGTATTTTTTAAGTTTGTTTATCCTTTAATTTTAACTTATTACAGTTTATTCAGATTTCATCCCAAATGTTATTCCTTCACTTGTATCTTCCTGTTCTCACCCATCCTCTCTCTTCTGCTTTGTTCCCTTCCCTGAGACCTCTGACAGAAGAGGACCTCCTCCCACACCATATGGCCACCGCATATCAGGGCTCATCTGGAGAGCTGGCTTTGCCTTCCTCTGTGTGCCACCAAGCCTTCCCACAAAGGGGAGGTGGTCAAATTAGGGGCACTAGAGTTCATGTCAAAGGCATTCCCCGCTCTCCCCACAACCTTGAAGAATGAGCAGTCCATTGGCTAGATCTGAACAAGGGGTCTAGGTTTACTGCATGCATTGTCCTTGGTTCTTAAAAAGCCTGTGACTACGACTGATTATTCTTACTGCATGTTATAAGTTGTGTGTCTAAATTTTCAGAAAAACAATTTCTTTTTCATGTTAAATGTTGTTGATCTTTGACAGATTCACCTATATGACAAATAGGCTAGGTTATAGGAAAGGTAGAGTGTGGACGCTGTTAAAGCAGATGACATCTACTGCAGAATTCTGAGGAATGCTTGTGGTTTCTTTTTTGCAGCTAACTTGCTATTGTGGGGTTATTGCACCTGCCCTATTCAAGTAAGACCTCTCAAGTACAGGCAAATAGACAACTACCATGACCAAACTCATCTTTGTTACCTGCCTCCCCAGCTGTGAGTTACTCACTCCCTGTGGTGATTAATATTAATTGTCCACTTTCAAGCTCTGCAATCACTGAGGAGCCAAGGTTTCAGACATGCCTGAGAAGGGCTGTTTAAACCAACTTGGCCTCTAGGTCTCCCTGTGAGGGATTATACAGATTAGAAAAAAAAAATGAAGGTGGGAAGATCCACTGTAGAAGAAGGAAGTGACACTCCCTGGAATCAAGTTCTGGGCTATAGAAAATGGCAGGAACTTTCAGAACAAAAGTAACCCCTTCTCTTTGCTTCTTGAGTATAGAGAAGGTGTGGCCAGTAGCTACAGGTTCTTCCTTGTTGAAATCTCTATTATGGTGAGTGTATGCTTCATTCAAGAGAGAGAGCTTCCTTTCTTGAATTTTTAATTTCCCAATGATGGTATTTTCTCACAGCAACAAGCATAGCAACTGAGACATCCTCTGCTAAGCACTTGCAGAACAAAGCTGGCACATCAGTATGGTAATTCCTTTCTCTTGAGACTTTCAGGTCCTGCTTAAACCTTTGGATGATTATGAGATATCATTTTGTGTCATATTGAAAAGACTTTGGGCAAATATTGTAGTCACAAAAGTCATAGGATAATTATCTTCTATACAGATCTGTCCAGCTCTTAAGTAATCAGAATCTTGCGCATATTAAAGGTAATGCTGTGCTTCCAGGGTCCTTGTGTTCTTCAGGAGAAACTTCTGTGTGCATTTGTGCATCTAATGCCCTTCAAACATTCATCAAACTTCCATCAAACTCCATTCCCTAAGATCAAGGTTTCCTGTTAAAATCACCTAGTTCATCACTTCCTATTATATTTTGTCAATTACCTCCACCTACATACTTTACTAAGTATTTGTTAAGACTATCTTACATAAGGTATGGTTGTGTGGATGATGGGACTGGAATGAGTTAAAAGAGATGTCTGGCTATGTTTCAACATAGAAAGTATGTGACCAAAAGACAACAGATAAATAATTAGTGTATATAATAATAGCTTGCTATGCTCATAGTTTGAGTCACTACAATACAGAAACATTAACCTGTTTCTTCCCTATCCCATTGGCAGCATCAAATAAGATAACTGGTAGTTTAGTTCGTGGTTGTTTAGTAAGTTGGTTGATAAGCTGGGTAGTTTAAAGCCATGAAGAAAAAAAATCAAAGAAAGCATCCTGGATTGAGCTCAGTTTTTCTAATTTAGATCTCAAAAGTTTGAATTAAACTTTCTGGGTCCCAACTTTAGCATTCAATCATTAAACAGAGATTAAACTTTATTTGTAAGACCCACTGGCTCAAAATAGAATTATATAATTAGAAAGATATGTGTAGAGACAAAGTTGGGTGTGTTTATCCAGGATTATTGTCAGGCAATCAGGAGACTAGATGTGGTCTGGACATCATCAACATACAGAGAAGGTACTGACTGCCAAAGCTGACATGCTAGTAATACCAGCTTTGGCCAGAGCAGATCATCGATAGCTTTACTACACTGCTGCTCATGGCTCAATATTCTATGTCCTTTTCCTTTCAAAGCCTATTAGTAATATATCTGTGTCTTCTATAAATAATACATCCCATTTACTTTATTACTTTATTTACTAACTTACTCAGGTACATTTGACAACTTTGATCAGCCCATGTCATTGATACCTATTTTCTACCCCATATCTTATATACTATTATTATAGGTGTGTAATCCTGGATACATAGACTTGCTCACCCATAATTTCCAGCAATCAAATCCACTCTTGTGATAAACACCACAACTTTTATAGTCAATAACACTTATTTCTATATTGCTAGCCATAATTTATAATACAGATTTTAATTTAATACATAAATTTATGATACATATTTCTGGTCACTTAAAAAATCACATAAGCTATAGAATTAGGTGTTTTATACTCACTTTCTTGTTGACCCGGTGATGTACTTTTGTTGTCTTCCAGGACTCACTGGATAGCATTATTATTCACCTTGCCTCTCAGCAAAAATCCTGGTAGTCATCTTTTGTTTTTCATCTTGGTCACCCCCAAAATAAAATGGAACAATTCTCATATCCTACAGCACTGCACATTGTTTTAAATCTCTGCCGTCATCCCTAATAACTCCTGAGTCCAGGATTTCATCATAATTTTTATTACTTCTGACATACTCTCTAAAGTATCATCTCTGGCTTGAGCATCCTTCCTCACAACACTCCTTGCGTCGAATTTTGATTCCCTTTCCCTAAATACCCACTAGGACATGATTAGAGATGAAGTGCATAAAGTTCCTCTGCCATTTATAAGTATTCACTGACCCTTCCTTAGGCACATATGTATACCTCACTGTCTTTCATTCTGTCCTTTAACATGCGGCCTGTGCTATTGCCTGCGTCCTGTGCCGGGCTTTGTCATCCTAGCTAGTCTCTTCCAATACCCTGAATGCATTTCTAGTGATAGGAGCTTCTTTCAATCTAATTAACTGTTTCATCTTTAATATATGGCTTAAGTATTACTTTCTCTCAGAAACTTTCCTGGAGCTCTCGCGGGGGAATAGACTTTGTTCTTTGTGTATTCATGTCACTTTATGTATATTATCTATTTTATATTCACTCAATTATCTGCTACCTTATGATTAAGCATTTAAAACAATGTGGTACCCTACTAAAGATTATATTCTAATATTTTATCCCCTTGATGTTCTAAATATTCTTTGTACTTTGTAGCCTAGGAATACAGAAGGCAGTGGCTAAGGGCGAGCCAGAAGACCCTGTCTTTTTTCATGTTCAACACTTTCCTGAATAGAAATGATATAAACAGTAGTTCTTTGTATCACCATGACCTCCACTAATAGAAATATAGTAAATATATTTAAAAATACAAGGAAAAATGGTAAGAACTTGTACAAATGATTCCAGGAATCAGAGTCTGGATTAATATGAAATAATAGGAGTGTTCACTCCTGCTTTACTTTTTATATCTAGTTGCTCTCATTTTTAACTTATCCATTCTCCATGATCATTGGGTTTTTTTTCCTGTTCCTTAGTTGACATAGAGAAAGAATGGATTATCATAAAAATCTCAAAGTTCCATGATATTTGTGCCAGGCAGTCAAAGCCAAACTCACTTTCTTTCAATTTTGTCAACAAAGTTGGCTATCACTGAGTCAAATGGTTAAGGTAAACTATCATGGCAGATCTGAGAAGATTCTGGGTATTGAAAAGTAGGAAGGTATTCACTTTCTCTTAAAAAAAAAAATAGATGGTAGGGCTGGGTAGAAGAAAGAGAGCCACTTCCTCTAACAAGTCTTAGCGTTTCAGTGGGCTGCTTCATGGCTTATGAAAAGAATCTAGTAGGGCCTTCTTCTTCACATGTTCCATGAAGAGCTCTTGGGATTTAATGTGTCCATCTTTATCTTACACATGGAGAATATGAAAAGTAATCAGATTCAAAGAGCTGGTATGGTTAGAGCTAAGGCATGAATTATTGCCTTCAAGTGCTTGAAATATTGATGACCTTGTGCATACATGGGCCTCAGAAAGTCGGAGGTTTCTCAAAGCTTGAGCATTCTGCTAGACCCAGACAGAATACATTTTGCCAAATGGAGTGCCCTTATCTTCATATCTGAAAATAAATCTTGAATTTAAAAAGACATCAATGAGAACTTTGCCTCTGCGGATCTGATGTCTTGGTCTTAAAGTTATATGCCCAATGCTTATTAATTTTCATTGAGAAAAGTACTTCCTCATGAAACATACACTTAGAAAAACTTTTTTGAACATTTACAGTGAGTCAGGCCATGCCTATGCCATCAGCAAACCTTGGCTAGTTGAGTCAGGGATGGATACATACAAAGCAAGAATGGAGAAGAAGAAAAGTTTCCTGCCAAGGGGATCATCAAAAGCATCAGTGTGAAACTTTGCAGTGCAACCTTGGGAGTGCTATGTTTGAAAGGCATGCTCACAGAGTGTGCTTAGCAAAGCTGAACATGAATCCTGCCTGGGTCCATCAGCTCATGCGCTTCCCTTACATCCCCAGCAAGAATATATCTTGACTGTTGACTAATCCTGCTCCATTTTCTCAGATGTGTGACCTCTTTGTAAATGTCCACAAATTATTTTTAATGTCAAAAACGTTTGTAGTTCTGTTTCCTTCACTCCATATAATCACACTTCTATCATGTTTTGGCATTTTCACTATGAGGACTAAAATTTTAAATTTACTATTCGTTGTTGTAGTAAAACTAAAATTAAAATCATGAAATAATCTGAATTTGAGGACAAATGTTTACCCTTACAGAGTAAGTCATAGAAAAAAAGAATAAAAAGAAGTCAGGTGGCAGTGAGCATGTCTTCAATGCCAGCGCTCAGCAGGCAAAGGCAGGCAGGTCTCTGAATTTTAGGCCATCCCGGTCTACATAGTGAGTTTCAGAACAGTCAAGACTGCACAGAGAAACCATGTCTTGAAAATTGTTTAAAAGAAAAAGGCATATTTCTAGAAAGTAATAGGATTCTCACTTATTTTCTTAGTCACTGAGTACATCTATGTCAAAGTCAGAGGCCACATTTAAGCTTGGGTTAAAGACTATAGATGTAAAAGTGTCTCATGAGTAAATATTTATGAAAAATAATTTCACTAAGAAAATCAAACAAAATATTCACTCTAGCTATATGTCTAAATGAACAAGGCTTTCCAGAAAGCATATTATTATTATCATCATCATCATCATCATCATCATCATCATTTTCATCATCATCATCATCATCATCATAATCATTATCATCATACCTTGGATGAACATGTATTGTACTGAAAAACAGACACTAAGATACCTCACATAACATGCAATTTCAACTAATAGTGTATGCTGCTGAAATGCCATGTGAGGGAAGTTTAGATAGAGGATGTTAGGGATGACTTAGGGATAACTTTTGAGAGAAGATGTGAATAAGAGGAATTGGAGGACTATTGGTTACCTGAAAGTAAAGAAGAATTGGCTGAAATAAAGATCTCAACACCACAATTGCAATGGGATTGTTGGAAAATTACAGGAAAACTGCTAATGTAAAGTGAGTGAAGGGTGAGTTGAAAGATGAGGTCTAAGATAGTGGTTACTGATGTGTGAAGCAGTAACTATGCTGCAAGGTAGGAGTGAGTGGTAGAGGGAAGAGCTTTATGCCATTTGTCAGGATGGAGGAGTGAACTCTAGTAATAATTGTGTAGGATGGAAGACACAACTTTGAGTATATTTTTGAACGCAGACGTAGAAATTAGTTTAGAAGTTGGAAATGACAGAAAGACAGAATTTGAGCAAGCCATTGGAGCAATGATGCTGTGGGGACAGAGAAGAGGCAATTGATTGTTGAAAGAGTCAAAAGTGGTGGAAAGACTAAAGGTTCTTATTGTGTGTGTTGGAGGGGTGGGTAGGTGATAATTGATTGAGTCCATGGGGGTATTAAGTTTATATTGGTGCTCAGTGACAGCTCAGGGAACACCAGGTGCCATCAGAATGTGTGGTCTATTTCCAACCATCGGGCTGGATGAAGCCCTTTGCATGACTACTGAACCGGAAGCTCAAAGGTTGGAATTTCAGGCCCTCAACCACAAAGGTGATCTGATGCTTCGAAGTCATCCTGGTTTAGACCAGACTCCCAAACATCTTTAGCTCTGCATTGGTTTAGGTTATATTTGCTCCTCTCCATTCTTATCTGTGTTGATCTAAACCTCCAAGGGGAAATATTTAAAATGTGTTATAACCAGGTCCCCTAGCTCCTCACTTGCTTCTACTGGGAGCAAGGCAGCCAGAGGAAATCAGTAGGAGGTTAGAGAGGCTGGCCAGGAAGTTGTGATGCTTGCTTTCTTGTTCTCTCAAGATAGTTACCTTTCATTTCTCACAGAGAATTTATTATTGAACTCTATGCAGATGGATAGAAAAATAGATTCATAAATTCCCAATTAAAATGGCATAGTATATACCTATCATCTATAAATATCATACTCTATATCTAAAATCCTCTCTGGACCACAAATAACACTGAATAAACTATAAATGCCTCGAAAAAAAGGAATATTTTGTTATTGCTTCCTCACTATCCTAAAAGGTCTATGTTTACTGACTGTGTGGGTTGTAAATGAATGTGTGAACTTTATTTTCCAGAATCCCCAAATTAAGATTGTATAAATGAAAGGACATATACAAACAGGGACTAAGGGTAGAGGACACCCCATTCATGAGAAACTAAGAAAAGGAGAAGGAAAAACAGTCTTTTTTGCAATGTCCTATGAACATTTTCTGAGGAGAAAGGTGACTGGGGAGCCAAGCATGGTCACACACACTTGTATTCCTAGCACAGGACCAGGAGCAAGAGCATGGCCAGCCTAAGCTACATATCGCAGGGAAGTTCCAGCCCATCCCAGATTACATGGTAACACATCACAAAGATAAGAATGATAATCAAACCTATCCTGGTGCTTTATCTGCTATCTGGAATCTTCTGTGTCTCACTCTTTTAAATTGAGGTTGGCTTATCTTCCATCTGGCCATGTGAGACAAAAGCGTTTTAAAGTCTAAGACTTGTCTAGATTATGCCTGCAGGACTCAGGGTCCCCTAGGCCATGCTCCCAGGATAGCTAAGAAGTCTTAGACAATGGATACTACAATACATCTACATAGAAGGAATGAGTAGCGTTGTTTTCCAGAATACAGTGGGATGACTATAGTTCTTCATGATAAATGAAATATTCCATAGGAAAGACGTTCACAGTATTTTTTGTAAATAATGAACTTTTCTTATATTTTGAAACTTGTAAACTCTTAGATAAAGTGTAAAATTTCAAAAAAAAAAATGCCACAGATTCTCTTTTGTCCAATATTCAGAGCAAAGTAGTATATTATTAAGGGGGGAAACAATGAAGTTTGGTGGACTACAACAAAAACATGTATCTGGGGAGATAAAAATAGTTTATGTTTTTTAAGGCTCTAAAGACTTACCATCAGCGATGGTGGATTTGGAAGTTTATAGTGTAGAGCAGAGGCCCTCAAACTTCTAACACTGCATTCCCTGAATACAGTCCCTTATGTTTTGGTGACCCCAAACAATTATTTCCTTTGTTACTTCATAACACTGACTGTGATACTGTTATGAGTCATGATGTAAACATCTTGATATGCACGATATGTGATATGCAAACCCCCAAGGGGCCATGTCCCATGGGTTGAGAAGCACTGCTCTAGACTGAGCTATTGAAATATACAAAACAATTTCAAGACTGTTTTCAACAATTATTTTTAACATGAGGAAATGAGACACTACCTTTGACTTTCTTGCTGCCTTTGTATGCAATCATATATTGATGATGATGATGGTGGTGGTGGTGGTGGAAGTTGTAGTGGCGATGATAGTGACAGTGATGGTGATGATGACTATGACGATGAGGGTGATAGTATTATTCAGACCTTTCATTTCTTGAAAAACATAAGCGGACAGAGAAGGCAATGCAGTAGCAAACAGCTTTCTGTCAACTAACTTGCTTCATTTTAGTTTTGTCCCCAAACAAAACACAAAAGACCATCTCACGTCTGATCTGAGGCTAAGTATATTTTCCAGAATGCCATCTTCTGTTGCTTATGCAGTGGGGCTAAATGGACTGCTCTAATGACAGTATCCCACACCCTACTCACCTCAAATTATTGACAACTCTACTCTCCAGCACCTATGTTGATTAAAGATGGATGAACTACCACCTAGTGCTTCCACCTCAACCTGGAATCATGGCAGCAGTACAATAACTGTCGCACATTCCTCATTCCTTTTCTTTTATTAATAATACATTAAACCTCAGTCACAAAAAACTCAGAGAAAAAAGGGGAAACGGATGATAATGATTTCCTGACAGATCCTGAATGAAAGGCTTTAACTAGTATTCTAACTAAGCTTGACACGCCATTTTTTTAATGTGTGCACCCTCTATGTCCCAATCTCTTTGTGCTTAATTGAGAAGCCACACGTAGGAAAGAAGTGAAGAATTTAATGAACCTCTTCCCCTCAAATCTTAATTCAGAATATCTGATGTTGACTCTTTGGTTTCTGGTGATAACTATTCTCCCTGTTGATTCCTGCACAGAAAGGGGCCATATAACTGTGTTTTGTGGAGAGAACTCACACTGTTCAAATTGGAATGTTTTATTAATTACATTTCTTAAAAGATATTGAACAGTGGAGGGGGTAGATCAAGAAATAAATAATACATAGTCTTGAAATGGCCCTGAGATGAGTCGCTGTTCTCTTTATAAATATTACAAACCTCACATAATCCCTTAGGTAAAGACACAGTATTCAACACACATAATGATGAACAACAACAAAATAGCATTTTAATTTGAACTACAGTATCTCTGGTTATGGTTGGCTCATCTGGCTCCATGCATATTCCCTACGGTATTGCTAGCTCAGTGATTAGGAGCCACAAATAATAGATGAGTATGCTGAGATAGGATGATCAACCCAGTTTTGGTCACTATCAGAGATTAAATGATATTAACTATTAGAGATAAAGAGATAATGCCTATGGGAGGGGATTTAGTTGTCATTTTAGTGTCATGTCCTATACTTGCTGAATATCTGACCAAAGAGTCACACATTTGGGAAGTTATGTGTGCACAGTTTTGTAATCATTTTCCTATTTTTTAAAAATACTTGCCTATTTCTTAGTTGGAGAATATTTTGATTTTGTTTATTTTTTTAGCAAGGAATATCATGGCATACATGAACAATATAAAAATTAGTGGCTTTAATTAGCAAAAGTTATCAATGCCTGATTAACATATATTGTTTTTCACGGCTTAAAACAGTTTGTCTTTAAAAGGATGCCATTTTCAAATACACATGCACATGCCTATCAGGTTATGTTAGACCCATCTGACAATGGTTCCTCAACACTGACTTTTGAGTTCTGTTACTAAGATCAAACAATGTGCTGTGGTCTTGCAAGTCATTAGAACTCCCCGTTCTCAGTATTTCTTCTATCTGTGTATATTATTTCCACACTGATCTGTCACTGTTCTGACTGTTAATGGTCTGTTGGCATATTTCTAGCTTGTTTTCCTAAGTAACATCAAAATGGAAACTGTGCCACCTATCGCTACTTGAGACTGTGAAATGGATTTAATATCTGTAAGAAAAGTAGGTCTAAGGAAAGGTAGTTTATGGGATTGTATTTGAGTGATAGAATCTCTCTCCCTCTCTCTCTCTCTCTCTCTCTCTCTCTCTCTCTCTCTCTCTCTCTCTCTCTCTCTCACACACACACACACACACACACACACACACACACACACAAACACACACCTTGAGGTCTGCAAATTTAGAGGAAGTCATTTTGTCTAGATTTTAAGAAAATCCCATGACTTGGTAGAGTTCTCAAACAGAAGTACATAACTAAGAGAAGATAAATTCTTATTCATTTTTCTAAGTATTTCCCGTGCTTACTATAATCATGTTAATGAAAATATAAGGATTCCTAAGATTAGGCATTGATCTCAGTGTGCATATTTGGATAATGCAAATATTGAAAACAGATGTAACCTAGAATGAAGAGAAGTTTTAAGTCTAACACAGACATGATGCTCTCTGTAATCTGAGCAGTTCTGTGAATTGAAAAAGCTCCAAAAGATATATGCTTTAATTTTCTACTATGCCCGGTTCACCTCATGTTCTTCCAAAAGAATTACATTATTAAATATTTAGCCAAAAGGTTCTCTTAGAAATATTTTCTGATATTCTTTGTTATAGTTCTACAAGCCAATTAGACATCTGTTGATTACCTCCAAAACACGAATGCTACTATTGTACCATTGTGGTCCAATTATTGTGATTCTTAGGGTTTATAGTCAGAAGGAACTACCGATTATACCAGGTTGATTTACAAGCAGACACTATTATTCTTTCCAGTGTTTTCTATTGTGGGCATCTTATACCAGACACTTTTAGGGTTATGCACAACTCCACAATGTCCAGACCTTCCTTCAAAATGTGTTTTTTTGTCTGTTATTTGTTAAGGTAAGCCTTGCAATTTATGGAGAATATCAAGGTGATAGAATAAATTAATTTATCCACCAAGTCACTTATTAGAGACTTTCTCAGTTCAATGAATATAGTATTAAGTAGATGCTGCCAGCACATTACAAATAAACCTCCATTTACGAGAAAGGCTTCACTGCCTAGACACAAAGAGAGAGGAGTCGTCCGTTCACCATTATTTACGGCTGGAGTTCCTCGAAAGGGTATCCTAAGCTGGGAAAAGTATGGTGGCTTCTGACATGAAGCTCACACCTGATCATAACAAGCATGCCAAGAACAGACAGTCATGCTGTGGGACACCCAGGAATGCCAACCCAGCACTTATTTCCATCATTGGCTTTAGATACTGTGTGCCCTTGTAAACTTCATGGTAGGACTGACTTTAGAAAGCGTGTTCAGTGAAGAACCACGGGAACCCAATTTGAATGTTCAAAGTGGTAGAGAGTTAAATGAAATAGCTATTCTGAAGACTATAGTTAGATCCCCACTTCAGAGTACATATAGAGGGTTGGAGTACCTGAATACGCTATAGAGTGAGGTAATGTTCTATACCTTGTTTGGTACATCAGTGTTGTCCAATAATTTTGACTTACACTTCCAGGCTTAACTGGTAATGATTTCTGTGATATCATCACTGGTTCTCTCTTAAATCTGTTCTCTTGTCTTTCTCCATCCATGATCCTCAGCTCCTGCTATAAAATATTTCCAGGTTACAGAGCATAAGTTTGTTGCTCATCTAAGATAACATTGAATTGGTAGATTTTTTTTCAGAACACATAATCTCTATGATTTCTGGACTACACAGGCCCTGAGTAGGATACGTGGCATATATCTACTTAAGGACAGCGAATGGCTGAGTCTTCTTGTATCTGTAAAGCCTGAATGAAAACGTGGTGGGAAAAGCTCTCTCCCACTCTCCAAGTTTGTTTATCTCTGGAACAACTTCGTAGTGGCTTACAAGCCATGCATTTCCTCTCTCCTATTTCCTTTTAAACTTCTAAATGGATGTTTTCCACCTTTGGTACAGTTTGTAACCTGGAGCTTTGCCAAGAGTGAAAAGAGGGAGAAATCAGTCTAGCAGGAGCAGTGGCTGTGGAATCCTCTCCCCAGCAACCCAGGGTGTTTATTTTATTTTATTTTTTATTTTCTATTTTTTTGTTATTTCTGTGTTTTGCAGAGGTGAGGGTGTGTAGAAGCTACCCTATGCCCAGTGGTCCATACTATTTCCATTGGGCCCTTCTGTTCTGACTGCAATTTGCACCTCAGCTAGGTGTGAAAACTTCTCCCGAGGAGAGGGAGATGCAAGTCCTTCTGCCAGCAGCAGGTGTACCTCACTGTCCTCCTTGTTCCTAGGAAGTGAGGCTGCGGCTCACACTCTGACTCTGCTCAGACCCCTGAACTATTCATACTCTATTAGACACATATGAAGGAAGGAAATTGGACTTTCTCAGGTTTCAGATGTATCAGCAGGGGTGTACGACTGAAAATTAATTCCTTGACACAGACTGATGAAAGCAGCCATTCCCCCAAGATACTGAGAGATATTTTATATTTTTAATAACACATGATCTCTACGTCGCATGCTTTCCCTGGTTCAAAATGCTGATGACTTCACAATCAGATCCAGACTCTTCTATTTCCATAAGCAATTTTTTTGATAATTACTCAACATCTCTAAAAGCAGTCTGTAGAAAATAAATACAATCTATGGATTTGTAATAATCAAGCAATGCCATCTAGCTATAGCATGCAGGTACAATTAACTTACTAGTTACGGGAGCTGGAGAGAAAAGTTATTAGTTAAAAGTGCTTCCTGCTCTTTTAGAGGACCAAGATTCCTGCACCCTCATAGTGGCTTATAACCATCTGTCACTCTAGTTTCAGGGGATCCAACGTCATTTTCTGGCATCTGTGGCCACCAGATGTACATATAGTACATATACACACATGCAGGTAAACATTTATATAAATAAAATAAAAACGTAAAAACACTTTGAAAGGCTGGAGAGATGGCTCAGAGGTTAAGCTCACTGACTGCTCTTCCAGAGGTCCCAGCAACCACATGGTGACTCACAACCATCTATAATGTGATCTAATGCCTTCTTATGGCAAGCAGGCAGAGTACTGTATACAAAACAAATAAAAATATATAGTTAAAAAGTCTTTGATAATATACTATTTCATCTAGATGTTCACTATAAGTAGATGTTGTAGATCCTTTCTCTTAGTGTTCCTCTTTCATGCTAATCATCTTGAATTTTACATATGATATTCCTGTTTTACATTTTACTTCATAACATTTTGTGTGTTTTCATTTTACTAATATACTGTACCAAAAATCTCTAAAAGTTAGAACTTAGATGACACTATGCACCCCTCTAAAGAAAGGTTTTTAACTCCTTTTGATCTCTCCTCCTCCCACTTGCTGCAGCATCTCACATTCTTGTCTTGATGAGCAAATGGCTGATATGTTAGACAGTGTCAAGACCTATGAAACGCACAAACTCATACAATGCTGATTGTTACTGTGTGAGTCTACTAACTCGTATTTTTCTTTGCAAGAGGAGTCATCATCTAATGAAGATGCTCAAAAATCTATGACAGAAATAGCAATCAGAGGCTGATAAATTTATTGACTGAAAGATATAACTTAAGGGTTTAACGAGACTTGGCAGAACTCTCTTGACTGTACAGTGAAGACGAATAATTGGAATCTCTCCTGTGCTACATGCACATGGCATCACAGGATACTTCTAGGAACTGAGAATCATATTGGAAAGTAGAAGATGAAACACATAATAAGACACAGATGTTCCAGGCAGCTTGGGAATGCAGTCAAGAGCAGCCTTCTCTTCAACCCCACTAACTGCTTGTGGCAGGAAGTAGTTCAAAGATTAAAAGCAGTAGTGCTCTGTGAACTTAAAAATACTGAGTAATATTAGAGAAATATTAGAGATAGGAGGCCAGTCAAGTCCACACATATCTCTGTGTTTTAAATAAATTGCTTAGTAGAGGAAGTCTTAAAAGGTATTTGAGTAGACCAGCCACTCTCACTACATGAAGGAGATCCCTACAGGTGCAAAGGCCAGCCTTTTATAAGAAAAGGTATTTATTTATTCACTTGTGTAGACGTATTACATTTCCTTCTGGAAACACAAATTCTAATATCAAGAAACTTTTATTTCTGGAAAGAGCCTCATATGGAACTTACAATATTTTGCTAAAAATAACAAAATCTGGAGTGTAATTTGGTGAAGTAGTCTGCATTTTATGGAAGCTCCTGATGTGCTGTGCCTTACTTTATATAAAAGAGAAAAAAACAGAGGGAAAAGGTAATGTTCAATGTGTAAACTACTTGCCATCCAAACTGAAGTTAAGATCCATAGAAGCAACACAAAATTCCACATCAAAGCCAGATTCAGTAGTTCCTATTCCTATGGGAAAATAAAGGCTGAGAAAGGAGAAAAATGGCCAGAAGTTTGATGACCACCTAAGGTTGTTCTCTGACCTCCATATCTGTGCAATGGCATGTGCACGCCCACATTTACACACATATTGCAAACATATACAGGTACAAACACAAGTTAACATTCACAGGTGTAAGCATACATGTATGTATAGACACACATGAACACACACACAGAAACACAGAGAGAGAGAGAGAGAGAGAGAGAGAGAGAGAGAGAGAGAGAGAGAGAGACAGAGAGACAGAGAGACAGAGAGAGAGAGAGAGAGAGAGAGAGAGAGAGAGAGACAGAGAGAGACAGAGAGAGACAGAGAGAGACAGAGAGAGACAGAGAGAGAGAGAGAGAGAGAGAGAGAGAGAGAGAGTAGAAAAAAAGGTAGTTACTGTAAAAGTACAAAAAGCTCATCTTGAATTATTTTCAGAAGTTAAGGTAACTGGATGGTAGCAGGACATTTGGGACATTGTGAAAACTCATGGTAAAATGGCGCCAAAGTACAAACCCTATCAATCTTTACATTACATCTGTCTTGGCCATGGAGATGAACAGCCACTGAAGTTTCCCTAGAGCCGAAGGGGAGCGAGTCGCTGGATTCTCTATACTGACCTTTTCCACATGTGGCAATCCACGAATATTGTGCCCTTTATGTTCGGTTTGTTAATGTGAAAACACAATAAGAATGCAATCTGTCTTCCAACATTCAAGAAGCAGTGGATTCTATGCTGAGATTTTGTGTTTATTATTTTTTAAATATCTTTTATTTTTTATTTGCATCGATGCTTTGCCTGAATGTACGGCTGTGTGAGATTGCCAGATCCTCTGGAACAGGAGTTATAGACAGTTGTGTGTTGGGGGTTGGTCTGCTGTATTCTGATGCTAACCACTGCTTGCTATCTCTGTGATCTAACTTGCCTAGATCTTAACCTGTTTAACCAGTAAAAATCCTTCACTATTCTAGGTTTTTTGTTTTTACATATGAAGTTGAGAATTGATCTTTCAATGTCTTTGAAAAATTGTGAAGTTATTTTGATGGGGATTGCATTGAATCTATAAATTGCTTTTGCTAAAATGGCCATTTTTACTATGTTAATTCTCCCAATCCACAAACAAGGGAGGCCCTTCCATCTTCTGATGTTGTCTTCAATTTCCTTGTTAATAGATTTGAAGTTTTTATCAAACAAATCCTTCATTTGCTTGGTTAGAGTTACTCCTAGATATTTTATATTATTTGTGGCTAGCTTGAAGGGTGTAGTTTCCCTAATTTCAGGGGAGGAGATCTCCATCTGTCACAGACCCAGGGGAGGGGAATAGGGTGAAAGCAGAAGGAAGGAGGAATGGGTGGATACAAGTGAGGGGGAAACAATTGAGATGTAATCTGAATAAATTAATTAAATAAAAAATTAACAGCAAGAAAACAAACTAAAAATAATAATAATAAAAAGAAGAAGACCTTCACCCCTGGGCAGGGCAAATGGGATAGGTGTGGCTAAGGTTCCCGGGCCTGAGGAGAGAGGATCTTGGGAAGAAGAGAGACAGGAAGAGAAGAGAAGGTTATGCCATCACAGGTTACGTGGAGGAGAAGCACATTGCCAGCATGGATGGAGAGACTTGTCCCAGATGATGATAATTAGCAAGTATATGGGATTATGGATTGGAGGTAGCTTGATAGAAATTACTAGAAGCATATAGCATGAGATTGGGTCAGGGAACTTCTATGAGAAGTAGTTTAGGAGATTAATATCTGCCCTGCACCAGGTTAACTAAGGCTATTTTAAAATATAATAGGTGTCTCTGTCTTCATTCATTGCTAGAGGGTTATACTGCCATAATAATAATTATAGGTGATAATAAACATTATTAGGCCGTACTGGTAAATGTACCCGTAACAGTTGTGAGCTGCCATGTGGGTGCTGGGAATTGAACTTGGGCCCCTGGAAGAACAACCACTGCTCTTAATCACTGAGCCATCTCTCCAACCCTGTATTTATTATCTTGAAGGGAACGGAAGCTCAATGGTGCTCACTAAGAATGCTGTGAATTGTTGATGAGTTAGTAAGATTTTTTAAAGATTTGTTTATTTATTATTATGTATACAGTGCTCCGCCTGCATGTACATCGGCAGGCAGAGGTGGACATCAAATCACATTATAGATGGTTGGTTGTGAGCCACCATGTGGGTGCTGGGAATTGAACTCATGACCTCTGGAAGAGCAGACTGTGCTCTTAACCGCTGAGCCATCTCTCCAACCCCATAAGATTTTATATTAGACATGTAAAGAGATGATCAGACAGTAGAAATTTCAATTCAGTAAATATTTGTCAAATTCCTGTATGCCTCTTCCTGAAGACTAGAAGTGCAGAGAAACACCAGTCACAGCCCACCACATTTGCTTGCTCCAAAGTCCATAAAGAAGGGACGGACAAATAGGAAATTCAAAATAAAAATATAGATTGATAGCAAAACTTATTTTAAAGATTTGTTGTTTTAAAACTGTGTGTACATTTTTGTGCCCATGCATGTGTGAGTACAGTTGTGTGTGGAGTCCAGAATAGGGAATTACATCTCTTCAAGTTGAAGTTATGGGCTGTTATGAGCCATTCTGAATTGGGGTCCTCTGTGTGAACAGTACATATGATCTTAACAGTGGAGCTGTCTCTCCAGCCTCGGTTATAAAATATATATTTTTATGTGTCAAAAAATCACAAATTAATTAAAGCTAATCCTCTTCTTCTGCACAGCACATATTTAACTCACTTAGACCATGGCATCTTTTCTTTGCTAAATGGAAGACTTACTTTGCCCATCCTTTCTTTATCTGGAGTCCATATACTACAGAGTGGTGGAGGAATGCACAGAGTTGTCTCGATCTGGTAACTGGCCTGAGTTGCCTACCAAACCTCTAAAGCCTTTTTGAAAGCTCATTTCCATGGGTTAAGATATTATGAAATTATGCTTTAATTTCTCCTTCTACCCATGGTTACACCAAAGACCTTTTGTTCACAAGTGTTGAGAACTGGAAAGAAGGGTTTCAGACGATTCGTTGGTACAGAAACAGAGACCCACTACTACTCTTCATTTTAGTCCACGTGACATGCCCATAAAGTGCGATTAAGAACTACCTCTTGGAGAAGTGAGGGATCATGCTTGGCTGGAGAATCAGGAAAAGCTGCACAGCGTGATTAGAATGTAAAAAGAAGTCTAAAATCAGATTAAGATCTTGATGGGTCAAATAGTTGAGAGTGAGAATGTTCCATTTGCAGTAGAGACTAAGAGCTGAGGCAGGTACTCCCCCCCCCCATTCCCAACAACAAAACAACACGTGTCATAAAAACAATAGTGTATAGTTAGACATAGCAGGAAGTTAGTATATACAGATGGAATACTATGCACCAACTCCTGGAATGTAAGCATTGACTAAATATTGGATAGCTTTATTGCTAAGAGATTTGTTAATGCCAATAGAACTGTAGTCAGAATTCATAGTTGTATGACAATATTGTAGTTGAGGTTTTTCTTACTAAAATGAACAGGGTTTCCATGCTTAGATTTATCTGATCAGGACACACATAGGTATTAGGGAAATCATAAAAAAACACTATTGAGTTAGATAAGACAGAATGAATTAGATGACAAAGGAGAACATGAGATGAGTATTCCAATATTGTGAGGAAGAAATCTGCATGGCTTGGCTCATATTACTTGGAATACTCTGAGCTGTTCTGGTGACTGTGTGGGAACCAAAAGGACTAATGACCATGATGCTAAAATTATGTGTCTGACTGATTACAAATACTCAGGCATGGATCCAGAAAAAGGCACATTTCTTAACAGGGAGTGTTGTTCTTCCAGAGGAGGTGAATTCAGTTCAGCTATTACCCCAAAAGGTCCAATGCTTTCTTCTGGCCTTTGCAGACACCCCACTTACACACACACACACACACACACACACACACACACACACACACACACAGAGAGAGAGAGAGAGAGAGAGAGAGAGAGAGAGAGAGAGAGAGAGAACATGGACAAACTGGGAGAGAGGACAGTCTCCATAATTTAAACACAGCAGCCAATTCCTACCCAGAAAAGCAGCAGTCTTCACTAATCTTTCTGGGAGGCACACTCAAATTCACAGGCAAGAAGGAAAGGATTCTGAGTATTTTTTATGGAGGGCCCCCCACAGTCAAAAGATAAAGACAAGAAAGACACATATTGATAAAGAAATTTTAATAACTGGAAGGAAAGGATAACACTTTGCAGCTTACAGAACTTGAGTACAATTACCTGACATCAATTTTTTTTTTAAGAAAGAGAAGGAAATTTAATTGAATGCACAGTTAGACATCTATCAAAATGAATTTTCTTTAAAAACCTCATATAACAATATCCCATTTCTTTCTCGGCATAATGATTTCTTACCAACAAAGCCTGTCAGTGTTTCCTAGAAGCAATATTGAAGTGACTTCTTGCTGGAAATGCAGCAAATGAACTTTTTCTGCTCCCAGAATCTCGCTCCTCATTAGGCTAGTTAGAAATCTGCCCGGGGCTCCCGTCCCTTCTTCTTTCTGACGGATGATAAGTCAGGAGCAGCTAATGGACACTTTACCTGTTAGGGGGCTTTCCATTCAGTGCCTGGCAGCCTGGCAGCTCACCCAGAGCCCTTTCCGAAGAGCTGCAATAACATGCACAAATACGATGTTTAAATATAAGCAGCAAGAGAATTAGCTTGTTTTTTTTTTTCTCTCTCTCTCTCCTTTTCCCATGACTAAGGAGGAAACATGTTAAAAACAGGAAATACTTTATTAAGGCTCCTAGCAGGCTTGGACCCTCACCCCTGGAAATGCTCCATCCCACAAAATAGTCCTTCCAGTAATTTGCTCTTACAGGAGCAAAGGGGGGAGAGGGAGGGAAGACAAGGGGAGAAGGAAGGAGAAGGAAGCTTTCTTTCTAGTTTCAGTTTGTCAGATACTGCCTCCTCCCATGGGACCACAATATCACATAATTTTCTCTTAAAATATCACTTAATAACAATTGCTAATACCACCAAACGATCTCAAAATATCCTTCACTTTGAAATGAAGGGAAATTGATAAGTACCTGGTGAATGTTAAATATTTTCATGTAAATAAGTGGCCCCCGAGAAGAGGCACAATTAGAGCTTTTCAATATTATGATCGCTTTCTTACACTCCGTGCTTTCCTTGGGTCCTCATGGTCCCAAATAGAAGCAGGATAAATTGGTCAGCAGCTGTTCTCTTGTGCATTATGTCTCTTCCCTGCTCCATCTGTTGGACAGTTGTGTTGGTAATTATAGCTCTTGCACTTCCCGGTTCCTCTCCAGCATGCCTGGTACAGAAGCTCTGCTTGTGAAATTCTTGACATCATCCTTATTCTACAGGGTGAATTAGGTTTGGGGAAGACATTAGCTAGATGTTTCACATCATTTAGATTCAATAACCCACACATGTCTAGACATTCAAATGTGGTCAGAAAAAAAATATTTATCAACTGGAGACATAGATGGGAGAAGTGGTGACTCTTCCACAGGCAACAACCGGAAGAGAAACTTCTTCAGGTTCTAAATATGAATGAGGGTGGCAAGCCACAGACTGGCTTGTCTTTTTAAATATAAGAACTTTTTCAAAGCTATGAACATACTCCTGCAATCTTGGCTGGTGCAGAAACATCGAGGCATGACTTATCTAAGACAAATCCTCCTGCAAGCAATAAGGGGCCAAATGAAAGGAGAAGCTGCCTTGACAGAGCACTACAGTTCGAAGTTTGCTTTTGATGGTGTTGTTTTCTCTAGAATGGATCCTCACAAGTCTGTCCCATAAAAAAAAAAGAAATATATGCTATATTGTGTTTGGTGGCTTTAGGACTTGGTGCTACAATATCCATCTGGTGTGTCTCCTAAGACTGTCTTAGGAGCAGGGGACATTGAGTTTGAGGCAGTTTCTCTGCTGCTATGGTAATAGTATGTCTCATTCTTAGCTCAGAGCACATGGCCTAACATAACATGACAATCTTATGAGAAATATGTGACAGAGTGGATCATGTGAAACCTTGATATATCGTCTGAAAATAGCTAACCATTCTTTTAGCCCAGATAACACTCAGAAGGCACATCACTTGTGTTCCCCTTTCAAACTTGGCCCTACAGGGCCAGGTAAAATCCACATTTGTCATGGGCACAGAATTAAGGAATCAAGACAGTGACAAAAAGTGAACTTTGACAAATTCTATGTCCCAGGAGTCACTTTAAGAAGTTGTAATTACAGTGACCAGACAGATATCCTGGCACCTGAGCTACATGCTGCCTGCAACTTACATGTATGATGCTTCTGTGTGGCCCAGGTGAAAAGGACACTTCTCAAAAATCTCATGATTTATTATAGAAAACCTTATTTTTAAAATATGTGTGTACACATGTGCTCATGTGTTTATGTGTACTACATTTAGGTGTTTATAAGGGGAAGAAGGTGTTACATACCTGGATCTTTAGTTAAAGTTGAGACACATATGATGTGAGAGATGTAGTTGAAACCCAGATCCACTGTCAAAGCAATGAATCCTCCTAGCACCAAAATGCTTCTCCAGCCCAGCACTGCACAACTTTGCCCAAGATTGGTTTCTCATTTGACTGATACATTTCCTTCATATACTACAGGTACCATCCCTAGGTCTTGTGAAGAATATAATAATCATCCAAAGAATGTCATAGAGAAGTGAATTTAGTGCAGAAAAATGTATTTGTTGTGAAGAGTAATGAGAGATAATGGCAAATAGAAATAAGACCCAGTGATCTAAAAGAGCTCCAAGATGAAAAAAAAAATTGGAATTAATTTCTTACTCAAGGCTATAGATAGTATTTTAGCCCCAGATTTCAGGTTTTAGGTTTGGTTTTAAATCTACCATTTCTGCTGTAGGATCATAAGAAAAGGCTCCTGCTAAAGAAGTACAAAGATTTCCAATTTTACAGCCTCTACAATACACAGCAGCGGATGGGTTGAAAACAAACTATAGTACAGGTCGGCCATTTTGGGATAATGGTACTTGAACTATTGTAATAGATGCTGACCAAAAGAAGCAAGCCTGCTATATGTGTATGCATATATAAATTGTGGTATATGCACATGATATTGGTGTTGGGATTTTCCTTCGCTTCCTTTTTTCTTTTCTAAATGGATATAGACTTTATTTATAATAAATTACACACAATAAGAGCAGGTTTGAAACAACCAGGAGAACGATATGTAAAAGTGCATTCAAAATGTTCAGCTTATTTGTATTTGGAAACCCTGAAGAAAATATTATATATCCTATCTAGGTGAGTGTAACATTTTGTACCTAAAACATTCATCATTATCTTGTATTTATCAACTTAAAAAACAACTTTTTAGGCCTAAAACCATTTTCTTAAATCCTTAACAACTTAAATTCAACTCTGAAATTATAACTATCTAGTTTTTTATCCAATTGGAGACTCTAGAAGTCTCTATTAATTATTAATTAATAATACAATTATTAATTATGTAGGCCATGTGGACAAGCAGCTTCTAAAACGCAGAGATGATAGAGACAGTTTGCTGCCTGGTCAGTCACCCATTGTCTCTATAATATCATCTTCTGCCTTTTGGTTCAGTATATCTGGCAGACATCATTGTGAAGCAGGACATATGAAGGACTGGCTTACCCTGTCATGGCAGAGCTTGGCAGTCCACTCAGCCTGTGTCCAAGTCTTGTCCATTTTGGACAGTATTGTCTGTAGAGAGAGCTGGGGCATTTTCCCCAGTGGCTAGATTGCAGTTGATGAAGCTATCTCCAAAAGGAGCTTTTATGATGCTCATCATCTTTGTTGGCTGGGAGATTGCCAGGAGTTCACACGTCTCAACTCAAAAAGACTTTAAATTGATTTTTAAAAATCTCTAAATTTCATATTCTGTAGGTCTCTCAAGTTTTTTTAGGACAATCTACCTATTTATATTTAGTCATATAGGTATGTATATATGTATAATCATAGATATCCATCTATCCCTCCTATCTATCTATCTATCTATCTATCTATCTATCTATCTTTCTATCTATCATCTATCTATCTATTGTAAATCTGAGCAGGCAAACACTGTTTGTTTCTACATATTTACTATGCGCTCAACCTAGGATGTATATTTCTGTGATAGACTAGTATCTGACATGACCATGAACTTTATTGATTAACCATTAACTTTTGTAAGTTAATTATCCTAAGCAGTTTATAATAGCAGCTTTTAAAAGTATTGGAAGTAAACATTTACATTTGTAAATGCACGGTGTGGGTCCAATACCCCAAACCAGAGTAGAAATATACATACATATGTGTAACAAAATAACCTTAAATTTGAATCAATATACAAAATTATATACCCATGTGTCAAATATAACTTTATTTCTGTACAAATATACAGAATTCTATACTAATAAATTAAAAAATATTTGAGAATGACAATAGTTTTACAATTGAAGAGCATATTCAAAAATCTATCCTTTTCTCCAATTATTTCTATATATTTCCAATACTATATTCCTATATCTCCCTTTTTATTATATTCATATTTTTTACTTTTTTACCATATTTTTCGATCACAGCCTCTCCCTCCTCTCTTTCCTGTCTTGCTATCCTACCCTCTTCTCCCTTACCCTCCACTCCTTCTCCTCAGAAAAGAGCCCCTTGACCCCATACTCCCCACCCCAGCTTATCAAGTCACACCAGGACAAAGCAAATCCTCCTCTACTGAGGCCATAGAAGGGAAAGTGATCCAAAACCAGGCAACCTGGTCCATATCAGAAACAGTCCCTGCTCCACTTGCTAAGGGACCCACATGAAGACCAAGCTGCCCATCAGTTACATATGTGTTGGGAACCTAAGTCCAGTCCATGCATGATCTTTGGTTGGTGCTTCAGTCTCAGCAATCTCCTTTGGGCCCTGGTTAGTTGTCTCTGTTGGTCTTCTTGTAGAGCTCCTGTTACCTCCAGGTCCTTTTCTCTTTCCCCCACTTTTCCACAAGTCTCCCTACAAATTGTCCAATGTTTGGCTGTGAGTATTAGCATCTGTTTCAAAGTGCTGCTGGATGGATGACAGCCCTGCTAGGTTCCTGTCGTGTGCGTCTTTCTGGGACTAAGTTACGTTACTTAGGATGATCTTTTCTTTTTTTGGTTTTTTGTTTGTTTGTTTGTTTGTTTTTGTTTTTTGGGTTTTTTTTGTTTTTTTGTTTTTTTATTTGTAGAATTATACAGAAAGTTTATTGAAAATATGGATTTAAAATGTCCCCTGGAGGGGGAGACCTGGTGGCACTAAGAGGAAGGACAGCAGGTTACCAAGAAGAGACTTGGTATTCTATGAGCATATACAGGGGGAGGTAATCCCCCTCAGGAACTGTCATAGGGGAGGGGAATAAGGGGAAAATGGGAGGGAGGGAAGAATGGGAGGACACAAGGGATGGGATAACCATTGAGATGTAACAAGAATAAATTAATAAAAAAAAAGAAAAAATCTAACTACAAAAGATAGAAAGTATTTTAAATAGAATTTGTGACTGCTTTTAAGCAATGAAAATAACAGTCAATCATGTGATCAAAACACTTGGGAAGCTGAGGCAGGAAGATTGCAAGGAGTTCCACGCCTGCTGTACCACCCTGAACGCACCTGCTCTCGTCGGGTGATCTTTTCTATTCCATCTTTTCCATCCACTTGCTTGCATATTTCACGATTTTTAAAAATTTTAATAGCTAAGTTAGTATTCAATTGTGTAAATGTACCATAGTTTCTTTATTCACTCTTTGGTTGAGGGACATCTAGGTTGTTTTCAGATTCTGGCTATTATGAATAAAGTTGCTATGAACAAGTTAAGCAAGTTGGGACTTTTCTAGTGCTTTGATTCTTTTGAAAATTTTTCCCAATCCCTCTCTACCTCCCTCCACCCCATGGGGTTTTCTTTAAGCGTCTATTTATTTTTCTATATGCATCAAAGAATTGTTTCTAAAAATGGTCTATGATTTCATTAGTTGTGGAGAAGAAAAAAAAGAGTTTAGTTGTTGGTCTTGATACAATTTCTCTATTTTAAACAAACATTGCACAGTGAAAAGCAGATGAAGCTATTGATTCTCTAGCCATTTTGATATAGCCCAACAGAAGAGGCAGAGATATGCACAAACAGATGTTTGTACTTCTATAAGAATAAAAAATAGGTTACCAAAAGAGACTTGATACCCTATGATCATATAGAGGGGGAGGTAATCCCCCTCAGGAACAGTCATAGGGGAGGGGAATAAGGGGAAATTGGGAGGGAGGGAAGAATGGGAGGATACAAGGGATGGGATAACCATTGAGATGTAACAAGAATAAATTAATAAAGGAGGAAAAAAAGAATAAAAAATAAGTAACTATAATACTGTGATGTATTCTTGAACTATGTGCTGACCCAAACTACCCTCACTGATTAGCTACTACATTAGGATCTGATTACTGTTTTCATGTAGGAGAAACAATACAATCTAAAGTTAAAACATATTTCCATAAAGTTCATATTATATGCTTATTGGGGCTTAGGTGTACATCTCATTTGGTTAAGTATTTTTTGAAAATAGTAGTATCATTCGTCTCAATGTTTGAAACAGATTGGAAGTACAGGTATAGAAGAACTCGTGCTTGGCTGTTGACTGTTTTAAAATCTTTGCCCAACAAATATTTGTTGTTAAGTATTATGACTGTTATAGAAAACAGTGTAAAACATTTTATATCTTTTTTTACAAAGCATTAGGAGGAAATAAATTTCTGGTATTTTTATGTGTATGACACTGATATCCCTCATGATATTGAGCATCTTTGGAAAACTCTAGACACCAGTTAGCTCTTCCTTTCACACAGAGACAATATAAATAATTTTTATATACTGTAATATTTAAACTTAACACTTGTTAGTTTTCTGCATATAAAATTAATTTACAGTGGTAGAATCAGATCTAGATTGAAAGCGGGGACCCTTTGTTTCCACTTCTCTTCCCTTAAAAACAAATGAAAATCACAGGGTATTTGAAGCACAATGCTTTATGTGTACAGAGACCTCATTAAAAATGTTAAGAAAATCCTGGAAAAGAAAAGGCAATGGGGATACATTTTCCAAAGAATCAAAACACTGTAAATTTCTAAGCAGAATTAATTAGGATTCATTTTTTCCTTTTTTAAATTTAATTAATTTATTCATATTACATCTCAATTGTTATACCCTCCCTTGTATCCTCCCATTCCTCCCTCCCTCCCATTTTCCCCTTACTCCCCTCCCCTAAGACTGTGACTAAAGGGGACCTCCTCCCCCTGTATATGCTCATAGGGTACCAAGTCTCTTCTTGGGAGCCTGCTATCCTTCCTCTGAGTGCCACCAGGCCTCCCCATCCAGGGGATGGGGTCAAATATAGGGCAACAGAATTAGTGTGAAAGTCAGACCCCACTCTCCACTCAACTGTGGAGAATGTCCTGTCCATTGGCTAGATTTGGGTAGAGGTTTGAAGTTTACTGCACATATTGTCCTTGGCTGGTGCCATAGTTTGAGCAGGACCCCTGGGCCCAGATCCACTCATCATAATGTTCTTCCTGTAGGTTTCTAGGACCCTCTGGATCCTTCTATTTTCCCATTCTCCCATGCTTCTATTACCTAGAGTCTCAATAGGATGTCCTTCCCTCCATCTCACTTTCCTGGTAAGTGAAGACTTTCATGGGGCATGCCCCTTGGGTTAGTGTCCAGATATAAGTGAGTATATACCATTTGAGTCTTTCTGCTTCTGGGTTAACTCACTCATTATGATCATTTCTAGTTGCATCCATTTGTCCACAAATTTCAGGAATTCCTTGTTTTTAATAGCTGAGTAGTATTCCATAGTGTAAATATACCACAGTTTATTTATCCATTCTTCTACTGAGGGACACTTAGGCTGTTTCCATTTTGTGGCTATTATGAATACGGCCACTATGAACATAGTTGAGCATATGTCCTTTCTGTATGCTGGAGCATCTTCTGGGTATATTCCAAGGAGTGGAATAGCTGGGTCTTGAGGAAGCCTTATTCCCAGTTTTCTGAGATAGCACCAGATAGATTTCAAAAGTGATTGTACTAGTTTGCATTCCCACCAGCAATGAAGGAGTGTTCCTCTTTCCCCACATCCTCGCCACCATGTGGTGTCGCTTGAATTTTTGATCTTAGCCATTCTGATGGGTATAAGATGGAATCTCAGAGTTGCTTTGATTTGCATTTCGCCAATGACTAAGGATGTTGAGCATTTCTTTAAGTGTTTCTCAGCCATTTGATATTCCTCTGTTGAGAATTCTGTTTAGTTCTGAGCCTCATTTCTCAATTGGATTATTTGGTTTGGCGGTGTTTAATTTTTTTTAGTTCTTTATATATTTTGGATATTAGACCTTTGTAAGATGTAAACAACTGGTAGCCAAACTAACTAAAAGGCAGAGAGACAGTATCCAAATCAATATAATCAGAAATGAAAAGAGAGACATAACAATAGACACTGAAGTAATACAAAGACTCATAAGATCATACTTTGCAGGCATTTATGTTACAAAATTTGAAAATCTAACAGAAATGGATGATTTACTTGATTGATTCCAATTACCAAAATTGAGTGAAGAACAGATAAACAAGCTAAATAGTCCCATTTTCCCTATAGAAATAGAAGTAATCATTGATAGTCATAAAAGGCCAGGGCCAGATGGTTTCAGTGCAGAATTCTACCAGACCTTCAAGGATGAGCTAATACCGATACTCTTCAAGCTACTCCAAAAGATAGAAATGGACGGAATATTACCAAATTCATTCTATGAGGCCATAGTCACATTGATACCTAAACCTCACAAAGACCCAACAAAGAAAGAGAATTTCAGACCAATTTCTTTTATGAACATTGATTCAAAAATACTCAAAAAATACTCGCAAAACGAATACAAGAACATATCAAAAATATCATTCACCATGACCACATAAGCTTCATTCCAGGCATGCAGGAGTGGTTTAATATACAGAAATCCATCAATATAATCTATCATATAAACAAACTGAAAACAAAAAACCACATGAACATCTCCTTAAATGCAGAGAAAGCATTTGATAAAATCCAACACCCATTCATGTTTAAAGTTTTGGAGAGACCAGGGACACAAGGCATATACCTCAACATAATAAAGGCTATATACAGCAAGCCAACAGCCAAAATAAAATTAAATGGAGAGATACTAAAAGAAATTCCTCTAAAATCAGGAACCAGGCAAGGCTGCCCACTCTCTGCATATCTCTTCAATATAGTACTTTAAGTTCTAGCCAGAGCATTAAGATAACAAAAGGAGATCAAGGGGATCCAAATAAGAAAGAAGGAAGTCAAACTATCCCTATTTGCAGATGATATGATAGTGTACATAAATGACCCCCAAAATTCCACCAGAGAACTCCTACACCTGATAAACACCTACAGCAAATTGGCTGGATACAAAATTCACTCAAAAAGTCAGTATCCTTCCTATATACAAATGACAATCATGCAAAGGAAGAAATTAGGAAAACTACACCCTTCATGTTAGCCACAAACAATATAAAATATTAAGAAATTACTCTAACCAAGCAAGTGAAGTACTTGTTTTTAAAAAATTTCAAAACTCTGAAGAAAGAGATTTAAGAAGATTTGAGAAGATGGAATGATCTCCCTTGCTCATGGATTGGGAGAATTAACATAGTAAAAATGGCCATCTTCTGACCATTGGATAAATCTAAGTAGGGGTTTAAAGTTTACAGCCTGTATTGTCCTTGGCTGGTGCCTTAGTTTGAGCAGGACCCCTGCACCCAAATCTGCCTATCATAATGTTCTTCTTGTAGGTTTCTAGGACCCTCTGGATCCTCCTACTTTGCCATTCTCCTATGCTTGTCTCGTGGAGAGTTGGATATGACTTTCTCATGTACTCTGGTGCCTCATATTTGAACATTTTCCCTGGAGGAGGAGACCTGGTGGCACTCAGAGGAAGGACAGCAGGTTACTAAGAAGAGACTTGATACCCTATGAGCATATACAGGGGGAGGTAATCCCCCTCAGGAACTGTCATAGGGGAGGGGAATAAGGGGAAAATGGGAGGGAGGGAAGAATGGGAGGAGACAAGGGATGGGATAACCATTGAGATGTAACAAGAACAAATTAATAAAATAATATATATCTTGGAAAAGAAAAAGAAAAAGAAGAAGAAAAAATGGCCATCTTACCAAAAGCAATTTACAGATTCAGTGCAATCCCTATCAAATGACCTATACATTTTTAAAAGACATTGAAAGTTCAATTCTCAATTTCATTTGGAAAAACAAAAATCCCAGAATAGCTAAAACAATCTTGTACAATAAAAGATCCTCTGGAAACATCTCCATACCTGATCTCAAGCTGTACAATAAAGCAACAGTAATTAAAACAGCATGGTACTGGCACAGCAATAGGCTGGTTGATCAATGGAATCGAATTAAAGACCCTGAAATGAATCCACACACATATGGTCACTTGATTTTTGACAAAGAAGCCAAGTCTATTCAATGGAAAAACGATAGCATCTTCAACAAATGATGCTGGTCTAACTGGATGTCTACACATAAAAAATGCAATTAGATGCATTTTGGCACCATGCACAAAACTCAAGTCCAAGTGGATCAAAGACCTCAACATAAAACCAGAGACACTAAATTGGTTAGAAGAAAAAGTGGGGAAGAGCCCTGAACACATTGGCAAGGAGACAACTTCCTGAACAGAACACCAACATCCCAGGCCTTAAGGTCAACAATTAATAAATGGGACCTCATGAGGCTGAGAAGCTTCTGTAAGGCAGGAGACACTGGCAACAGAACAAAGCAACAGCCTACAGACTGGGAAAAGATCTTCGCCAATATTTGACAAAGGTCTAATATCCCAAATATATAAAGCTACTGGTAAGTTTCTGATGGTCCTGCATACATGACTATTTATTCATGCTCCTAGAGTCAGTAGTTAACCTTAATTGAACTAATTGAAATAGACACTACTCTCAGGGGAGTAGCTGGGCAAAGGAAGGGGTTCAGAAGGAATCAGAAGAGTTAGGGGAGGAGAATTGGGAGCTTATGATCAAAGTACAATATGCAGGTATATAAAATGCCATAATGAAACCCAAAATTGTGTATAATAAATAGATACAAAATAAATACTTTAAACAAAACTTGTAAAATACAAAGACAATATGATGGCTTCAAGAAAGATATAAGGTAGCATGGTCTTCTGTTTAAATGTATATTGCACATCTACCATGGCAAACACAACGCATGTAGCACTGTAATGTGGGTATGGGTGTTTTTACCTTACAAGACACCCAATGTTGCTAAGCAATAGCTGTTTTGGAGATGCTCATATTGCTCCATGGGCAATAAAATAAGTTATTATATAGAAAAACGGAAGTGTTCTAGGGGAAGACAACAGTATTTTGCATTTTTCTAAATATTACCGTGGTAGTGAATCTAGTCCTCTCTTCTTAGTTTCTAATGAATGAATGAGGCGTATGACAAAGCCTTGTTTTGCAGGATATCTGTGAACAAAGGGAGCATGTATCTGCCTTCTTCCTTTTGCCTTATTAACCTTGAGGTAGACCCTTGCCCAGTGATTTTCCCATAAAATTCATTTTTGTGAATGAGTGAATTAATATACAAATGCATGAATATATACACACATTTATTGGTCCCTAATCTTATGTTTCATAGGGACCACAATTTATCCCAATTATTTGCAATTACATTTATTCATTTGTCTGGTCTGCTCTCACTTTACTCCTCACTTGAGAAGGGAAGGTGCTGAAGTCCTCAGCTCTCCTGTTGGAAACCTGCCACACTGTTTCTCAACCTCAAGTATTTCATTTGTTCCTTCAGCACCACAACAGCGACCCAGTTACCTTAAAAACACACGAAAAGACATTGTTTGGTTCTTTCTGAAATATAGAAGAAGGCAATTTTCTTCACTTTTTCAAAAACGATATAACTTTTGAAAGTATTAGAATTGTGACCAACTTCCTCATTTAGAGTTAATGATTTACCTTTCTGCTGTGCCTTGCATGAACATGATGTGGTCTGATATTGTTCACCTGGCTCAGATAAATGAGAAGTTATTTGCAGTTAGTTGGATAGGTACATCAGGACTCTTTTCAGAGCACCAATAAGGTTTCACTACACTTTGGTACCCTGAGAGTCCCTGTAACAACCCAGAACATCAAATTACCTAAGGGAAAGATGAAAAAAGAAAAAGAAAAAAGTTTTTCTGATTAACCTGAGGGTATTCTCTGGCATCCTAATACTTTAGATAGTGTGGGGACTAATATAAACTGCTTGTCCCTTTCTGAAATGCAGGCCATGTTAGCTCTTGGTACAAGAATGAAAGCAAAGTTCAGAAATAGGGATTGTGTTGAGACAAGAACAGGGTGACATAAATCTTAGAGAAGTGTCTTATTTCACAAATTTCTCAATTTATTCCTGATAATGCATGAAACTATGCCCGTCATTTCTATCAAAATTGGAGTGGAAGCCTCCTGAGGCACTCATAAACCTGCAGGTATACCTGCCATACTCTAGGTATGACTACAGATGGATGAATTTGTATGCTTTACATTTATTTGGTAAATGTATGGCTAAAATTTGTATATATACAGTTTATAGTGAATAATGAGATTAAGGGAAAGGACATTGGAGCCACCCTTACAGATGATTTCCTGAGTAACTAGATAGTCATATAATTAGAGAAATATATAGTAAGGTCCAGAAAAATATGCTACAGAATCTAATCTATTTAGATATCTACTCGTTGGTCTATATATCTACCATCTATCTATCAGTTATCATGTATCTGTCTGCTATGATGTTTCAAGTGAGCTAGTTAGGTAGATGTCAATCACTGTTTTGGTTTTCACATGGCCTAGAAGGGGGAAAGTTACGGAAGAATCATGGCTTATTAGTGCTGATGACTAGGTATAGTCTAGACAAGTAGACGTTTACATAGTGCCATGAAGAGTGATAAAATTTTGAGAGCATAAGCTAAACATGAGTAAAAACAGTGGAGAACCCATGCCGCCCCTCAAAAACATTGCCTGGAAAGGCATTCTAAGTAAGGAAGGTGATGACCAGCTGAGCCCCAAAATAAGGAATCTCTCTTTATTCTTCACAGTGGGTAAGAATGTCTGCCAAAAAAAGATGCTCAGACTTGTACATTTAAGACTCATTCAGTGTCCTTAATATGAATTATTATGACGATAAAGTTAATTCACTAGAGAAAATACAAATTACTGATAACAGTAACTTTATGAATTAATATGTATGTACCATCCTTAAGATTTCTGAAGCACTTCATTTCTTAGCACAATTTAATGAGATAGTTAATATCACCTCTGTGCCAGGTGGCAAAATTCAGAGTCAAAAAAAGTGAAGAACTTACTCAAATAAAGGTATGTAAGACGCAGAGTTGGGAGCCAAGCCTTGGCAACGGTCTGTACTTTGTTTGCTTAGGGTTTGTTTGCTGCATGTATTTGGCTAAGAATAAAGCTATTTAAAACAGACAATTTTAATAGGTTCCAGTTATTGTTTCAAAGGTATATATCAAAAGGTAATCACACAGTCCTCTTTCTAGCAAAGTTTCTTTTCAGATTTTTTAAATGCTGTAATAAACAAAGATATAGTAATTCTTATCTTTTCAGATTCACCTCCAGCAAAAAAAAAATCAGTTCTTAGCATTGAAATGACTGGATCAAAGGATATGCATATTTTAAGGATTTTTGACTTATTCTGCTCTAAATCACTCCCTAGAAAGATTTTTCCAATTTGCATTGCCCCATCAGAGACTGAGATGATCAATTTCTCTAAGCTCTCACCAGAAATTATTATCTTTCATTTAAATCTTTGACAGTTTGAAAATCTGCATAGATCTGACTACAGTTTTAACTCAACTTTTTATTATAAATCAGACACCATGGTATCCTAGCTCTCCAGAATGAGAGACCGAAGGATAGCAACCCCAGGTTAGCCTCTGCCACTTGACAAATTCCAGGACAGCCTGGGCTGTGTGAGACTATTTTATGAATGAATGAATAGATTAATGGATGAATGAATGTGTGTATGAATAACCAGGTTTCTTAAATATTAATATTTGGTTTCATGCTTTTTAAGATTGTAACATTTTTGTTCTTATTTGTATTTTTATGGTATATATTTTTTATTTTAATGGATGATTTAAAAGAGTTTTTTGTCAAATTATTACTCACTTTCACCAAATTTATAAAATGTCATTTAATCACTAATTACATTACCAACATCCTTTTTTTTCTATGAACTTTTAAAAATATATTTTATAATATAGGATTTAACAACATCAGTAGTTTTGGATTTAATATATCAACTTTTCTTTGGTATTTTCAACTTCAATATCATCCATCCTTTTGTTTACTGTTTGAAAAACTCATTTTGCTATACAAACCACACAGATTTATTACAGAAGTAAAAAAGTAATGAGATGAACAATAATGTCTGTTAGATTTTCAAGTTGTGTCATTTGATTTCATTGGTTATTCTCTTTACATATTTAATATTGTAACTGATGTTTACTTCTTTGGTTTACTGCAGTTTGAGGGTCCATAGCAGTACTGAGAGGAAAGTTCATATTCTCCACTTTTTTTTCTCCAGTATGTGCACAGTACTCCTCATCCACATTTTCTACCTGGAGTGATACATATGTTAAATTGTTGAATGTACATTGACATATCATACTCTGGAAAAGACTACAATTTTATTCCACTTCACTTCTAATCTTCTAGACTACCAAGTTGCAAAAATTACAAAGGCTCTGCCACTGTATTATTATATAGATCTGCCGTTGTATTATTATATAGATCTGCCGCTGTATTGTTGTATAGAGTCTTTGCACTGTCTTCATTCTTCACTGCTCTGACCCTTTCATCATCCACCTGCCCATCCCTGGAAACCAGTGGCCTTCTTAGGAGCCCCATCATTTCACCTTTTCCAGGTTTTGTATGGTTGGTTGTAAATTCCTCAAATGCTCATATTGACATTTATAAGGAATGCTAACTGGGGGTTGTTCTGCCTTTTTTTCATGAGTTAAACAGTCATTTATTTTTAGTGGTGAATAATATTTTAGTACCTGTATATACCACAGTTTATACATTCACCACCAGAGGTACATTTTAGTGCCTTCAAAGCAGAGTAATTATTAATAAAAACTATTGCAATAAAGATTGTGTGCAAGTTTTTATGTTTCCACTGTCCTCTGTCGATACAAAGCAGTGTGATTACCTGAATGGAGTAATGTTTAGCATTGCACATTTTTTCTATTCTAAATAATGAATTTATATAATTTCATACCATTGAATGTGCCACAAGTTTTTGCATATATATATATGTGTGTGTGTGTGTGTGTGTGTGTGTGTGTGTGTGTTATTCAACTGAAATTATAGCTTTCTTTTTGCTTATATGGATGGTAACAGCATAGTCTCCATTTTAATTGATGATACTTAATGTGAGTCTTCTAAAATGTAGTTGTTGAATAAATCACATATACTCTGATTTCTTCTGTTTATACTAGTTCTAGTATCTTCCCAAATCTCTCTTCTAGATTTATAGGATTTAATGGGCTTATGTATAAACTTGTTTGAACTTAATGGTTTTATAAGGTCTACAAACATACAGAAATATATAAATTTTTCTAGTTTTATCTTAATTTTCTGGCAAAAAATTGAGATTAAATTCTGGCATGCTTCTGGTTCATTTTTCAGATTATTGCCTTAAATTCAGTAATCTTTCTGTCTCCACCAACTAAGTCTGAGGATGACAAAAGCCACACACTTGCCTTAAATTTTCTTTGTGGAGCAGAATATGATAAATATTATTATTAAAATTCCCAATCACAATGGAAAAGCATATTCTAGTCAGTCTTTTTTTTTCTTCCAGGATTCACAGTTCAATGTTTAACAATTGAACACCTGTGGCAACTGACAAGTTCTTTCTTCATATTCTCTATCATAAAATTTGGCATTATACTTGACAAACACACGGGTTCAAATGCACGCTGTCAAATTTTGAAAGTGTTAAGCTAACAAATCCATTACCTTTAAACATTACCCTCTTTTCTCTTTGTAGTGTAGATAAATAAATTTGGCCACCTAAACAATTATCTCTCTCAAAAGGAGTTCTCATGAATCTCAATTGTATTAGGGATCAGAGAAGATGCAAAGATATGTGTATCTAGATCTTCTCTATAAGATATAATGGGATACATTTGTAAATAGAAGCAGTGGGATTGTAGTTCAACCAGTCATCAAATTTGTGACAAAATGTTCCTTGTGAGGCTGGAAAGATGGCTCAGGACTTAAGAGCACTAAGTGCTCTTATAAAGGACCCAGGCTTGATACTCAGTACCTAAATGGTGGCTCACCATCATTTTCAACTCCAACCCTAGGAGACCCAATGCCTTTGTCTGCCCTCCACATACCAGGCATGTACATGGTGCAGAGACAAACATATAGAAAAATACTAATACATGTATAATTAAATATTGATAATAAAGGAAAGGCTAAGTTATATTCATTGATATAGTCCTTTACATTTTACAACTTTGCCTAAATTATTCTTTACTTAAAATAGAAAACTGGTTTGGTAACAAATGTAGAAAGAGAATAAGTTGTGTAGTTTAGAACATTGAAAGTCTTTTAAGCTCCTCCCACCCCAGTACACACAAAGAAAAGAATACTCCCTTTGAATCACCATTAAAGATGAAAAAACAATTCTAGAATATTAATTGCTCACGTCCCCCACAGAACTCAATGGAAGGAATTCCGTGCCATAAGCAATTCTAACTCATCACAGGCAAGAAAAAGGAAATTACTGTTATTAATTTAAAATTACCATGATTTAGACTTTGAAACACCTGATACTACAAAGAGAAATTTCTGCTAAGAAAAAAAAAAAGCCAGGAATGGCTGAAATTTCGAGGCCAGCGCTGTTTGTGGCTTAGATGCATATATTGCATATAAGAGCAAGAGTGGATAAGCCAGAAACTTTACAAACCATCCTTCTTGAGAAAAGGGAAAAAGCATATTATTCTTTAGAGAAATGGGAAAAGAACAAAGAAATGTCAGTCTTAATGGAAAGATGATAGCTTTGGTTTGGCACAAGTTGTCCAGAGAGATGGATTTTAAAAAACAGTTGCAGGAACATAGGTACAAAGTCTGAGGGCCAGGAGAGCAGTCAGTGTGCAGACTAGGAAGTTTTAAAAACTTCTTCAGAGACTTGGTAGTTGATGTCATGAAAATTGGTTGGTTTACACTGGATGAGAACAAAGACTGGATAGTAAGAATTGCCTCCAATTAAGACTAGGAAGTTAGAGATATGAAGGAAGGAAGACAATAGGAGTAGAAATAGACTAGATACTATTTTTAAGTACCATTATGTATCACTCCACGACAAATAATGGACTATTACACTCATGATTGAATAATTAGCATCTCTATCTTTTGTTCTAACTTACCACTAAACATTCTTAAATTTTCTGTGTAGTTATTCATTTCTTTGCTTAGAATACTAACTTATCTATACCCCACTAATTATTATTAAAATTTACTGTTTTAATGCAGTCTCAGTCTTGTACCACAAAATATAGATTAAAAGTATAATTCTAGGAGAATAAAATAAAAAAGTTTTCAGAAAGACAATAGCCTTTACAATCATGTTTAAATATTTGAAGTTTCTTTGATATATTATAAAGCACACACAGACACACACACACACACACACACACACACACACACACACACACACACACACACACACACACCAAACCAAACCAACAAATTAGCAAAGAAATACCCAGCTGAGCCCATGCTTGCCCACCACAGCCTTACCACAAGCTGGAATTCAGGAAGAAATTTGTACAACTGGTAAAACTGTTCATGTTTTCATACAAGTGTCGAAAAACAAAAAGAGAAGTTAATAAAAGATCAGATGTGTCTTTCAATGTTTCTTTATCAATATTCACACAGAGACATCAAAATACAGCATAATAAATGTAAGACAAATGATCACAGGAAATAAATACGGAAAGAGGAAGGAAGAAAAGAAGGAAGTAAAGACAAGGTGAGAGAGAGAGGGAGGGAACAAAAGAAAGGGTGGCTTCAAGAATCATGTCCTCCATCATATACATAGTTGTATCATCCACATATAATTATCATGTGACTATATACATTGAGTAAAAGGTATGATTGGTTTTTCCTTTTAACTTTCCCTTAGTTGTGCTCTGACCTAGATACCCTGACAGAGCCAGTTTGACTTTAATAGCATAGTTAGAGACAGACTTGACATAATCAGTTGCCTGTCAGAATAAATACTACAGAGTAAGTCTATCAAGAGCCTGGAGATGAGCATCACAGAGGACTCATGAAGAGATCATTTGGCTTTCATAGGAAGGGAAGGGAAATGATTTACATTTTATCCACTGAATATATATTAATAAATGCTCACAGTCTGTAAGTGGATAATGTGTCAACTTGTCTTCAAAATGGTCATTATCTATTTCTTTTCTCATTCTACATGCATGGGATTCTAGGTCAGTCTCTGCCAACCTCCCACTTTAATTAGGTCTTCTTTTTTGAATTTGGTTGGCAATAGTCATACAATGAAGGTTTGGAATTCCTGAGGCTGTGTCAACAGAAATATCTTTGCTTCCATGTGGATGTCTTGGAACAACAGGAATCCTCTTATAACACTTGACTTCTTCTTTCCAAATATTTGTTATTTTCTTTTGAGAATGTCATACATGGGATCTGTGTCTACATGACTCCTTTCCCTCTCCTTCGAAGTTGATGACCTCATCTTTAGTTTATAGTAGTATATACACACACATATGTATGTATATAGCTATACATGTATGTATATTCTGCTTTACCAATAAATCTCAACAATATGCTTGCCTGAACAGAAACTGCATGATAACCTCACCAGTTGAAAAGCCAGTGTAGATGGTGGAGATTATATAAGGTTCCACCCTTTGACAATGGCTGGCCAGAGAGAGAAAATGAGTTTTCTCCATGGATTGCTCCTGCATAGTTTGTCCAATCACAAACTGTCAGTCCTACCTGGCATCCATATGAGTAAGACTAAATGGCTTCTTTATTTGGATGGCTCAGGGTGCTCTTGTCATCATGAATAACATCAGATGCCAGTATCTGAGCCAATGATTTTGGTTATTCAGGTTCACTCATCATCTGATGCCAGCACTACCACTAAAGCCCTGAGAAAACTAAAGCAACAACTATCCAGTTGAGCTCAAATCACCCAAAGTACTGTGACAAATACCAACATTTATAAATTCATTGAATATGAGGTTGTTTGTGATGTGCAATGTGATAACAAGAGTGAATGAATAAGACCAAAAACTTTTCATAGAATTTTAAAATAATCCATAAAAACATTATCTTAAAATTATTATGAGCTCATGCTATTTTTAATAAATTATTTTTCAGGAAAGTTCTTATGACAACAATTTAAATTTCTTTTTTTTTTACATTTATGATTTGGTGTGTTTATTTCATTAAAAATCACATGTGCCAACTGACTAATATATATCATTTTAGTAGTCTAAGACTGTTGGCATATTAGAATTTCATTTAATAATTGTTCTAACTAATTGTTTCTTAGGATGGTAAATTATGTCTACAAACTTAAGTTTATTTATATAAAATGTCTCTCACAGCAAAAAGAAGGGCTTCATTTTGGTAAATTCAGAAATCATGTAAAATATTTGTGTGTTGCTGGGTTGTTTTTCTACTCTGTTTTCACTGACCAACCTCCATACTAACATTTGTGAGGCACAACCATTGTTCTTAGTGATACTCACTTGTATCTAGTAGAGTTTAAAAAGATTTTGTGTTTTCCTCTGAGGTTTGGTCATCCATATGCATTTTGCTATCAGATTATTTTAGAAACATCTTGTCAAATCTCCATAAGACTCCCTTTGAGATTTCTTGATATCGACTTAGTCTGTGTGAAAAGGCTTTTAATTTTATTCTGAGATGTTTATTTCTGAAAAGTATTCTACACTGCTTTTGCATTAAGTACATTTAAAATACTCTATAAAATCACAACTCCTTTCATATTGCTCTGAAAGTTTAAAAATGTTGATACTTGTTTTCTTCTGATACTTATATTGATCTTTTCCATTGTGATTTTTCTTTCATTGACATTTTAAATGGCATTTTCTACTGTGTAAATAGTTGAATAAAAATCTTACCTTTACCAAGGAAATGGATTTTATAATGTTAAATATAAAATATAAATAACTGTTATGTAGCTTAGAAACATTTGAGATCTTTAAATAAGGAAGAAGTTTCACATATGAGTGGGCTTTCATTTATACAATTCACAAAGTTTGCGAGCATTGTTAATATTTAAGAAAGAAGTAACCTAGGATGAGATTCCATGGCACTCAAGGGGCATTGGTAGCTGTTACCAGTTGGTGAGTTTGCCTAAGCTCTTTGATTCATATACAGCCCCTCAATATTATTTGAATAAAATTCAGCTCTTTTCCTTGGTCCTGATAAGATTTTGGTCTGTTCAGGTTGTGTCTTCTCACTGTGGGCTTCAGTTTCCACTCACTCTTATTCATTGTTGCTGTATAGTGTGTTCCTCTGGTACCCTTGACTGAAGTAGTTACTGTGCTGTACCAAACACAACAGTTTGTCTTCTAGGCTCTCTTATATCTGAAAAGTCTGGGGAAGAGGCTGCTAGTCACTTAATATATAAATCTCACTCTGTTCATGTCTAAGTTTTCCTTTTTTCATTCTCTTGGTTTTGTTATTGTTTTGTTTTGTTTTGTTTTCTCAGCACCTGTTATCAGAAGTTGATATGAGTTTTGCTATCTTACTGGGTGAAGCATACACACTAAGGAAATTTGTATAGAAATAGTAATCTAGAAACAAGGCTACTTCGACATGGGATCACATCCAAAGATCTTGGTATGTGTAATCGGGTGGGAATTTGGATACACCCTTAATATATACCTTTAATCCCTCTGGTACAGACACACCTTAGTACCCATCTGTAATCCCAGACACTGACATCTAACTGAAAGGCAGAAAAGGGACAAATTATAGAAAGATTTGACAGAATTATTCAGAGATAAGATATGCCCAACTCACACAAGAAGAGACAGTAGAAACTACCTAAGAGCAGTCCAGGGAAATAGTTGTGTTTAGTGTAGTTCAGTTGAATTTGTGCAGTTTCAATCAGTTCAGTTCAGTTCAGTTCAGTTCATGCAGTCAGTGGACTTCAGTTCACAGAGTCCAGTGGTAGTTTTTTCAAACAGAGCAATTCAGTCAAAAGTCAAGAGAAGCCAGATTGAATCAATCCATTTATCCACACATTTCGGGAATTCCTTGTTTTTAATAGCTAAGTAGTATTCCATAGTATAGCTTACATTTTGATCTACAAACAAAGATGGAAACACTGGGAATGGGATGGGTTTTTGAAATCTCAAACTCTTTCCTCAGCGACATATCTCTTTCAACAGGGCTACACCTCTTAATCCATCCCAAAGAGTTCCACCAACTGGACCCACTTATTCAAATATATGAGCAACACTCTCATTTAAACCACTACAAAGAGTTGAATGCAATTAGAACACTGAAATACTGGGGCTCAGACCGTGCACAGTCATATGGACTACAGTATGAATGTTGGTGTTTGTTCTTTGTAAGGTGGGGATCTGTGCAAGGTTTTCAATTGTAGATGGAGGAAGTATGACTTACATTCTTCCTTCTGGAGATATAAGGAGAGAGAGAGTATCTCAAGGATGGTTCTTTTAATCTGAGTTGGAGGCAGCAGTGGAGTTCAGAAATGGGGAAACTAAAGCTATATATTAAACTTAAAAGCAAGAGCTGTTCCTTTCTTATTCCATGATGGATGGAATATGTGTTACGAATTTAAGAGAGGAATTAGTGATTTCTGGGTCAATGGCCTAATTAACTAAAAAGATGAAATGGACTATAATTTACGTAGACTGTAACCAGAAATGATTTGGTGGTAGGTGGACTGGACTTGGGTATGTTGACACCATGTTCAGGAAACATCAAAAAAATATTTGTAAAGTCTGGAGTAAATATAAAAAGTAATGGATGGATTTTCTTACTTGTCCTTTGTGATTTTCCGTGCATATCCTGGTTTCTTCCAAGGAACATCTTATCTTCTAGCCTTGTAAGCCAAAACTCAACCTATAATCCTAAAAACCTATAACCTATAAACCTAAAAAAAAAATTCATTTTTACTTCCACAGCACTCTTCCTCTGTTTCTCTTCTGTCACTCGGTCTTCTCCTTCTTCTTAGCATTCTTACTTTCTTTCTTTCACTTTCTCTTCATTTCTCATCTTCTTACTCCAAAGACTATATTAACCGTATTTAGGACCTGAACTCTAGAACCGCACTGCTTAGAGTCTGAATACTGAACCTTACACATGGATGTTGAGAATAAGGGTAGATAGAGATGAAAATAAACTGATTTGAGCTTGTAATCTCAAATATCTGACACAATACTATGTATGGGGGCAGAACTGTGTAAAGGACACTGCGCTTTATTATTTTTAGTCTTCTTACTGCCCCTCACTCCACAATGATTTGACAGCACTATGCCTCATTTTCATTGGATTAATTGTAACAATCCAGTTTATAAAATAGATGTTGATCAGTGGTCGTAGGAAACACTCAAAAGATAACGTTGAGCAAGACCAACTGGAGTTCACAGTCCTGAAGAGAGGGGTTTCTGTGAATCTCTAGAAGCAGTTTTGGTGGGAACATAACATGCTGCTGCCGCCCCAGGATTCACGTCCACAGAAGGGAGGGTGATTCCAAGATCCTTCATATGCAAGGTAGTGGCTGATCTGCAGGAAATAGGACCTAGCAACGTAAACCAGGAACAGGAAGAAAGAGAGTGGGAGAACGTAGTTCAAAAAGACAGAGGGGAAAATGAAGTGCAGACAATGAGAGGAAGCACGAAAACAGGGTCACAAACTCTCATGTAAGTAGGAGTTAGTAAGGAAAGGCACTATAGACTTCTTAGTGCCTTTAGATTTGATCTTAAAAGCAGGAAAAGGGAGCTACTGAATGATTGAAAGAGGAAATAAAAGTACCGTGTTTGCCACACTGAATGATCATGCTGTACCCTGTTCACTTTGTGAAAATAAATGGATTGAATTTATGCAGGGCTGAAGGTGAGACAAGGATTAAGAAGCCACAATGGTAATCTTGTATATAGAAGGATTAGGCAACTAAAGTAATTACAGCTATAATGAAAAAAGAAGAAATAGATTAGAGAAAAAGGTAAGTAGCAGGATCCATAGGAGTTATCGATTGAATGGATGTGATTGTTGATGGAAATTAAAGAGCCCTGGATTGCATATGAGCTCCTTTAGTTGGTACAATGCACTGAAAAACACATAGAGAAAGAGCTATAGAGCCAATGAGTAATTCAAGGTACACACTGAGGGGCATTTCTTGTCTCCCTGTGGCCATTTTTAGTAGGGAATTTACACAAAATCTTAATAGTACACAGTGTCATAGCTTATATGTTATGCTGTTTGTGTCCAGAGAGATTGACAGACAGCATTTAAGGAGCAAAACAGATATATCTCAATAGGTCAGTTGCCTCTCATGTTCACCTACAACACAAAGGGGAAATAGAAGCATCACGTGAGTCAGCTCTGTACTAGTCTAGGTATTTAAACAAAAGAGACAAAATAGGTACTTCAAAAAATTGTTTGTCCCCTTTTTCATTGAAATTTTATTCAGAATATCTATATAGAGATCATACTCCAAGTGTTTGCCAACAGAACACACACACACACACACACACACACACACACACTCATAGATATAGATACAGTTATTACTTATATTGAAATACATAGATAATCAAGTTAATATGGCTATACTAGGGACACATTTTCTCAAGCACTGAAATGGAAATACAACATGAGCTTATTTATATACAAAAAACGTAAACTTAAATAAGTGAAAATGATGAGTGGGTGACTGGGATGGAGTGATTTGGAAAATGGTGGTTAAAGGGCACACAGTGCTTAAAGAGTAAATAAGTCTAGCAATCGAAAGGCCCAAAGTTAAGAATATTGGATAATGTTCTGGAAGTGTGCTTGTTTTGTTTTTTATAGGTTATTTTCCAATCCTTATCAAACACACACACACACACACACACACAGAGAGAGAGAGAGAGAGAGAGAGAGAGAGAGAGAGAGAGAAAGAGAGAGAGAGAGAGAGAGAGAGAGAGAGAGAGAGAGGGAGAGGGAGAGGGAGAGAGAGAGAGAGAGAGAGAGAGAGAGAGAGAGAGAGAGAGAGAGAGAGAGAAGAAATTAATGAGAGAGGGAATCAAGAAACTTTGCTTCCTTTCCCCCCCGTCTGTCATTGTGTTATTGGCTCACCTCTTAGCAGTAAGCATAACATAAAAGCTTGCAGAATAGATGAATTTTAATTGTTTGTATAGAGGACAATGGACTCTTACCATCTATATTATACAAAGTTATTTGGTGAAATTGAAGAATGAAGTAGGTAGACCATGAAAAATGAGAAAAATTATAAAGGAACTAAAAATAAAATGTTACCTCACTGAAAGGCATCTCTATAATTTAATTTTGAAAATGTTTAATTATTTATTTTAAGAATGTGTAGAACTTCCAAATGATCTACAAACAGCATTTTCCCATGCTATAGACAGTAGTCTGCTTTTAATAGTGCTGATTTCAGATTAATCAACATTACGATGGAATAATATGTGGAGGATGGTGAAAAAGAGGGAGAAGTAATATTTCTGAATGATTGTCCTTCTACCATCATAGAAATAATATCTTATATAAGGTTATCACGAGGCACATTTACAGAATAAATGATAAACAAGATTAAATGAAATGGTGGTAAAGAAAATGAGTGAAGGTAAGGACTGTGACACCAATGAAAGAAAAACGAAGGGAGGAAAATGAAAAATTATAAATGGTTGCACATAAAAATTGCAGGTTAGGACTGGGGAAGTATTTGAATTTAAAGAAACAAGATTAGAAAATGAATGGAGAAATAAATCCCGGGCAAGATCAGAAGAGAGCTGTGAGATGGAAGGTGCCAGGCTGACTCCCTTCTGTAAGATGCAAGTTGCTGCACTACCCACCAAAGGAGTTCCACCGAGGAGGACGTATCAGCGAGGAGAGACTCCTGTTGCCCCTTTCATCTCAGTACCATCTCCAAACAATAATAATTCTGCATTGGAAATATGTTTTTCTCTTTCCAGATATTGAAAGGGTTCAATACTGTTAAATTTAAAATATGTCTTTTTGTGGTACCATCTGAGCTTTCAGGGGGCTACACTCTGGATTAACTTAAGGCCTGACAACCATAGATTTGTAAGATAAATACAAGAACAACCTTAACGACATCAGTGCCTTTATTTTCATAGTGAGCTTCGACATTCACACTTTAACTCATTCCTGCATGGAGCAAAACAAAGCAAACAGAACAAAACAAAAACAAGAACACCTGGTATCTTCCAGAATGGGCTAACATCAGGCCACCCAAAAACGGTGTCCCACAAAAAGAAATGCTATTCTCTAGAATCTCAGAATGTGTTCCATAAAACCCATTCAGCTCTGATTACCTGTCACTCTGTCCATTATGGAGAAATAGATCAATGCATGGACATGCAAGTCTAGGAGGTAAACAATAATAATGGTTTAGTTGTGGCTGAAAACCTCCAACATGGGTAGAGCACACAAAGATTTACAAAGACCATGCGAACTCAGGGCATGATACATAAACTCCCTAATGTCCTCATTCTGCTGTGGATTTTCAAGCTGAATTATGTATCAGAATCATCTAGAAAGCTTAGAAACAATTCTCTGGGCCCCATCCCAGCATGACTTAATTTGCAGGTCTTGGCTGAGTCTTGGAAATCTGTATTTCTAACAATCCCATGAAGCAGATCCTGCTGCTCCAGGGCACCCTTTGAGAACTCCTGTTCTGTCTTCCAGTGGTGAACAGCACTTCTAGGACTGAATCTAGGGTGACATCACAGCCAGCACAGTACCCTCTTCTTAGCAGTGTGCCCCACTGCCCCTACATGCTGTGTGCTCAGTACACTCATCAATCTGTGTGCTTTCTTGCTTCAGAGTCCCCCGTTTAAATTAATTAAGCTATTACTCAATATGACAGAGGAAGCCCTGTGACCCATGGTCAATGCTATGTCCCTGGTACTTAGTACTACCGTAATAAATAAAGCACATACATACACACCTGTCTTATGTCCCCTATATTCTTCAGCCATATTTCCATTATCTTCAAGCTTTGCATTTTGTTTTAATATATGCACAGTAGTCTTGCATTTGACCTATTCAATAGAAGCTTGGGTTGTTTGTTGTTGTTTTATTTTGCTTTTCAATTGAGTTTCTCTGTCAAAAGGATTTTGGAGTTTATTCCCTAAAACTACCCCTTATCATGGGCAGATGGACAGCCAATCATCTTCCATATTTGTCTTTGGGAAGTAAGCAGAGGTTATCACGAGAGGTGGAGAAAAATAGCTCATTGATTCTACCAGTGCTAAAAAAAAAAAAAAAAAAAAAAAGGCCCCCTTGAAAAACACCTTCAGGCTTATGACTCTCTTAACACTGCTGTGTTACCAAGATGAAACATGCAGTCAATCAACTTTCTAGAAATTGCTCTTATTTTCCTAAAGTGTCGCTACTTGGAGAGTTCTTATCTGAATGACTCACAAGGATGGTTGGAGCTGTGTACAGCTGACCCACTGTCAAAATCTACATAAAAGGAGCTCTTTGTATTATGCCATTTAATAAGTGAAATGTCCTCAGCACATAAGGCCTTCATCAGCCAGGTGTGGTGGCGCACACCTTTAGTCCCAGCACATGGGAGGCAGAGGCAGGCGGATCGCTGTGAGTTTGAGGCCGGCCTGGTCTACAAAAGCAAGTCCAAGATAGCCAGGACTGTTACACAAAGAAACCCTGTCTTGAAAAAAACAAAAACAAAACCAAAACCGAAGGACTTCATTTTGCATATTTCATGTGATAGGAATGAAGACTAAGAGATGCTGAACAGTGTGCCCAAAAGTCAGTCTTAATCAGGGTCAGAGTTAGTATTTCAGCCCTGTCAGTCGGATGCTAGACTTCACACTTGTGCTGGTGCGATTTTTTACTTTCTCGTGGCACCATCTCAGCCAATCACACAGCACTTTCACAGTTTTTATTTGACAGATTGGAGATGAATATCCTGTGAGCAAATGAACCTCCACTCCACACAGACATGTGCAGCACCAATTGGGCTTCCAGCCGTCTGGGCATGAGGATCTACCATGGCGAGGTGGGAGGTGGGAAAAGGAAGCCTTCAGCTTTGTTCTCTACCTCAAAAAGAATTTCTATATGCAAGAAAACTGTGGAGGAACGAGACAGGAGAACATATGGCTAAGTGGCCAAATGTGTGAAAATCAAAGTATAAAATATGTGTTTTAGCTAAAACTGAGAACTCGAAGAGGAGACTGCACAGGCTAGCTAGCAAATAAAGGCACAGCTTCTGAAATCAGTGATGGATGGGCCTGTCCTCAGCTCAAATGGTGCCCAGCTGACCACTCGCTGTCCTAGGGATTTAGTTGTGTTTCCCTCGCGTTGGAAGTAGTCACGATGGCCTCTCATTTTTACTATTTATTTAGAAGTTAATTACTGTCACTGTCAGCTCTTTTATCTCCACAACATTTCACAGAAATGTATTCAGGCATTATGTGACTTGTAAGTAAGATTAACAAGAAAGTTCAGAGAAGTGTAATAATCAAGGGATTTGGCTGTTAATAAAGAACTTAATGAGAAACAAATGAGTTAGCGCCACATAGAATTTGAATTTGGTTAACGCAAATTCTAGAATTGCATATAACATACTTTCTTAAGTATAAGTCACTCTTAACCTAGAATCTGAACTGAAAGCAAGAGGCCATATTCATGTGCACACAGGTAGTGGGAATAACATACTCCAGGGTTCTGTTGGATTATTTGTAATTTAACTAAATGAATTGCATTCAGGTGGGCTTCCTGGATGTGTTATCTGTATTATGCTCATGCACATGTGTACACGTGCGCGTGCACACACACACACACACACACACACACACACACACACACACACACACATTCAGGCGATACTGATAAGTTGATAGAGTGTATTACTCCCGCTTTACAGAAGGCTAAAGGGATTAAGCAAATATCCTTGCTATAGCATGAGGCTGAGCCTTTGTATTCATTTATAAAGTTAGGGAAGTCACTGAAGAGAAAGAGAAATCATGCAGCTGGAATGGAGAAGAAAAGCTCCAATTATAGTTTCAGAATTGCCTGCCACCTTTAGTGTTAACAGAGTGTGCACGTTTCTCAGAAGTGACACCTGCATTGTCTACTGGGAAACATTTAATCCCTGAAGCTGTATTAAGGAGGCTGGAGAGCATACAGCTGAATAGAAATGATGTCAGTTCCTTCCGTGATAGAAGAAGCTGCACTAATTTAAGTAGCAGCAGATCAGAGGGCTCGCTGGCCCCCTCTTAATTCGATTCCATGTGCAATGTACCACTCTGCCCCTATGGGATACCTAGAAATTGCATAAACACATGAGTATTTGAATATGAATCTGCTTCTGATGGTCCCACTGCCCTCTGAATATCTTCGATCGGGATCTGATTAGCTGTGTTTCTACTCTTAAAAGGGAGGTATTTTGTTTTACTTAGAATTGTATCCACCATGATTAATACATGCAACACATGTTTAATACTTGGTAAATTATTTTAGAATGAAAAGACGTGTATTTAAAAAAAAAACCAGTTCTTTTATTTTCAAACTCAGGGTCACTTCTTCATTAACCTTTCCTCTGTACCAGAGGTGAGAACCAGAGGAATAAAATGAAGAAAACAAAATAAAACCTCTACTTCATATTCAGAATACAGGCAAGCAACCTCGCTCAATACAATCTATGCTTTATCTAAAAATCAATGCTGCGGCATGCTCACATAACAGCAACATCTGCATGTTCATTTTCTGTCTTTAGTAATTGTCACAGTGCATGGAGTCAGTGCTCAGTGAGTGGGTATTAGACTAAGGAAGCCATTCGTGCATGTTAAGGGTTTTTGATCTGATAGTAAGAATGGGGATGTACTTTAAGGCCGGGCATTTAAAAGTACACGTTTTCTCTATCTCACAAAGCTGCTGCTCCTAGGAGTAGCTGAACCTTTCCAGATTCTTGAAAAATGATACAGTTGCGCTGAGCAGCTTGTAGGAAGCATCCTTGATATTTCCCCACAAGGAAGTGAGCTTAGTTTGCTCAGCCTGCTTCTCAGTTTGCTGTGAGAGCATGAAGTCAAGACAGATACAGATGCTAACAGGACAGGGACACCTTTTCAGATAGCTGGCTTCATCTGACTGCCTGTTTGTGTGGAGAGCTGATTATCAGCCCTGTGCAAACACAGGGGAAGTGATGTGATCCCTGTGATGTTTTACACCACAGGCAGAGCCATCTTTCTCTGCAACACTCACTCAGCGAGGCAGGAAATATAATTAAGCTTTCATGCATATCCCCACAGAACCCTGCACAGCCATTCAATCATTCTAAAGTAAAGGAAAAAGAGTCACTGTCACTGGAGTTTTTCCCTCTCAAGATGCTGGCTAAGGCATGGGAAGGGATGCAGTAAAATTGAAGAATGGTTAGGTGTGGAGAGATCCTTAGGAGAATGAAAGAGGAGCTGAAGTCAAGGCATGTACAGGCAATTCTGTGAGGCACATATGGAGCCCAAATAAAATTATTTTCATTGCTACTTCATAACTGTAATTGTACTACTGTTACGAATTCTAATGTAAGTATCTGATATGGGACTCCTGTGGGGGGTTGAGAACCACTCTACTAAGTGTACCTTGATAACCTGAATCTAGGCATTTTAATTTTGAGTTTACATTATTTATGTGTATATGGAGGTTTTTCTGTGTGCATATGTGCATTGTGCAAGTGCCCACAGAGGGTGTGAGATCCTCTGGAGCTGAGTTTCCAGGATGTGAGCTGTTCCATGAACTCCCATGAACTAAACTCAAGTGCCTTTTTAATCTCAGCAAATGCTCTTACCTTCAGAGTCACCTCTCCACCCTTACATAGTGCCAAGGTTTATATTCCTGAAAGTATCAAATATGTTGCCAGTGGTCTGTCGTGGGACAGGGTAATCAGCACTCCACAGGATGACATAGAGTAAGGGTGGTTTACCATAAACATCTACAGAAGATCCTATACAAAAAATTTTGAACTCATAATCCTGAGTTGATTTGATGTTTAGTCTTATTAATTACTAGATATTGTAGGTTTCTAGGACCCTCTGGATCCCTCTATTTCCCCACTCTCCCATGCATCTCTCACCTAGAGTCCCAATAGGATGTCCTCCTCTCTGTCCCACTTTTCTGGTAAGTGACGACTTTCATGGGACATGCCCCTTGGGCTAGTGTCCAGATATAAGTGAGTATATACTCTTTCTGCTTCTGGATTACTTCACTCATTATGATCATTTCTAGTTCAATCCATTTGTCCACAAATTTCGGGAATTCCTTGTTTTTAATAGCTGAGTAGTATTCCATAGTGTAAATGTACCAGAGTTTTTTTTTTTTTTTTTTTTTTTTTTTTTTTTTTTTTTTTTTTTTTTTTTTTTTTATCCATTCTACTGAGGGACACTTAGGCTGTTTTCAATTTCTGGCTATTATGAATAGCCACTGTGAACATGGCTGAGCATATGTCCCTGTTGTGGAGCATTTTCTGGTTATATTCCAAGGAGTGGAATAGCTGGGTCTTGAGGAAGTCCTATTCCCATTTTTCTGAGAAAGTGCCAGATAGATTTCCAAAGTGGTTCTACCAGTTTGCATTCCCACCAGCAATGAAGGAGTGTTCCTCTTTCTCCACATCCTCACCAGCATGTCGTGAACATTATGATGGGTGGATCTGGGCCCAGGGGTCCTGCTCAAACTATGGCACCAGCCCAGGACAATACATGCAGTAAACTTCAAACCACTACCCAGATCTAGCCAATAGACAGGACATTCTCCACAGTTGAGTGGAGAATGGGGACTGACTTTCACATGAACTCTGGTACCCCATATTTGACCATGTCCCCTGGAAGGGGAGGTTTGGTGGCACTCAGAGGAAGGATAGCAGGCTACCAAGAGGAAACTTGATACCCTATGATCATATACAGGGGGAAGAGGTCCCCCTCAGTCACAGTCATAGGGGAGGGGAGTAGGGGGAAAGCAGGAGGGAAGGAGGAATGGGAAGATACAAGGGATGGGATAACAATTGAAATGTAATATGAATAAATTAATAAAATATTTAAAAATTACTATATGTTTAAGGAAATTAACAGCTACCAACATCAATTTTCTCAACCATAAAATTAGTATGCTACAAAGCATAGTATTTTCTATGGAAAAATAACTTTTGATATATTTAAACAAGCTCATGGATGTCCTTAAAATCTTTGGAATTATTATTTCTTAGGATGAAAGACTAGTTCAAAAAATCTTCCCCTGGATGGGGAGACCTGGTGGCACTCAGAGGAAGGATAGCAGGCTACCAAGAAGAGACTTGATACCCTATGAGCATATACAGGGGGAAGAAGTACCCCTCAGTCACAGCCATAGGGGAGGGGAGTAAGGGGAAAATGGGAGGGAGGGAAGAATGGGAGGATACAAGGGATGGGATAACAATTGAGATGTAATATGAATAAATTAATAAAATAAAATAAAATAAAAAAGACCTTATGACCCCATCCTCTATCAGCAGCTGTCAACTCTTCAACAAGGTATGAGGCATGAGGCCAGAGAGCACCTCTCCATTAGGCAGAACATTGGCTGGCTTTATGTTATGTTATGTGGGTAACCACAACGGTTGTAAGCTTACAAATGCCACAGCCTTGCGAGGTCTAGAAGATCGCATGTCATGACACTCCTTTCCATCCTCTCCACGTATTCTACACCTTCTCTTTGTAGATATTCCCTATGCTTCTGATGGGGGGGGGGATGATAGAGACTATTCAGGGATGTAATTCCTTCTATTATTTTTTGCACTTTGACCAGCTCTGTGTTTCTGTACTGCAACATTCTGAACCAAGAGGTTTTGCTGACTAAAGTTGAGAGTAGTCTAGACAAATAGGAATGATGCTAAATACTTAGAAGGCATTTTAACCACTGAATGGCCCCACAGCTATGCAGCACTATTTGAACTTTGGGCATTATTTTTTTTTAAATAACACATGATGATTGGTGAGGGCCATTTTAAAGGAAATGTGTGGGAAATTTGAGGGGGACATGGGGTATAGATATGGTTAGATTTTCTTGTACACAGGTATGAACTCTCAAAAACAAAATTTAAGGAATCTTTTTAAAATGCACATAGCAAAATAAATCTAAAAACATTATCATTTACACTGCATTTTACACTATCATTTACATTGTTGATAGCTATATATCAGTATAATTCAGTATTCAAGAACTTTAAAGACTCTGAAAAAACTAATTTAAAAAAATGAGGTTTAAAACAGGACACAGGATGCTGACCTAACCTTTTGTAAGTAAATATCACAATGGGACCAGTTGCGCTGGCCCTCCATTCTAACTGCTATACTGTCGTACTAGTGCTTCATGGAATGTGTTTTGTAGAGGTCAGCTGTCCCCCCTGCTTTTCTTTCCTCTGGAGGTAACTCTGCTCTCTGTAGCAGTCCTGGCCTGAGCCCTCCATACTGTTTTGCTGGGAAACAAGCATCTGCAGCTGCAGGCAAAGCATCCCCTTACTCTGGAGTCATCAGAGCAGCTTGGGGGTAACAGAAACTTCGGGATAGGTTCCCACTTCTACACATCATGTTTGTGGTTACAGATGGCTTTGAAATAGGGTCTCATGGAGCACAGGACAGGCTAAAACTTACTATGTAGCAGATCACCTTAAGCTCTTAATTGTTCTGCCTGTCCCTCTCTAACACTGGGGATTAAAACCATGTACCACGTGCTCACCCTTGGAGTCTTCTATATTGTGTCTTGGGTTAAGAAATTAGTTAAAACATCCAAGATAATTCCAGAATACAGTCATGTTTAAGAATGAGAGCCCAAGTAATTACAGGGCTATTATTAAAAACAAAAAAACAAAAAAACAAAACACTCTGTCTTAGGTACTTTCCTATAGCTGTGCTAAAAATGCCATGACTAAAGCAACTTATAGGAAGATGGGTTTAAATTCAGGTTTATGGCTCTAGAGTTTCCACAAGGTTTATACTTAGAGGAGGAACAGAAGCTGCAAGCAACCAGAGCAGCAGATGAGACCCCATATCTTGAGCTACAAACAAGAAGGAGAGAGAGCCCCTCAAGATAGCAAGTGGATTTTGAAACCTCAGAGGCCTCTCTGGTGACATACCTCTTCTAGCAAAGCCACACCTCCTAACGCTCTGCAAGCAGCCATCAAATGGGGATCAAGTGTTCAGCTGCCCTAGATTACTGGGGGATGAGGGGGGGGCATCTCATTCAACCTACCACACACTGATAACATTTTTATCCAAGTTGGAAGGTAATTCTTCAATCATTTTTGGAAAGGTCAAAGGTTTGATAAACAATTGCCACAAAGAAGTATTTCTCTATCACATTTGCTGCCGAGTGTATTTATCAGGTTCACCTTTATGATAAAGCAAAATGTGCTCAGCAACCTCACTCTTGGCTCCCTGAGTCCTCAAACTTCTCTTACTTTTTAAAGCTCATCTAATTTTTTTTAACCACAAAGAATTTCATACCCAGGGTCCTCAGCCTTTGTTTGTTAGCATCTCACCTTGTACCTGTCCTCTACTACCGCCCTTCAGACGCACAGTGAGCCCTCCGATTCACATGTCAGCCAGAGAGGTGAAGAGGCAGAATGGTCTCTCGCAGAAGAAAGGGCAAGAGCTTTTCAGCTAGACAGACCTACATGTGCTCATTTTCTCTCATTAAGTATAAGGTCTCAGGAAAACGTTAACAACTCTGAGCTCCATATTAGTATCTGTAGAGGAGAGATGATAACATGCATCTGGTCACATTGCTGTGGAAACTCAATAGGTCAAAACATATAAAGCACCCAGACCAGGCCATGCTACTGTGAATGTAATCAAATGAAGTTTATATGGTGAAGGAAGAAGAAGGGAAAACCTGGCACAGAGAGATGGCCCAAGGGGTAAAAGGGCTTTGCTTCTCAGTCTGACCAAACAAATTCAACTCTCAGCATCTGCATGGTGGAAAAGGAGAACTTGCTACCTCACGTTGTCCTCTGACCTCCACATGTATGTCTCTAAACAAATAAGTAAATATACAATGTTTATTGGCAGGGGGAGAAGGCTCAGTCAGTCAATGACCTATTGTGCAAACATGAGGATCTGAACTCTAACCCAAGAATCCAAAGAAATCCCAGACCTGGTAGTAGTAATGCCTGTACTACAGGCAGTGGGAGAGTACCTAAAAGGAGTGATCCTGTGCGTGTGGGCCACTCAAGGGAGCCAAATGGAAGAGCTTCAGGTACTATGAGAAACTCTGTCAATTAAAAATTGGATAAAGGGGAACAGTCATAGGGGAGGGGAATAAGGGGAAAATGGGAGGGAGGGAAGAATGGGAGGATACAAGGGATGGGATAACCATTGAGATGTAACAAGAATAAATTATTAAAGGAGAAAAAATAGAAAAAAATTAAAAAAATAAAATAAATCTCTAAATAAAAAAAAAATTGGGTAAAGATTAGGGTAGAATAGATACCCACAGTCAACCTACACCTTCACTGTAAGTCACATGCATATGTATATACACACGCACACACACACAGACATGAGAAGGAAGGAAGGAAAGAAGGAAGGGGGAGGGAGGGAGGGTATGAAGGAAGTAAATAAAATAGAGAGGAAGAAGGAAGGAAAGGAGGGAGGAAGGAAGGAGCGACTGGACAGGAAAATAACATGACCACATTGCTGTGTGAATATAGAGCATCTACAATAAAATCCTGGAAAGTAATGTCTTGAAATAGAAATTAAATATGGTGAGATTTTATTGTACTTGCACTTGAAGGCATTTCCAGTAAATGCCATTGGAGATCAAGGAAAAAAGAGAATGTGAAGCCAATTGAAACATGCTATAACAGACACATTAGCAAGTAATTATCCGTGCTAATGAAAACTACAAAGAAACCTCCCTAATGATCTAGGGAGGCCCCAGAGCACACTCAGAACTGTGTGAGGAGACAATATGACTTTCTAAGTTAAGGTTCTGGCTGCTAGCATTTTCTAGACCAAGCAACAACATAGTTGTTTTGCTTTGATAATGGATCTATTATTCTATTATCTTCTGTGGAGTGCTCTTCAACATCAGCAACTATGGATGGTTTCTCTTTTCCTTGAATGTTATTAAGTCATTCCAGGCTGGCCTCCTTGGTATCTTGTTCCAAGAATTCTAGAGAGGTTATATGGAACGCAGTGCATTTGTGGCCTTGACTGTGCCTGCTTTCTGTGTCTTGGAGAGTTCTAAGCAAAGGCCTTCATGGAGATAGGCCAAAGGGAGGAAGACAGGAGTCTCTGGCAGACATCGCAACTTCCAGAAGCGTTATGAAATACCCACAGCCTCATTGCCTGACGGGTTCATCTTTGCAAATAGTCAAGTGAACTAAGACAATTTAGAAGTGCATGACCTGAGTAGTGAGGAGGTCAGTGATGACTTGATGAGACCATTTGAGACAAAAGTCACTGGACAGGGCCTGGAAGTGGAGGAAACTAGACAGATGGGAAAATTTTGAAGAAATCATTATGAGAAAAACTCAGTTGAAAGGAAAGACTGCATAGAACCTCATCATGCTTTGCAGGGCTATTTGTTCTAAACCTATGATGGACATGCATAATCATGTTGAGATCAGCGTAATCCTCAAACATCTTGAGACTCCCATCTGTGCTTCTTGCTGGCTCACTGTCACTGGCCATTTATGGCTTTTCTGGTATCCATGAATCTTTCTACACCATAGCCTTCAAAGAGGTTTGAATATTCATGATTAAAACCTTAACTAACAGGCAATACAAAAGAAATAAATTAAATTACGCTCACCTACATGGCTCATGCATACCTTATGACCTCAGTATGATGCATCGGCACTCCTTGATCTCTCAAAGGATTTCTCCTGTGCTGTGCTTCTGGAGCCTCAGAAAGAGTGTGGTAAGGCACGTCAAGGAAAGCCTCACAGGTACATGGTCATGGCATACAGAAACTCCAGGAGCCATCTGTTCTGGAAAAAAAAATCTGGTTGGAGAGATAAAGTTAGAAAGGTGTCTACCTCTAGAAGGAAAAGCTCTTTTGCAGGCAGAACTAATACTCAATAGTCATTTATTTATAATTGGCTTATTCCTAGCTCATTGGTCTTCTTAAAAATAAATTTTATGAACTTCAGACACTGATAACTAAAGCACTGGTTCCCCAAATATTTCTCTCTGTGTTAGATGTTTGCTTTAGTCTCATGTGACAAAATGACTTCAGGTCAACTGAGAAACTTTCTGATCAGTACTCATCCTTGAGACTTTTTAAAACACACCTAAAAACTTACCACTTAAGAAGATGTGTCATTATTTTCTCCTCTCATTGGTCACATTTCTACTGTGCTTTTATTGACAATAAAATAAAATAAAATAAAATAACTTGAGAATGACCAGAAATTGGGCTCAACACCACACCTAAGGTTACCTGCATTCTATGCTTATCTGAGCTGGAGAGATGGAGCATGTGACTGTGTCTTTGTGCCAACGAATCTGCCTCTCTATTTTGAGAAAGTGCCGTGACCTAGACTTCAAAAGCTCTGCGGAGCTCAATAGAAGAATAAACCCTATGGATGCTTTGTCTCTTCTGAAGCACAATGGGGTAGTCTTAAAAATCCTGACTGTTTCTTCTGCTACCTAGAATAAGGTCTGTATCAGCTGTCATGGTAAGAATGTGCCTTAGAACCAAATCTTAGCATATCTACCTGGCATTATCTTTCAGAATTTCTAAATCTGTTTGAAGCTCTCTATAATCATTTATGGTTTTATATTATTTCTTCTGCCGAGAAGCTCCCTAATTTCTAGTCTATGTCTAACTGTAAAATATTTTTGGTAATTTTATTTTTAATTAAGACATAACCTCTTTTGTAAAATTTTCATTAAATCTTCACATTAAAATGATAAAGTGTTTTCTATGTGTCTACTTAGAGAGCCTGCTATTGTTTGTTCATTTGTTTGTCTGTTTTTCAAGACCGGGTCTTTCTGTGTCGCCTTGGCTGTCCTCGAACTCACAGCAATCTACCTTCCTCTGCCTCCTGAGCACTGGGATTAAAGGCATGTACCACTACACTGGGCAAAGCCCTCTATTTAAATTGTTAAGTGTAACTCACATTGAATACCTTATATTAATATCTGATTTCAAACATGTGTCTCAGTCTCTTGCAAATATTACTCGATCAATAAATATTTAAAATGTTACATAGTTTACGATCTTCCATGGAATAAGCCATTTTTATGTTTCCCAAATTACATGAGCTTAAATAAAAATAAAATCCTTAACAAACTAGTAATTTCTAACAACTGCCCATAGGAGCTTAATATCCTTCATTTTAGCCATTCACTTATACAAGAAAATGTTCATTGTTCCTGAATAAATTAAAAAGTAAAATGTTAAATGTGAAGAAATGGGTTTTTTTAAATCATTTCATTTTGTTTGTTATGACATATGCTCCCAGAAGCATACTTGAAAAAACAAGCAAACACCTACAGCTTATCAGCTTCGTGGTTTGCTTATTAAGATAGAAAGACTTGGGGAATGGGTTAGTGGCTGATTTAAAACTAAGCAGTGATCCGGAGTCAAATCCAAAGCCAGCATGTGCACTTCTTGATCAATATTTTTAGGATTACCAGAAATAAACTTAGATTAAGAATCAAAATAACACAGTCCCATTTTCTGTCTTTACCATTAATAAGTTGGATAAGGATTTAAAGTGATACCCTATATTTTCAGGTTTCATTCCCTAGTCTGCAAAATGAATAAAACCACACTTATAAATATGCTTCGAGGATTAAATGTGATAAAGAAGATACATGGAATATTTTGTAAATTACTTCACAATATGATTATAAAAGTATGTATTACAAAATTAATTCGACTTGGCTGCTGATAAAGAAGCCCGCAGCTCCCAGTTATGGGGTTGCAGTCCTGCGGTCATTGCTGCCTCCTGAACAGACAAGATAGGCTTGTTGAGTTACTGTTATTATTATTATGAGATATTCTCACTGAGTAAGTATTACTATGAGGAGGAGGACTCCAGTTTCCTCCTAATACAGCCAGAGACTTGGTTTGTGTGTTCTTAATCGGAAAGAATACAGATAGTGCATGAGGGTAGAGGAAGGAGCCAGGGGTACCATGGGTGCAAGAAAGCGAGAGCACACACATAAGACAAAGAGAGGGCCAAGGCAAGCCTTAAAGGGCCACCACTGAGAGGCATGGGCTTATGTCTCTCCTATCCTCTTTATCTCTTCATGTGGCTGCTCTAGATGAGGCACATCAGGGAAGGGATATGCTTTTGTTGGAATCCTGTTACTCCCAATTCAGTCTACGGCAAGATGAAATATAAGACACAAGGTTATAGTAGGAATTTAAGTATGAGGAGTTCACGAGGTGGTGGGCGGTGAGAACACTGTATACCTGCTCCCTTAGTGAAGGAGTTATTGGAGCTGGTTTAAACTGACTAAGCTAGAGTAGGCCACCTATTGGTCTTCATGTCAGCTTTGGTGTAGGGGGCAGTGGTCACCATTTCATAAAGCTAACCTCCTGCTTAATACCGGTAGTAAACTCTTCCTCCCATTTCAGCATGAACCATGCAAATGTGAACTATTTTAATAACTACAGTTCATTACAGGAAAGATCCTGGACCAGTGATGAAGTTCTTGTTTGGGAGTTGGTTGCACACATTTGTCTCCTGATATCCCAAGAAACAGTCACTTTTACAAATGTATGTCTATATTAGGCATGTGTGGATGCACACAATTGTGTATGTGCATGCATACACACATACACATAAACCTTTACACTAATCATGAGAGTGATTTCTTGGCATTTCTAGTCTTTTATCCACTATGGCCGTCAGACATTTTTATGAAGATTACAGTAAGATTGGGCATGTGCATCACCAGGCCCCATCATGCTCACATCAGCATCTTGTATTCTACTGTGATGGAGGTGAGCACTTAGGTCGAATAGGTGCCTAGGATGCAGGGTGGAAGAGAATTAACATGTGTCCCTAAACATAACCTAATAATAAACCTGCTTATAAGTCCCAAGCCTTTTATTTATGTTCATATCTTACGTAATACATACTATGTAATATATATAGTATATACAAAACATATATAATGTGTGTATATATCCTATGCTATATGTATATATAATGTATATATACTACGTATATATACTATATACACACATAGTATATATACATATATAGGATTGCATTATTATGTCACACACACACACACACACACACACACACACACACACACACACACACACACCAGACTTGATAAATAAAAGTATCACTTGTCAGATGTTTTCTTGTCATCTTACTAATAGGATTCTCAAATACACAAAGGCACATTTTATCTTAAATACACTGTGTTTTATTTCCTTTATTATTCTCTTGGTAGTGCTGGCCAGACTTCTGTATGCTGCACATTATAGGCTTCAATCACTTCCTTTCCAACTCCTGATATTTTCCAGTGTCTATGCGCTATGGGTATATGTGTCTATTATGTAAAGCTTCCAGAGGCATCACTTTGCCTGACAAGGAGACACATTTCTTGGTGGATACCTTCTTATCTTGCTATTAATGAGATGCCTACAGCACAGATTAACTCCCCAAGACATTGAAGATTGCCTCAATAGGTTTTACTAAGAATATCTGCATTATAACCACTGGTTACCCTTTAGCCAGCCATTTTAAAATTTGGATATAAAAGTGATCCTATTTTCTTGCCCACTTCTGTTTCCCCTTGAGGCTCTATTATCTCCAAGGGACACCCAGATTTACCCACCCTAATAGAATACTTCATTGTTTTCCATGGTGCTACAGATAAATGGATTTGTAAAGGAAGATAGATTTGAATTTTTCTCCATTTTTTTGATAACATAGGAGGAACTCCTAAATGATTATTTGGCATATTTTCATCACTGTGAATAAATTATTAGCCATGTTACCTGTCAATTCTTCTTGTTATCAGTTTTGATTAAAATAAACATTAATGATTAAGAGTATGTTGTTCACTCTCTTCTGTATATCAAGGAAAAAGGTGAACCAGCTTCCATTAATTAAGAGTGTATGCTGGAGGGTGGGAGACATCATGGGTCACTTTTTGGCTGTTAATTTTGAAGTAAGTAAGCTGTGCCCTGTAGCAATTTGTGCTAATTCACTATTGCTTTGGACATTTAAATGCTAATTATCTTAGTTTTTAAAACTATTGTGTGTGACTTCTCAATGCCTAGTGCCTTGGATATCAGGAGCCGTATTCAAGCCTGCATTTCTGAGAGTACTGTACCTACTTTTCCATGTCTGATGGCTCAGGTAAAAAAAAAAATTGTCTAGGGACAGACTTTAAAAGTAGCGATTCCTAGTTGCTTGTGCTGTGGAAAGAAAACCTATAGAATAAACACATAGATGGAATGGGGACATGTTTGTGATAATTCAAGATAAGATGTGGGCATGAGGAAGCCAGAGCCCAGGAAAGTTGGCATATCAGGTTCTGGTGTTACATATAGTCTTTGAGATATAGGTCAAGAAACTGTCTGGAAAACTAGCTGGCACACAGCAAAGCATGTTCCTATAATATCCTTGTTCTGATAATGGATCATAACTGGCTTTTACCCAGTGTGTGTGTGTGTGTGTGTGTGTGTGTATGTTTTATGACTTATTAAATAGATTAGCTATATTGATTTTTTACTTTGAGATTTCCAGACAATCACACAATTCTTGTATTTTTCAATCCTGTTGCTACATTATATGTTAATGAAAGCCAATAGTAAACATTTAAAAAGTTTTCCTGGATTAGGGCCCTTCCAAGAATCAATAATCACATTGACATGGTTCAAAAAGCTATCAATTCTATGAGGACTACTAACAGCTACAGAAAGCATGCATGTCAACACCACGAGGAAATCAATATACCCTCTTGGTTATCAATAATACTTGGAGGCAATTGGAATTATGAAAACATTGTATATATATCATGTCTTAAATATTTGAAAACATCTGCTTCAGATACCGGCTATCCAGGACAAAGCAGCTATAGGTTAGATTTTTAAGGAAATCTTATTACTTATGCCCTGATAATTCCTGTTAGATAGTATTCTATGGAGCTACATACTCAGCAACCGGAAAGCCAAGGAAACCTTGTTCAGCAGAGGGATAAACTAGACATACTGTTGTTGATGAAATAGTCAAGATTATAGAAGAAGTAAATTAGTCAAGCTACTTAAAAATATTATGATGAATACAGTACTTTTATAGACTTTTTTCCTTGGTGGTTATAAATGCCTCCACTATTATAACTACAAATGTAATGGAGACCATACAGAGACACACAACTAGTCAAAACACAAAGCATAAGAAAGTATGTGATATCCAACTTCGTACATTTTGAAGCAACCCCAATACCTAGGACTCAGAGATATTCACAGAAGAGAAGGAAGAATGATTTTTAAGAACTAGAAGACCAAGAATTCTTACTACGAGCCAGGTGTGGTGGCGCACGCCTTTAATCCCAGCACTTGGGAGGCAGAGGTAGGAAGATCTCTGTGAGTTCAAGGCCAGCCTGGACTACAAAGTGTGTCCAGGACTGCCAAGGCTAATGCAGAGAGACCCTGTCTCAAAAAAACAAAACAAATTGAGCCGAGCGTGGTGGCTCATGCCTTTAATCCCAGCACTTGGGAGGCAGAGGTAGGCGGACCACTGTGAGTTCGAGGCCAGCCTGGTCTACAAAGTGAGTCTAGGACAGCCAAGGCTAACACACAGAAACCCTGTCTCGAAAAACCAAAAAAAAAAAAAAAAAAAAAAAGAATTCTTACTATGAGATAGTGTTTTGTATACATGAAAGGGGAACTGTACCAATAAGTTCTCAAAGATACAGTTGTACAAGCAATATAATGACAATGCCAGTTGGCATCTTGATGTGAACATGGGAAATTCCACATGGTCCCACTCCTAGTTCCTGAGTGTCCAATGTCTACTTAGAAAGAGAGAGAACCATTCCCCTTTAGGGACACGCTCCTTCATACAAGTTGTCCAGTGGTACCTTCTTATTCATGAATTCTTAATTCCTCATATGCTATACTTAATTGTTTTCTTAAGAAACATTAAAAAACAAAGTGAAGAATCTAGAAGTTCCAATTATATGGTTCACCTGTCAGTAGTTTATAAAAATTATAAGGAAGGTGTATTCACCAGGGAACAAAAACTATAAGGCCTTCAATCCATTACACCAGTGTTTGTTGGAGTCTCAATCAGTTAGCACTCATCATTTATTTCCACTCATCCTCAAATTGGAGGAAGGCGATGATAGTTAATCATTGGCCTGAAGAGATTTAGAATTTCTAGAGCAGCCTGTGAAGGTGTAGGTGACAGTGTTGCTATAGAGATCTAAGTGGAGGTGAAAGACCTGGCTGGAGTGTAATATCTCACGGGCTTGGTTCCAGGCTGAATGGAAAAAAGAAAGCAAGTGGCTTCCAATATGCATCCCCCTCTTCTCTCTTTCTTCTAGCCCCGCCTCCTGATAGCAGGTACAGCATGACCAGCTCCCTTATGCTCTGGCTGCTGTGCTTTCCTTGTCTTTTTGCACTGTATCCCCTCAAATGTGCACTGAAGTAGCCTTTGGCAGGTGTATGTCCCAGTGGTGAGGGAAATACTAATCCACAGATAAGAACTCATAGAGCCTGGTAAGAACACCAGCTCTCACCCCAGCACTAACTCCCAGGAATGACCAAACAATTTATGTTTTCATGTTTGTTTATTTATAGTTGCTGTATGTGTTTGAACACAAGTGTGTGTGCCATAGCAAGCATATGATGGTCAGAGAACAGTCCTTCCAGAGAAGCAGTTCTGCAACAAGTCCCTTTACCCACTGAGGCATTTCACTGGCCCTAACACTTTAATGTTGGATTCTTCTCTGCAGCCTGGTTTGTGATTGGCTGAATATTAGTTTTAGAGTGGAGTTTTTTGTTAAAAATTTTAAGAATGTTTATGAATGAAATGACAGCTCATTTTCAAAGAAATAGAATTAATATGAGAAAGGAATAATTCTAGGAACTCTTTAGTGCATAATGAATTCAACATTCTTCAATCAAATTTAAATTTTAATTATAGGTAATTGCTCTTTTTTTAATGAAGTACTTTTGACATAACGTTCCATTATAATATAATTAGATAATTAACTCCCTGAATCACATTATAACTTATTTTCTCCATGTTTTCTTTAAATATTTATATATGGTATCCATTGTCATAGCCTCAAATCTTACTACCATAGTTAAACATATAAGCCAGGATGGGTAGTAGAGAGCTTGTCTTAGTCCGTTTTATGCTGCTGTAACAAAGTACTTAAGGCTTAGCTACTTTATATATAAGACAGTTTTATTTAGCACGTTATTTTTGTAACTGGATTGTCCAAATAGCCTGCCATTACTGTTTTGCTGATGCCTCCTGGGCAGCTTCATGCAATGTCAAAGAAGCAGAAAGAAAATCAGGTGACTGTAGGAGAACGGCATGTGCAGAGAGGCCTCGTTTCACAAGGACCCGCTTTCATGAGGATTAATTCACTTCAAAACGTCAACAGTAATCTTTCCAAAGGTCTTGCTCTTGAGATCCAGGTACACTGAGGACCAAGATCCCATACAAGAGCTGTCAGAATCCCACTCAGACTGAATCCAAACCAACCCAGGGCCACACCTCGATTTCTCTAGCTGTATCCCATTGATTATAAATATTGAATATTGTTTTCACAAACCTGGGAAACACATCGGAGACAATCCTCTGGGTATGAGTGTGAAGGAAAATGTGAAGAGTAGGCTAGCTTAAGTAGGGAGACAGGCCCTACCTGCTAGGCTGAATTAAAAGGAGGAAGCCAGCTGAATAGAGACAGCCATCTCCCTATCCCCACCCCCAGTGCAGGTGCAATGTGACCAGATGACATGTTCCTGCTGCTGGGACTCCCCAGTCTGAGAGACTGTATCCTGGAACTGTTGCTTATGTCACAGTACTTTGTCACAGTAAATGATAGCAGGCACCAAGTCTTTGCTGAACATTTTCAAACATGTTGTGTGTACTACTCAGACCTGCTTGTAAAGCTATATACAGGAAAAGTCATGGGAAGATATGACTAAACGGTTTTTATGGACAACAGAGACCATATAACTTAACAGTGGAGAACTCAGGATGGATGCTCATGGCTCCTTCTCTTAAAAAAAAAAAAAAAAAAAAAAAGCTCACAGTGTAAAACAGGAAGCGGTGCCCAATATGTGACTCAGATACCACAAAGGTTAGACTTAGTATACCACTGGTGGTGGGGTAGATTTTGTGACTTTGTCCCAAAGATAATTTCCATGTTGAGTTAACTTGTCCTGGCACATGACTTCCTCCAAATTTGTAATCGCAAACTCTTATCTCACGCCTCAGCTGGCACACTTGAAGAAAGACATCCATACCCCATGCTTGCACATGGAAAAGGAAGTAATTTTTAAAATATTATTTTTTCCTAGGACAATTTCCCTTTTACTTTATTTATTATTTAAGCTTGTTATGTAACTCAATTGTCCTACCAATGGGGGTTCAGAAAACAATGAGGAGTGCAAGTTAATAAATATATCAATCAGCATTCTTAGAACTTATTAAAATAACAGAATTTTGGACATTATTTTATTCTAATATGATTTATTTATAAGGTTATTTAATGAATTAGTTTGGTTGTGCTTTTTTTTTAAGATAAGGCTTTTATAGATAGCATGAGTGGGTTGTCTTGATGTTCACTTTGCAACCTAGGCTGGCCTTGAACTTACGGCTGTGCTCCTACTTCAGACTCCTGAGTGCTGGTGATATGGGTATAAACCCTGAGTACAAATTTTCTGTTATCATTAGTGAAACAAATTTCCTGTCCAGAACTCATGTATGAATATTCATTAGTGGTTTTAATAGACATGATTGGAGACTGACATGCATTATATGCTATGTGTGTTTGGGAGGAAAAAGAACGGTAATTGAAATGACAATAGTCTTAAAGAATTGTCTCCATTATTCTGAGATTCAAATACTTTCTTGCAGTGACTATTGTACTCATGAATATTCTTAGGATTATACTAGAGCTCTTAAAAAATCAATAAATAAACGAAGAAAATGAAAGAAGAGAAACAAAATAGGAAAACTAGCTTCCCTTATTGCTGCCTTTCAGGGAGATTATTGATTAACTGTTTTTAATCTACTTAGATGCAGTTACACTGGAATCTAGAATTTTGACATTGGAGAGAGCCATCACTGCTTTGGAAATTTCCTGAATCCTACGTGGTGAATTCTCTGTGTTCAAAGGTGTCCGCAAAAAATCTCAGAAATTACAACATTACTTGAAAACAAAAGGGCATTGCACATCTATCTAAGCACGTCATTCCTTTCCAGGTTCCTTGAAAGGATCTATATTCATTTTACAAAATAGCGATAGCCTTAGTTAACTTATTAAGTTTGTTGTTGTTAACAATGGATATTAGAACCTGGCAGTATGCCTACAATCTGTTTCTGAGCAATTCACCCAGGAACATACCACTACTATCACTACCACCATAGCCACAAAACCACCACCACCTCCACAGCTGCCTCTACCACCACCACAAACACTGCCATCACCACTATCGCTACCACCACCATCGGTGCCTTCACCACCACTTTCTTCTTTACTTCCTTTTTCTCTTTCTTCCCATTTTCCCTTTCTTTCTCCCTTATTTGTTATTTAGTTATTTTCTTTTTATGTTCTAAATAACTTTAAACTTTGTTGAATAAAAATCACGTAAACAAAACTAAGATAACGAATAGAAACTAACACATTTAAACTAGATTATTTGTATAATTGGCCACATCAACCCTAAATACTAAATTCCTGCTTCCTCAGTGAGAATGAGATGTAGCAATATAAATCTAATGGGAAAAATTTTCAATTTCAGCTTAATATACACCAAAAAGTCCTAAGAAAACAAAACAAAACAAAACAAAAGTTTAAATTGAATAGAACCTTTTCAAATAAAACAATTCAATACAGGTCTAAGCAAAACTGAGGTTTGGAGTCAATGAGACCTGGGGATAAAAATGGGCATTTATTACTACTTATTATTTATTATTATTATTATTATTAATTACTACTTATTAATACTTATTATTACTGTTACTTCAAATCAACTTCCAAAACTAAGGCAGGTCTTCCAGATTCTGTGAAAGAATGGGTCTTTAAATTACCATGATGCTTTTTTTTTTTAATGGTCCTGGATGGGTAGTCAGTAGCTTGGCCACAGTTCTACATCCTACACAAGCCAACTCTTACATTTTGGTTCAGAGAAGCCGCAGTCGGTGCAAGACATTTTCATTTCTTGTACAATATTCAAATTTTAAAAACAAAAATATACAACCCCTCCTCCAGCTTCAGTGCAACCCCAGCATTAGAGATACTGGTCTGCTCTTCCTGCTGATGCCCCTCCTGGTCTTCTTCAGGGAAGGACACCGTGATGGGCATTCCTTGCAGGAATAAACAGTTCAAGCAAGAAACAGAGCTCATAATTCACAGCATTGGAAAAGGACAGATACCAAGATTGGCAAATGAGATAAAAACAAACCCTCAGTGAGGACAGAAGGACAAAAAATATCAATTAATACACTAAATCCAGCATTAAAACAATATTTTTTGAATATGTGTTCTTGTATATCCTATAGATGGCATTAGGGGCAGCAGCAGTCCCAAGTCCCAAGTCAGGACTATATCAAAGAAAGCAGGTTTCATCCACGTTGGGATAGCCCAGTACCTTTTTAAACCTCTTTAGCTTGAGGTCTATAGAAACATAGATGGAAAAGTGCAGGGATGCCATAGGTGGGTGGCACCTAGAGACACAGGTGGATGTTGTTACAGTAAGTGACTATGCACGATTTCCTGTGCCATCCTCTTCCTAAAAATGGGCATACGGTGTTGAGAATAGGTTGCAGGTGGTTCTCTAGAAATGTAATCTGCATATTTACAACTACACAGTGCACAGTCACTCCCAATCATTTGTTGACTAATCCCCTCAGAAGTCATACTGTACTGCTTCCATTCCACTGAGGGTCCAGCTCGATGTCCCTTCACGTTTTGCACTCATCTTGTAAATATGAGGGGGCGAGATTGAGAACAGGACATAGTAAGTAAGGTTCTGGAGTCCCATGGCAGGGCTAGAAGGCGATTCAACAGACCACAAATACACATGGATTACTCTTAGAAACACCAAAAGAATACACTGCATGACTTCACTTGTGAACAAAGTTGACATACTGGTAACATGAGCACATGGTGGAGCAGAAAGGGGTTTTCCTGACCTGGGTGTGGAGGTGATGGTGGAGAAGGTGTCTAGGGGGCTTTGGAGGTGTTTTTTATGTTGCATCAGATACAGATGCTATCATAGGGCATACCAAGCTTATGGAGCTGCCTCAGTTATGTTCTTCCTGTGCACAGACTTCTCTATATACCTTCTACTTCACTACAGAATGAAGTGGAGCTTCAGGTGATGGTCATAGGTATAGGTTAGTCACTGTAGAGTGTGAGCCAAGAGGACAGGGTGAAAGGTCATTTTCTCCCAGTTCCTCTCCTATGTGTGTGCTGGAAATTGGCTGCTGGAGGGTCCGCTTTGTCCCTTCAAAAACTAAATATAAGTGTTCTAACATCGAGCACATCAGGACGGGACATTGCTTGGAAGTAGTATTATTGCAGACAAGGCTCTAGGTAACCCCAAACCTATCTAGCTGGTGTCCACCCTTGTGAAGACATAGGCACTAGGAATCTGTGTGAGTATGAAGGAACTAGTCAACTCCCCAGGGGATGACAGATTCCCAGCAAACAACCAGAGTCCGGGACCAGCATCCAGACCTTCTTCACCATTTCAGAGATGGAACACAGCTCTGTAGACAACTGTATTCTATATGTCTCCTCTCCAGGAATGAGCGTTACTTAAGGCCCAAGTGCTAGAGATATGATGTGATGTGATGTTCACTTCAGTGAGATCAACATACAAATAAGCATCTGAGCTGATGTTCTTTACAATGATTCAATGACCCCAGAGTCTTCTAGGTAGATTAAGATATGGGTGACTATTCATCAGAATATACGTGTGTGTGTGTGTGTGTGTGTGAGAGAGAGAGAGAGAGAGAGAGAGAGAGAGAGAGAGAGAGAGAGAGAGAGAGAGAGAGAGAGAGAAAGAGACAGAGAGACAGAGAGACAGAGAGAGACAGAGACAGAGACAGAGACAGAGAGACAGAGAGACAGACAGAGAGACTAATGGTTGAATGTAGAGCTTGAATGTTTAAGTATTGAAACTTGGATGCTTTACTTCTCTCTTGCTCTCTCTGAACACTCCTATAAAGCAAAACCACCTCTCTCTTAACTTGAGTTTCACAATCTATAAAATAGGAAGACAAATGTTTTCTGTCTGTTTTGTAGCAGAAGGATGGATAATATGGCAGTCACACTTTAGCTCAGCCACAGGTCACTGTTTTATTGGTGTCACACCTCCAACTTTGCATTCTGAAAGTTCCGAGGCCTCTTTCTTGCCTCATGCTAACATCCATCTTTGTGCTTTGGCCAAATTACTGTTCACAAGCTAATGTTGACTTTAAAGGTGGCAAAGCCGCATAGTCTAGCCTCTCTCTGTATGCTGTGAAAGAGCAAAGCAAGGCCTTGAAACTCCACCCACTCCCATATGTTGACACAAGTTTCCATGACTGTATCTTTTCATCATACCTGAGCACTAAAGGCAGGGAATGTCAGATGGACCAGAATTTCCAGGAGAATCCTCCTGGGTTCAGGGCTTTTGGTATGCTCTGCCTAGGGCTTAATGAGAATATCTGGATATCTAACAGCCATGTCCTTACCGGGTCAACTACATGGTACCCTGCCCAGTAGGGGACCATTCTGTCCAACTAGTCAGTTGATGAGCAAGAGAGAGTTAGTGATGGCAAAGGCCATTTTCCCTGCATGGGATAGATTCAAACGCACAGAAAGTACCAGGTCAAAAGTTCAAAGTGCTGCTTGCTCATTCTTCTGGCAGAAGTGTGATCACAAGGGAGAAGGAGTTACACTCGGCAGGAACTAAAAGAAGAGGATTTTGAAGACCTATAAACCAGTTCCAGTCAAAAAGGCAGCTGCAATACTCTAGACTCCTAAGACTTAAAAAAAATGTTACAGGCTGACAGCATATCTTCATTCTGATAGGGGGAAAAAGTGTTTCCTCTCATTCTGGCAGCCCAGCAAGGAAAAAGAGATATTAGCAGAAGCTGGTGCCTGCAGGGGTCTGGCCCACATCCCAGCCATATCCTGAGATAAAGACAGGGCTTCCAAAACTCCTTGTGGGGGGAATCTGCATTTCCTGTCCTAAATGCTTAGGCCATCTGGAATGTCTATCATACATGTGATAAATTTATGGAATTGTCCTCACAGGCTCCCGAAACTACTTCCAGTGCTCTATGGAATAAAAATAAGTTGAATGGAAACAAATGCGGATTTCCCAATCTTCTAGTGGAGGAGGCACAAATGTAAAATATGGAAAATACCAAAATAGAGAAACCAAGTTTTGAAATGTGCACTTTACTGAATGATTTCAGTAAGGAAAATTTTAGACTATGGAACTGAATCTAGCAATTTGAGTTTACCCTTAAGCCTTTCTCCATCAGGTAATCTGATGGTCTCCCATCGAGAAGGGAAAAAAAAAGGTCAACGGTTTGTGCAGGAGCCCCTTATTCTCCAAAGCTGTCAAAAAAAACCATTTAATGATGGAGAAGCAGTAATGATTTGTTTAGCCACTGCATAGAATGCCCCCCTTTGGCATCATTGTCATTTTGGAATATCTGGGTACAAGAACAGACAAATAAGATTACAGAAGAAAACTAATCCTAGTGCAAAAAAGGTCCCTGTATAGTTTGTAATTTTCCTGTTGCCATATAATAGCATAACACAAATTTAATAGCTTTAAGAATATCCATGCATTATGTAAGACAGATGTCAATCCAAAGTTTACTGAATTTTCAGTTCTGGACTTCAATATAAATAAAACAAACTGTGTAGTAAGCTGGACACTCACCTTAGACTATGGAAAAAAATCTGCTTCTAGGTTTTCTTTGGGAGTGTTTGTAGACTGTTGTCAGTCATCCCGCTCAGATCCTTCCAGCCATGGGAATTCTCTCTCAGGCAGACCTTTCTATTGTCTGGTAACTAAAGCTAAGTCCTTCACACACTTGAAATCTCCCTCTGAATTTGTTTCTGCTTTTAGTCTGGGAATCTCTCTGCTGCTAGACTGTTGATGCTGTTTGATTAATATACCTGTAAGTCTCCATTTTGCTATTAGATAAGGTAATAATCAAAGTAACACCAATGTGCAGAGAGATCCCCCAAAGAAGTGGAAAGTCATCTTAAAACTGCATACATAGCATGCGACTCAATAAAACATCCAAAAGAATCATATGCTTTCTTATGAGATGGTGACTTGCGTGCACACCCGAGAAAGCAAGTCAGACTTGCTGTGTGAAATATAATACCAAAAGGAGTATGATATGTGGTGCTGGTTCTGGTTGTCCAACCTATGTGGCTGCTGCTTCAAATCTTTTAAAATAACCCGAGGCATGCATTCTACTTCAGCTAATATAGTCTCTTTTTCCTTAAGTTCCTGTACAACCTCATCCTATCATGGAAGACTCAGCCTGGAACTGTGAAGATCCTTCTGTTTTTTATTTATTTATTTATTTTTGTTTTGTTTTGTTTTTTTTCTGGTAACAATGCCCATGTGAGTTCATTTAGTGATGTTTATGGGCTCATGCGCACAGTGATCTCCTCTCATAGAACTTGTCTTGTCCACCCACTGTCAGCTCTTCAAAGGGAGGTCAAGTGTGCTCCTAACCTGCGAATCTCCTGCTAAGCCCATGCATTTGGTTCCAAATGAATACTCAGTGTATGCGTACAAGGGTGAGATGAGTTTGTCTGTCCCCTTGCACTGTGTTATTCCATACAGTAAATTATATGCCCAACAGCTTTACATGCTGTTATGTTAACAAAACAGATTAACGCTTTAAGTCCCACAATAGCCAATCAATATATATTGCAGCACAGAATCCATAAATTGTTGAATGAATTTGTACAGCTCAGTAGCCCTCTTTTCCCATTTAGGTAATTGAATCTGCTGACTGGAGTGTGAGCAGACATTCCAGGGTGGTATCTACTTCACACCTGTAAACAGTGTTAGAATTAGCAACATCCTTGTCTAGTAGTATTTCTGATCTAGGTAACCAGATAACTTATGGCACAGGTACACTTAGGTCAATGGTTCACGTTTCTCCAAAAAGACAACTCCATCTCAGAGACTAAAGATATTAACCACCATGTAAAACATGAGGCACTTCAGAGGTACCAATCAAAAAGTGGTGAAAAAAATCTAATATATACAAGGTATGACTTGTGAGGACAAAGAGTGCCTATATCTGAGTCATATACTCAGGTATAGACATCATCTAGGAAAGGACGTGTAACTGTCAATGACAGAGAACAGAGGTCTTGTACTACATGAGGAGTTGGAACGGACACCTGAGCTGCCATCATTGGGACAGATCTAAGGAAGCTCTAACTGCACCTCCATGACCTCTAATGGCATTGATTTAAATGCTGTCTCAATCCTGGAACACATACTGTGGAATGTCCTATGGATAGAGTGTTACCAGGAAGTAATACTCCTGGTGTTATAATTTGCAATTTCCTCACATCCAGACCCTACAATTCAAAGGAAACTGTTTCCTTTTCCTTCTAACTGGCATCTGAGGATTTTCTGGATAGGCTGAGTGTGGAAGCTGGTTGTCAGGGATGCTAACCATATGTTTAGACGTTTGTAGTCTTTAAACTCAGATGATAGAGGACAGACTGGTGCTTGGGTTCATTGTCAATTAAGGTAATGCGGAAATGTCTATTTAATGAATCCAAAATAGCAAACAAACACAACGGCATCCAAGAAGCTTCCAGGTTTCTGTGTGCATGCAGGTGCCAGGACAGCCTTTGCTGAGAAGGCTGGGACAATCCATGTCCTCCCCTACGTACGGAGTTCTAGGCACTTTCTCACTTCCTTCCTCCTCATGCTCCTTGTAATACGTGTCATAACAAAGGGCAGATGTGTTTCTGTGTGTTCTGTGAGCCAGTCTAATAAGTCAAAGCCAAGCAGAAGTTGTGGCAGCTATTTCTAGTCAGGATGTAGTCACAGGCTACAATCCCAAATTCTAATTGGCACGGGAAATGGGAAGTCATCTTGTGGGATGGAGTCATTGACCTTTGAAATCTACATGGAACCTGGTTGCTATTAGAAATAAACTAGATTTTAAAACATCTAGTTGGAGTCTGTTGGGGAACGAGTGTATACCGGAAAAATAAACTACATCCAACATCAAAGTATTTTATATTATGCTGAAAGTGAATATAGAAGAAACAATTATTTTTTCCTTCTGTGTATATTGAAACAGCCAAGTAAAGGGGAATAGAAGGAGACTGAGCTTTAACTCCTGAATAGGCTGTCCATGGAACATCTCACGGCAGGCTAGCTACCCAGCTCTCAGCATAGCCTGCACCTTTGCACTTCCAAGAGGTTAACTATTTTCAGACGCTCTGCAAGATCATGGGTACAAAATCAGTAGGATACAAGGGAATATTAACTCCATTATAATTTACCTCATTGGTGCCTAAGCTAAGTTTCTGAGTGCCTACAATAAGAGATTAATATGGTGTGCAATGGAATGTATTTTTATACTGTTTAAGCACTTAAATGAACTCAGAAAGAAATGTAAAGATTAAAGATCAGCTAAATAAAAATGTGTCATTAAGAGAGATTTGAATAACAAACACTTGAACTCCCTTGTGAGGATGGTGTCTGTATGCTTCAGTGTATACTACAAGTTACAGGCATTTCCAACAATGCTCTCCTTTATTTGTCAAGGCGAAAATCCTGGTCTTCATTCTTTGTGTTACCTCTTTGATCAGATTCAGGTACATTCTAGAATCATGTGCATGCCTGCTTTCTAAACAATAAAGATGCCACTGTTGTGGTCCTCAACAAACCCAACTTTACACTTCGGTTATTTTTATTTTGAGGGGAGCCCTCTTGTGGGTGCCAGGCATATTACTAGAAAGATTTTTTCTCTGTCTGATAATGGGCTGAGAAGAATGGTTTATGTTTCAGTTAAGAAAAAGTTCAGTGTGTATGCACTTTTAATGCCCACATTCTCCTTTCTTCTCAAAGTAATTCTGGAATTACTGTGCCCCACTAGTTCAAATGAAACAGAAGGTTATCTGCTCATCATTAGCATCCAAATTTAATGTGTGTGTGTGTGTGTGTGTGTGTGTGTGTGTGTGTGTGTGTGGTGTATGTGTATGCACACTTACATGTGACAGCCAGAGGTTGATGCAAGGTGGCCTTCTGAATTGATGTCACCTTACCATTTGACACAGGGTCCCTCACTGAACCAAGAGCTCCCAGATTGTCAAGAAGGCCTGGCCACTGAGCTCCAGGAATCTGCATGTCCTGTCTCTTCCACTAGCACTAGAGTTACTGATGTGTTTCATGATGCCTGGATTTTACAAGGGGGGCAGAAGTTGGACCTCAATGCCTCTTGCTTGTCTAGCAAGCATTTTCCTCAGTGAGTCATTATCTTATACCTCGGGGAATATAAAGTCCTTACCTTAGGTACTACTCTGAGACATTTTGAGTGATGAACTTAAAGCAGCACTAGAAATCTTTACTTTAAAAAAATATGTTTTGGACTATCACCAAATCTAAGCTAAAATGTATCAAGTCTACTTTGAAGCACAGAAGTATTAATGTTTAAGTTACATATTCTCTACAATGAAAATATTAATGTGGTAGAGACAAAATCATACACAATTTTCTATCTTAATAAAGTGATGGCAATAGAGGAAGTACTTGATAACTGTTCGTTAGATTGATTTATGCTATCCCAATATAGAAAATGATAACTCCAATGAATTTGAACTTTGGAAGTTTCCACAAAGATATACTAGTATACTCAGACTTGATGCTGCCTTTAGTCTCAGTGTTCACAAGGCAGAGTACAGCTATCAACATGAGTTTGAGTGCAGCCTAGTCTACAAAGCAAGCTCGCAGCCAGGGGAAGCTACCTAGTGAGACCCTACCTCAAAAAATTGTCCTTAAGGATTACAGGGGCATTTAAAATAGTGTTGTGTGTGTTTTCAACAGTTCTGTAGGAATGTTGAGTATTCCAAATAAAGCTTGTATTGCTCTCGCCACCTTACTTTAAAAAACGTGCTGTTATATTTCAGTTAAACTTAATACAGCTTTTCAGTCCTCCTCATCTTCCAATGTAATGAACTTGGTATGAGAGCAGTAATGGAAAAAGACAATCTGCGAAAAATTGTGTAACATAGATACTCTCATTTATATGCACAATTTTGAATTCCCAGAAAATAAGGAGCAGGTTACCATGCATTTACCTTCAGAAATGCTGACATGAGTCAAAATGGGATATAAGAAATCAGATCTGATGATAATATATTCTATCTGCAATTGCTAGAGATGTATGCAAGATAGAAGCCAACACCTTCCTTTTGAATTTCAAATGCTATATAACCTTTCAGAGATAACAAGGGATATTCATCTGAAATAATGATAGGAAATTTATAACAGAGACCACATAATTAGTTGTGATTCTTTGCAAGTACCACATACTCTGATAGGAGCAGGTTCAGAAAAAAATTCCCTCAGTAAGTAAGTTCTCTCTCTCTCTCTCTCTCTCTCTCTCTCTCTCTCTCTCTCTCTCTCTCTCTCTCTCCCTTCCTCCCTCCCTCCCTCTCTCTCCTCTTTTCTCACTCTCTCTCATTTATGTTTCTTTTTTCTTCTCTTCCCTTTCTTTTTTGATGGAATAGATTTATACATAGAGTAACTAAAAAAACACAAATAAAAAGGCAAATAGTAAAGAAAATAAAAGAAAAAATAACTAGAAAATATAAATAAAATATAAGACATGATCTTAAAATAATTGTAAGCCCTCCTAACTTTTTAGATATAATCCAAATACACACTCTTATCATAACAAGTAATATGGTTCTAGGTTAAATATTTGCTGCATGACATCTTTACTTTAGAAGCTACCAATCTGTGGTAGAAAGGATGAAGTTTGGATGCAAGTTTGTTATGATGGTCATTTTTTTTTGCCTTATAGTCTTGTATAATCAAGCATAACAATTTTAGTTCTAAGAAAAATGTGTTTTAAACTTCCTGATACCAATCCTTGTTATTTAGTCATAAAAAATCAGCATGACTAAATATCAAACTCGGTATTATCCATTTCTTTTTTTCCATGAAAAACTACATGTACAGATGCAACATGTCTTTGTTTTCAAACTGTTTCCTCTGTATGGATGGTGGCTAGCACCCCTGGCTGGGCTTGCTCTAATATGAACTTTATTTCTAAACTCCTATGGGCATGTCTTTTGATATGTCAGCTCATTCTCTGAGGACGTGACACACATGTTGACTTTTGATTTGCTCTCTTACACCTCAGTTCACAGTCCAGGCTGGTGAAGTGCTACAAGTGATAGTAGCATCTGTAAATATTGTCAGCTGGATTAGGTTTAGAAGAGTGTAGGAAATTCGGGGCTGTCTGTGAGGGCATTTCCAGAGATCATTAGGTGAGTAAGCAATAAATGCCTAAGTAGAGGTTGTTAGACTGGGGAATTAGATGAATAAAATATAAAAAGGAGAAAGACAGGTTGTCTATGAGAGCCTCCTTTTCCTCCTTTTTCACCCACTCCCATCCTTTGCTATTTCTCTTTTCCTCTCTCCCTCCTGTATTTTGATGACTATGAGATGAAGGACCTCCCCTCCCCCCAAAGCATCTTCCTTTGATTAATTGTGTTGAAAGAACATCCTATATGCTGGAAGGACACATGGAAAGATATAGTTCATCACACAGGCCCAGAACTAAATGTCTAGAAGCAAAATCTTGAAAGGACTAGAAGTTTCCACATTTGTGAATCTCTCTGCTGCACATGTGTAAGAGTTGTGATTAAGGCAGGGTTGTAAGTAGACTACATTGGTGTTTAAAGAGACTACAGTGAGAGCCAAGAGGTAACGAATCAACTTCTTTTTAAAATGTATATCATATATCTTTTTAAAAAGCCACCATAAGTCACTGACTGGCAACAGGAACATATAAAACAAAGGTATTAGTAACTATATACAATAAGGAATATAGCAATTGCCAAAATACTTTAGAGAAGGCACCAAATAAATAGATCACTATATCTGCCAAATACAAAGAAACGTGAGAAAACCTGAAGAATGGAGAAAATGTAATTTGTAGGGTTAACATAATAAGATATTAAAACTGCTCACATTTCAGTGCTCATATAAAGAGCCTACACTCAGAAAAGTTCAGCTAAGTCACAGGACTAGGGAATTCATACTGGTGGATCCCACAGATTCAGGACAAAGCATAATAAAGTAAACAACAAATATATGTGGCATTTCCCTTTGGAGCACCAGCACCTTTTTCCTTTCTAACTACATACATTTTGAGGTTATGGATTTTCAGTTTAAAATGGTTAATTTTATGTTACTTGGAAAATAATTTTTATAATCTCACAGGTAACACTGTCAAGTAAAACTTGCATGATGTTTTATCAATGACAATCTGACTAAATGACTTTAATCCTGGAGGCTGGAGAAAGGTTTGTCATCTCTGATTGTGATCTTGCTCAGGACTTCATTGATTGGGGACACTTGTCCTAGACCAGAAGATGAGTGGACCTTTTTTCATGAAGCAGAAAATAGGGATAACATCACAAGACTGCTCTTAGAACTTATCTGTTCACCTAGGACATGTATCCAAATAACAATTCCCTGCATGGTTGAAATTACCCATGTAAAATAAAGCACAATTTACCCATGATCAAAAAAATGTCCAAAGTCCAGCAACTGCTGCTAAGTGATGCACAAGCAAGTGTTGTGTCAGTCTCAACCATTTCAGCTGTTGGGCTGGTGTTACAGAGAAAAGGGAGCCGTTCAATTTTATTTTGCCAAGCTCTTGACCTATTCTTATTGCCTGACTGATGTCTTCTTCAATCCCATGTGCTGAATAGACTCGACCACTTTTAGCGGATCATTGATGTCATTTTGGAAGGGAAGTTCTTTGATATTTTTGTTTCTTTCTCTGTCATCAATTCCTGTCTTGTATCTAGGCAGACTGTGTGTGGAGAGCACATATTCTTAGCCATGGTGTATCAAAATAGACAATTACCATTTTTGCCCATCCCATCCTTTCTCCTTGTTTGCTTTTATGTTCTTCTTTCTGCTAATACTAAGTGGGAATGTCCTCCTCTCACTAAACACAGCTCGGCCTCTTCTGCTTTGCGAAGATTTTTAAAATTAGAGGACATTCTTAGAAAAGAACCAAAAGTTTACATAAGCAGCAACATTTGTAAAATTTATGTGTTCTAGAATAGATGAACAAAAGTCTCAGGGAAAGAGTAGGAGGTGAGTGGGAACTCAGAGGATCATAGATTTCAGGAACTGGAAGAAGGAAGATGCAAAGACAGTTCTATCCAACAGCAGGGGGACCGTTAGACATGCCACTTCTTCATGTAGACTGTTCTTACTTGCAATTGTGTGGTAAATACAAATTTCTCTTTGGGATACCTGGTCACAGGACTCTGTTTAAGTTGAACTTAATTGTTAATTTATGTTGGTGAAATTTTATATGAAAAAGTCCAAGAACACTATTAGAAGTTCATTATATTTACTGTGCCAAATACATGGCTTGAAAGCATACCCGCACTTTCAAAGTACAAGTGACATCCATAAATAATTGGATCATGGATCTTACAATCAGTACAGCACTAAGGCCCTGTAAATAAAGAACTTTCTATTTGGATTCTAGTTTTGTTTATAACCCTGAGTTTGCAATTCTCCTTATATCATTACTGAGGTTGGGAGATCACTTCTTTTGACAACAGTTGTCTCTTTTGTTGTTGTAGTCATTGTTAGAGATTTATATTTAAATTCCAATATGTAAAACACTAGTAGACTTTGTAAGAGAACCCATTTGTTTTATTTCCATTGTTTTGGTCATGGCTGGTATTATTTCTTCTCTATATGGAAGAAAAACTCCAGTGAAAACTGCTAAGCCCTCAACACAAGCTGCTTGTACATGACTGACTTTACACAAAAGTCTTTATGCAGAAATAGTGTGTATATATGGAAAAGATTCATGATTTCAGGTTAAACAAAGTGATACATTGTAGACTGAATACATTAGTAGGAGGGTATACCACAGCTATGCCATACCTGGGCATATATGGAAAAGATGCCCAACCATACAACAAGAACGTTTGCTCAACTATATTCATAGCAGCTTTATTCATAATAGTCAGAATCTGGAGACAACCTAGATGTCCCTCAGTTGAAGAATGGATAAAGAAACTGTGGTACATTTACACAATGGAATACTATTTAGCTATTAAAGACTAGGAAATCTTGAAATTTGCAAGCAAATGGATGGAACTGGAAACTATCATCCTGAATGAGTTAACCCAGACCTAGAAAGACACTCATAGTATATACTCACTTATAAGTGGGTATTAGCCCCACATAAATGTGCTCTGAGAGATTCCACCAAGAAGGGGATCGGGACAGATGATAGGGCTCACTGTTGGACTCTGTAAAAACTATTAAGAGTGGTATGGAAGAGTTGGGGGATGGAAGGACCCAAAGGGTCCAGGAGCCCCACGGGAAGACTATCCAGGCTGCTAGATCTGGACCCAGGGAGCCTTAACAGACTGATGCACCATCCAAGGACAATGCATGCAGTGAACCTAGACCCCTGATCAGATGTAGCCAATGGACAGCTCTTTCTCCACAGTTGTGGGGACTGCCGCTGACATGAACTCAGGTGGCCCCAATTTGATCACTTCCCTTTGGTGGGGAGGTCCTTTGGGGATGCAGAAGGGGATGCAGGCTATCAGGATGAGACCTGATGGGATATGGGTCAGAAGGCATGGAAGGAGAGCCCCTTCCGTCAGAAGTCTAGTGGAAGGAAATAGGGCAGAAGAGGTAGAGAGGGCAGGAACAGGAATACACAAATGAGGGGATAACAATCAGGATATAATATGAATAAATTATAATAAATTTAAAATATTAAAACATGCAGAGAAAAAAAAAGAAAAGAAAGAGTCTGAAGAAGAGATGAGCACAAAGCTGTTCTGTCAAGCTAGGAAGCTACTGACAATTGAGATGGTAGTAGAAGGAGTCTCAGTTTTGTTTAAGGAAGCATCCTCTGGTCAATTGACAAAGCTCCAATGACACACTAACAGTCTTTGGCAGAGGTTTTCCATCTTCCTTAATGCTGCTACCCTTTAATATAGGTTCTTGTGTTATGCTAACCCCCAACTATAAATTTATTTTTGTAGCTACTTCATAACTATAATTTTACAACTGTCTATTTTTGTTCTGAGGGTTTTTTTTTGTTGTTTGTTTGTTTGTGTTCAAATGGGGTTTCTCTGTGTTGTGTTAGCTAGCCTGGGTTCCCTTCGAAGAGCAGTCTTGCCTCAAACTCACAGAAATTCCCCCCTGTGCCTGTTTCCCCGCCCCCAAGTGCTAGGATTACAGGCCAGTAAAACCTTGCTTGGCTAGGTTTGCTGGTGGGAGTGCAAACTTGTACAGCCACTTTGGAAATCAATCTGGCACTTTCTCAGAAAATTGAGACTAGTACTACCTCAAGACCCAGTATACCAGTCCTTGGCATATACCTGAAAGATGTTCCACCATACAACGGCATTTGCTCAACTATGTTCATGGCATCTTTCTTCGTAATAGCCAGAATCTGGAAACAACCTAGATGTTCCTAAATGTTGAAATAGCAAGTGCGAACCCATTCCTCTTTGACTCAGACAACAATAACTAGAACATAATTGGGACAGTTGACTCAAGCAGTGGTGGACGTGCCAACCTTACAGAGACAAGACGTCTTGGACGTGATTTATTGGAAGGGATTATGGCTTTATGAGTTTGTGAACATAATTCCTGGACATGTCACTTGATCTGTTTCTTCTGTGACCGGTCTTGCCCTCAGTCTTCAATGATATGCTGAGTGAATTTGGGGCAAATTCTAGGCTTTTCCTGAACACTAGTTTCACAGATTATTATATGATTCATTTCCAAATTTGTCTTGATCATAAATTAAGGCAGCTCAAATATAGATGGAAAATTAAGCCAATATTTAGTCACAAAAAACATGATTAATATCATCTTATTGAAAAGAAACTGAGTATTTTGGAACATACATGGTTTCTTGAAATTTAGGAAGGGAATACATATGCATTAATATCATATTTATCATAACTCATTGCAGTGGCTTCTGGGAGTGTGCCTGAGTCCTTTTTGCTGATGAATAGTTTAGGGTTATAGATATATATTTAAAGTGGAAGGGTTAGGTTTTAAACTGAAACTGTCTACCTTTAAGTGTTCTTTTCCGTTCTACAGTCTGTCTCCCCTAGAACTGCCAATTTGATTCCCCAAATATGTATTATATTAAATGCATGACTGACTTTTGTTTCTTCCATTTGCTACTTAGTTGGCTAGTTGTTGAAACTGACAGACATAGTTATCTTAACAAATAACTTAATTATTTTAGACACAAATTTATAATTAGAAGAGCTGTAAGTGGATGTAATGCCAGAGAAGCAGGAGATAATATGAATGTGATATGCATCTAAAACTTTGAAGCTTTACCTCCCACAGCCACTCAAATATGTCAGTCACTGGATGTGGTGTTTGGTCCTTTCAGAACTGGCCATCTATGGCATGCATTGTAATTTGCACATTTCCTTTTTATCACACCAATTTTCTCATAATTTATTAATATGTAGTATGTCTTACACACAAGACATATGATGGAACATTTTCCTGTGTCCCATGGCATCCCCTTGTGCTTACCTCAGCAATGGTGCTCACCACATTCGGCGGATAAAATTAAAACATCACCAAGCATTAGTAGCACCCATTATGGAAGTAACGCACAAAAGCCCAAATCCTAGTTCGCAGTTCACTTCTTTGCCACTGGAGTCTATTAATTTGGCTGATTAGATTCTGAACATGTGCACCCATGTTTCTGAGGAAAAAAAAAACATGGAAAGAATTTGTAGCCCTTTTAAAGAAAACATTCCACTTATTGATTCACTAAAAGACTCCTTTTCCCAGAACACTTTCCCATGTTTGTTCTAAGAGAAAAACGTGGTACAAAGACTTCAGGCAGAAATTAAAGAAAAATATGCTTCCACTGGGATCCATTGACTACGCATTTGAATAATTCTGAAATGGGGAGGAAAGTGCTCATTATTACCCTAATTCACAAGTGTTATGTTTTTCCCTTCAAGGTTATGACAAGAGCTGGATCTTATGAGTTAGGAAACTCGAGTATGGGTGTCAGGAAGGCGCTTTCATGGGCTTACAGCTGCAAGTCCTCAGAGTGGAGCTGGGAAAGCTTCATACTTGAAGAGGATAGCTGGGAAACCCAGGGCATGTAGGGATTAAATGACAGAATGCACTCAACATGGTCTGTGTTCCAGGAACCATCTAAATAGTTGGAGACGTTCAACTTGGTGCTATCTACGGATATTCCTGTAGTTGGTTATCATTATCTTAATTAGGAAATGAAGAAAATATGATTGGAAGAAAATATGATTGGAGCACGGATGTGGTAGCTATTATGTTATGTTCTATAAAGTTCCTATAAGTGTTTCTGACTACTTGACTGAACTAAACAACAAAGTTCATTTGTCCTTAGATTTTATTTTAATTTTTTCATATAAATGAAAATGTACTCTACATGTGCCTTGACTCTTTAACTTAGGTTCCCACCCCCCGCTAAATTTAGTCAGCTTTTTGCTAAAACAAATTGCAGAGGAAATCAATTTACTATACAGAAAAGGCCTGTTGCATCTCTCAGTTTGGATCTTAGGTTCATGATCAGTTGGCATTGTTGCTTTGAGGTATGTAGCAGGCTAATAACTGGGATGGGAGGCTGTAATGGAGAAAAGTATACAATTCATGACCAGGACGTGACAGAAACAAGAACGAGGCCACAGTGGATGATGTCAACTTCTCCATTGGAAAAAATACCTCCATGGGCCTGAAGCCCTCCCACTTAGATTCTATAACCTTTCCCTAGCAACAGCACCACTGGGGGCTGCCTCTGTTCTCAATCGGAGTGATAACACAATGAACAAAACCAAATTAAGGAGGACAGGGCTCATTGGCTAACTTTTCTTTTAACATTCCATCATTGAGGAAAGACAAGTCAGGAAATCTCGGAATAATCTGGAGGCAGGAACTGAAGGACAGACCATGGAGGAGAGCTGTATACTGGCTGTTTTTCCATGGCTCAATTAGCTTGCTGTTTGCTTGGTTTTCTTTTCTTTTTGTTTTGTTCTGTTTTTAATACAATACAGGAACTCTGGCCCAGGGGTGGCACTGTCTACAGTGGCCTGGGCCCTCCCACATCAATCATTAATTAAGAAAAGATCCCAAGACATGGCAACTGCCAATCTGATGGAGGCGTTTTCTCAATTGAGGTTCCCTCTTTCCACATGATTCTAGTTTGTGTCAAGCTGGCAAAAACAAACAAACAAACAAACAAACAAACAAAACCCAGCACAGGAACTAAGCTTTTGCACGTTGGCATTTGGGAGACATTTAGAAACAAACTACAGTAAATGTTTCATTTTAAATAAGAACACAGAAAAATAATGTCTACTTGTATAATTGTTTTGTTTCTATGTAAATTTAGGCTTAAATTGAAGTTACAAGAACAATGGAAGGGATATACAGCTTTCCTTCTCTAGTTTCCAAATTATTTACATTCTGATTCATTGGATATTATTTTGTCTCTATAATTCTCATATGTTTTTTACACACACACACATACACACACGCAACTTTTCTAATATTTACTAGTAAATTTGAGACATCATTTCTCTCTACTCCTAACAACTTTGTATTTTTCCAGAATAAGAATGTGTGTTTTAATAATCATGGTCCATGGTGCAGTGAGCAAAGCATCAAAGGGGGGCTGCTAACATCCAATACACTATACACATTTATATTTCAGCAGTGTTCCAGTTGGTCTTCCTTGAGCTCTGTAGTCTCTCAGACCAAGACCTTTTCTTTTTTTCTCTTTTTTTCTTTTTTTTAATTTCTTTTTTTAATTAATTTATTCTTGTTACATCTCAATGGTTATCCCATCCCTTGTATCCTCTCATTCTTCCCTCCCTCCCATTTTCCCCTTATTCCCCTCCCCTATGACTGTTCCTGAGGGGGATTACCTCCCCCTGTATATGCTCATAGGATATCAAGTCTCTTCTTGGTAGCCTGCTGTCCTTCCTCTGAGTGCCACCAGGTCTCCCCCTCCAGGGGACATGGTCAAAGGTGAGGGACCAGAGTATGTGAGAAAGTCATATTCTACTCTCCACTCTACTGTGGAGAATGTTCTGACCATTGGCTAGATCTGGGTAGGGGGTTAAAGTTTTATGGCCTGTATTGTCCTTGGCTGGTGCCTTAGTTTGAGTGGGACCCCTGGGCCCAAATCTGCCTATCATAGTGGTTGCACACACCAGTAGGATTTGCTGAAGGAGGCAGAGGCAGGAGGATCATGAATCCAAGACCTTTTCTTATAGAGACATATAGGTGCTTAAACTCTTTGTTCTCTAATATGGAAGTGACACTCTCTTTTATTTGTTTATTTTTCTTTTCTGACCTTGGTACTGTTGAAAAACATGTAGTCAGTTAGGCTTATCTTGCTGTCATAACCAGAGGCAAGTAGTCTTCATTTGTCTCAATAATGGCGTATTGGTGACATTAGTTTTGATCATTTGCTTAAATTGGTGTCCTTCACCACAAGATTACTATTTTCCCTTCTTAATTGAAGTAATTTATGAAGGAAAATCAATTAATTTGTGATTGTGATTATGCAAATGCCCTATTTCTCATCAAACTCATTTGCTGACATTAGCACCCATTACTGATTCTTAAACTCCATCATGTCCTCTGTCATTGCGAAGCTAGTGGTATTCCTCTGGGACACTCTTTCCTTCTTCATTCATTTATCAATCTATTTGTTTGATTCTATTACTTTAAGGGCTCATGAATATTAATATATTCATTAGATATATCCATTACTATTATTTATTTTGATATCCAATTTGTTCTATGGTTGACCAATGTACTGTCTCCATAAACTGGCTTTGTGTTCTTTATTATACCCAGTGTCTCCCTGAACATCTGTCACTTTCTGTGACAAAATTCTTATATTCATTGGCTTTATAAAGCTAAGTTTTTTTTGAGATTATAATTACATCATTTTCTTCAATTTCTTTCATCCCTCCAACCCCTCCTATGCGTCTTATTCAAATGCACTAAATTTCTTTAATTCATGTTTTATAGATGTGTGTGTGTGTACACACATGTATGCAGGTTTATATAACACACACACACACACACACACACACACACACATATATATATATATTGATAGATCTTTATAGCGTTACTTGTATGTATATAGTTTCAGGGCTGACCATTGGTATTGGAAGACCAACTGGTATGGTATTCCCTGGGAAAACTATTTCTCCTGCTCTTAGCATTCCTTAAAGTTGCCTGTAGTTCTTTGTCTAGGGGCATGGCTCCAGGAGCTTCTCCTTTTCCATATTAGTTGTATGTTCTTGAGTTATGACTAGGCAACCATGTTAAGAGATGAATGGGTTTAGCTTCTCTGACATCTCTAGGAGACATGGTCTCACTAAAAGCTTCCTGTTACTTTACACTGGCTATTGCTGGCTCTGATAGATTCCCCTATCTATCATATTTGATACAGACTCTACTTAATAACCGCCTCCCTAACTTTGCTACTTATGCACACAGGAAAATACTCTCTGCCCAAGAACCTTTTTTTTCTTGGTACTTGAGAATAAATAGTTTCCCAGATCATATGAAATGAAGGATTCTAATCAAATTTACTGCATTCTACACATATCCTAAAATTGTAAAACTCAACATCTAAACAGTTCTCTTTCTCCTTCCCTGGTGGTAGACTCCGTAGTGTTCATTGTTCGTGTGAAAATAAAAACAAAAACAAAAACAAACATAACAAAAAAACCCAGTCATGGTTAGTTGAAAGGCTTGTAGAGCAGAGCTGTGGCTCCTTCAGCAACAATATGTACTCCAACATTACAGAAAACAACTTGAGACAATTCAGAATACAAGATGATAGACTCACATTGCAAAGAAGAATCTACCAGGGGCAATGGAAATTAATGACTAATTTTAATGCAAGGAAAATAGTATATCCTCATATATATTATCTGCTTTTGACCAAGATGTGGCCTTTGGAAATCATTCACTGTGTATCTTTTATTTTCACAATTTTCCTGTGCATCACATGTGATCTGAGCAAGGTGGAAAGCAGCAAATGCTGGGATTGAATTCTACTTAAGTTCTCTTTATATTAGTTAGTAAAAATCCAAATCTGATCATCTTTCTTCATAGTAATATTAGTTTTAGATAAGCATACACATAAACACACACACACACACACACACACACACACACACACACACACAGACAGTATGTGGCATTTGCCTTTCCAAGTTCTAGAGGTTTATGTGAGACTGTAATTATAAAAGTAAATAGTGTCTTATTATGTATTATTATTATATGTAGTGAAGTTATTGAGTTTGATGCTTCACTGATGCATTAGATGTGCTGAAAATATACTGAGTATGTATGTCTAGAAAACACACAGCAAAATGGCATAGCTTTCTTCCTATATTTATGTTGTAAAAGGAGATACAGCTTTTTAAATGACAGAAGGGGCTACCACGTGATAGGCAGTATAAAACTATGCCTGAGTTTTAAGCACTCAGGTCTCAGTGCTTTATAGGCTAACACTAACACAGGGACTCCATGTCTTGATTCCTTTTGGTTATTGTGTTGCTATGTGTTCATCTAAAACTAATATTACTATAAAGAAATATGATCAGAATTGGATTTTCATTAACTAATATAAAGAGAACATAAGTAGAATTCAATCCCAGGAGAGTCAACAATTGCTGTTTCCCACCATACTCAGACCACATGTTGCCTTGAGTACAACTTGGTCAGTGTGTAGGGAAGAGTTCTAAGGAGCTAACGTGGCAGGTTCCATGTAGGTTCTGTAATAAGAGGAGGCTTCTCCTCCTGCCCTAAGTTCATGGAATAGCTACTCATGAGACTCATTAAATATTCTACAAATAATAGGCCACCTAGATAGGCTCATCTCTGACTAGGCTATAACTTAAAATTATACTACTCTATAGTCTGCCAAGTAGGTGGTTATGTGAACTCAGGTACCATCCTGCCAGCTCAAATCTTGTTCACCTGGCTCTATTCTAGAGTCCCTTCTACCTGCTTGATGTCCCACCTATTTTCTGCCCATGGCCCATATGATTTTTGATTGACAGGCATTGCATCTATACAATACATAAGATATTCCTTCTACAATTCCCTTTTTAGTCCAATAAAAGGTTTATTTTCCTTCAATAACACACTAACATCAATAATAATTGTGAAACATTTATGAAAGCTAGTAGGTAAGATTTACATTCACAATGTCCAGTCTATGTGCATTTGGAACTTAGGAGAATGTATTCTATTATCTATCCTATCATAACTTGTATTTAATAACCTAAAAACATCTTAGACTTAAAACATCTTCTTAAATCCTAAATAAGTAAGTTACTTGTAAGATTATAACTATCCAGTTTTCAACCTCACCAGAGACTTAAGAAGAAAAAAATATTATTTAAGTGTGTAGGAAGTTTAGGCAAGCAGCTTCCAATGCTAAGAATTGACAGACAGCTGGCTGCCTAGACAGTCACCCAGATTTCTTCTGTGACCTTGGAGCATCAATGTTCAGCCTTCTGGCCACGTATAACTGACAGACATATTTATAAAGCTGGAACTATGAAGACTTGCTTACTATGTCTTGGCAGAGCTTGGCAATCAACCTTCCCCCCATTCAAGTTTTGCCTATATGGACAGCATTCTGTCTGCAGTGAAGCAGGAACATTTTCTTTATGCCCAGTGGGCTATCTTGCCACATTTGAAGACATCTTCTAATGGAGAATAACTTTAAGTTTTATATCAGCACTCAAAGATTTAATCCAACGAAAACCATGAAGTTTTATCAGTATACAAAATTCTATACCAATGTAATATTTTTGGTTTCTATAAATGTTCTTTGGTTTAAGAGTAGATTAGATAATCTAACCTTTTTTTCTATATATTCCAAGGTTATATTCCTGTGCTGATAAATATGGGGAAAATGAAAGTAAAAAAAACCCTAGTTATGTTTTCCTCACATGAAGAAGAAGCACAAGATGAGGCTGATTTTGGTGGGAGGGGTGGGAGGGAATGTGGTGGAGTGAAAACACCAGGGTATTTATTCTTCCACATTGGTTTATTAGCATAAAAATGTTTCCAAGAGAACATACAAGATCCATTTCCATGTTTCTTGGCTCTGATTTGTGCCTTGTTTTATTATTATTATTATTATTATTATTATTATTATTATTATTATTATTATTATTATTATTTCTCCTCCAACAAATCTCTTCTTGAAGCAGTTCTGCTTTTTTTCCCAAGATATATATTATTTTATTAATTTGTTCTTGTTACATCTCAATGGTTATCCCATCCCTTGTCTCCTCCCATTCTTCCCTCCCTCCCATTTTCCCCTTATTCCCCTCCCCTATGACTGTTCCTGAGGGGGATTTCCTCCCCCTGTATATGCTCATAGGGTATCAAGTCTCTTCTTGGTAACCTGCTGTCCTTCCTCTGAGTGCCACCAGGTCTCCCCCTCCAGGGGACATGGTCAAAGGTGAGGCACCAGAGTATGTAAGAAAGTCATATCCCACTCTCCACTCTACTGTGGAGAATGTTCTGACCATTGGCTAGATCTGGGTAGGGGTTACTAAGGCACCAGCCAAGGACAATACAGGCAGTTCTGCTTTTAAGCATTACATTATCCAATTAGTTGAATAAGAACTATCAATGACACTACGTGGGAAATATCAATAACAAATGTATTTTGCAATGACAAACACATGTTTACTCTTGGGTCTAATTAGCCATCTCCATTCACAGTAGCATATATTCAGTTGGTGTACAATTCTTTTTTCACCATAACCACTTCTGTTTTCCCATATTTCCCTAATGGCAATGATGCTTCTTCAATTTTAGATAAATCAACTCAATATAGATAAACTGATTTGTGATATAGGATAGTCTTCTTAAATTGATTGTGCTATGTAAATTAAAAATGTCAGAATTGTAAAAAACATTTTTGATGTGTAACTCCTTGGTGCAAGTACTGTTGACAATCCAATTAAATGTTACAAAGATACTCTGAAGACATAATGAAGAATTTATGTGATCTGACCACAATTGTGCATGGCAGCAGTAAAAATCCAACTGTGACTCATTTGCTGCATATGCCAAGCTAATGAGAATAATGACCAGAAGAAAGTCCCGGAGGCGGCCACAATGCCAACGGCAAAGTCCTAAAGAACCCTGCATCCCGGTAACTGGATTAGTCTCGTATCCTGAAGAGACACATATCAACTGCATAGACTAACAAGCTATTCATTCTTTTTACCTCAAATATCATTAATTTTCACTTTTATTCACTCCTAAGAACAGCATTGCGAGCTAGAATGCCTTCAGCAAGACGTCTCACAGTAGTCTACACATGTAAGGCACTAAAACACACTTTGATAAAACTTAACTGGTGGAGGAGGGGAAGGGCAGCAAGAGAGCTCAACAGGCAAAAGCCCTCAGCAACAAGCTTGGCCAGCAAAAAACTGGACCATAGAAATCTGAACCCCAGAACCCACAAAGTTAAAGGAGGAAACCAACTTTCACAAGTTGCCCTTTCAAAATGTGCCATGATATATTAATAACCACCCACATAGACACACACACATAAATGTAAACATACAATTACATATACTCATTATGATATATGAATAATATAAAGTAATGGCAATCATACTTCTAAATTTTGAAGTAAACTTGTTTTACACCAAAATGCCTTGTTACCTAAATACAGTTTATGCCCAGTCATGAATTGATTAGTCTGAATCAGCATATGGATGAAGTACTAAAATCATTCTATAGAGCTACATATGAGTGTGTCATAAAATGTAATGAATGATTTGTCACAATAAAACTTAAATTTCTCTGTTAATATTGACATGGAGAGCTAAATATTTTTAATAATCTATAGCTCAAAATCCATAATGGTTGAAGCCAAAATAGTTCCTTAAAGTAAAACTAAAGAAATCTACTTTGGTCAGGTTTATAAGCAATATATTTAGGGCTCACACAAAATAACATACTTTTAAAGCAGAATAAAGCTACACTGGGATTTATTACTTATTTAAAAACCTTTCATTTAAGATTTCTCTGCCTAAAGCCAATTCATTACAACTGATTTTTATGCAAACAATTGTCTAATTTTAGATCTTATGATCAAGCTGCCTTGAGACTTCACACTAGGAAAATCATTATTAAAACACTATACTATATATATAAATGTTCAAATATAGCCTTATTTTACTAATCTTGGTACAGTTGCTAATGGAAAGTAATGTGTTTTGTCTGTGTTTACCATCCTGCCATTTAAATATAATCGTGTGTGCTTGCTCTTATTAGAAAAGTGGGTTTAGATATAATTTTTACAGCCTTACCCAAGGCTTTCTACTTGTAAAGGGTAAATGTCTTCGGGCAGTCTATGAATTAAAAAAAAATCAGCTCTCCCAAATGCCACGACTCCAGATGAGTGGCACAGCAGCATTGATAGCTTTGGAAAAGCTGAGCCTTTATCCTTGGCACTGGAAAGGAGGCCACACTGGACTTAGCCTTTTCATGTAAAAGCAAAAACAACCACTCCAGAGCAAGCAGCTCAGTTTCTAGTAAGCACTGCATGATTCAATAATTGAGACCTACACACTATCGAATTGATCTATTCTTCATGTTCTCACCACAAAATATTATGATTGAGCTTTCAGGCTTAACATCGAAAACACCGATACACATAACATGTATATTCCTGAGAACAGATTATAGGGCACAGAGAAGGAAAATACATTGTACTTAGGGACCAAGATGACTCATGAATAATGGAGATTTGAGGCTCACAATAACTTTGAATCATAGAGTTGAGGATGTACAGTCTCTTAACGGCGCCTCGGCTCCAACTTGCCTTTCTGTACATGTCTATTATTTTACACAGAGGCCAGAGAAATTCTTTTACAATGAAAACAGTGCATGTCACTTATCTGCTTCGAGATTTTTCATGGGTGGATTCCTCTGTATACAACGTCCTTCCCAAGCCATTCACATGGTTTTCTGTGTCTCACAATTCTAATTCCACTTAAATATTGCCTCCCAAGGAAGGTACCTCCCAGGAGCCTTGAGACTCAATGCTATTCTGACTACATTTTTTTTCTGTTTTAATTCTGTAGTACTCTCAGTAAGAAATACTTTGATATTCACTTCTTTACTTGCATGACATCTAGAAGTAGGGGTGCAATTCAGCCAATAGAATGTTTCTTAGTATGCACAAAGCCCTGGTTTTAATCTCTAGTGCTTCATAAATTGGACATGGTGACACACTCCATCAATCCAAACATTGGGAAGACGCAAACAAAGGCATCAGAAGTCAAGGTGATCCTTGGCTAGGCAACAACTTCAAAGCTAGCCTGTGCTAAATGAGACATTCTCAAGGGAAAACAAAATCAAAAGACAAGAATAGAGATTTAATTTTTCTTAGTCTCTGTAGTCCTGATATCTGGTATGGGTAAACACATTATTTTTAGTTTTTTGATTTTTTAATTTTAATTTTATTAATTTATTCAGATTACAACTAAATTGTTATCCCATCACTTGTATCCTCCCATTACTCCCTCTCTCCCACTTTCACCCTATTCCCCTCCCCTAGGTCTAAGACCAGGGGGACCTCTTCCCCCACTATATGGTCATAGGCTATCAAGTCTCATCTTGGTACCCTGCTTATTCTTTCTTTGAGTGCTATCAGACCTCCTCACAACAGATGAGATGGTCAAATATGGGGCACCAGAGTTCATGTCAGAGTCAATGACCACTCTCCACATAATTGTGGAGAATGTCCTGACCATTGGGTAGATCAGACTGGGCATTCGATGTTTACTACTTGTATTGTCCTTGGTTAGTGCAGTAGTTTGAGCAGACTCTCTTGGGCCCTGATCTACCAGTCAAGATGTTCTTCTTGTAGGTTTCTAGGATCCTCTAGGTTCTTCTATCTCCCCATCTCCTATATTTCTCTTACCTAGAGTCTCAGTAGGATGTCCTCACATCTATCCCAATCTCCTGGTAAATGAAGACTTTTCTGGTACATGCCTTTTAGGCTAGTGACCAAGTATAAGTGAGTATATACCATGTGAGTCTTTCTGTTTTGGCTTAACTTCCTCATTATATCCAAAAATTTCTGGATTTCTTTGTTTTTAATAGCTGTATAGTATTCCATGGTGTAAATGCACCACAGTAGTTTTATCCATTCTTCAACTGAGGGACATTTAGGCTGTTTCCAGGTTCTGGATATTATGAATAAGGCTGCTGTGAACATGGTTGAGCATATGCCCTTGCTTTGTGGTGAAGCATTTTCTGGGTATATTCCAAGGAGTGGAATAGCTGGGTCTTGAGGAAGCCCTATTCCCATTTTTCTGAGAAAGTGCCAAGTAGATTTCCAAAATTGTTTGCATTCCCACCAGCAATGAAGGAGTGTTCCTCTTTCTCCATATCCTCACCAGCATGTGGTGTCACTTGTAATTTTGATCTTAGTCATTGTGATGGGTGTAAGATGGAATCTCAGAGTCATTTTGATTTGCATTTCTCTGATGACTAAAGACGTTGAGCATTTCTTTAAGTATTCCTCTGTTGAGAATTCTCTGCTTAGTTCTGAGACCCATTTCTCTCTCTCTCTCTCTCTCTCTCTCTCTCTATATATATATATATATATATATATATATATATATATATATATATATAATATATATATATATATAATTTAATTCATATTACATATAAATTTTTATCCCATCCCTTGTATCCTCCCATTCCTCCCTCCCTCCCATTTTCCTCTTACTCCCTGCCCCTATGACTGTGACTGAGGGGACCTCTTCCCCCTGTATATCCTCGTAGGGTATCAAGTCTCTTCTTGGTAGCCTGCTATCCTCTGAGTACCACCACTCAAATGGTATATACTTACTTATATCTGGACACTAGCCCAAGGGGCATGTCCCATGAATGTCTTCACTTATCAGGAAAGTGGGACAGAGGGAAGGACATCCTATTGGGACTCTAGATGAGAGAAGCATGGGAGAATGGGGAAGTAGAAGGATCCAGAGAGTCCTAGAAACCTACAAGAAGAACATTATGACAGGCGAATCTGGGCCCAGGGGTCCTGCTCAAACTATGGCACCAGCCAAGGACAATACATGCAGTAAACTTCAAGCCCCATTTCTCAATTGTGTTATTTGGTTTGGTGGTGTTTAATTTCTTGAGTTCATTATATATTTTGGATAACATATTTTTGGAAAACCATTTATTAACTCACTATCTAAATAGAATTCAGAATCACCCATACCAAGATTGTCGAACCTACTAATGGCTTCCACCAACCAAATGCTGAGATGCGCTCATGAATACCTTGTTTGGGGAGTTGATCTGAGACTCTCTAGTGCATTTGACCAGCCCAAACTGTTAATGCAGTAAGAAAGCTTGGAAATTTTATTTTCTTCTCCTATTCTTTTTAATAGCATCTTTAAAATCAAAGGGGTCATGAGATAGCAAAACTGAAATGATCTTGTAAAATAACCAACTTTGTAGTTTGTGTCATTGGCTGTTGGGGATTTTTGTTGTTGTTGTTGTTTGTTTTTTTCCTGGTAGAAGCAATTTTGAGATCAATGAGTCTCTCCTAAGGCCTATTTTCGTTTTAAACATGATCTTTTATTTCACAAAGGTAGGCTTTCCTCCTAGTAAATAAATTTCTTGTCATAACCAGATAGGATCTGCCTACGTGCTTCATTCCACTCTCTAGATCCTTGTGTGCACTTCCACTGCTTCAAATCAAAACTCTGCTCAAGAAAGAAAAGCCTTAGCTATCGGTGGTTGAAGTATAAGAGGCTAGGACACAAGAAATACCTGACAGCCACTCTACGACTAGACAGGGTTATGAAGGTATTCGCTGGACAAATGCAACCATGAGACGTACCATAGGGACCGTCAGCGTGACCGTGGATATGTAACAAGGTGGGAAATTTTGAGGTTTCCAGGAAGAACATTCAATATGGGCATTTTCTTAGGATCCATAACAACTCCTGCAAAACCAGAGTCTAAAGATGCAAGGATTAGGCTCATTAGGAAGAAAACAGCAAGCTTACTCAGAAGAAGTGCAGATTTTATAGAGTCATAGGAAATACAGCTGTGGTGAGAACATGTTATAACTGCGTGTCAAATCCAGAAATGAGGCAATCTCGTGATTTAAGAACAGGACAGGCTTGAGATCACAAATGATGGTGGGTGGAAAGATGATGGCTTTCTCATGTAGCTATAATGGTGTTCAAAGTCAGAAACAATCTAGACTGCTCTTTAACAACAGCAACACAAATAAAACTGGATGCGGGTAACCCAGTGTAGTTCCGAAGTTAGCGTCTTTCGGACCATCGTTTGGGAAGAACACAGGTAAAACAGATGCTGTGAGTCTCAGAACCTTATAGACTTGGCAGTGGTTGTGTGCAGAGAGTACTTACAACTGAGAGGGACCGGCTAGGATAAGAGGATCTGGAGACTAGGTGAGGTTAGGATTCTTCAAATGGTGAAACAGAGAAAGAAAATCCCAGTGGAAGCTCTGTCACCCTTTCATGCTTATATCTGCACTGTCCGGTACAATGGCCCCTGATCACACACAGCTTTTGAAATGCAACCCGCGGGATGAGAAATGAACTCCCATTTAACAACTAGTGACTACTAGATCGGTAGGTATGGAAACTTCAGGCTGAGAAGCTGAATGGCCAGATGGAAGACAAGAAATAGCTCCAGGAAGCACCTCGGTGGGGATAGGGCAAAGCATTGCAAGATTGCCCAGAAGTACATTGAAAAAGTTAGCAGCACATATGTATTCATTTTGGGTATCTTATTTTTATGACTGGCTGATGGGGGTGAGTTGAAAGGATTAACACCTTTAAGAGTAGTGTTTACAGGAAGCAAGAAAGCGTTTGCTGTCAGCTGCTGCACTCATGAGCTGGTGGAGATGGAGGAAGGTCTGTGGAGGCTTTCTGTTGGCCCATCACAACGTAACTATACAGTTCCCTTTGGGCAAATTTCTTCCTGACCATTAAATATTTTGTTGTTCTTGTAACTGCCATGTGCAGTATGGGCGGATGGCAGTTTTGACAGGGGAAGTAGGGGTGTGGGTGGGGCTTGCTTTGGGAGGGGTGATAGGCTGCCTTACCTAGTTTGCAGAGGTGTGATGAGAAATTATACTTGGTCATTAAATGTTCATAAAATGCTTGTTAAACGCTCCCCACCACACACACTCTGTCACGGAAGATGTTTTTTTGAAGGTTTGGTGCGTTTAGTTCTTGTCACACACAAGGCAGACACGTGCTGTGGGAAGGTCATCTGTGCATTTTGCTTCCTTCTCACGCTCATTTCCCTTTTTCTGACTAGAGAAACTGGATGCTAATTTAAAAAAGAAACATGATCCAAACAAGGTGATTCAAGAATAACATGGAAACTTAAAAACTCTGCTACCTATGTACAAGTACACACACACAAATATAAAATGCATAAAATTCTTACTCTTTCTCTATACATAGCCAAACTGAGATAAATGAACTTTTGCAATTTCATCATATTATCTTCAGATACTGACTCGTGTTTAACTGTGTATATATTAAGTAAAACAAAGCATTTGATTGTTTAGTTTTGTACCTTGTTCACTTTATGATGATAGTGGTAGATGCTTTACAACATGGTGCTTCATCACGAATTAGCTTCTAAAATTACTCCTTATTTTTCAAGCCTCTGTTGTTACAAACTTCAGTGTCATTTCTTGCATTATGATAAACAGTCTCACTGAAAATGTTGAGAATTGATGGATGAATTTTGATCCAACATACCCCATGCCACAGTGATGTTTTTGCCCATTTGTTTTCTCCTTTAAAACTTTAGATCTATTAAGTAATTATGTAATGCCCAATTGTTGTGATGATGTATAGGTTTCTATTAAAGTTTTCACTAAATTTAACATTTTTTTCTTCATTGTAGTTAACAAATTCACACTCCCTTTGGGAAAATGTAAAGCTGTTTATAACATTCATTCCCTCTGCTATCAAAATATGTTTTTAGGAAATCTATTTCTGAGCAATGAGTGGAAGAAGTCTGTACGGCTTCAATTGCATCACTGGCTTCTTGGTGGGCTGATCTTTATAGTGCATTTTCTGCCCTTTCTAAGTAGTTCATACTGAGTAGCCGTTACTGTACTGGGGAACTTGAAAACTATTTCCTATGAGGTCTTTGCAAGGTGAAAATACATAATGTAAGATGTCCATTTACTTAAAATTGTCTTGATGTGTAAAATCACTTGATGTATATCTAATGCAAACTGATTTTAAAAAAAATTAATTGTAGTCATCGAGTCGAAATTGCTTTGACAGTTAGATCGTGAAAAAGAGAAATACATTTTGACTGTAACTGAATCTCACCTTATCTGTTTTTATATGTTTTCAAAAACTATCCAGATGTTTATTGAATATTTCTTTCAAAATTTAACGAAGCCTGTTGCATTGTATACATGTAGTTTGCAAAATATATGCCAATGATCTATGTCTTTGATGTCTTTTGGCTAATATGGAGTTGGAAAAAAAATCTATGTTCTATACACGTAAACACACAATGTACAATGGGTTATTTTGTATGTTTTTTGGAAGATATGATTAATTTTACAAAGAATCTGTAAGTATATGGAGTAAATATTAATGAGTGTCACAGGGAATGTCTAATCTTATTAATCTCTTATACACTTAACCATTTTCTCAACAGCATATCCTAAATAATTAATTGGTTCCCTATTGGTATATGCTGTATTCTTTATTGCAGTTTGATTGCAATAAATCCTGGACTGTGGCTCATGACTAAGTAGTGCACATGGTTATAAACTGGTGACTCTTGACCTAGCTCCACTGTTCTTAGTCATTGCAGTTTTACAGTCCCAGGTTCACAATGCCTAGGTGACTTGATATTGTTGGGTTTTATTTATTTTTGTACCTTATCTGCAGTATTCTATCCTTTAAACCTTCAAGTTATCTTTTTATCCCTTCTCCCTCCTGCCAACAAGGTAACCTGAGACTTGCTTATTTTAGAACTCTATGCTGATATAAGGGGCACACCTCTTCACTGTGTTTTGTATCTCCATCTAGGAATGTAAGATAATCCATTGTGTATTATATGCTTGGTTGTTTTACGCACATATTTATATTGGCTTAATTTCTCTAAATCTCATCTGATTCTGACACATTTTTTCATGTATTCTGTGCCTTGTTGCATCATAAATAGTTTATTGTTATGTCATTCTTCAACTTGTTATTGATAGTACATCCTAAATGTTTTGACTGACTTCATGATATCTGAATCATGTATCAGTCAATTATCCTTTGTGTCCATAGAAGCAACAAATAGCTTCTGTTCACTGTCTCTTTATCATCAAGAGCTAAAGATTTACTGGGACTTTATGACTTTTTCTCCTGGTCAAAGATTTAAAATAATGTGAGATAATAATAGGGGTGCTAGGAAATGTTATCACACTCTTCAACTGGGGAAAAATGCCTCCAGCACTCTTTAGTAACAGTAATAGTACCCTCACAACCTGAGAATTTGTAACATAGTTTAGAGTGGATGTCATGCTAGAAAAGTATATTTATCTATGCTCACTTTAAAAAAAAAAAAAAAGCACTTTCTGGGGTGAGATTGATGGCTCAGCAGTTAAGAGCACTATCTGCTCTTCAGAAGTCATTTTCAACACCCAAGTCAGGTGACTCACAGCTGCCTGTAACTCCAGCTCCACCTTCTGTGAGTGAATTCATTACCCTCTTCTGGCAACCAAAAGGCAACCAACCACATGCTTGTGGAAAACACACATGCGCATAAGTAAAAGTAAATCTTAACAAAAAGAGTTTTCTAATATCAATAATTAAATATTCCTTCTTTCATGCTAAATTCTTTATGACATAATATTTGTAAGGAAATTACTTAAAATTTATTTGAACTACTATTGCATTATCTTAATGCATTCCTTCTCAAGTTGATAGTAATTTCATAAAATAAATTGATAAAATTGTATGTGTTCTCAGTGGTAAAAATGGCATGACATTGACCTACTTTGAGAAGTCATAGTTTAAATGACACACGGACAAAATCCATCAAATCCCATCCTCTTAATACCTGAGTTATGAGTCATTCCTTCCAGTAAGTATTAAAGACCTCTCTTTCCTAGGATTGTTTGAGTCAGTTTTCATCATGTAAAACGTTCCAAGAAAGTGCCTCCTACATAGACTTTATCAAATTTATTCCCATAGACTTTTACATAGACGTCATAGGGGTGTGGTTGCCACTCTTCACCTATAAATAGAACCTTTCCATTATAGTGAGATATATTTAGGATGCTTCTCTTTTCTAGTCTTAGTCAGACAGCAAGAAATGTGCCTGAATTGATATATTTACAGTCTTTACCATCCTACACTACCATTTCTTTCATTTATCTTTCAGAAGTCCTATTTTGAATGTGTCAAGCAAATGGATTTCAATATTTTTCTTCCTCTACTGTCTTCAGGCTTGTTGCATGATTTTTACACAAGTGGAAAGCTTAGATTAATGATGTTCATTTTTGTTAATGAATAATGAACATATTTAAGGTTGCACATTTGCCTCTCAGCATAGCTTTTGAGATATTTGACAAATTTTGATTAAAAGAATTCTTATGATTGCTGCGGAGTAACTTCAGTTTTTTCTTTCTCACTTATTTGAGTTCCTTGTAATGAAAGCTATATTTTTCTTAATTAATTTTTATTTAAGCTTTTATTAATATTTTCAGTAATATGCCTTTTTGGGATTGAGACTAGAGGGACCCATGAGCATCTTCATATTTTGTAATGTTTCAATACTTGATTTGTGGTCTGAAAATAATTTCTAAAGCAACTATGCCAGCACACGTTGACAAAGAAAGCTCTTTGGGGTAAATCCTCCTACATGAATACCTTCACTTCATGAACTGCATTGGTTTGTTTATGAGAAGAACCAGTTAAAAGGTTGAGCACTCCCACTAACTCAGCTGTAGTTTCACCACATGCCTTGTTTTATGTGTTTGAGGGAAGAAATCTCATGACAGAGACTCTTGTAGCAGAGTTGTTATTTTTCCGGTGGAAAACTACTCTATCCAGTGTAATCTCAAGGTTTAAAAACTGATAAATTTCAGCCAAACTTTTTATGGCTTTATTAAAAACGTTTTCACTGAGGTTGTGCTTTCACTCTTGTATGACAGGTACCACGTTGTTAACTTTAGAAAAAGACTAGGTTTTTGAAAGAACAACAATGTTTATACAATTCTGAAAGGTGTCTCAGTGGTTAATAGCACCAGCTGCCTCTGCGGAGGAGCATTCTTTAGTTCCCAACACCCACATAATGCCTCACAGACATTAGTAACTTCACTTCCAGGAGCCCTGATCAACTCTCCTGGCCTCCACAAGCTACAGGTGCATGGTAGACATGCCGGCAAGATACTCTTACACATAAAATAAAATATATAAATCTAAAGTGAATCACAAAAAATAATAAATGTAGTGCTTGAATACTAAGTTCATAACGAAATTTTTATAATTATAAATATTTAATTTTTTTTTGTTTTTTCGACACAGGGTCTCCCTGTGTTAGCCTTGGCTGTCCTGTACTTGCTTTGTAGACCAGGCTGGACTCAAAATCACAGTAATCTGCCTGCCTCTGCCTCCTGAAAAATATTTAAATTTTTTAAGTGATCAAGACCAAGGTTTTAATATCTTGGCTTTCTGATATTGTGATACTCCTCACCTTCTGTTTTTGCTGGCTCTAACTCTCATTGTTTGGAGGTGACTAAAAAATAACATAATACCTCTTTTTGTATATCTAGGAATAGCTATTTACTGATACATATATATATTCTGTAGAAAACTTTTTTTATTAATTTATTCTTGTTACATCTCAATGGTTATCCCATCCCTTGTCTCCTCCCATTCTTCCCTCCCTCCCATTTTCCCCTTATTGCCCTCCCCTATGACTGTTCCTGAGGGGGATTACCTCCCCCTGTATATGCTCATAGGGTATCAAGTCTCTTCTTGGTAACCTGCTGTCCTTCCTCTGAGTGCCACCAGGTCTCCCCCTCCAGGGGACATGGTCAAATGTGAGGCACCAGAGTACTTGAGAAAGTCGTATCCCATTCTCCATTCAACTGTGGAGAATGTTCTGCCCATTGGCTAGATCTGGGTAGGGGTTTAAAGTTTACCGCCTGTATTGTCCTTGGCTGGTGCCTTAGTTTGAGTGGGACTTTTAAACTTTCTATATACATTGCTCTGTGGGTTTCATTTATTTATTTGTGCTGTTTGATTTGGCTTTTTACCTTGAACAGAATAAATCTGAGAATGTCTTGCTTTTTGTTCATTAAAAATTATTGATCTCTCCCTCTATCTCTCCCTTCCTCCATTCCTTCATTCTTCCACCCAACCTTTCTTCTCTGTCCCTCCCTTTCTCCCTCCTTTTTGAGACCGAGTCTCACTCCCTAGCTCAGTCTGACAATGAGCTCACTACGTAGCTTATGCTGGACTCAAATTAGTGATCCTGATGTCTCAGTCTCCCAAGTGCTAGGATTAGAGACATGAGCTACAAAACATATTTTTGTTCCAAACAGGTTATCTTTCCCTATTAAAATTAATTTATTTTTTACTTTATGTTTGTGAGTATTTTTCTGCATGTGTGCATATATATGAGTGCCTGGTGCCTATGGAGGCCAGGATAGTGTGTCAGATTGCCTGGAACTGGAGTTACAGTTGGTTGGAGATAGCCATATGGGTGCTAGAAACTGAATCTGGGCTTCCTCAAGATCACAAAGTGATGCGGAGCCATCTCTTCAGGCTCAGTGTATCTCTTTGTATCTGTAGAGTTAATTGGTCATTCAGATCATGTGACTTTTTGTGTTCTACGCATCACATACCCGTCCCATACATATTTTCAGAGTTTGTATTTCAGGTCACTCGTTCCATTTGTAACTTCATCTTTCTAGGCATTTTCATGTGTTTCTATTCTTCTGAATGTCTGAAAAGCTTTCATATCAAGTTCAGACTCTGTTTCCTGAAGTATCACTTCTGATGATCAATACACTGTGTTCCCATCAGCCTTCTGAGCTCCAACAATACCCACGTTAATACCCATGGTTATATGTAAAATGTTCTTTTGCACACTGGATATTTTAGCTGTATGCCCCACCTGTGCCTATTAGAGGCCAGTAGTAGCCACTTCACTGCGACCAGTAAAAATGGCCCCATGCTTGTATTTTGTCTGTTTGTCTAGTCAAGATGACAGATTTTCTTGGGCTATTATGTGTAGTCCTTTCCAATGGTAAGTTCAGGTGTTCAATAGACAATCTTTAATTCCTGAGTAATAGGCAAAAGGGCATTCCCAGATCATTGGGTGCTTGAAGGAAGCATTCTTGCTCACTCATTAATGAGAAAGAATATAATATGTGTCCAACAATGTCAACCCAATTGCAGGTTAAATCACCTGCATCAGTGTATTCAGCCATTGAGTCCCCTACTTCTCTCCCTTTATTCAAGATCTCTTTCTCTTTATGTTCCTCACGCCTCTTCTATCATAATAACAGGAAGTACTGTGAAGAAACCTAGTCTGTTGTGAGTGAGAATAGCGAAATCTTGTACTTGGCTGACTGTAAAACCATAGCATGAATATAATTTCAGGGTTGACTATAGGGTTCCATCAAATTCCTTTGATTCCATTTTCCAGGTCACTAATCAATCACTACCTTATTCTGCATAGTCAGTCCAGGAAATCGCTATGATGGGTATGTGGGAAGGTAGTATAATTATTTTCTACTTAAAACCCCTTTCTGGCCTCAAAAGGCTAGACAGTACATTGAGCCAAAGGCGTCATTAACTTCTTTCCTAGACGGATGCATATTTTACTTTAAGCAGCAGTTTATTCAAAAATCATGGTGTAGTTTTTAAGCCAAACTGCTTCCTTGTGTTTGGGTCTAAGGTTTTGCCGTCTATCTGTTGATATGTCTGTCTGTCTGTCTGTCTGTTGTATTGTTTGATTGGTAGTAATGATTGAACCCAGAGCCATATGCAAACTGGGCAAGCACTCTAGCACTGTATTTCATGCCTGGACCTACTTTATTATGAAATTTGTTCCTACCAAGTTTCCCAAGCTGACTGTGAACTTGCTAGACAGAATAAGGTAGATTGATGATTTCAGTCCTCTTGCCTCCATTTCCTTATTAGCTAGAAATATAGGTGAATCAACATGCCTAGCAAACACTTTTTTTTTGTACCTAAGTTCTAAGGATTTTTAAAGGTTTTCATGGATGTTTTTTATAACAGAATTTTATAGGAACATGAATGAGATTGTATTAGTAACTGATAGCATGGGTGCTAAATTTTTAATTATGAGTCTAATATTCAATTTATTTGAAAATTAATCTTTTCAAACACCAATAAAATATTAGTGATCCATGAAGTAAATAAATATATTAAATTTATGTATTGAAATAATGAAACTGTTTTTATGAAATGAAAAGTTATATTTTAATTAAATTTTAACTGGTTTTCAAAATGAAAGGCTAGAACAGTGGAGGCCTACCACATTAAATCTGGTATAAGATTAACGCCACATTTGTCTGTAGTACAGCACTGATACCAAGCTTAGCTCTTCAGTTATAAATACACATGAGCAAATGAATGAAGATTTTCAACTTCTCATCATCTCACTGAATGACACTTTTATTTGAAAATCTCTCTTTTTTTATTATTTTTAACAAGATATTCACCTGGTACAAATCATTCTTCAACTCTCTACTCTTGCAATAGACATATATTACTGGAAAAGAGAATCTTTCACAGAATAGCCATAAGAAAACTCCCTGAGCCTCGGTGGAATGAATCATCAATGGGATCCCATTCTCGAGAAGCCAGTCACTCATTCTGTGGCATGAGGGCAAAGTCAAAGCATATAGCTACCTTTGTCAGAAAGTCAGGGAAGCCCTGCTTTGCTCATATTCATAAACCACTTCCAGAGTCATGCATGATAGTTCATGTTGTAATCCTGTTACTCTAGAGACCGGAGCAGGATGATTATCGTAATTTCCTGAGCAGGTTTGATTTTTACCATGAATTCAAGACCAGCTTTGTTTACAGTAGAAGACTCCATCTCAGAAAAGAGTGAACATATAATCCCCAGTCAGTTACAGAGTGTCTCATGTTCATATGACCCTTTAGTAAAAATCTTCAGTAAAATCTGCCTTTGTTTGAGGTAGCAAAACATGTCTACATATTACAAATGAGTCTGAATTAGCCTTGTGTGTGTTTGTGTGTTTGTGTGTGTGTGTGTAAGTTGTTCTTTTTACTCATATGAGGGGATGAGATGAGAACCATACCCAAGATTTATAAATACATGGCTTGGGACAAACACAGAGCATGTCTATCTGTCTACCCCTAAGCCTAGGCCTGGAAGCTTCCAGCCTGCTTACAATCTAATCTTCTGAAAGTGCAGACCTTGAAAGCTTCAGCTTCCAATCTCTGATTGCTAATCTAGGCCCACAGTGTTTTCAGCCTCTATGACTTACTGCTGAATAAGCTCACTCTCTCTAGTTTTTTCTAAATTCTGGCTGCCTAGCTCAGCTCAGCTGTTCTTGGTCAAAACTCCACCGAGAGCTGATGGACTCAAACTTGCTTCTCTCCACTTCTCGCTGTCTTTCTCTGCTTTGAAAATCTGCCTGTGAACTTCACAAACAGAACATGAATTCAACTGCACTCAACTGAACTGCACGAATCACTATAGCATTTCTGAAGTCTACTGTACTGTTTCCCCAAATTCCCTTGCTCTCTCTCTGCACTGCTCTTAAGTAGGTTCTCTTTCCTGACTGATCTCCTGATAGTTAGGCATATCCTCTCTTTGACTCATTCTTTCAAATCTTTTTTGTCACTTTGTCTGCTCCTCAATTAGACATCATTGTTTGGGATTAAATGTGTGTATTAAATTCCAGCCAGAAGAATTAAAGGTGTGTATTCTAGCCAGAAGGATTAATGTACATACTAAGGGCATGTCTGTATTATAGCTGGATTACACTTACCTAGGGCTTTTGGATATGATCCTTTGCCAGAGTGGCCATGTTGCCAGATTAAAATTCCTGTACATTTGAAAAAGAGAAAAAGGGTTTTCATACTTGGTTCTGTTGGAAGACAGATCATAGATGTCTGGTTTTATACTCTGACTCCTTTCTTCCCTTTTCATGAGGAATGGCACTGTCACACCAAGCCCTTTTGCCTATGGGGTAGAGGAAAGGGTACCTTAGAGTAAGGGACATCAACTTCAGATGATGATGACAATGGGGAAGATTAATGAGAATTATTTAAAGTCTCATATGTTCCACACCCAGCTTCATGACATCTCCTACACCCAGGCAGTGCTTGTCAGATTTACAACACTTCCAGGAAAACAACTTTGTAATGGACACAGCTTGAAATGCCATTGCTAACCCACCTTTGAAACTTAACAGTGGTTTGACATAAAACTGTGAAGTGCTCAGATATAAGGAAATCTGAGAGTGCTGTAGTTATTACATACAACACGAAATACTTATGGACACCATAGCTGTTTTAGGAGTAAATTGCCTCCACCTTTGCAATCAGTACTAGCCCAACTTTATACAGCTTGTTCTCATTTTTCTTTTTCTTCTTTTTAATATAATAATGTACAATTTAATAACCATTCATTATAAAATCTATCAGCAGACTAGGAACAGATAGGACTTTGCCTTCTCTATTTGATAAGTACTACCCACTAAGTACTACCCACCAAAGAAAAAAACATCCTCAGTGCACTCTCTTTCTCTTTCCCTCCCCTCCCTCGTGTGTGTGTGTGTGTGTGTGTGTGTGTGTGTGTGTGTGTGTGTGTTGGGAATTCAACACAAGATTATTTGTATGCTAGACACTACATCACTGAACTAACTCCTACCACTAATATCAGGAACACAGCTGAACTAACTATTCCCAGTCAATTGAATAATGGAAATCTTGTCTAGAGTACAGTAAACAAGAAAAATCAGCTAAAGTCTTATAGATTACAAAGTAAGAATAAAAAATATTATAATATCTGGCTCGATGGTTCTCCTTTTTCATATTAAATGTATTTTCTCTATTCCCCTAACCAACATCGACTAGGTCGCTGGAAAGCAATGATTCACAAGGTGATCAGTGTGTTCTGTGTATTAAATTCCTTTGTCCTAATTAGACCTATTCTGCTAGATTTTTTAATGGTATATGAGGTCAGAAACCTTGTCTACATTGCTAGAAACTATTCTGCAAACAGAAAGCAGAAATGGATCTGAGTCCCACAGCTGGTCTTAAAGTATACTGGAGACTGCTCTCCTACTCTCACCTCTTGCATTGTCTGGCTATGTGCTTGAGGGCTGATACAGGATAGCAGTGAAGCATCCCTCTTAACCTCAGCTAGGACCACAATGGGTGAATAGAAACTGAACCTCTCTCTGCTCTGTGCACATCCGAATGACTGAAATTCTTGAATATTGATTTTGAAGTCACCATAAATCTTAGCAAGAAGAGAAATTGCAAATACAGAATTTCAAAATTATAAGAATCCCTTGTAATTGTGTTTCATTCCTTTCTAGGTAAAATGCATTTGCTACACCTTTTTGAATATTACTCCTGGCAACTTCTGCTATGAAAGTAGAAAGTGCCTTCCAAATCCCTCTGCTCATGAATGATTGCTTATATTCCTTTTATGTCTGTGCTGGATGCATGAATACAGGCACTCATAAACACATATATACAAACACAACACACATATGCTCACATGTACACACGCACATACATGAGGGTGAGAGAGAAAGATAGAAAGAGACTTCACCTCACACCATATCATGCTGTTCAATGCATAAACTTATCACTTGCTGATTTATTGTCTGAATAAAGAAAATAGCAAGCATATGGGAGAGCCAATATCTTCTCCATGAAAATCTGGAGAAATGAGGCATCATAGTATCAGTCAAGAATAAAGAAGTGAAGTAGAAAGCTGGGTTTCTTTTGAAGTGAGGGACATGTCCTAAGCAAGCTTGTGTAGATTGTTGCACTACTGCATAAGCAGCTAAACCTCATTTAATTGTGCACTTTAAATTATGGCTTTTATGCTGTGCAAGTTCTACCTCAATATATCAGTTAATATTAGCAAGGTAGACGGGCAGAACAAAGGGTCAGGAATTCACACGCACTGAGATTGCCACGCTCTGGTGTAGTTTTATTATTCACCTGTCACAAGAAAGCTGCAAAACTCCATGCTCGTGTGAGTTAAAAATGTCTATTAACTTGTCAGTAAATGAAAAGGGTGAGGAGTTTTCATCTTTACAGATGAATTGGAGCAGGTGCGGCATGTCTCCAAGATCGCTAATTAAAACGACTGAGGACTGGAGTTTATTTCACATGGAAAAAAAAAAGTTTTCTATGTGCTGGGAAACTATATGGAAATAAAGCTTTAAAATCTGATCGAGCTTTACCTCTGCTTTATAGCAGTTTATGAATGAGATCCTCACTGGGGAATTCCACTTAAGCACTAATAGACTGGTGTAGTTTGCTTTATAGACCCACATAGCAAATATAAACTATTTATTACAAGGGGAGCTGAATTCATTTGACCATGATTGTACACTTTCCATTTATACAATTTCAATTTGACTCTTGAACTCCATACAGTGGTGGGTATATCTGTGTATACATACATCTGCACACACACACATACACGTGCATGCACACACATGTATATATACATATATATAATCTGTAGTTGTTATTTTTTAAAATTTTATATTATATATAGCTCAGGGAAATTGGAATTTGAAACATTGAAAAGAAAAAGACTATATTGGTCTGAGATATCTTGAAAAGAATGTGAACCTGTGTATAGGAAGATCTGTGTTTGAAGAACTTGCAGAATTTCAAACGAGTCACTAAGCCTAAATTTCTCAGTTTCTTAAGGGGGTAACGCAAATGCCATTGGTTTCATAAAATGACTTAAGCTTCTAGCTGGAGTCAATATTCCCTTCTTATGTCCTCCAAAAGAAGTGCATACTTTCAGCATATTATATGGCGAAGGGGGGACATGGGCAGAAACCAGGAGTTAAGAGAATGTAGCACTGCAATGAAAGTTGGTACCTGAACTAAAGCTCAGATGTCTAGGATAAAGTCCTCCTCCATACTGGCTGTTGTTTGGCCTTGGAAAACTTGCTTTATATTTCTTGTTGGCAAAATTAAAGTGGTGGTGGTTCTCACCTCACTGAGTCCTGTAGTGAACACTGGATGGAAAGAAAAGTAAAACATTATGAATAATGTCTGATAGGAATGACTGTTGGTAATAGTATTTACCTAGTAAATGACGTAGTCATCAAGGAATTCAAAACAGGAACGTTCTGTTGAATCTTAATTCTACTATTAAACTAGGCCTGTGATCTGGGGAAATCAGACAGCTATTTGAGCACTAATTCCTTCACCTGCCTCAAACTGGATAAGAATTGAAGGCAGTCAGGTGTGTGGACAGGTTTTATATGTGATAAGGCACTGTTTGAATGCTAAATGTTATTTGGCAGAAGCTAAATGTTAAAATGACAATGTGTAATTTGTAGTAAATTAGTACTGAACTTAAATTATGGCACAGTCATTCAGTAACTTTGAGTCTTTAGTAAATTCCCACTCCTTAATCAGATACACCATTGTAATTCTGTGGTAAAATCGTTATGAGCATTAAATAAAATAATATTTTAAGTGTAAGACAAACAGAAGGCATTGGTCTGTACATTTTCATTCCTCACCACTTTACTCTGGTGTGTTTACAGATGTCTTCCATCTCCTGGCCTCAAAAAACTGCCAGGTCAGAGCTTTGCTTGTCTCACTCCAGAGACAGTCCGTCGAAGGAATATCCACAGGCTAAGGAGACATTGGCCCCAATCTTGGGGGTCAGGATAAGCATGTGGAGGCCACCCCTTAACTTTCTGGCTTCAGTCACACTCCAGTGCATGCTCTTAAAGGTTTCCTTTGTCACAAACAAGCTTTTGGTAGAGAAAGAAACGAATCCACAAAAGCGAAAGAACTGGAAAGTTTAGTTCTCTAATCTGCAGCTATTTTCTCGTTCAATAGCTGTTCTGTGCCCACCTAGAGCTCACACTTGAAGGCTGCCTCACTGTGTCGATTCTTATTGTTAATCTGACACCTCTGGAGTCACATGTAGGTGCATAGCGGAATCTCCTAGCCGATATGTGGTCTGACACACCCAGGAGGCCACATTGTAGAAGAGGCACATCCTTTGCCTAGCTGGTGGCTCCAGTGTGTTCACCAGCCCGCCATTCCTCATGGGTCTTGAGCTTATAGTTATCAATACTAGGTTCTTGATCTTGCTCCTCAGACCAGGCCTGAGAACTGAATGAAAGATGTAAGGCCAGAGTTTGCCCTAACTGCTTCCTCCTGCCTGGTTTGTGGCAGAGCTTGCCTGCACTTCACAGGCTTATAAACAGCAAAGCGGGGAAAGGAAAATCATGCTTCCCGGGACTAAGTTTTGGATGGAGGAAGATGGGGAAAAGATATGAAGTGAATATGATTCAGAAAAAGAAGCAAATCAACTCCCTTACAAAATTGTCATAATAGCAGCCAGCAGCTGAGAGGTCTTGAGTGACAATAGACCCTTCCTGGACTCAACACATACAAAGTAACCACTATATGTGGTTCTAGAAAACCAAAGATGACTTGTGCCTGTTTTCATAACATTTGTCCCCAGGTTACTATTTGAAAACCCTTTTCCAGGACAGATCTGCCAATCACTCCCAGCCCTGGCTCCCAACATTTGGCTAAATTGGAAAACAAACAGAAGAATCATTAAACATAGCCGGAAATACTTAATGGTGGCAGCTTCTTGTGCCAACACCTTGATGACAGCCAATTTGACCACTGGCAACACATCAGAGACAAATAAATAAATAAATTAAAAACCAGTAAAGGGAAAAGGAAAAGCACAAGAAAAACTACGACACTTAGGAACAAACTGGAGTTATGCAATCGATTCAGATTCAACTTGCAAATCCACTTGTCTCTGGGGAAAGAGGCCTGGGCTATTTTCAAACTGTTGCTTTATGTGTGCCCACAGGAAGTGGTATTATAAATATTCCCTGATGTACCATTCGGGAGCATTTGGCAAGACCGAGGGAGGATCAAGCATTAAACATTCATTTCCCCACCTTCTGGCTCCTTCCCACCATTGCCTTACTTTTACTTTTCATGCAGAGAGTGGAGTCTGAGTTACACGGTGCAAAGACGAGAGAGTTTCTACAGCTTGCTGCTTATGCATGGGGAGGCAAGCCGACTTCAGGTGCTTGGGGAAGCCATCTGCAGCTCTTGAGGCGATGAAACCGGGCTGAGCAGGCAATGCTTTCTGGCGGCTCTGTTTCCAGCTGGAAAGACCACTGAAGAAGCCACTCTCAAAGCACTTCCTGCAAAATTGCCTCCATCCAACCCATCTGGTGTTTTCTAGTGATGGAGAGCTGCCTGAATTGTCCCCACAAACTGAGGGAAAGGCTGCCAGGGTTCCCTCCAGAGTAGCTTGCAAATGGGGAAGAAAAATGGGATGTGTTTTTTTTTCCAGGTGAATCACTGACTGTTGCTCTCATAGCTGCCACATGCAGGCAGCCCAAATCTGGATCAAGGTAGGGTTTGGGTGCAGGTCTGAGCACACTGGGTGGCTGATAGAGATTGTACAGGGCTTGTACTCCGTGTAGCCAAAAGAACAGAAGCTCACTGTAACATGCAGTACAGCTTTTGAAGCATTTAAGTCAGAGATGAAACTTTACTAAACAAAGTCATCAAACAAGCCTAAGCAACTTTTAGCTAAAAACCTCGATATTGTAGGGCCAAGATAAAATAGAAATCTCAAAGCTACACAGACAAGAAAGGATGAAAATGCCCTGGAGAAATGTGCGAGAGAGAAGTCAGGGAGCCTGGAGAAAGGGGAGGAAGCACAGGCTGGAAGACACTCATCTTGCCATACACATTCTCTAGGGATAAGATGCTTGCCTCCCTGCCCACTGTTTACCAAGGCACAGGGGAGAACAAAGGCAGAGGGTGTGCTTTGTATGATTTTTTTCATCATTTTTTTTGTGTGTGTTCTGATTGAACCAAAGCCTCCTTGTGACACACTGACAATGCCCTTTACCCTCCTTTTATCTGCCCAGCTCTCTAGACTTACCATTATTTCACAGGCTCCTGTACTGGGCCTCTTTCATCTTTTCTCAGAAATGATTATCTTCAGACCTGCTATCTGAAAAATCTATGACATAACACATAACATCTAAGCCCTTTCAAATGGACCTCCTTGGAAAAAAATCCATTTTAATACTAGACAAAGTCCTTCTGGATTAATGTTTGTCGTGGGCTCTTACAAGATGAGTGGGAACACATCACAGGGACACTTACATCTGAGACCATAAAGGAAGGTGTAGGAAGAACTCTGTGTACAGAATGTGAAATTATCATATAGCCTGGCTTAGGCATTTTGAAAAAGAAAAAAAAAAGTCATCCATGTTTCCTTCTCATAAATTATTAACATAAATTGCACTTCTAATAATGAATTACTTGAGATACACTACAAAAGACACTTATTCAGAAATAAGCAGAGATACAACAACAGATATGGTTATAAATAGACCAAAACTTATGTCATCATAGTAACAAATCATTGTGTTCAGCTTCCTGATAGCCCATGAAAGAATATAACGGGGTACTTGATTATTAATTGTTAAAGAAAAGCTTGATATAATTTAGAAGAACGAATTAATTTTTGGAGTTCTAAGATATAATTAAGTACATTCAAGTAACTTTATTTAGCTATAGAAACATGGGAATTGAACCACCCCTTCTCTTTGCATGCATCTCCTAGCTCTGTGAAGGAATGCAAACTCCCCTCAAGCACAGCCACCTCCAGCTGAGCCCCATTCCATCTCAGAATTAAAATAGACCATGCTAAAGTGGTGCCTCCCACAAACCGGTGGTGACTGGTGCATGAGGGTGAGCAGTTGACTCCCAGGACTACACCAGAAGTAAACCTTCCACCTGTGTCACCTCCTCATCAAGTCTCTGCTCCTGCCACAGGCAGAGATGAGAAGAGAATTTAAACACTGAAGAGGGCACTCCTTTTTCTCCAAAGTAGCCACAGGGCCTCAAGAACAGTTCATGTGGTCTTTCTCTGGGTGCTTTCAAATGTAACCCAGAGTCTGCATTTGTTTAGACCCACTCTGATGTGCATCCGTGTTTTAATGTTCAGCTCATGGCCACATGAGTGTAAAACCCATTGTTTTTCTCAGCCATACATTTCACCTTTGACTCAGGATGTTCTTTTTCCGAAGAATCAGGGTGGAGGAATTTCTTTTTTTCACTGATTCACTAAGATCTTCTTCCTTCTCTTAACTTAATTGGGAGATTTGGTAATGCCCCACTGTTACTACAAGGCTTCTAAGAAGGCTTTGAAAATCTAAGCCTGGCATGTGGGCTCCATGAGCAAAGGTTCTAGCAACAGGCATTAAAGACAAAATCTGATTAATCACCATCGATACTGTAATTTCACTTTTCTTCTCTTTGAAAAAGATGTTACCAGATATGCACATCTTAGCAATCTTGTTGAAGACTGAACACATTCTGATAAGTAAACTGTTTAGAAAATAGCCAGCATGTCAAACGGCCACTTATAGTACAGTCGTCAGGGTTTCTTTCCCTTTAGGTTAAACCATGTATTTCTTTAACCCCCTCCACTCAAAACCAATAACTTCATTAGAAATTAATACCAACTTATACAGAATGAGCATTAGCTCTGAATCAGCCATTAATTATATTTGAAAAGCTTATATTTATAAGTTACTAGTAACAAGAAGTTGCCTACATATTGGGAAGAATTTAGTCATAGTCTGTGTTGTTACTTTGGAAGACAGAGACCAAATTATACACAAATCTTACACCAGGAACTTTAGACAACATGAAGTCAATAGCCAGGTGACAATCACAAGGCTGGATCCTTACACTCTGATCTCCTAAAGCTTTCTAGACTGCAAAGCTGATCACCTCAACCCACACCAGACAAAAAGAGAACCCCAGCCTAACACTTGCAGGTCAAAGTCAGACACATTCTCTGGCAAGGGAGCTGTGGCCATGGTGCCCTTATTGAACCATTCAGGCCTTTTCTTTTTATTTAATGACAGTGTTGTAACAAATCCAGTTAGCATTCCTCCTCCTCCTCCTGCTGCTGCTACTGCTGCTGCTGCTGCAGAACCAAGGAAAATTCCACCTTTAACCAGAAAGAACTGATCAATTGGGGACCTTAGAACTTCTAATGCAGAGGACTCCCCAGGCACAGACCCCGTGGTCTCCATGTTTAATGTCTCCTCTACCATGTCCATTACCAAAATCACACATTTCTCTGGTCACATCCGTCATGTCTACTGGAAGACCAGTGAGTCTAGTAGCATGGGAGGGCATTGTAAAAGATAGCCTCCTTCATCAGAGACCATCCCCTCATGAAGTTACAGACAAAAAATTTTCCATTGCACATCTGCAAGGATTCGTGTGGCTTTCCACTCTTCACTCAGACGTTCTGATGAGAGAAATTTCTCTCTGTTTCACTGTCTCAGGCCAGCACAGAGAATTTAAGATTTTTTTTTTATATCACAGTCTCTTTTTTATTACTTCTCCCAATTTTAAAAGTAAGACTGCCCAGGCTGGGAATTCCTCAGTGGTGTTGATTTCTGAGACTTATGCCAAAGAGAACAGTCTTACCAGTGCACATGTCTATCTGGCAAGGCAGCAGTGATTTATAAAAAAGACAGGCTGGTGACAGTCATATAAAGGCAGCTTTCATGTGGCAAGTGCAAGGCAAAAAGAAAATCTGCTACCAGTTGAATAAGAAACTCTTGCTATTTTAAGGAGAACATAAATGCCACCCTTGCTTTAACTCATGGTCCACCTTCTGGAGGGTGCAGCATCGCAGGCAGTGGCCACCCCGAGCTAGTCCTGCCCTTGAGTATTAAATCCCATGCTAATTGTTGCATGTTTTCCTCATAATAACTGTGAATGGTTTATCGCCCAAGAGTTTCTCTAATTTTCATTATAGCTCTGTGTGTGTTTTATAAATATGTCCATCTTGATGGCCTCATTGAGAAACCTGTCTGATTGCACAGTTCCTTTCTTACCACTAGAAGAATATATTCCCCATATTGCAGCACGATCTATTTGAAAACTAGCTTTGGTAAAAAACAAAACAAAACAAAAAACAAAACAAAACATAAAAAAACAGCCTCCATTTGCTAGAGTTTGGGGGGGGGAAACTATCATCTTGTTACTTAGCCTCAGTTATCATTGGACTGGTTTTATATCGAAGCACTTGATGTCTCCTCTCAAGCAGCTTTCCTCCCATAGTGGTTTTCCTCTGGTGATGCTCATCAGGGTATTCTGCAGACAGGAGTCTGGCCATGTCATTAGACCTTCTCCAGATGATGTCTAAACTGCTTGGCAGGAAACTGATCGAACTCTGTCAATGAATTAGAATGTGTTCTCTGTGACTAAGAGCATCACACATTGAAGGATTATGGGTTGTGCAGCTGTTTCCAACTTCTATTTCCATTAGTTCAGTTTTGCCTTCTTCCTTCCTGTATTTTATGGAGGCTTGGTCATTGACTCAGCTTCAGCATTTTACACTAGCAAAGTTTTTTTTCCCTTGCTGTGCTATGTGGTTTCAATTTGTCAACTGGAACTCTGTTCTTTCTCATTCATGCACCTGAAACTATATTAATGGATCAAACTCTATCTCAACTCTTGCTAGTCATGTGGCAAAAAGAAAATAAATGTGGTAGACTACAAAATTATAAATATCACCCTGTCTACACTCTTTTAAGAAACCCAAGAGTCATGGGATATATAATTCTCCTCTTAGGAGGGGTACTATCAGAAGGGAAGATGTAATACACACCTGGATAAAGACCTGAATCTTGGACACAATGATTGCCCACACTCAGCTCACAGGATTGCTGAGTTCATGGCAATATCCTAAAACTGGGCAAGGGAGTAAGATGTGAGAACTTTATTCAAGAAAAATATTTTTAAAGAAAATAAAACACTAGAAATACCGATGATTTCCCAAAAGGAGAAACAACAGTAAGATCTGGTCATCTGGTCTACAATTCAAAAATTTTAACCAAGCAAGGAGAGGGTAATGGCTGCCTCAAACTGTTTCCTCCTGAGGAATCATTTTATACAGGGCAGCAGGCAAGAATAAAATCAGAGAGCTTAAAATCAACTCTGCCGTACCCTCAGAAGCACAAAGAGTAGGCTCCCGTCTCTCTTGAACAGAATGTTCTCTGTGAGAATGAGAAAGATGACTGTGTGAAACAATGGGTGAGGACATGATCTGTAGTAAACAGATGTCCTGACTATGTTTTCATAAAACGGCGAAATAATCTTTCTTCCAAAAAAAGGGAAATAGCATCAGAGAGTAGGTAATTATGAGTTAGAGTTTTTTTTTTTTTTAAAGAGCAGAGACTGCCGAGAAATAGAAAGGCAAAACACGTTGATGAGTTGAGTTGAGGGAGGAAAGGGCTGCCAGGCAAGGTTAGTGATGTGAATGGAATAAAGAGAGGACAGGAGAATGCTGGGAGTGCAAGTTCAGTGGGGCTATCATCTCACCAGCAAAGCTTAACAAGGCTAAAGAGGGCTTACAAGGAGAGGTGGTGAGATTAACAGCATCAGTTTCTCAACTCAACACACATTTTTCACATCCCTTTACGGCAGGCTCAGTGCCAGGTTCTAGATGTAGAAAGTTGTATAATATAGAGACCTTGACCAGCAGCTGTCCAAAGAGTGGATAAATGTGTGTAAGAGCAACAGAGCTATGAAATAGCAGCCTGTGTTCATGAGACTCAGAAGAAAATGCTCTGTGTGACAGGAGCACATGCAATGTGCAGAGTCAGATGACAGTATTGGGGGAAGAGGATGCTTGTGTCAAGCAGGTCAGCTGGCAGGTAAACCAACACACAACTATTGCTCTTGCTAGAGGCAGTGGCACATGCCTGTGATTCCTGAATTCAGAAAGCTAAATAGGAAGGTGGGGGAATTTAAGGTCAGCCTTGGTTACTTAGCAAATTTGGAGCCACTTAAAACCTTATGTATAAACAATGAGACACAAGTTCTCCTAGATTTCTTGTTTTGTTTTGTTAGAAAAATTGAAGACTCGTTAACACTTGATGACATAAAAGGTATATATAGTTAAGGGTAGAGAGTTGGAGATCCAGTATTTCATTTTGATTGACTTCTAGATCGGTGATAAAGTAAGTAAAATTGTGCATCCTGGATAGGGATGAGATTCACGGGCTATTTAGATCATATTTTTCTCCACTTCCCCACATTTAGCATCCCTTCAGTTCTGTTCCTGAAAGAACTGTGACAGGAAACCCATTTCTGCATGAGGAAGCCTTTTTCAGCAGCAGGCTACTTAAAGGTTTGGGAGGATGTTCTCTCAGAATATGCTGACAGTTCACAGATGAATAGCAAATGACATTTCAACATCCTAAAACAACACCGGCGGTGAGTGAGGGATTTGGCTGTATGAGGGCCTCATTACAAAGATGAGAAGCAATGAACATTTACACACTGGAAAAGGAGAGATGCAACTGAGGGTAAGTGAGCACGGATTACAGAGAGAAGAGATAAGTAAATGTTAAGGAAGGGAAAGGCTGAGAATGGAAAGTCGCAGATAGAAAGGGGAGGCAGCAGAATCAAACTGCCAGAATAAAGCTTAAACAACTGGCAGGTGGTAGGGTACCGAGGTGAAGGAGAATATATTTTTCACCCATAAAGTTCAGTAGTGCTTTTAGAATTGCAAATATGCATTTAAATTTAATAATACAATTATGGTATATTAAATGTCAAATGACTGTTACAGAAAAGCACTTAAAATTAATACATATGCATGAGATAAATCCTGTCTGGTTGTCAAAAGGTCTGAATTCAAAGCTACATAAGCCATGCTTTTTCATTGAATTTTCTTATATCTTAAAGTTGTAAAGATCTATGAATTTCACTAGGTCTTAGCAATGAGGTGTAAGGAAATATTAGTTAGAACTTAGGGTAGGGAAAATGTAGGGTTTCAGAAAGTAGAACAACAATGCCCAAATGCTCTTCAACTACAAAGCAAGATAGAAAGGAACTATAGTATTCATACTGTTGCTATGGCTCTTATGATTGTCATTATTGGTGGAAATGACTGCCACCCTATAGGTGTATCTGGGAAGGTGGCTGTGTGTTAGTGAGCCCTTCTTTCTTCTTAGTCTTCTTAATTTCATCCATCTCTACATACCTCTGCATGCTTTACTGAAAAAATTTCACAATATTAAATCTATGGTTTAATTGTCTTAATTGTATGTTTTCCATCTTAATTGTAAAGATATGTGACATACTAATACACCACAATGGGGAAGTCCTGTGCTCTCTGATATCTTCCTGCCAATTCTACTTCAGACGGTAATGAATGACTTTTACATTACAATGATATTTCCTTCAATAAAATATGCTCAAAGAACCTTCACACTGCTTCTGGAAGGATAACTATTTTGATGAGAACTAAGCAATGGTCAAATACAACAAATATGATTCACACATGTCTCCAATGCAGTAGTATGCACTGTGAGAAGTCACAGCCTCCTCATGCTTTGAGACGAATATTCTCAAAGTCACTGCCCTTTAAATGTTGAGGTCAAACTTGAAGTAAAACATGGTAGGCTGAACAAATACGTGTACCTTACCTTTGTCCTGAAATGCCAACATAGTGGCAGTAAATCAATATATATTTTTTAAAAAGTATAAACCCTCAAAGACTGACAAAACAACAGCAATGCCGTTTTCAAAACAGTGAAGGAGATGCCAGGAATACCTGACTCACAGATGGGTAATAGCTTGAAGTGAAGGCAGTAGTGAGGATAGCCAGAACAGGCAACTTGTACCAGAAAATCCTAGGTACACAGTATTATAGAGACCAAAGAGTTACAGAAACCAATCGGCATGCATTTGTGTTTCTAAATACCAATAGCAAAACTAGTAAAAAAAATGTTGGAGGGCTTATTGTTCTCATAGCAGATTATATTAAACTGTTGCTATAAAAATTACAAGTTCCCCAAAGTTCAGATTTCCACATCATCATGGTATAATATCCACCAGTGATCAATAACTACCCTTACATAATAAGATTTCACCAATATATTTAGGAGTTTCTATATATATGAGAAGACAAGCCCCATAGGGTATTTGAAACACACTTCTCCAGACACCTACTGATTGGCCCCTCCCAAGTCTTTTTCTTCTGGACATCTCCAACCTTCTTGAATAATGCGAATGATTTCTGAATGCAACCAACACATTTAAAACACTCTTACATGCAGTTGTGAATAAACATGGTTAAATAAAACAGTAGTTTTTTCCTTCAGTAGGGCATAGAGAGCAAAAGTAAGCTCCACACTGTGGGTATATTAAGTTTGTACATAAAGAGAATTCAAAATAGAATCATGTGCATGAAACGAAGGTGTTGCCATAGAGCTATATTACTTGAGAAGAAAGTGTGGTATCACTGAATTTAGAACGAAGAAGAATGGGGATGAAGGAAAGATAGGAAGAGGGTGGTGTTTATACGTAGACTAGGAAATCAACAAAAAAGCAAGGATCAGAACAAAAAGACTGAGGCCTGAAGGAGCCATCAATTAATCCTGGGTGACAGAAGGTCAGAGGGTAATGGCAACAGAATCTTGGAATGATGGTTTCCAACCTCTGGTTGACTGATTTCCATTCTTGAAGGAACAGGGCCTATGGTTTTCAAAAGCATTCTCTTTTATAAGAAGGAATCTTAAAATGCAAGAAGGCTTTTCAGAAGAAAGCAAAGGAAACCCATTGCAACTCGTGTTTGTAACGAACCTCTATCTTGTTGTCCAAAGAAGCACACAGACTTCTCAATGTGAAGACCACAGACCTCCATGGCATTGTTCTGCAGGTGGCCCGTGCTCAGCGGTTCCCACTCTAAGCACTGTGTTTTACTTTTCCACTCAAATAAACCTATCGTGCATTTCTCTAGTGCATCAAGTTAAGCTAGATCTTCAAAATAGAAATCAGAAACGCACCTTGAATTCTACATCACTAATTAGAAAAGAAACCTTTATTTACTCACACTGTAAAAATTGGGTTGAATCTGAGTCAACCCTTTTCATCTTTATTCCCTTTTAATCAATACTCTTAGCAGTTCTGAGAGTCATAAAAACTATTTGCCCAGTCACTTCCTTGTCAAATTCTTCCTTCAAGTTGATGATAAAAGAGATCTTTCTATAAGCCATCAAGCATAAAGCTTAATATGAATAGCATCAAAACAATATTAATTACTTATGCACAAAACTGTCTGTCAAAACTTTCCTGTGTGACAAACACTGTAGCAAAACTCACTAGCTGTTGTGATTCTGGTTTTGGAAATTTCATGAAAATATTGGACTTAAAGAATTGTGTATTAATGCCGGGCGTGGTGGCGCACGCCTTTAATCCCAGCACTCGGGAGGCAGAGTTGGGCGGATCGCTGTGAGATCGAGGCCAGCCTGGTCTACAAAGTGAGTCCAGAACAGCCAAGGCTACAAAGAGACCCTGACTCGAAAAACAAAAAAAACAAAAAAAACAAACAAACAAAAAAAAAGAATTGTGTATTAAATTCTTCAATTAGAAGAATGACAATGGTGTTTGAAATTTAATCAAGTCATAATCAGTTTGTCATGATAAAAGATGCACTTTGTAATATTTAAGGAAGAGTTTGTAAATGGACAGTGTTAAGAATTACACACCACCTGGTGTGGTGGTTCATGCCTTTAATCTCAGCACTTGGGAGGCTGAGACAGGTGGATCTCTGTGAGTTTGAGGTCAGCCTGGTCTACAAAGCAAGTCTAGGATAGGCAGGGCTTTTACACAAAGAAACCATGTCTTGTAAAGCAAAACAAGTCAAACAAGAAAGAAAGAAAGAAAAAGAAAGAAAGAAAAAGAAAGAAAGAAAGAAAGAAAGAAAGAAAGGCTACACATACTAGATTACTTGATTAAATTGAAATTCACTGTAGCTCTGTGTCAGAGATGCACTATGTACACAGCGATCGGTTGCCATTTCCTGGGACCACAAGTAAGCATGTCTCAGCTTGGTTGCAGTTAGGTGGAGAAAACAGGATTCTGTTCTAGATAACAGAAACCAGGGAATGATGGTGTGGAACTGAGACTAAGAATTTAGAAACCTGTCTCACAATGGGACAAAGTAAATTTAAATGCATGCCTCTTCAGAGAAGGGTTTGTATTGCATCTATATTGATTTGCATTGTTTCATAAAAAACAAACAAACAAACAAACAAAAAAACAAAAAACCTAAGGACAAGTCAGATGGCTCATCTGGCTAGAGGCACTTACCAACAGTCTGATGGCCAGAATTTGATCTTAAAATCCACGTAGTAGAAGGAGAGAAATGACTTCTGCAATTTATCCCATGGCCTCTCCACATGTGCACACGCACACACAAACACACACACACACATATGTATGCATACTAAATATTCATAATGTTTAAAAGATCTAGTTATGCCATTTATTCACCTAGTTCCTAAAATATTTTCCAAGTAATTCTATATCTCTACTCCTTCACCAGGAATAGTTATTGGAAGGACTAGAAGAGGGTGAATTCAGAAAACGCAAGAAACTTAGATTGCCATTTATACCAATAGAGATGATTCATAGAACATGTGTGTTTCAGAAAACATCTCATAAATGAAGACTAAACTTTCACAATAAGACAAGAGAGATGGCTCAGAGGTTAAGGGCACTGACTGCTCTTCTAGAGGTCCTGAGTTCAATTCCCAGCAACCACACAGTGACTCATACCCATCTATAATGTGATATGATGCCCTCTTCTGGCCTGCACATGTACATGCAAGCAGAGCACTGTGTATGTAACAGTAATTAAATAAATCTTAAAAAAAAAAAAAAAAAAGACAAGAAAGGGTGAGGCATTTGCTGGGTAGCCAGCATTATGTTTTCAGATAAATGGCCAAGATTCTTCACAATCAGTCTGTGATTTAACATTGTTTTTCAGTCTTATCCCCATCATATAATCAGACTAGGCATTTTCTCACTTATCAGTTCAATAATGCTATAATTTTAATTGGCACCTGAAAAATATTCAGACAATTATACTTAGAGTATTGCCTTTCCTAAATCCCCTCATTATTTCCCTCTGGGTATTGCACTCCAAATCCAAATGCAATAATACTAAACCACTATTTTAATAGTGTGTCTCAAAAAGAAAATTAAGTTCTCCAGATACTAAAATATAAACTTTTGCTAATTAAAGTCTAATTTAAAAGATACCAAAAATTTTGGGGGAAATGAAAAGAATAAAGTCCCCAATACCTTAGCGAATATACACTCTTATCATGTATTGTTTATAAAAACATTTAAAATCAACAAATAAAAATTCACTTTAGACAATATGTTGGGCATAATTAATTAGCCACTTAAATAATGATAGAAATAGTAATCCTTTCTAAATTATCCCTGTGCATTCACAAAAAAGATTCAAGCAGACAGTGATAGGGGTAAATATACTTGCTTCATGTTTTAAATTTTGACATAAAAAGAGCTTTCAGAACATAATCCATATGAAAAAATGGAGAAATAACAATTCATGATGACCACTCAGAGTTTGACATTACTAGGGAAAGATGAATATCTAGTAGTAATGGGGGTACAAAATAGAAGAACAATTTAAAGATAAATAAAATATGAATATGGAAAACATTTTCTCATTCCTTCAGAACTTAAATTTTATGAAGGCTTGGATTGTTTTCAATCTTTAGTCTGGATGTCGTGTAGGTTAGATTGTTTCCATTAAGGAAAAGCCCTTCTGATTACTGAAATTGTTAATCAATCAATCAACATTTAAACAAATCCATCATCAGTCTATTACCTTCTTTTTGATTATTAGGGTAACAAGACTGAAAATAATATTTCTGTAACATATGAACTTAAAGTTTGTGGGTAAAGTTTCCAATATTTATTGAGGTTTAAAACATTTTTACTTTTAGGTTTAATTTTTTTTCATTTGTAGGAAATAATATAGAGAAGCAAATGCTGACATTCAGTAGACATGTATTTTCTGTATGAGTTTAGATGAACTTATAGTGTTGCTTTTGATGATACCTGTAAATATAAAAAGAACATTCAGGTAAAGAACAGTTCCAGTGTGGAAAGAAGTCCCTTTAAATAATCTGAGGACTGTTTGGGGCTCAATATAGTGTCATGATGATACTCTCTACTAGGAGAAAAAGTAACTTGCAAAGTTTTGAGTGATGGTACAGAGAAAGAAACTTGCATTGAAAACTCAAGAGACTTCGAATGCAAGTCTTGATTCCACCCAGCAATGTTTACAGAAATATGCTGCTGCCAGGAGGTAAGGGAGAGGGGATTGACAGTTTTAAAGAAATAGTGTTTCTATGCTATCCACATTTTTATTTTATTTAGAATAAGTAAAAGGGTGGCAGAGGGGCATCTTCCAAAGATGGGGCTTATTTCAAACACTTGCCCATCATGTTTTCAGATATTTAATTTCTTTTGCAACGGAGGTGACTTTTGAAAGATGGTAAACCCTAAGTGCAAGATATGACTCAAGGCCAATATAGCAAATTAACAGTAAACAATTTAGCGAGACTACCTCCCACACAAACACAAATAGATTCGATATAAACTGAGGTCCTACAAACTCCAATTGAAACAAAGAGGGTATAAATTTTTATCAAAGGTACAATCAGACTCTCAGTAGTTAATCACAGCAATAAAAATACTCTTGAATAAAGCGAGCAATCGCACAAGTTATTTGCAGTCCTTTATATATAAGTATTCTCTGGCACGGCTCAAAAAATATAGGACATTTCTGGAGTCTGAGGTTTGACTGACCAAGATTACAGAGGTTTTTGTAATCTTTCTCCTAAGGAGGAAGAACAGATTCAGGATGGAAATTCATAGCCCACAGGCCAAATATTACCATGCTTTAAAAATACAATTTTCTTGAAATAAAATTACATTTATTTATTTATGTAATGCCTGTGGTTTTGTGTGTGTGTGTGTGTGTGTGTGTGTGTGCGTGTGTGTGCGTGCATGTGCGCACGTGCATGTGCTATAGTGTCAATTTCAGTAATGAGGATAAAGGTCACATAACCAAGAAGAATTAAATATCTTGTCTCTGGCTTTCTATAGAACAATTTTTTCTAACCTTTGAATTTCTTATTAGAGCTAATATATGAGTATTGAAAAGTAAGTATTAATAATGTTGTAAAGAATCTGTAAGGTAAGAAAGAATTTCCCACCCTACCTTGTTCATTGTTGGCTTACTGCCTGTTGTTCAGTGCCCTTTTTATTTTTCCTACCTTCTGTTTTGATGTGATATATATTATTTTGGTAGCATGTGTTAATTTTTCTCTTTATCATATAAATAACTGCTCTCTATGTTTTCTCTGTGGTCACCACCAATATTACGTAGGGAATTCTGTAGGCATGATTGTCTATTTTAAGTAATAAAACTTTCATTCAAACACATAAAATAGTTGCTACACAACAATTTCTCCACCTATATATTACAAATATCAACATATTTATTAGCAAATTTTTGTTGGTATTTTTTTAATACTTCTGAATTTTGACTTTGTTCAGCAGTTAAATATGGTCAATATCCCATTGTTATAGTGTTGTAAAATTCTGAATTTGATCTATATCTCCTTTTTACAGTGATTTTCTATTTTCTTAGTACCATGTTGCTAGTTAATATCTATTTCAAATTAAGGAATTCTCCTAATCATATTTTTAATCCAAGTCTATAGTAATATATTCCTAAACTTGGGGTTGTTTCTGAAATTCTTTCTCTTTCTATTTATAAAGGGCAGCCTAGCCAGAGATAAAATTCTTGACTGATAGTTTGGGGTTTTTTTTGACAGTATAGACAGAGCACAACACGCCACTCTCCTGACCTGCCTGGTTGTTGTCAAGAAAAATGTTGATAGCCTTATGGGATCCCATGTTCCTGAGGAGCTCTATTGCTTTCACTGCTTTTGAAATTCTGTCTTCGTCTTTGACTTTTCAGTTTAATTATAAGGCCTTAGTAAGATCTATTTGTACTAAATCCACTTGGGCCCATTTGGCATTCATGGATGTGGATATTCATTTCTCTTTGTAGATTTGGGGAGTTTTCTGTCATAATTACTTTAAGTAATTACTTTAAGTAATTCTCTGGATTTTTGTGTGTTTTTTTTTCCCAGAAACTATCTATCACTTGCATTCATTGGTTTCAGAGTATCCAGCAGATCCTCTGGGGTCTACTTCATGCAGGTTTCTTTGCTCTTTTTGTCCCTCTTACAACTTTCAAATGGCTTGCTTGTTCTTTTTCTTACTGTGCTTTTTTCAGTAAGACTGTTTTTTCTTTTTTTTAACTTTGGATATTTTTTTCATCTCCAAAATTTCTGTTTCTCTTTTTCTTTTGTTACTGTTATTGTTTCTGTATTTCTTCTAATTTGTCTTGGGATTATATTCCTAATTTCATCTGATGTCTATGGGTGTCTTTTTGTAGCTCTCTAAGTAGTAAATCATACTGAATTCTTTCTCAGGCAAGTTGTAGCTCTCTTTTTCCTTGGGGTCACTGACAACTGCTTTGTTTTGTTTCCTCAATGCTGTCATGTTTCTATGGTTAATTGTGAATCTTGTGGCTTTGTGTTGGGATCTCCATGTATCAAATAATACTTTAGAGACATGATACAACAAACAAAGCCTACTCCTACTCATCTCATCCACATATTATGAGTAGGTGATTTACAATGATCTCCAGGCAAACTCCTTATATAAGTTTTTAAGTAGGGTGGCATGGAGTTTGTATCAGGTGTGTGTGTGTGTGTGTGTGTGTGTGTGTGTGTGTGTGTGTGTGTTTTACTTATACACACGCAAGGGATTTATATGAGAATTATTATGAGATGGTACACACCAATAGAATCTAACTAAAGGAAAGAGTCATTTCTAGAAATACACCCCTGACTTAGATTAAATGAGGAAACAATAGAAAACTTGAACATCACAATGGAAAGTAAGCATATATATCAAATCCACCCAAAAAAAAAAGCCTAAGGCCACATAACTTCCCTTGGTGAATTCTACCAAGTAATCAAGAATTAGTGCCAAGATTTCTCAAACTCTTTCAAAACGTGAGAAGAAATGGAAGACTTCCAGGCTCAATTAGCAAAGCAAACCTTAATATAATATCAAAGCCAAAGAACACTCAAATGCAAAGAAAATTACAACCCAACACTCCTGATAAATATAGAGGGCATAATTTCCAACAAATTATGTGCAAACTAAATTCATAGTACATTTAAAATATCATTCACCATGACCAAGCATGATTTATCCCTAAAATACAATGGTGATTTAACATATATAATCTAGTAAATGTGAAATACAACATTACACAATAAAAGACAAAACCACATCATCATCTCGGTGGGCATATAAAATATATCTAGCAGAATTTTATCTTATTTCTAGAAAAAAGCAATCTAAGAATTCATCTAAGAACAAATCCTCTGTAGTTCCATAGGCTCTCTACACTCATAATTGACGTCCTACTTACTGGATAAAGCCAACAGTTTTATTTGAAGATCAGAGCAAGACAAAGATTCCTTATATTACCAAATTTATTCAATCTAGCAGTCCTAGCCAGGGCAATTAGGGAAAAAAATAAAAGTAAAAACATCCAAATTGGAAAAGAAGCAAGTCATGCTGTTTTGTAGATGGTATTCCATAACATATTGTAAACACTACAGACTCTGTAAATTAATAAATTCAATAAATTTTCACAATCTAAAACATAGCAGTTTCTTTGTACTAACACTGAACATCCTCAAAAGAAACCAAGGAAACCATGCCATTAAAATGACTTCAAAAATATAGAATAAAACTGAAGCATAAATTTAACTAAGGAGGTCAAAAACCTATAATGTGAAAACTGTGAAACACTTGTGAAACAAATTATACTAGACACAAAGAAATGAAAAGATGCTCCATGTTCATAGAATTGAAGCACAAACATTTTTTAAATTCTCACACAAATAAAATGAATACATATGAAACATAAGCCTATTAAATGTCCAATGCTATATTCTACAGAATGGAAAAAAGACAATCCTAAATTTTATGTGGAATCATAATATACACTATAAACACAAAAGAGCTAATAGCAGAAAACCAAAAGAACTAATCTGCAGGTGTGGTACTATCTCAATCCCAATAGGCCACAGCACAGGGCAAGCTACCTCAACTGATATATTCTGTGATATGATGGAATTAAAAACCAGGAACACAATCTCATGTTTGCCACCAGTAGGTCCCTATAAAAATGTCAGGGATACACAACAGATAAAGGACAGTCCCTTTACTGAGTGTGTTGGAAAATTGAATGTCAACATGTAGAAGATTTACATCGGAGCTTATTTAATGACATACAAAAAAAGAATATACAACAGAACAAAAATGGAACCATATGATCTGAAGCTGCACAACTGTTGGCAGAAACTGAGAGGAAAACTTCTTGACATTGACGTTAGAATTGTTTGTTTCTAATGTGACCTCAAAAGCCTAAGTTATACAGAAATGGACAATGACATTTCCTAAACCACTAACATTAGATTGCTGAGAAATGAGAGGATGCATTTCACAAAAATTAACCTCATAAGGAGTTACTATCCTTAACTCAAGGACTTCAGTAGATAAACAAACAAATATAAAAGAAGAAAAGAAACAAGAAGAAACCCCAAATTCTTTGATTAACGACTGGGGAGAGACTAACTAGTGTCAGAAAGACAGTGGACATCATTGGAGAGGATGTGGAGAAAAGGAGACCCATGTACATTCTGATGGGAACATCAATTATAACAAGCATAATGGAAAGCAAAAGAGATGCTAAAATATAAACAACACAATGTGCGTGTTATTCAGAAGTCCCACTCAGGAAAATACAGAAGAGAAGTGGTATTTGTGCTAAAGGATTATGGGTGATACCCTCAAAAAAACAAAAAACAAGAAACAAACAAAAATCAAAACAAAAACAACAAAGACAGCAGCAACAACAACAACAAAAAATCTCAAATCCTTAGTAAGGCTGAGGTTCCTTCCGTGGGATAAATAATTGCTAGATAATATTCCCACGAACATTTTTTTAGCTAGCAAGTGGTGAGAAACAAGCCTTAAAAAGATCAGTAAAAAACAATAGTGATTTTCAATTAAAATGTACAGTAAAAATTAAGAGCGAATCTTTCCTGAAAATTTTCAATTGTGAGATTTAAATTTCTATTAGTTTACAATAATGCAAAGCAAGAAAGATATAAGACAGGGCTTGTTTTGTTAGTTGTAGACGTAAGAAAATTTAATATCATTAATATAAGTAATATCTTTTGTCACAAAAAGTGGGTGCCAGAGAGTGTTTTTTTAAAAATATTTGATAGAAAGAAGAGTAAAAGTACAATTGAGGCTAGAGTAGGCACAAAAATATAGAAAAGAAGAATTAGAAATGAAACTAAGAAACATATGCAGATAACTGGGCTCCTGAAGGAATTTAAATATATATGAATAGACCTTGATTATTAAGTTTGTGTGACATAGTTTTCAATATATTGCAAAATTGTGACACATATTGGTAGGTGATATGTATGAAATGAAAGAAAAAATGAGAAATGCTTTCCTCCCCTCAAATATAACCCCTAACAATCAACTATTATGTTACAAATCGTTGATCTGGAAGATGTATTGAAAATTGTTTACTGTCAATGTGTATACAGTGTAAGATATCTTATAAAATATTTTAGGAAAAAAATGTTGTCTCCTTTTCAATACTCCAAGCAGCAATAATCCAATTTCTTTGTGCAATTGTCCTATTTAATTTCAAACACTTCCAACTGTTAGAGAGATCTTTGTGATGTTGAGTCCACATCTGTTTCCATGTAATTCCTATATATTTGTCCCCGTTCTGCCTGCTGGATTCAAACAGAGCAAGCCTGCTTCCTGTTCCACATGACAGCACATCAAATATTTATTGACAGTCTGCATGTCATCAGTGTTTTCTCCAGGCCAAACTCCCTCAGGTCCTAGCTGTCTCAGAATCGATGGAGTATGGCAACACAGATGATGTACCCTTCATTTTCAAAGCCACTAACACCTGTTTCAGATATAAATGGTAGTGGAATAAATAAAATCCTGGTCAGTCTTTACACCTGGGGGTTCCCTGGCATATAATAAGACAGGCCCACATATGGGGATTCAGATGACTCATCTTCAAAGTCCGACCATTGCTGTCCGCCGTCCAGCTCTCTCACAGGAAGTGTCCTTTGCACTCCTTGTTTATGTCTACCATAAACCATCATAACTCAGGTTCTACTTGTTCTAACGCAACACATTTTTGAGCATCATAGATCACATGAGATCAGTCACGAAGAAGAATGGGTGGCTGAAGGCAACGTTATGTCCCTAACTTAAGTGACTTCAATTGTTGGACCTACAACAAACATGGATGCCTGAATATGATAAGGCTCCTCAACATCCTCTCAGATATGGAGGAAGTCCCAGCAAGTCCTGCCCCTCTCTGAGGAACCATTGGCTGTAATGACTGCTGCTAAAGGAGGTGTCAGTTTCTGCAACTCCTCCTCAACTAGAAAGCTCATTTTGGAAGATGTGCAGGAAGAAAGGAAAAGAATTAACAAGAGGGTTATTGGGGGCCTGTAAATATAATCAAAATACATGTATGAAAATTTTTCAGAAGTAATCGAGGAAAAAATAACCTTGGTAAGAAAGAACTTCTCAAGATAACCCAAACAACACTAACTTCCCATAGTTAATTCGACTTGTCATAGAAGTGGCTACTGAAACCTACAGACAAGAGGAAAGTGTGGAAAACATCTTACTAGTGAGATGAAATGTCATGCAGTTAAATGCTGTGGTAATTGTTGGTGTATGATTTTTCAGATTGCAAGACCAATATAATTTTAACCATGCCCAACTCTTGGCTAATCAAGTAAAAAACTCAAAGTCCTCAGAATCTCTTGATTAATGACAAGAAAGTCTGAGCAAATTTTCATGCTGTTGTCACTTTTCTTTTAAACTTTCCGCTATTCCTAAGGAAAAAAGATCTCAATTTTATCATAATGTATAATGATCCACCATATTCTGCATGAAAAAAATGTTCTTTGAACTAACATATACACTATTTGTTTATATTATTGTGTTATGCATATACATTAAGTATTATAGCTTCATAAATGTTTAGCCAACACCATATAATAGCAGCATGCTTCTGTTAATTCTAATATTCAATAAATTTCTATTAGCAGTGAAACAATATTGAAGTAGAATATAGAGTATTACAAATACATTTCTCTAACCTTTTCCCTTAACTCCAAAGTGCGATGGGTTATCACCTATTTTTCTGTTCCCCAAATATGCCTCTAGGTTTCCAAGTAAGGTATTTTGTTCCACCACCTGTAGATTTTTTTCAAGGTGGTATGCCTTCAGAATGTGACCTAGGATATTTCTCCTCCTGCAATGTTTATTACATAATGTAATTTTTACTGGTATCAGAGATTTACATTTAATCAATATGTCAAATACCCTAAATTATATCTTCCAATCTCATCTCTTTTGCATTTTATTACATTTCAAGCATCTCAAGCTGACTATATCTAATTCTTAGAAATTGTTTACTATTCATTTTTCTACTTAAAGAAAATACAGTGCCAAACACAGCATCCTCCTCAAAGCCAAAGCTTGAGGAGCAGTCTCCCGATGTCACTTTCGTCCTGCCTGCATCCATTGCATCAGAGAGTTTTGTTGTGCTTTTCAACACATTGCACATCGGACAACTCCTTTTCAAGTATGCTTTCATCATCTCACTCTCTGATCTAACTCATATCACCTGAACTAGATTTTATAACTTGTCTCTTTTCTTCTAGTCTTGCTCCACATAGTTAATTTACATCAGACATACTAGCACCCCCAAAAGATAACACAAATCAGGCTACTTATTATCTTCCTTAAAAATAGTTTAATGATTTTACAGTGTAGGCCAACAAAAATCTTCAAACCATAGTCTTCATGTGTCTAATAAGGTCCTATATTGGGTGGCCTCTGGTCAGCCCCTGACCTGATCCTTGTTAGTTTTCCCTTCCTTGTATGGTTCAGCCACACTGGCCTCCTTGAGATGTTGATGCTTGATTGCTCTTATCACCTTGATTCACAGTTTCTTCTCCTTCAGCTCTGCCCTCTCTTCCTAGCTGGTTTCTTCCCATCATTCAGGCTGGCACTTCTAAGACATCTGGATCATAAAATATAAGCAGCACCTATGGAGATGCTGTTGTCACTTCAACCCAAAGGGGTATCACTGACTTAGCCACTGTACTTCTGTATGCCTCCCTTTGTTTGCACCAAGGAAATACCTCTCAGCCAAAGGCAAAGATTGGCAGGGATACTAAAGACACACCCTTTTTAGGACAGCCAGGCCTATGGTAACAGCCATCCTCATACAAAGACACTTGGACAGTGTTGTCAGTCCTTAGGATACACGACAGTCTACATATGATGTGTATTCATCCAAACTTTCTGCCCTTTTCCTCCATTCAGATTCACACTCACAACAGATCTGTCAGCTCTTCTAGCCCAGGGGACTCCATGGTTTTGCCCATCAAGACAATCCATTTACAAAGGTCTTCTTCGTGAGCCTTCCTTGGAAGGCCTAGACTAAGATAACACCACAAGCAGTCTTATGACATTAATGATTTTATTCCATACTCCAGGCTGAAGGTGAACTAAGTGTTTGTGGCATTGCTTCATTTAGGCCCATAGCATCATTGTCCTCATTTCAAGCTTGAGAAGCTAAGCCTTAGGATAAATGATCTATGTTAAGGGTCACAATAAGCAAGAAAAGGAATTTGTTTTCCAGTTCTAAAATCTTTTTATGGTATTTTCCTTTTTTCTTCTATTTCCTTGCTTTATACAAAAAAAAAAAAAAAAAAAAGGCTTCAGAGATGCCCAAAACAGAAAACTCTACAAAATCTGCATCCGATTATGCACCAAGGGTTTGTGCTTGCATTGTGTCTGACCCTGGGGTTACACATCTAGTTAGGAAGGACAGAATGCTTAGCATCTTTATTATACATGGCATTCTTCTCTGGCAGTAACATATACATTCCTTACATTATGCAAATGAGTTTCTTCCTGACCTCTCATTATTTTAGTGAATCAAGTGCACCAAAGTTCAATGTCTTTGTCAGCAATGTGGCGCAGGCTGACAGTGTGATGTGACTAGTGCCTCAGCCTGTTAGTCGTCATTGTCAGCACTAGGTTGTGATCTGGCCTCTCTGGTCAGGGCAGTAACACCAGGAAGAAATAATGCCATCTTCCTTTAATGACTGGAAGCAGAATTTACCTCCTTTGCCAAATGCCCAGCAGAACCTCTGCCAGCTCCTTGCAAGGATTTCTTTAGCACAATATTCCAGCAAAAGCCTACTACTTCTTCATTCCCTGTAACCGTGCACCAATGCACCTGCTTTCCCAAGGCCTATGGTAACAGCCATGCTCATACAAAGACACTTGGACAGTGATGTCAGTCCTTAGGATAGACGACAGTCTACATATGAGGTGTATTCATCCAAACTTTCTGCCCTTCTCCCCCATTCAGAGTCACACTCACATCAGATCTGTCAGCTCTTCTAGCCCACGGGACTCCATAGTTTTGGCCATAAAGACAATCCATTTACAAAAGTCTTCTTCATGAGCCTTCCTTGGAAGGCCTAGACCAAGATAACACCACAAGCAGTCTTATACCGTTAATGATTTTATTCCTCAAGGAGAAAAACGAACTCTATAACAGCTAAATGGTCCAGCCTCCAGCTTTCAGACCACGACATAGACAAAGGAACAGTAGTTCTCAGTGCCACCCTACATGGTCTCCAAGTCATTCTTCTTAAGTTTCTGACAGGCATGCCACCATTTCTTTAGAAAAATCCAAATCAGTCAGTCTATACAAACTTTGCACCAACACACTTTTTTCTTTAAGTTTTATTTTTAGTGGTTCATTCATTTGATATACAGGCATAGCAGGAAACTATTTGTTGAAATAAAATTAAGGAGGGAAAAAAAAAGATGCCTGCTGTCAAAATAGGAAGAAAACTGCCGTGTATTTAAAGGATAAATACATGGCCTGGTTTTAAAATATTGAGACTGGATCTCAAGTGTAATTTAACATATTTACTTATAAGTTCCTGTTCTTTTCTTCTTAGTGAACACTGACTGATAATTTTAGTACAGTTATTAAGTGTAGAGGACACATTGTGCTTTTACAAAAAGTTTTGTAGTGATGTGAAATGTCATGCATGATGAAGCTACTCAATACCCCAGGATAGCTGGAGCTATTGAGCTATCTCGGGAGCTGTTGCATATGGTGGCTACTAGACGGAGGAATAGTCATATTTCTTCAGTGACCTGTCCCCTCCTGGGTTTCCCATGCTCTAGTGGATGGCTTTACACTCACACACATATATATGGCTCTAACAGGACACACTGCCATTTTAGGGCATGGGGCTGAGAAGGAGTACAACGCCATGCTTGGGAAGGATGGTTCTTCAGGAATTAGAGGAGGCAGGGGATGCATATGATCACAATACACAGTGTACTTTTTATGGAATTCTCAAAGAATATTATATGTATTATATATTTAAAATACTAATCAAGCCAGGTGTGGTGGCGCACACCTTTAATCCCAGCACTCAGGAGGCAGAGGCTGGTGGATCGCTGTGAGTTCGAGGCCAGCCTGGTCTACAAAGTGAGTCCAGGACAGCCAAGGCTAACACAGAGAAACCCTGTCTCGAAAATCTAAAAATGAAAAAAAAATAATAATAAATTACTAATTAAAAAAGTAAAATACCACTCTTCTAAAACTAAAACAAATTTGGTTTTCTGATGACAGTTTCCTAATGAGGAAAACTCATGCATGTCACTCCTTTTGGCAGAGAAATAAAAGTGAAACACATTAGATGAGGTCATCTTCCCAAGGTCATGCTTACTCATCCTTAGTGTCTGAGAAGGAACTAGTGTTCACATACAACTAATTCCTAATTCATTTCTTGCCTTGTATTCATCATGCACATCTCTGGCCACCATGGTATACTTGAATTGATCAGGAACAATGTAGCTTATATCCAACTTACCACAGGAGGTACCACGGCTATATGTTAGAGAGCCTGCCTTTTTAGATTTTTAGAGGTTTCTAAAATATAGTGAGTAATTATTATTAAGTAATTTAGAAAAATTTCTATCCTTGGTTTTGAAGAATACAGAGGGGCATAAACATATGAGAATATTTAATACTTATACAAGCTGAGGAAAGAATTTTTAGGAATGGTCTTAGATGAGTACAGTTTAGAAGCATTTGAAGAGTAGTGAGCATATCAATCTATGCAGAAGATAGGCAGCCACAAAATTCAGAGGTATCAGGGGACCAAATGTGGGCATCTTGGATTTTTCTGGTGATAAAATACTCACTAAATGAAAGGGACTCCAGTGAAAAGGCCAACACACAAGCAACACTGAGGATTTTTTAAAAATCTAAATTTCTATTCCCCTTTCCATCTGACGCCTTCAAGCCACCAGAGCTTTATGTATTCGTGCTGAATTCAGTGCTTAGTGCATACTCCTTGTATCTGCTAAGCAAAGGCAGAAGTTCTCATTGAGGAATGCTGTTTTAACAGGCAAACTTAGAGAAGAAACTCACAGTATTGACTCACCTACTTGTCGGTTCGTTATTCATCACTGTCACAAATACCCTGTAAAAGCAACTTAAGGGGTGGGGGAGGTTTCTTTTGGTTCATGGTTTCTGATGTTATAGTCTATGCCCAGTTACATCCAATGGTTTTGGTTTGAGGATAAGTAGAATATCTTGTAGGTCAAAGTATATGGAGCCTCATAACAGACATGAAGGAGGAAGATCAAATGCATTAGGAGGAGGAGGAAGAGGGGGACTTAGGGATAGTGTGCCTTTCAAAGGCACATTCATAATCACCTGCTTCCTCTAGACTTATCCCCTGATAAAACCATCGTATTATGAGCCCATCGAGGGATTAATCCACTGATAAGATCATAACTCTTAAGAGTCACCTGTTTCTTAGTGACTAGATCTGCTTTCTGGGATACTTTACTGTAGTGACAGTTTTGGAGTTTTGTTTTCTTTAAAAACACATAAATATTATAAGAATATGTTTCCATTTTAATCTCAGGGGCGGGGATATTGGGCTGCTTGGTGGCAGCTGACTATGACTTGCCTCATGCTCTAGCATGGGTTTTATTTTTCCAGCTGTAGATAGTTTCTGTGATTGCGTGACACTTGGAATTCTGGGGACTTTTCAAAAGGCATATAAACGCTAGAGCCACAGTTGGTGGGTTGACGACTGGTTGTTGGTTGCTGTTGGTTGCAATTTGTTAAATAGTCATAGGAAAAGAAGAAGCAACAGGGAGGAATTAAATAACCTGATGGCAAAAGTTAAACTTGTCCAAAGGAACTCCATGGCCCTTATTAGCAGGGAATAGTCTAACAATAACATTGCCCCCTTTTGCCCTCATCCTTTTTTTTTTTTCTCTCTTATCTAGTGTTAGAGAGTTGATAGGGTAGAAATGGGGTGGACATGGGAGGAAGAAAGAAAAACTCACATAGTACTAAAATACAAGTTAACACTCTAGCATAAAGTTTCATAGCAAAACCACTACTACTTAGCTTTCAGACATGTTCTGGAGCACAGATCCAAGAGGAAGGCAAAAGTAGCATTGCATAAACTAATGATGAGGTAGGCCAAGAGCCAGTGGTGTAAGCAAGGGAAACACTATGATAGGAGGGGGAAAAATGAAATTGTGATATGTTCAGGGAGAGCAAATTAGAACCACAGACCATAGATGGAAAAGAGAAATGAAAATAAAGGGATTCATCTCATCCCCCACTCCTTACTTCCATTAACCTTTCTTCTTTCTGTAAAACAGACTGCAGTGTGTACTCAGGAAACATCACCGAATCAGGGTAGACCAAAGCAAGGCACAGGGTTCAGAACCAGATGCAGTGGCTTCAGGCTCCCACAAGTGACATGACTGACACATAGAGAGCATTCAAAACTCGGGCAAGAAATCTACGTCTTCATATCAGAGAATGTAGGCCAGTAACTTAGGGATTTAAATCGGTGTATAAGCCCCACAGGGCAGTGGAAAATCCAATGCACTCCAGAACCAAATTACAAGGTAGGAAGGTTCAATTTACATAAATACAAGGATTAACTGATCTGAGACTGGGGTTCAATTGTCACCTTTGGGAAAATCAAATCTGTCATATTAATAACAAGAGTGTTAAGATGATCCCACTATTCACATGCTAATCACAATGAGGGCTTTTCTATGTGTTATCAAGCAAAATAAAACATTTTTCTAATAGAAAAATTCTGCAAACTTCATAATACCTCTAGAGCCTTATTAAAAGTGTTCACACATTTAAATAAAATTAAATGCCGCCTAATCACCCCAGGCAGATCTTTCCATGTGAGTCTGCTTCCCCAAGAGTCTCATCCAAAAAAATACCTTACATGTGGGGGGATTCGCAGTTGTTCATCTCTTTTGACATCACAGATATTGAATTCATGTAATAATCTAGAGGCCTCCTATTCAATGCTTATTAATCACTTTGGCCATGTAACTTTGTAGAGAATGACAGTATCCAAGAGCAAGCAAGCAAGCAAGCAAGCAAACAAACAAACAAAAACTCCTAGGAGAGAGACTCATTTTTTTTAAGACAAAACTGTCAGCCCCTTTACCATAATATGATATGCCTAATGCTTCAAGGACTGAGGGAAAGAAATGACAGCATCATTAGGCTTACAGTCCCATGCTTCAGTCAGCATAGCAAAAGAGACACACTACCTAATTCTGAGCCCTTTGAAGATTTATTTCTATCTCCTGGCCAAGGGTTGTGCACTTTGGGGTTTTTCTCCATAGCACAATGAGTCTAGTCCTATCCTTCTGTAAAGTGAATCCAGCAAGACCGTCACACCTATAGCAGAACCACCAAACTTCCGTGTTGTGTGATGCAATAGGACAGAAACAGAGACCTTCCTATTCAAGTCACAGTTTAACTGGTCTCTTATTGGGGAAAATCTGATTCCTTCGACTTTGAAATGCCACCGTATCTGAGCGTTATTCCTCTGTTCTCCGCTGGCCTATTTAGATTTGCCCTCCTACGAGCTAGAAGAGTAAATGTGTAAAAAGAAAAACAAAAAAAACAAAAGCAAAGATTACCTGAGCTAATCTCTACATCATAAAGTGATTGGTTTGCATTCACCTTTCAAAAATAGGATTTTACAGGACAAATAAAAAATATTGTAGAATATGTCTTATAAAATCAAGGGGACACATCATTTCACTGAGAAAATCCCTAAAGAGACAGCATGCCAAATGTTCATTAATGTCATTGTGTGTCCTTTCCTTCCTCCTAGAACATGGGCTGAAGATCTGAATTTCATTTCCCCGTGACTCCAGGAGGGCATATGTATTGAAAGGAATAATAAGCACAGAAGTTGATTGTGATAGAAGAAGCAAAGGAGGTATATTAAGAAATTTGTATATTTTCTGGTTTTTTCCCCCTCTCTGCTTCTATTTTATTGTCAGGAACATCCTCTGGAACCCAACTAGTCTTTGAGTTTTTCTCTATGGTGCTTAGCTAAAATGTGTGGTCTGTAGACTATGTTTCTAACTAGAATACAAGGTAATTTTTAAAAATAAATTCTAAGACAAATTCAACACTCCAATTGTCTATTGTACAACAAACAATGCATAAAATGATCAAATTTTTCTAACCAAAGACCCTTCTCATGAACATTCATGCTGAAGAAATCACTCAACAGAAGGAAAATACCAACATGCTCACAGCAGTGATAGGTACAATAGTAAAAGCTGAAAAATAATTATCCAAAATGCCAAATTACTGATATTTACTTGATGGGGATTAATATTCACAGCTATATTAAGTTGCTACATGAAAATGTTTTTTTCACTATTTTGTTGCAAATACAAAGTGAAATGTTTATTTTTCATAGTGTACACATATCAAACATTAAAAATAATGGCAACGTCTTTATGGCAGTGTTGAAGTAGCAGATGATTTCTTTATTCAAACATCTTTGTGAAAAAAATTGCTACATCAGCTTCTCAGCAATTAAAACAGTTACACCATCTGTACACGGAAGGGAAAACATAACTTATGTTTCATTCTTTAAAAAAACCAGTCAGTTCATGATTTATTGCCATTTATTACCTAGATTTTTCTATTTCAGCTGTGTCACTCTTTCCCACCCCATTCCTTTCTCTTAACTGAATCCACATCTGAATTTTTTTCCTTACTTCATACCAGCACCTTCTCTCCAGAATCATCAGAAATTGAATTTCTTTGAACCCCAACGAGCCTATCGCTGAGAAGTAGAGAAAGCCCAGGGTGGTGGGGCCCTAGAGTTCCCTTGGGTAGTTGTGACTTGTAGTGTCTTTCCTAAAACACAGAAAGAGTTCAAACTGTAGAGCAACAGGAAATGTGTCCTGCGCTGTGATATTTTTTGAGGCAGGAAATAAAGAACTGTCTCAAGAAAAGGTGACGGATATTGCCTAGAGATGGTTAGACAAGTAAATTCAGTCCTCCTGTGGCAATTATCATAGCCGCGCTGCTGTAGATGAACTGTGTCGCATGAGCTCACATTCTGAGACTTCCCCCAGTGACCACGGCAATGAACTATTTCTTTAAACAGTCTGTGTCTCCATTATCTCATGAAATAGAAGGGAAGTGGAAGGAGAGACAGAAGGAGTTGCCCCTTACTAGATTTAGTAGAAGAATTGAATGATGGAACAATACTCGATGTGTTGCCTGTGCCTAAATTTTGCACTAGTTCTTATATTATGATATTAATTATAATATAGGAAGATATTATGTTAGCATTTACATGTTGGTAGAAGGTAAACTTCAACATCCTATGAATATTACCTTCATCTCGATGAGATATTGTATTATTATTTTATTTCTTACTCACTTCACTTGTATCTTCCTAGCGATTATCCCATATTATCCTGAACACTTCATCTGCATCTAATTCCACTCCACCTGCATGTCCTCCCAATAAATGTTAAAATTTATTAACATCTTTAGCAATCTTGGAAAATATAAACCTTCCCCAATTACTTTTAAAACTTGTGTTGCTAATATGTTTGTTTGTTGTTTGTTTGTTTGCCTCTTTGTCTTTCCATTTCAATCACACATAACTGACTGCTATATTCATCTGATTTAGGGTACAGATATTAATATACTCTAAGTATTTAGAAGAGATAATTCTACTGGCTCTTTTATAATAGAATACCAATGAAATTAAGATCAATAGAAGGTATTTCCCATGCCCTAATTATAAAACTCTTGTTTTTTTTTGTTATAATTGTATAAAAACATATTTTATGTTGTTCTCACTTCATTTTAAAATATATATGCTTCTTTATATTCCATAATTCTATTCTAATTTTCCCACCTACACATACTTACCTAATTTTTTTCTCTGATTCCTACTGCACAAACCATGAAAACTTAGGTGCCCACAGGATTCTGTCTTTAAGTCGTCAATATTTCTTCATTAGTCAGCCCCATGATAATCCTGACTTTATTTATAGTGTTCTTAGAGACAGCTTCAAGTCCTGTCCAGTTTCCTGCATGTTATATTTACATAGCTGAGATCTCATATACATTGTCACAGAAAACATTTTAGAAAAATAAACAATATATGCAAATCACAGTATTCCCACATACCAAACTTGCATCTAAGGTTAGAACTAAGCCAAGACTAAGCTGTGGAGGCAGGAACCTCACATGTATTCTTTGCCTCCCTATATATAAATGCCTACTGTGTGTAGTCATTCACCAGTCCAAGAATCTGGGCATTAGTTCAGCTCTGTTTAACTTTTTTTTCTGTATATTCGACTTCAATCTAAAATCACAAACTTCACTTCCCATTATGCCCATCCTCCCTACCCTACTGCTATTTTACTTCTAATCCTTTATCATTGCTTCCCTGAATATATAAAATATTCAGTGAATATATATACAATTATATATACATCCATACAAGAGATACACATTATGTAATATATGATGGGTATAATTTATATAATGTATATGATATAGGCCCCTGGATGTGTATAACAAATATTCATATGTAATTTAGGGAAAATATATATGTATGTATGTATGTATGTATGTATGTATGTATATAACATTATATGCATTATATGTTATATATGACACATTATATGCATTATATGTTATATACATAATAGTATAATACTATATGATAATAAATAACTACATTACAGACCTTGTTTAGTGCCTTTGCTTTATCTTATTTTTTTACTTCTTTCTTGTTTTGGTTTTTCAAGACAAGGTTTCTCTGCATAGCTTGGCTAATCTGAACTCACTAGCCTCAAACTTACAATGATCCTCCTGCTTCTGCCCCATGGAGTGCTAGGATAATAGGCATGTGCCATCATGCCGAGTTGTCTTTGCCTTATCTTAAACTTACTGTAGACCCTGATATCCAGACAGACTACCTAGGACCCTAGTACTGAACCTGCCATTTGTCCTCTTTAAATTTTATAAAGGGCTATTGATTGCTTTAAAAAAAATATGTTGTATTTTCAGCATAGTATGACATCTTTCATTCTTAACTTTGAATCACTTATTTATGAACTCTATTTTCAACACTTTTATTTTATAGAGAGCCACATACTACATAACAAAAGCCGCACGTTGATAATAGTCTAGGTGCTCACAAAAGCAAACACAAGCTATCTATACCTTAGCAATGGCTTCAGACAATTAAATTTAAGTTTTAGTTTATTGCATCATAATCAACACCAGGAAGTATATGTGAGCAAACTAGACATAAAGAACGAGAACACAGTGATTAGAGCACAGAATTACAAGTACAGTTGCTCTAACTGTAGGAGTTATGAGACTGAGGATAAAATTGGCATGCTTAATTTATTTCACAGGAAAATTTTAAATTTAGAAAAATACAAAATGCTGTCTGTGTTTAATGAAGAACAAAATATGTTTTCTAAAAATAAAAAAAAATGTAGTATTAGAAATGTTGAAAAATATGTAATGATAGAATTAAGTATATATAAAACATGTTGAAAGAGTAGTTTATGAAATTATATAAAATATTGCATGAAGAATTGGAAAATAAGATAAAGAATATAGGACTCACGTGTTGAGCGAGAACATCTCCTACACAGTCAACTTGATTGCAGATTGAATATATATAAGAAGAATCTAAAGATGCTTTTAAGAAGGCAAAGACTGAGAATATTCTAGGCCTCAGTGAAAATCAGCTGCTTCAAGAAAAAAAAAATACCTCCTTTGTATTTTAATGAATTAAGCAACAGAAACAAGTGTAGGGATAGTCATAGCGGAGGCATGATTCCTTAGAAATACAACTTCTGAAGCTCAAGAATAAAAATCTGAGTACAGTGTAATGAAAATACAAAATCTGATAGCCATTTATACAGGTGTATATTTGTGTGTGCCTGCATGCATGCTGGTAAGTGTGTGTATGTGTGTGTCTGTGTCTGTGTGTGTCTGTATATATGCCTAGGCATATATCTACAATATTTAAAGGTTAAACAATGGATTTATTTCCAACTGATGACCTTCTTTTTTTGGGGGGGGTGGATATATCCTATATCCTAGTCTCACCTAGAGTGTATGGTTAACATCTGTACTTATACATACTCTTAAAGTTCTCATCAGAAAAATACAAGGTGGGGTGAGGGATCAGCACAGTTTGGTACAGTGCTTACCTAATACACAGAAACACCCTGGCGTGGGTCTCAAGCACTACATAGACCGTTTTCAGTGGAGCATGCCTATAATCCCCACATGGAGGTAGAGGCAGGATGGGCAGTGCTTCAAAGTCATTGTCAATTATATGGAAAGTTTTTGGCCAGATTAAGCAACATGAGACACTGTCTCAAATAAACAGAGACACAAAACTCTGTGATTGTGTGAACTGGCCTTTTGGTATTCTCCCCTAAACATAAATAAGTTCCATCCTTTCTTTCTGAACACAAATCTAAATTCATCAGATACCATACAAAATTCTGGAGGTCTTACCACCGGCAATGGACTGAATTTCCGTGAAGGTGGATTTCTTTCTTATTTGGTATTTCCACTGTTTTGTTCATAGATGATACTCAAGGAAAGTGAAAATTATTATTACCTAAACGTAGAGTTGTATGTGCACATCACAGTCTCTCCAGATGAGAGGCAGAAACTGACTGGTGTCTAAGAAGAAGAGCAGGATGATGAGCTTAAAAGCTGAAGTAGCTGAATTCTAAGTTTATAAATAATTCTGATGCTCGCCTCTACAGATGAGTCTAGAGGTTCTTGTTATAATAACAATGGTCCTGATCATCTCTGCTTGCCTCTCTTGCCTTCAATCTCCTTCCTTAGCTATGTTTAATGCTCTCTCTCTGTACCGCCTCTACTCACCCAATGCAGGTATTAAAGCACAATTAATCCCAACAAGACAACTTTCCTCACTCACTGCCAATGCTTATGAATCATTCAATTAAATTAATCAATCATTGATTGAGCTGATAACAGCTAATCACATCACATGTGCATTACATCCTGAAAGATAAATAGCCCTTCAAGATGGGAAGCCACTTAAGGCCTGACTTTCCAAAGGAAAAGGTTTGTTCCATTATTCACTTTTAAAAACAAATATACAATGACTTTTTCTGTATATGAGTGGTAATGACCCAAGACACATGGAGTCCAGTTCTCATGAAAGCTATGATAGCTTGTGCATTTGTAGCACATGACTCGGAGCCATCAACAGACCTTTCCATAGTACTTCTGTTGAGGGTATGTTATTTTCTCAGGGCTGAAAAAAATGTCTTCATTCCACGTCTAATGAACATTCCAGTCTAAAGCACCAGGAATACAGGATAAACATAATTCTTTGTCTTTGTCCCTTGTAATAAATTAATTACATGGATAAAATACAAACACTCATAATCTACATAATATAAAGAGATTGTTTTAATTGATTTCAAGATCTACCATTTCCCTATGCTGTCTGAAACTTTTTGCTATGAACTGGACACAAACCAGACTAAGTTATAGTGCACTAATGATGTGTGTGTGTGTGTGTGTGTGTGTGTGTGTGTGTGTGTGTGTTGAATAATTGCCAATGTTTCCATGTTTTAACTGTCCCACACAGCACTGAAAACATTGTTCTGAGCACATTCAGCAGTCTATCAGTGTTTATTTCAGAAGGTAATAGTGAGTATAGCTATGGAAAAGAAACTATACATTAAAGAGAACTTTCTGACATAGAATGTCACAAGGGAACTAGAACTCTACCAGGAAAAGAATACACACGTGCATATTTTAGTTGTATTCATTTTAAGCTGTTCGTAAGTACTGTTTTCATGATATTAGCAATCACTCCCCTTTATATTTGGACTTCTTCCATCTGTCTGAACTCCAACGCTGCTAGACATGCTGTTCGAGTGAGTCAGCCTGCAGCAGGCTAACAGAACGGTGCAAGGGGTACCCATCCACTGCCCACACTCACCTCATCTGGAACCCTGCGTGAGGAAGTCCTGCTGGGCATTGTGGAAAGCACATGGAAAAGGCAAAGGAAGAGTAGGGCTGCACTCCCCTCTGGCTTCCTCAGAAGGCGGGGGTGTAATACACAGTGGAGAAACCAAGTAGCCAACCATCTATTGTATAGAAAACCCAGGCCCCTTCTTTCTTTCCCTGAGTTCTTGAGTGGCTTATGCACCCGTTTTTGTGAGGCATTTAAGTTTCCCAGTACAGTGGTGATTGCTTTTCTGTAATAACTCTTTACCCTTCGGTGTGTTCTACAACTCTCGTGGGACGGAAGCTGGTTTATTACATCTGGAAAGATCATGCTTCTCGGCGATTCAATATGCTTCATTTAAAGCCTCAGAGCTTCGGTTTCATTTTTTTCCCCCATCTGCACCAGAAAAAGAAACAAAGGACCAAAGCTGGGGGCACCTTTGGGCATCTAACACAGGGCGCGGCAAGGGCAATGGCTGGCAGACATTAGCTGATAACACCCTCACAGCATCAAATCAGCTGTTCTTATTGCCCATTCGCAGATAAGAAATCTGAATTATGGTGATATTAAGTGCATTATTCAGGCAATTTTAAATGAAATCACTAAAACTTCCAATCCATTTGAATCCAACCTCATGTTTACACTAACCCTGCCAGAAATCTGTTTCTCAATTAAATAGGCAAATTCAGTTTTCAAAGGAAGCTTACAGAATTTGGCTATGAGACCATTGCTAAGAAATCAATAAGCATTCAATCGCAAAACAAGGGAGTCATCTGTGTGTGTGTGTGTGTGTGTGTGTGTGTGTGTGTGTGTGTCTTGTTTGTCTATATGTGTGTCAGTGTATGTGACTCTTCCTGTGAGTGCAAATGTGTACATGTGTGGGTCTGTGTGTTTACATGTGTGTCCATATGTCTGTGTATTTGTGTGCATGTGTGTCTGTATGTCTGTGTGAATATGTCTGTATCTGTGTGTGCATATGTGTGTGTGTGTGTGTAGGTATCTGTGCATGTTTGTGGGTATTTGTAAGTGTGTTATTGTGTATTTATGTATGTGTGCATGTGTATGTGCTTGTATATTTGTACAAAGTTTGGATTCAAGATGTTATTCCTCTTTAGAGATTTGTACAATTCTCTGAAAAAATGCTAGCATCACATACAGCAATTGTCACTTCTAACAGTATGTATATTCATTTTTACAGATTTTTAAGGATTTTTATTACCTCTTTATCCCTGAAAAAGAAGAAAACAAAAAGAAAATGTTATGTATGGCTGGTTTCTTCAGCCATCCCCCAAACAATATAAAGTGTGACCTCTACCTCATTAGTCAATCTAATTATAAAACCTCCCTTGTTAGAATGTAGGTGGAGGGAATCCTGCTAACTGAGAAAGTGGTGAACCATTTCCTCTCAATTCCTTCTGGATCCTTCTCTTTGATGAGATTAATGGATTCAACTAATGAGTCACTCTGTCAGTATCTATATAATTATTTAATAGTGAAATTTAAAAAAAAACTTTCAATTTCTCTTTGTAGTAGTACTGTTAGATGAAGCAAACAGTCAAAAAGAAGATGTAACTTAATTTAAAAGGGGGCGGGGGGACGTGTCTCTTTCCAAATAAAGAGAAGAATATTCTAGGAGGATGGATTCAATAATGACTATGTGTCTGATGTCAGATTTGGTACTTTCTCTTACACTCAGATGAGTTGATACAGCATCTCTCTTCACAAACTTGGCTGTGCACTACATTAAATGTGCAATTAATACAGGGAGGACATATGCAGGCATCTGTTTAGAAAATCTTGTTCTATTTCCTTTTTTTCTTTTTGCAAAATTGTTTTTGCACGAGGGCTTATGGACTACACTAATTTAGATCCCCAAATATAAGCATCTAGCATTATGCTAATTCTTTTTCATTTCCCTTTCTTTCTGTTTTTTTCTTTAAATATTTCAATGTTTTATTTTTACTTATTTTTAATTGAAAATAGATCTTTGTCATAAAATATATTATGATTGTGGTTTTCCCTCCCACAAAACCTCCCCAGGTACCCACCCGCCCAATCCCACATCTTCTGATGCCCTAGATAATTAGACTTAAAATGAAAGAGGAGGAGGACAGGGACATCTCTGAGTGCCTCTGAGGCACATGGATAGCACCTTTGTGCTGGCCACAAAAATGTCATTTGCGGGTGATGATCCAAGGGAGAATAAAAGGTAAACCAGAAGAGCCATGAGTGGAATGTCAGCACGATGCGACGGGTAATCCAGGACGTGGCACCGAAGAATGAGATATTTGTAAGGAAAGGAGCTAAGTAAAACGGTGACTAAGAACTCCCACTTAGAAAAAATTCAAATCCCATGCCTTTCAAAGCATCAGGCCTCTGAAAATGCTGTCTCTGTATGTGCCTGTTAGCATGCATGCTATGATGCAGGGGAAGCATAGTATTGCATTCTATGGCGGTTTGAAGCCTGCTGTAGAACCCAAGGCCAGCAATTTTAATAAAACTCACATGTGTTGGGCATAAATGTTCTAAACGTACCTATACTTTTGGCCACGCGGAATAGTAAAACAATAACTTGTATTTCCCAAGAGGTGAACGCCAAGTGTGAGCCTGGGAGTATGACATCAGAAGACTGATGGAGCTCATAATCTGTGGGAGTGATTTTCAAGAGACTATTTCCAATAAAGGGGACATGGCTCTCAAGGAAGAGTGAACTCAACTCAGGAGAGCACAGGGGCACAGAGTGGAAAGAAAGCCCCTCACAGTGATTTTCTCAGATGGAGAACCCTTCCATTGTTCTTCTGTGGTGTTTAAAGGTCCACTAGATAATGTAATAAAACATGTTCTATGCAAGCCTCATATCAGACATATTGTAACTCCATTTCTAATAATCCCAAAAATTATTTGCCCTATAAGAATTTTTAAAAATCAATTTTGCTAATTGCCCATTTTACAAAGGAGAATGTTAGAAACAACAAACTGTGGTGTAATAACACCTAAAAATCCTCTTAAACACTTCATCATCTTGAATATAGCAATTTCCTCCTTTTTCCAGCTCAGAGTGTTGCTCCTCAAAACACCTGCGATAAAGATTTCCAATTTGGTAGAGTCAGAAGATCAGCTCATCTTCTCCATTAAAAGACAGGGTAAACAAGGCAAGGCCTTACTGGACGAGTCACTGCTGCAAACGGAAGGCACATGGGCAGTGTGCAACACTTACTCATGACAGCGTTCTGCAGCCTGGGTGAGAGCAGCGAGAGTCTGTGGTATTGTCTAAGATGATTCCCACCCTCTCCTGCTCCCAGTTGTCGCACGGGAAAATTCTTCCAGGAAAGGCAAGTCCATGAAATGCTGATGGAAGAGCTTCCTCCAATCAGAAGAGAGTGGGGCGAACCACAATCCTACTGCCATCTATTAGAAGACAGTAGCATGTGGGTGGGTAAAGGGGAATGGCTAAGGCATCCAAACGTGCAGCCTGCGCCGAGGAACTATTGGAGTGATGTACTAAGTAATAATTAGCTAAACATTGGCTTTTGTCACTTGGAAACATCACTTAAGGTTCCTCTATATGTTCCAGTGACTTCATATCTCATGTGCCCAAAGCAATATAACATATATAATATATAAGCAATATGATTTAAGTAATATATAATGATTAGAAATTAATTTAATAATTGCCTCTGTCACAGACTAATAGCACTTGAGGTTCTTTCATATTTTTCCTTGATTTATCATTAGTTAAAAGCAATATAATATATAACATATATGTTGTAATATATGTGCACATGCATATGTACACATACATATATACAAATATATGTACACATATACATATACACAGATACACAACATATACAGATCTATACACATATTATATGTACATGTATACATATATACATATACCTATATTCATACATACACATGTACACATATACATTTACACATATATGCACACATGCACTTATACACATAAACACATACATATACCCCATCCCCACCGTATAAATGTAGCACTATTTCTAAAGGATATTTTGGTTGCTTTCAAGTGTCAGCAATTATGAATAAAACGCCATTAACTCAGATGTGCAGGTACTTATGGAAATACAGCGTTCAAGCTCTATGAGTTGGTAAAATTACTACTGAGACCATTTATGGGATTATATGTAGCATGAGCTAGGTTTGTTAAAAGCTACCATCTCCTCACATGTCTATACTGTGTATTATTCTCATCACCAATAAGAGAGTTCCTGTTGCTCCATTCTCACATCGGTGTCTCATGCTGTCAGCTGTCCATAGCTGGGCGCTCTATCCAGTGTATAACATAATCCCATTGGAATTTTCACTTGCAGTTCTGCAGAGATGACAGACATAGAACAACTCCTCATATAAGCTTTGCCATATGTGTTTCTTTTGTGTTGATGGACTAGTTAACTTCTCCCTAAGACCTCCAAGATTCCCCTCACCCAACACCCCCCCCAACCTCACCTCTGCAATGCACAAAGTCTAACTATCCCCTATGTGCATGGGGCATAAGGTCCCCAGCTCTAGAGCATAGGCATCCTATCTACAGGCACATCACTGAAAATGTACCTAGCTCCCCCGTGGGCTATCCACTGCTAATAGCTTGGTTATCAGTGGGGCCTTGTGAGTACCTTCTCTCTCCAGCATGGAATGTAACCAGCTGATCTTGTTCAGGCTTTCTGCCAGGAAACACTGTTGCTATGGAGTTCATGACTGTAATGGCCTCATTTTGCCCTGAAGATGGTATTTTACAGCAATTGTTCCCAATCTCTGGCTCTAATATTATTTCTGCTCCTCTCCTCCTTGGTGTTCCCTGAGTCTTGCAGTGTCAGGAGTGTGTGATGTGCATGTCCACTTTAGTGATGAGCAGTCCAAAATCATTTGTTCTCTGTACAGTGAACACTTATGAGTCCTTGCATTAACCATCCTCTGGGCATGAGGAGTTTTCGTGATGAGGGTTAAGAGTTACACTACTCAGTGGGAATGAGACTATTTATAAAGCACCTTGATACTACATCTCTTTAACAAAATAATAGTAATAGACTCTATGAATGCAGCAGCCACGGATTCTTGGCCAGGTTTGCACTTGCATGTGTGTGTGTGTGTGTCTGTGTGCGTAAATGGACTAATGTTTATTTTTAAATCAAGGTTGTTACTATGTAGTCTTCCATAAACTGAATGTATGTAATTGTAGCTGACCTTGAGCTCACAGAGAGTCACCTTCCTCTGCCTCCCAATGCTGGGATTAAAGGCATAAGCCGTGATGCCTAGCCCTACTAAGCATACCTTGCCAAGACAGCTGGTCATGATTGTGGCTTTCAGCAGTCACACTTGGGTGGGACTCCTAATGACTTTTCCCACCCAATAGACTCATAGCATTTTCTGATTTCTTACCATTTTGTGAATTCTTTGTGCTTGGGAACAGCACATCATTCTTTATCAGATGTGACTTTTGCAATCCTTTTCTGTCTATATATCTTGTGGAATATACCTTTAGGTTATTTTTGTACATTTTTATTTTTTAGTCATACAAACGTTGGCTTTAAAACATGAATTGAGATAGTTATCTCTTCGTTTTTGCCAATGGTGGAGAGAATTTAATACTGTCTTAAGTATTCCAGAGAACCCACCCGTGCAGTGTCTGAATACAGAAACCACTATGTGGAAACACTTTGCTTACTAAGAATTGCATCACTCATCTTTAGCATTACAAAGTCACCTCCTTTTTCATGGGAACATATTTCTGTTCTATTATAACTTCATAGGATAGTAAAATAACTATTCCAATTTTATCTTGATTATTGTCTCAGGCATCTTTCTATTTCTTTCCGTTTTCTCTTCCCATTTCACATCTAGAGTACATTTCTTTTTTATTGAAAAATGAAATCATTCATATTACATATCATTTGCTATCCCATCCCATGCATCCTCCCATTCCTCCTTCCCTCCCGCTTTCACCCCATTCCCCTTCCCTATGACTGTGACTGAGGGAGACCTCCTCCCCCTGAGTATGATGCTAGAGTATCAAGTCTCTCCTTGGTAGTCTGCTATCCTTTCTCTGAGTGCCATCGGGCCTCTCCATCAAGGAGACATGGCCAAATATGGGGCACCAGAGTTCGTGTGAAAGCCAATCCCCAGTCTCCACTTAACTGTGGAGAATGTTCTGTCCCTTGGCTAGATCTGGGTAGGGGTTTGATGATGACTGCACATATTGTCCTTGGTTAATGCCATAGATCGAGCAGAACCCCTGGGCCCAGATCCGCCCATCATAGTGTTCTTCTTGTAGGTTTCTAGGACCCTCTGGATCCATCTATTTCCCTATCTCCTATATTTCTCTCACCTAGAGTCCCAATAGGACGTCCTCACCTCTATCCCACTTTCCTGGTAAGTGAAGACTTTCATGGGACATGCCCCTTGGGCTAGTGTCCAGTTATAAGTGAGTATATACCATTTGAGTTAGAGTACATTTCTTAACAGGCAGTATTTATTGGGGTCATGATTTTTATTCAGGCTCAATGTGTTTTTAATTCATGTTATTGTTTTGTGCTTTTTCTTTTTCCAGACAGGGTTTCTCTGTGTAGCCTTGGCTGTCCTAGCCTCACTTTGTAGACCAGTCTGGCCCCAAACTCACAATAATACACCTGCTTCCGCCTCCCAAGTGCTGGGATTAAAGGTGTGCACCACCACACCTGGCCCTTGTTTTGTCCTTTGTAATCGAATAAAGATCATGTGTTATTTCAGGTATTAATTTGCTGATCCTAAGTCTCCTTGCTATGCTGCTTACTGGTACCCCTGGAACTTGAACATGGCACCTTGAACTTAACTTAGACATTCTTCTAAATATTGTGTTCTGCTGCCCAGAAAATATGATTGACTTTCAGTGCTATTTCCCTCCTCCATTTTCTTGCCATTTTCAATATATTTAATCTTTGCTTATGTTATATATCCACCAATTTTAAAACTATTAAATATCTAACTTTTAAAATAAGGTCTTCATAGTAGCATAATTCTTCCATATCAGCCCATGTATTTCATATTTTCATGGTTCTATTCCTTTGTTTCTTCTACTATATTTGTGGTTCTTCTTACTTTGGTTTCTTTCACTTTCTACTTCTTGGAGCTTCTTCTCTGCCTCCCACACCTCCTTATTCTTCTTTCAGGTTGACTTTCCTCAGCTTCCACACATGACAGAAAACACGGCACATTTGTCCTCCAGTGCCTGGATAACTTAGTGTAAGGTGGTACTCTTCTGCTCCCCATGACTGACGATGACAGGGTGCCATTTGTCTTCATGCCTGAGTAACATTCCTCTCTGTATGAGTTCTTCTATATCTTCTATACCTACTGTATTTTCCCCTTTGGCAGCTTTTACTGTTTTCTGCATTTTCTACTGGCTTTGAGCAAACTGACTCTTCTAAAAAAATGTTTCTTATATTGCCTTTCTCTCAACTTTGATCCTTAAGTTTACAGTTTTAGCCAAATTTGAAAAATTTTACCATTGTTACTTCTAAGATTCTGTTGTGTTTTCCCTCTCTTTTGTTTCGATGACTCCAATGGCTTGTAGACTAGTGACACAGCACTCTATCCATGTACAAAAATATTTAAAATTTTTATTTGTATTATCCTTCCATTGCTATGCTTTTAAATTCAACAATTTTATGCTATGCATAGCTAAGCCGCCATTGCCCCAATGCATAGTCATGTTTGTTACTAAGTATTCTTCTTAATAATTTTAAATATAATCATTTTTATTTCTCTCAGGCATCACTGGACTAATTCTAGCACAGAATGTATAGAAGCAAATAGTTTAAACCTCTTATCTCTCTTCTTGAAATGTTAGTGGGTGAATCCAGTTACTGTTAGACAATCTTTCCCATATACAGAAGACAATTTACTGGAATTTAACTACATGTGCATGCACACTGCTACTCTACATAATCTCTGTCCCACGTGCATTAAACATAAAATGTTCTCCACCTTATTTTTTGCATTTTCACCATTCTCAATAGTTCATGGCTAGAAGCTAAAGAGATTCACTATACTTCACAGCATATGATGTAATGACATCATTGTCACTTTCACGTCACATTACGAGTATTAACTACAAATGACTGCTTTACTGGAATCCTGATTCTGGAATCATTGAAACTGTGCTTATTTATATGTTATCAGAAGCCACTTTAACTGCAGTCCAGGGGAGAGCCATTTTAATTGTCTGGATGTCACATGGCAACAGATATTCTGTCTACTGGCTATATGTACTCCTATGTACGTGCTATCTCTCGACGGCTGTTTCATGCACATGGGAAGTAAATCTAGCACCCCACTTGCCTGGACACCTGTCCTTATCTTGTAGAATAGATGTTTATTTAAAGTATACACTTTTCTTCATGAATATTTGATCACTTTTGGACTATTGGTCATAGTGTGAAAAGGCCATGAATAGATGAACTATTTGACCTATCTTGAGATGGTCACACTTTTAAAATAGAAATATTAATTTTGAAATCACTTTCAGGCAGCTGAAAAGCATGGATTTATATTGAATTTAAAAATATTGCTACTTTCTTAGTTCAGTCAGAATAATTAATTATCCCGAGTCAATTTTAATTCAATAAATATTATTTTAATATTTTAATTAGTATTATTTCTGCCCAATGTATTATAGCAAGTTCATAGCATGTGTGAGTTTGTTTATTAAACAGAGACTCAATCCTTGCTCTAATTGACTGAGGCAGAACTAGAAATTTTAAGAATGGAGAAAAAGAAAAGAAAGGGAAAAAAAAAAGCACATCTCACATTTGAACAGTGGAAGAAAATGTTTCCATAAAAAATATTGTTTTAAAAACCTGAAACCTTCCTTCTTTAGAAAAATATTGACTATTGGAGCAAAATTTAAAGGATGTTTCTCTGCCTTTACCTTAAACCACAGGCAACACAGAAGAGTTTTGCCATCTTTAGAGATATTTGGTGAGAACTGAGACCCCAGAAGTAGATAACCCAGCTCAGTTCATCCTGACAAAACAACTTCTAGGAAAAATAAAATATTTCAATATGTCAATTTTGTGTGTGAATTATTCTGAACTGGCAAACACATAGTAGGTATATTTTAAATGGTATGGGAAGAGAATAAGTCATATTTGTTTCTTGTGAATCCTTTAATAGTGAGCCTGGCTCCCACGGAACCTGGAGCTCTATATACTTACATATTCCAGTACATCAGCCCAGGGAGCTACTACCATTGCTGCTCTAGCATGTAATTTATTAATAGCAATATTAAGCAATATTCTCTTAATTTCCATCCCAGTAGCTTCTTGGGACAGTGCTGTACTGTGAATAAAGCAGGATAATAGTTTCTGTCATTTGTATTCATCCTTTTCAAAGCTGTTCCCAAAATAGACCTACTGGCCGAGGCTTCCACCTGTGTGTTCATGTCTGAGGAAGGGTTATACATTAAGAAAATCTTGCTCTATTGTAAATGACAGTCTGTTGGACTCCTGTCATCAGCACTGAAGTTTACATAAACTGAGTTTTAAAGGACTCTTCCCAAAATCCTGCAATTACCCAAGGCATACTTAATAACTGCCCTGGAGTGAAGCCTCATAGCAAGGCACAGTCACCTAAAGAGCCACATGGGAAAGCAAGATCGTTTATATGTGCAAGGATTCCTGAACCTGGCTCTCCCCCTGAGGGCCTTTTTTTTTTTCTAATTCAGTTTTTGCTTTAAGCATGCTATACTCTTCTCTCCTGTTTGAAGGCAAGGCCTCCCTTCTTGGGATAATAACGTGTCACTGAGTACAGAAGTGACAGTCTGAGTACCACTCCTGAGTGAGGATGACCTGTGCGGAAGTTACATGAAGGGTGTTTTACAAATGTCAAAGCTGATTCTTCTCCAGGATATCCAATAAAGGTAAACAGGGAGCATGAATCTCTTCTTTCTACACGGAAGGCTTTATTGTGTTCCCTTCTACTTACTGCAGATTCCATTTGCAGAGGGATCCCATTGGGAGTGTGTCTCACACTAATGTCTGAGCTTGTCAAACTATCAAGGAACAAAATCATTGTATCGCTCAAATGCAAATCTAGCATGAATATGGAATAGGGATTCTGTACATTTGGGAGAGTATGTTTCTGTTCAACTTTAAAATAAATCCACATGAAGGCATATTTCTTTCCAAACAATAAGAAACAACTAAGCTGAGTTGCAAAATACCTTCTCTTCCCACGTTTCCAGGACAAAAAAAAAAAAAAAAAAAAAGGCATTGCTTCTAGGCTCGGAACCAACATGATTCAAGCCTCATGGTGGGGAGAAAGCAGTCTGGGTAACTTCCCAATGTATACTGCAGCGAAAGAGTGCTACCAGGAAGCCTAAAGACAAGATTCATCTGACTCTATGTCTTTGCTGTCCTAGTCTCTGCAAAATGTGCACCAAGTTTATAAAGCTACTTCTAGGACCCCTTTCCTGAGATAGTCTGGTCATCTCTGCAGTCTGAGTCCCACTGGCATTCTACACAAATACTATTGATTTCACAGACTGAAAGAAGCTACGTAGATTTCACATCAGCCCCACTGAACTGACAAGATCTAAGATCAGCAGAAGTCTTAACAGTGGCACTGCTCCTTTACATTCAGGCATATTTCTTTAAGTGTAACAATCTCCTAGAGGAGTGGTTCTTAACCTGTGGGTTGGGGCCCAGTTAGGGGTCGAATGACCCATCCGTAGGGGTCACATAAGATCATCTGCATATCAGATATTTATATTACAACTCATAAAAGTAGCAAAAGTACAGTTATGCAGTAGCAACAAAATAATTTTATGGCTGGTGGTCACCACAATAGGAGGAACTGTATTAAGGGGTTACCGCATTAGGAGAACCACTGTGTTAGAAAATCACTGTATTGAAACTTGTACACCAGAGACTCTATAAGAAATTGAATTTAGTACTATGTCCTCCATACTGAAAGCTCTTCATCCACACTGAAAAAATACATCCCAAACCAATCCCTTAACATACTTAATAACTTTGTCCATTTCCAAATGTACATTTCAAGGTAACAACATTTAATTTGGGCACAGACCATGTGTGTCATGATATTCAGCCTAGGATAAGGCATCCTTTGAAATGCTTAAAATTAAGTATGAGTTTAATCTTTCAAAATTCAAATTAAATCAACTTTGATTTTCTCAGTGTGTGTCTAGTAGTGACTAAATTAAGTAAACTGCACATATTCATGACAGTCTGGCTCATAGTTAGTCCCCAAGTATGTCTGTACATAGCTTTTATTCTCAACTTACAAGGAGAAAAAATGTCACATGCTGCCAACCCTAGGGCTACTAAATCACTAGACTATAATCTCCTCTTTGACTTCCTGTATCTGCCCTGTGCTTGGATCTCCGATCATATCATGAGGCACTCTGACATTCTGTGTTCATCTCCTGTACTATCTGATGACATTGGCATATGAAATTCAAATAAGCCCTTGCTTGAGTTGAACAACATCCTCTTAGTTAACCTACATCACAGATACATTCTGGTTTCTTCTCCAAAATTAACTCCTGTGAGTTTAGCCAGAACCACTCTGATCCATATTGTCAGGCCAACCCCTTGCAGTTGACTCTTCTGTCAATTACCAGGTCTCCATGCACTAGCAACCCTTGCCCTGTTTCTCACTCTTCAGGGCCTAACACAGTGGTTCTCAACATCCCTAATGCTGGAACCCTTTAATGAAGTTCCTCATGTTGCAGTGACCCCCCCCCCACCATCAACTTACTTTGGTTGCTACTTAGTAACTGTAGTTTTGCTACTGTTGTGAACCATAGCGTAAATATCTGATATACAGGATGGTCTTAGGTGACCCCTGTGAAAGTGACGTTTAACCCCCAAAGGAGTCTGAGAACCCAAAGTCTGAGAACTACTGGGCCCCCAGATGTATCATCCTATTAAGTAGATAGCAATTATTCTGTAATGCCAAATTCAGAGTGACCATGAGTAATTGGTCATTATACTAGAAAAATGCTAGTTGCTGAGTATTGTTCCTTGTCAATGTTTTCTCAAAACAAGACGTTCATCTTACATAAGAGAATATGCGTGGGACAAAAATATAAAATCTTTCCCCAGTGGTGTATACACCTTTCTATAAAAGGAATTAGCTTGAATTTTCTAAGATGAAAAAGAAATAGCTATGTTTGGTCTGCATGAAATAGATTAGATATTTATTCAAAAATCAGAGAGGAGTAAAATGGCTTAAAAATTCCAGGAAGTTATTCCAGGAAGTGTGACTATTACAAACTTAGTGGTGCTTTATACAATGTTCATATCTGATAATGCATGATATTCTTCCCATATTTTCCCTTCCTCTTTTCCTACTTTATTTCTCCATTTCATATAGGACGTCTGCAGGCTTCTTCATGCAAATTTCAAGTACTTTGGATCCTACACTCTTCCAGAAAGCCTGACCTAGGAGCAATGATTTTCCCAGGCTTATTTTCCATTCTTAATTATGCAAACATTCAGCTAGGACCACAAATGACAAATTGTTCTCTAAGGAAGGAATAAGAGCTCTGGTTTCTGGGACTTTCATTTTGAAGGCATGCGCATTCAGAAACATTTTACATATATATATATATATATATATATATATATATATAATAACTTTGTGTGCCTTACTTATTCTTTATTTGCCATCGTCTACAATAAGACTAGGCACAGACATAGTACAGGTACATTCTTATTCATGGTCTCTGAATACATACATATACATAAATACATGCATGCGTACACGCATACACACACGCATCACAGCTCTCTGCTAAATATGCTCCAATATTGGCAATGTATACAAAACTTAATTGATTACCTCATAGGATACTATTGGGTGCTATTACATACTTTTTACTAGGTTTAGTACTTAAGTCATCAGATCTCAGATACCACTAGAAATATTAGAGATATTAAGGAGGATGTACATCTTCAGGTGCTGATCTAGAAAAAACACAAGTGTAATTAATGACTTGTTGCCTAAGACATGGCAACTTCATCACTACTGGACAATGCCATCAATACCCAGCTAGAGTTAAAAAGTCTTAACACTATAATTCTACTTTATGGAGAAAGCAAGAGACAGACTGAAGCCAAGATAGAGAAACAACCATAAAATTCTAAATGTCACCTAACATTAGCCCCATGACATATTTTTGGTAAAGCTCAGGTTTCTGGTTATCACTTTCAGGTTTCTCTGAAGACATAAGAGCAACAGAGTATGCCTACTGCATTGGAATCCAGTCTGGGTTGACAATACATATCTGCTACTCTCAAGCTCTCTAACTTTGGGCTATTTGTTCCTCCTACAGTTTGAGAATTTGTTCTGACATAGAACAGGTTTATGGTATCAGAAAGCACCAGGAAAGCTTTCAGAGGAGGTAAGTAAGCAATAGTCAGTTCTACCAACCTAGGATGCCTATGAACTACTAAAACAAGCAGCATGGGATGAAAACCTAAGAATGCAGCCCTGGCATACATACCTTGGTGACAACCACCAGCTCTTTCAATGTACTTGAAAGCCTTTCAACAAGGGTAAATCATTACTGGTACTGTAAATCCAACCATTTACCTAAGCAAGTGAAGTCAGGGATCTTGTAGATTAGTCTACAGCCACCAATTTACTGAACCATCATAATCTGTAACTACATTCTAAATATGTGTACGTATACACACAAATAAAGGTACTTCTCACCTCTCGTTAAGCAAATTTCTTTTTGTTATATATGGAGATCATTAAAGAAAAATAACAGTCAATCAGAATGCAGAGTTGTAGAGCCCAGTCCCAATGGATGCATCTATAAAACACTCTCTTACCTAAGGCGCAGGAAATATTGAAGAAGAGGTAACAGAAAGATGGTCTTAAAAGCTACTTTTGATGGTCATTGCTTTTTATCACTGTATGGTATTCCACAGTATAAATGTACAACAATGTATTTGGCCTCTCCCTTATTAAAGGACATATACTATTGCTTCCAGATGTGAAAAATTGTGAATGAAATAGTTACTCATATGTGAATTTTTCTATGTTAAAAATAGATGCTATGTAGATATATGTTTTGAATATATGTATGTTTTAATTTGAAAAGATAAGCTATATATACATATATATGTATGCGCATATATACACACATATTTAAAATAGATGTAGTAAGCCTTGCTCCTATTTTGTGAAGAATCTTGGGGCATTAAATTCTTCTAAAGTGGGAAGAAATTTTTGGTGTACGTATTTTCCACAAATAAAAGATTTTCTTTGTAGCAGGTAGAAACCATCACAGAAAACCACAGCTAGTCAAAATAGAGATAACAAATTTGAATGGGGTATACAGCACCAGTGGACACATCTCCAGCACATTCCTGGACCTAAGGTCAGGGTACATGAGGGAAGAGGGGCTAGAGGAAAATTGTCCCAGATCCTTCAGTGGGTATGCGGCAAACATTAGATGACAAGCCAGATTTTATAAATAGGTTAAGTATCTGTACCAACAAAGCTAAACAGAAGCCTGGGTGACTGAGCACAGATGAGAGGCTGGAATACCAGCCATTAAACATATCTATTGTCTCCTTTAAATCCTGATGGAGGTAATTGGAGGCAAAATGAAATTCTTACTAAGTACAAGGGTTGCCTAAGAAGAAAGGCTGGCAGAGGTTGAGGCAGCTTATGAATGTGCCAGAACTACCTAAGCATATTCCATTCTGTAGGCAACAGCGGAAGCCCTCGTCCCCAGTGAACACAGCTAGTTAAGGGGAAAGAGTTTAAAGAGAAAAATTAAGACATCACTTCCATAGAATCTTTTGAGCGGAATACTAGCACACTGGACAACGCGCATGTACTCTGTGATTATGTCTGAATGTGACCTACTGATCAGCATTTTCTAATAAAAGCACTAAGTACCTCAAAAATACTGTAAGAAAAGTTGATGACATTGATAAAAATTAAGCAGGTGAATTATTAAGGAAGGCAATCGTATTTACTAGGCCTAGCATACAAAAAAAAAAAAACAAAACAAAACAATTTTCTGAGTATGAGAGATACAAAAGACAAATAGACTTATGAGGTATCACATATGAAAAACTATAAAGTGTGTTTAAAATAATAATGTGGATAATTATGAAGATGTATAAAGTCACCGTTACATGGGTGACTTTAAAGATCAGACACAGGAACTTCTTGAGAGGAAGCAAGAATGGAAAATACAGGGAACTAAATCAATACAAAAGACAGAATCGTTAGGCACTTGCTTCAGTACAACAGAGAATGAGACCAAAATAAAGATGTAGACTATTTGAGTGGGAAAGCACTTGCCTGGGCAAATTAAGGCTAGGGTTAATATAATAAAAATGGGACCTCATTATAAAAGATCCAAAATTCTCTGTAAAAAAATCCACATATGCATACTACAGGAAGAGTAATGGAAATATAAACTTTCTGAGTATCTCAGTAAGCATTATTGTTTCATAGCAAATTATCAAATCTTAGAGAATTAATTCCTGGTAGAAGCACTGAGAAGGATAGTTGGGGATTTTTAAACATCTGTAGACATCTGTTTTGATAGTAGATACAATTAACTGCCTTCTTCTCTTCTTTTTATGTTGTTTGCCTCCAGAGATGCAACCAAGAGATGAGAACCTGCTAATTTTCTATTCTTATACAATCAACTACTACAAATATATAGGCTGGAAGAACTGTATTTTCATTTCTGTATGGCATGAAATGCAGGCAAAGATTAGCTGGGCTCTCTGTTTAGTTTCTCATCAGATATAATCCAGTTCTGGCTGATGGTACAGTCTCATCAGAGACCTGGATGGGGAACCTCCACCTCCAAACTCTGTCAATTACTTGAAGCCTTTACCTCCTTGAAGCTACAAGACTGAAACCTTTTCTTTCTTCTTGTCATCGAGAGATGATGTTCATTTCTAAGGCAATTTACAGTTCCTTGTGTTGTGACTGTCTATAGACAATTTACAGTGTCCATTTGCTTCTTCAAGACCAGAAGGGATAACTCTCTTTAAAGATTACCAGGATGAAATTCCATAAAACAAAACATAATCATAGTGGAACAGATGGAATTGTATTACTTTCTTCAAGGCCTATTGGCTAGAACCAAGTCATAGCACTGCTTGTACTGAAAAAAACAAAAAACAAAAAACAAAAAAAAAACGTACTACACATTAGCATGGCTCATTGTGGGTTACCTACTTTTATCATCTATTGGTCTGTAAGACATCTAGCCCTACTGTGAGATTAGGATTTATCCATCAGACTTGCACTGTGATTCAAATTTGGTCATGAACATTACCTTTAAAATGTAGCTATCAAACTGGGCATGGTGGCACATGTCTTTAGTACCAGCACTCAGGGAGGCAGAGGCAGGCAGATCACTGTCAGTTTGAGGCCAGCCTGGTCTACAAAGCAAGCCCAGGACAGGCAAGGCTGCATAGAGAAACCTTGTCTCAAAAAATAAAAACGAAATCAGAACAAAATGTAGCTATCATCCAGGAAAGCTAAATTTTATGTACCTGCAGAGTACTATAACTATTGAAGAAAAACTACAAACCAAACAACATATGCTACATGGAGCAGAATTATTGAAACAGATGGTCAAGGGATACAAACTAAGCACCATAAATATTACTGCATATAGGAGGAAGTATAAAGCAGGAGTGAAAAGTAATTGTTAAAAGATGAAATATTAAATGTGCAGAGTACATTAGATGAACATTTTAAGTTACTTAAACAGCAGTCCAACTGAAAAGTGAATGAGCACACGATTACTTTAAAAATATTCTAAGAGTATTGAAAATGAATAGAAGCAGAATGCGTAAGACACCTGGAAGAAACAGAGGATAACACTGGCAGTCCCCGCACTGAAGAGACAGACTGAGGCAGATCTCTGGAGCTGACAGACTGGTCAAACTAGATGAGTAAGCCTACACACACACACACACACACACACACACACACACACACACTCAAAGTAAATGAATGTAAAAACATCTAAAAGAAGAAAACTGAACATATGAAAAGAAAGAAAAATATAAACAAAAGTATCATACAGGAAAATATTTAATAAACTGAAAGAATAACAAATATATCTATGACCATATAATAATATTAAACTCATAAATAAAATAAAATAAAATAAAATAATTAAGCCAAAAATATACAAAATTTACCTATGTATAATACCTGAAAATAAAATCAAAACCAAAAAGATGGAAACAGTTATTATGTAAATACTAACCGAATACCTATGAAAAAGTATTGTTAATATCTGAAAAATATAATTTTACATTTAAAAGTCCATAAGACTTGGAGAGAGGCCCAGAAGCTAATACAGTTTGCTGCTCTTACAGAATAACTGGACTCAGTTTCTAACTGCCACATTTATGTGGCTCACAGCTGCCCTTGACTCTGGTTCCCAGGGGTCCTTCACCCTCTGTAGGCCTGACAGAAACCAATGTGTGCACTTTGCACATACAGAGAAGCAGGCACATGCATGTACATATAAAATTTACAGATGATAAAAAAATCAGCAAACTAATAAAAAATGCAATAGAATTATCACAGATGACCATAAGTCTTATATACTCACAAAATATATAATGCCAAATTAAGCTGATTCACACAAAAATTGTCAGTTGTTGCTAGAGCAGTATCATGCTCCTTTCAAGAATATATAGACCTCCAAAGCATAAGAAATAGAGATAGCTGAATCTTATTAATCTTTGGGGTTAATTGAGATGTTTATAGCAAGAAACCACAGAACATATATTCTTATTATTTACACATAAAATATTTATAAAATTGACTAAAGGAGACTACAATAAATTAGTTTAAAAAACAAGTAAAGGGATCAAAGGAAAGAAAATGTACCCACGTAGCAAAAGAAGGTGAAAGATAATATATTATATTGTATATATTCTGATGTATATCAGAAATCCTGTGACCTAAGTACGGTCAATCAATAAATAAGTAAATAAAAATTTTAAAGTAATTAAAAGAGTTTTAATGCTAATCTGGATTTGGAATTGAAGTATCATATTAGTAAGGTGACCTCTATTTTTAAAGAATCAACATATGAATAGATAATGTTTAATCAAAATTTGCAGGAAGCAAATTTAATTGTGCTTCCCAGGAAGTATGTTTTTAAAAATAAGTAGATTAAAATGTAGCTAACAAGAGTATCCTAAGAAAAACAAAAGGAAGATGGGATGAGAGGAAAGGACAGATTTGCATAGCACCACAGTCCAGGCAGAACCACAACAGATAAAAAATAACAGCGTATTACACCCCGATCTGATTTTGGAAGACATTATTAATGGCTAATTATAATATGATAATTCAAGAAAAATGTGGAGAATTTAAATGTTTAAAATGTGTTCAAAGGGACAAAGCCACTAAAGACAAAATAGCTTGAAAATAATTACAATAAATTCATGAGGCGGTTAAACATTAACAACCTAGATCAAAGCAATGTCTAGAATAAATGGTAAAACGATGGGGAAACAGAAAGGAAAAGATATTAGAACAACAAAATTATAAGTGAAGCATGCTGGTGGAATAAACCCTGAACAAATGCTCCCAGGCCTTGACCAAGGCCCTATATTGAAATTTCAGTCTCTTTCCCTTCGCTGCCATTACCTAACTCAGTACCTCACTATCTCCGGCGTCCTGAGAGCCAGGACAGTGCAGTTTCTTAAGATAAAATGACCTTGTCTGAACAACCAAACAAAGGAGGGAGAATCTGCAGCCTTGCACAGAGCCTTCTGAAGCCACAGTTAACTTCACACTCTAAGCCCTTATTCAAACTTCCAGCATCCCTTTCCTTATCAGCATACATTCCTTTCCTGTGGAGTCTGCCTCTTAAGTTTGAAATCAACACCCCTATCTGTTGAGCTCAGATTGCTCTCTTTCCAACCCTATGCCTCCTTAAATGCCTCCAAATGTTTTTAGTGTGTGTGTGTGTGTGGTGGTGGTGGTGGGGGACGGGGAAGGGGGAGCTTGTTTCTCTCTTACACTTCCATGTCACAGTTCATCATCAAAGGATGTCTGGACAGGAACTCAGAGCAAGAACTTGAAGGCAGGAGCTCATACAGAAGCCACAGAGAAATGTTGAGTCCTAGCTTGATGCTCATAGCTTGCTCAACCTGCTCTTTATAGGACTCAGAACCACCAGCGAAGGGTTGGCTCCACCCAACACTTCATCAATCACTAATAAAAAAAAAATAAAAATAAAATAAAAATATAAAATACAAGGACACTGCCTGTAAACCCAGATTCTTAGGAAGGGGGCAGGGAGGAGCTCAAGGTTAGCCTGGACCATATAGTGAGAGATACACTGTCAAAACATAAAAATAGAAAAAAAGCCTTCTGACATTCCTCAAAGCTTCAGATATTTTACAAGTGAAATCCCTCAAATATCTTTGGGAAAGTTAATTCATATTTTGTACAAATTATTTAAAGCACTAAAACTAAGCTAAAAACACTGGGATTCTATAAAAGTTCCTGAGTTGAATTTTTGAGAATCTCCTCAAACTCATGTAATATATTTTACAAAAATAAAGGTTAGAAACAACTATTATTATTCTGTCAAATGTCACAGAAGTAGGTGCTGAGGAAGGGGCTCCTTGGGTGAACTGCTTGCCACTCTGGGATGAAAACTTGCTTCTAGGAGTTTGAGGTGGGGATGGGGCATGTAAAAGTCTTGGTGCAGCAGTAGTGTCTTTAACCTTAACAGTAAGGGTTGGAGAAAGCTGGATGCCTGGACCTCAATTTCAATGAGAAACTATGTTTCAAAAATGGGCACTCACATGGGCTCAGATACATGCTCAATGATGTATACACACACAAACACACACACACACACACACACACACACACACACACACACACACGACACAAAAGTAAACTAGCCACAATATCAACCTCTCATATAAGACTATACCAAGTAAAAATAGTCTGATGTTGCACAGAAATAAATTTTGGTCTAAACTATAAAACTAAGAAATAGCATGCTTAGTTGAAACACACAGGCACACTTAGCTTAGGAGAGCAGTTGTGGTATAACACAATCAGGAGAAAAATCACCTGAAATAATTAATACCATATAGGACTATTAAAGTCAAAACATGGGATGAAATAAATCTAATACAGTAGAATGCATATTGATAAATAATTGTGATATTCAAGTGTGGGAGCAGAGATTAACAATATACCACACCCCAATGATCCTCACTGTGGATGTGTGAAAGGATATGGCTGTGGAAAGTTTGAGAAGACTCTTTCACTGAAGAACATCTCTGCCTGATGGGGAGGCCTGGTGACACTCAGAGGTTACCAAGAAGAGACTGGATACCCTATGAGCATATACAGGGGGAGGAGGTCCCCCTCAGTCACAGTCATAGGGGAGGGGAGTAAGGGGAAAATGGGAGAGAGGGAAGAGTGAGAGGATACAAGGGATGGGATAACAATTGAGATATAATATGAATAAATTAATAAAATATATTAAAAAATAAAAAAGAATATCTCTGCCATTTTAAAGACAGATGTTATTTCCCATGAAGAGAGGCATCATGTTTCTAACATTTAAGACAATATCTAGAATAAAAGTATTTAGGACACTGATAGAAATTGGTACACAAATATTAACAACCATTACAAAGAATAGAGGTAAATGAATTATAAGTTTTAAAAGAAATATGCGATCATGCTACCAAGCCAAAAAAAAAAAAAAAAAAAAGAAAAGCAAAATAAAATAACAAATAAGTATCATGTGCTGGAAAGCTGTACAAACTACTGTCCTTGTGCGTGAAAATGCAATGCCTTAAAGCAACCCAATCTCTTTGGTGACCAGCAGCAGAAGCGAGAGATGGCTCAGTCTAGTCTCAACAAGACATACAGCAACAGAAATGCTATAGTGACTATCCTGAAATTCAAATTATATGAATCGACATGCAGGACATGCAGGGTGTGTTCAGTCTAACGCAACACAAAGGAAGATGTAATGCCCAAACCTACACAGGAGAGGTCAGGCTTATTTCATCCTAGTGTCCAAAACACCCTGGCTGTGAGAAGGTCTTCAAAGTATCCTGAAGTCCATGCTGCCAGCGATACCGCAGGACTAACAGGTTTTATTCACAGTTTTAGGTTTTAAGGGGAGAGTAAACCTGGATGGGAGGCATTCTCCCTTCCTGAGCTCCAAAGAGCTGGCTCAAGATACTCCACATTTATCATGCAACAGGATACATCCAATCAACCTAAGTAAACTCTTACCACAAATTAATTTCTGATTAAACACTTTAGTAATTAGAATATGTTACCAATTATCAATTATTTAAGTGCTAATATATCATAGCACTTAGCCAAGCCTGGTTTTTAAAAGAACCTCAGCTAAGCCTTCCACCTAGTGCTCTTGACCACCTACCGTGTTGACTCTTGCCTGCCCTCATGGGATTGCCCTCTCTATTGGTTACATATTCATCACAGATTGGTGTTCTTCATACTATAAAGAACAGGGAGTCTAACTGTTTTCTGAATTTCAGATAAAGAACATTACATGCAAATAGGACCCATGCTTTAGATGGCATACAACAATAAAAGTCCCACTGGTAATTCTAAATTAACCTTCTCTTGCACATGATAAACATTAATATTTAGGAATTTTTAAATTTTTACCCAGTGTTTTGGAACTAAGTCTACTACTCTTTATGGTAATTTTCACTGTCCATATGGACACAAATCTGCTGCCATGACAAAGAGAGAATCTAAGAAAACCAAGAACCAAGAAGAGAATAACTAAAATTAGGGTTGGATTTGTTTGGTTGTTTAACTGACACGAACCCAGACTGGTCTAGAACTCACTATGTAACCCAGTCCTGCCTCTGACACAATGGAGCCTCCTACCTCAGCTTCCTTAGTTCTATGGCTCCAAGTGTCATCATTTACTTTCTATGGCTGTGAGAATACAGTCCTGACTAAAAGTCATTAGGAGAAGATAGAACTCATCAAGCTCAACCTTCTAGGCCACAATCAATGATCAAAGGAAGCAAAGGTAATAACTTCGTACAGAAGCTAGACTAAGAAACCACAGAGGAACTACTAACGTGCTTCCACACCCACATTCAGCTACTTTTCTTATGTAATCCAGGTCTAGGTGTTGGGGATGGTACCTCCTAATCCTCCTACATCAATTACACAGACACACAGACTCACTCTCTCTCTCTCTCTCTCTCTCTCTCTCTCTCTCTCTCTCTCTCTCTCTCTCTCTCTCTCTCTCGGCCAATATGAAGAAGGAAATTATTCAATTGACATTCCATCTTCCAAAGAAGGTCAAGTTAACAAAGGCTAGCCATCCTGTCAGGTGTGAGCCACTCAAGAGTAAAGTAACTCAAAATCACACAGCACTATGAAGCTTACACATAGAGACAATCCTAAAATTTAGAAAAACCTGATACCGAAGCCATTCTCTTTCCAGGCCTCACTGCAATGGGGGGGATAGTCAATTTTGTTGCACTGAGAAGCCGTGACTAGTGGGGAACATGGCCTCTATCAGCACTACATAATGACCACGGTGTCATTACCTCAATCAGTAGACCCAGGAAACCCAAAACTGAAAAGCTACTGTAGACAAAGAAATGTAAGAAGAAGAAATAACAGTGACTTGGAGTCCTATTAGTTAACTTATCTGGATTCTTAGAGACCCAGAATATGTCATCTGAACCCTTCTTGTTCTACTCACCAATAAGCAAACTCCAAATCTGAAACTAAAGAACTTTTAACAGAACCCAGTGTCCTTTCCAACTACCCTCCTCCACTGAGAAGAGGAATGGCCCCACTCTTAGGAAAAGTCTATCTGATTATATGAGCTTAACTTTTCATGCTGTTTCTCTTTTGTTTTCCTTCTCCCTCCTAAATTATGGTCATCTTTAAGAGATTCCAATAGCCTTTTCAAGCAGAAGATTAAACTATAAACTACTAGGATGTTAAAAAAAAAAAGTGTTGATTAGGGTTCAAATCAAATAATAGGACATAGTTTAAATTTATCCTATTTTTTTAAATGATCCATACCCTTAGTCTCCAGTCTTTAACCTCCACACACTCAAAATTGTAGTGACTAAAAGTCACCTTGAGTCCTTCCAGCCTTACAACTTGACAATATTTTGCTTTGTTTTGTTTTTAGTTTATTTCAGGCAGAAGGAACTGCTCTTAGCTGTGAGACCAAACAGCCCTGTTTAGTAGGCTTTTGTGAGTCCCTGTAGTGTAATGATTTTCCTTCAGAGAGCATGTAATTTTAGGCTCTTGCATAAGAGCACCAGATTTTTATAGTATTATTGAAGTTTGTAATTTTATTTCCCTCTGACAATTAAGTGCATGTTGGTATTATGGAATTTTTTTTCTTCCTTCCATGACATTTGGATGGAATTGGAAGGGCAAACTGCACAGCCCTGGGAGTATTTAGGACTAGATGTATAAGCGTTTTGTGATTCCCTTGTTGAAGAAGCATTTCATACATAGGTAAATCCATCACGTCACTACTGTTTGTTTTCAGTTACAAACAAGCTGTAACCTAAAGCATACAGTGCAGCAACCAAAACAACCAATGTGCCATCTATGCACTCTCTTTGTTTATGAAATGGTTTAAGAGTTTACAGTACATTAACTCAGATGTGGAAACTAACCTTTCTGCAGAGCGGGCACATCTTCCAAAGAAATTCATTTTCCCTCTAGAACCAGTCATTTCCTGTCATTGGTCACATCTCTTTCTTGTCTGCTGCACTCAGATCTGAACAGTAGCATCAGCTTTCTAGAGAGACCTCACCTCACTGCCTCCCCTTTGGTGTAAATGAGACATGTCACCTTTCCGTTCCTGGGAACTGAATGCAAACAAATATTTTGAACTGTGAACAAAGCAGAAGCAGCCCCATGTAGACCTGCATGACTCACTCTGTCCCTTGGACACAGAGTGAAAGCATTTCTCTAGCAAATGATGAATTTTCAGTAACAATTAAGCACATGGAAATTGGCCTTTGACTCCTTTTGAGATGAATTTCATTTTTCTATCTCTTTTGTCTTTGGTTATGTGTGTGTGAGAGAGTGAGTAAGTGAGAGACAGAGGCAGAGACAGAGACAGAGAGGATATATGTACATATGCATGTGTGTGAGCAAGTGGGAGTTCTCGAGTGTGTTTGTGTACATACACATATACAAATTATATGTGTGTGCATATGTGTGTATGGTGTGTATTTATGTGTATATTCATGGTGTGCACATAAGTATGGAGACGCTATGGCACAGAAGACAGCCTTCAGTATTGGTACTCACATCTACCTTATTTAAGATACTGTCTGTTGACTTTCTGCCAACTAGCTCATGAACTTCAAGGAATACACCTGTTTGTGTCTCTCATCTTCCTGTAGAACCATTGGATTTTAGACACTCAGGTTGCCAAGTCTGGCTTTTCTGTGGATTCTGGGGATTTGAACTTAGCTCCTCAGTCTTGCATGCAAGCACTTTATCCACTAGTACCCAATCACCCATTTCCCTATCCTGATGGTGCTCTTTGACTCTTAATCCATTGTCTGTTAGTCAACTTGATAATGATTAGTTTATGGTGCTTTGCCTAACAGTGCTCATTTGTTTAATAATCTTAGCCCAAGACAGGTGGAGAGAATCTGCAACCCAGTCTGGCTCAAACTTTTCCTTGTAGTTTAGTGCAGGCACTTTCCACTCTTCCTCTTTTGCTTCTATTAGTGAAACTGGGCCACTAGATGAATATGTGTGATCCCCCCTTAATGAGATAGCCTTACCATAAAATCTATTACCAGGCTTATGATGTTAGAGAGAGCTCATGACTCTTTCCAGCACATAGACATATTCCGTTACAAACAACCCATATACTAAAGCTTTAACAGCTTGTATTTAAAGACCAGGTCACTGAAAGGTAGTTAAGGAGAAATGAAGTCATGTGGTGTGATCAATGTCCTTATAAGAACATAGAGATTGGCGGATGGAGCTAGAAATGATCATAATGAGTGAGTTAACCCAGAAGCAGAAAGACTCAAATGGTATATACTCACTTATATCTGCATATTAGCCCAAGGGGCATGTCCCATGAAAGCCTTCACTTACCAGGAAACTGAGACAGAGGGGAGGACATTCTAGTGGGACTCTAGATGAGAGAATCAAGGGAGAATGGCAAAGTAGAAGCCTACAAGTAGAACATTATGATAGGCAGATTTGGGCACAGGGGTCCCACTAAAACTAAGGCACCAGCCAAGGACAATACAGGTGGTAAACCTTAAACCCCTACCCAGATCTAGACAATGGTCAGAACACTCTCCACAGTAGAGTGGAGAGTGGGATATGACTTTCTCACATACTCTGGTGCCTCACCTTTGACCATGTCCCCTGGAGGGGGAGACCTGGTGACACTCAGAGGAAGGACAGCAGGTAACCAAGAAGAGACTTGATACCCTATGAACATATACAGGGGGAGGTAATCCCCGTCAGGAACAGTCATAGGGGAGGGGAATAAGGGGAAAATGGGAGGGAGGGAAGAATGGGAGGATACAAGGGATGGGATAACCATTGAGATGTAACAAGAATAAATTAATAAAGGAGAAAAAAATTAAAAAAAATTAAAATCTAAATAAACAAATAAAAACAAATACACAAATATCAGCAAAGAAGGGGGAAAAAAAAGAACATAGAGAAGAGAGCCCAAACTCTCTCCATGTGTAGGCACAAGGGAAGATTATATGAGAACATATAAGTAGCCGTTGTCATGTCAGAAAGCACCTGCTGGAAACTGAATATGCTTACACCTTGATCTCAGAGTTTCTTATTCTAGGAAAAGGGAAAATTTTTTCTGTTGTTTAATATATCCACACAGACATTTGGCCGTGAACACCAGAACTAATTAATAAGAATTGCTAGAAAGAAATTTCTTAGAAATAATTCCCCAAAATATTTCTGTCTTGCATATATACAAAATAGTTAAGAAAATAAGTATATAAAATAAAATAGTGTCCTACTGAATGTTCTGCCCACTTTGGAACATCACAACTCTTAGGAGATTTCCCAAGGCAAAATGGCATGGTTGCTGATTTACCTTGGATTCCTTATGTACACTTAACATGAAGTGTTTGGATGTTTTGCTTTGCTGTTGGCTGTTTTGGTGTTTGTTTGTTTGCTTAATTCTAAGAGCTCAGTCTTAGTGTTAAGTGGGCTGCAGGGTGATAGCTGTGTGTTCCCACGATAGTGAACGCAAACAAGATGAGGGTCCTAGATGCTGCCACATGATGTTCTGCGAGTTATGGCCATGATTCCACGGAATTGTCCAGCTCCACTGACCCAGCTGGACTGAATCAATGGTTCCTTCATGCTCAAGAAAGTATCTAGAAAGCTTTGCCAGGTGTGTCATTATTTATTTATGCCATGTGTGTTTGTACTTGTCTGTCAGTTTTATGAAAACTAGATGGCATCCATTGAGTTTCCACTTTTTAGGCACCCTGTCATAGTTGAAACTGTAGGAATTTAAAGATCCAAAGGGGGCTTAGGTCATCTGCTTGCTCTTCCAGAACTCAGCACCAAGTTTCTCCTTTGTCTTCAGATGGCTCATATCAGCCAGCTTTGTTTAGCCTCACTCCTCCTTCCTTCCCCGAAGGAGTGCCTCCATCCAATCCGGAGTCATTCCCTCAGCTAGTATACCTTAATAGCTTATGCCCAGAATAATAAAGAAATCCAAAAATAAATAGGTTTGGAGGAGAGGATGAAGCTAACTAACCTATTTTTTGATTGAAAACATCTAGTCTTTGTCCAGTAAGATCTCAGAGATCTGGATTCGAGTTTAGAGATTATTCATTCTGTCTGGAGCTACTGCTGACTAGGGGTACCAAGAAGATTCTGGTTATTTGTCTGAATCAAATGATTGTAGTCTTTGCATCCTTCCCTGAGTCTAATGAAACCCCATTTTCTTTTCCTGGGGTGACTTTGCCACTTACAATTGTATGGGGTTTGGGAGTGCTGCCTGTGTGTAAGCTGGCCAAATTTAAAGCAGGATTTATGAATCCTGAGCTGGAATTTCATACTGTCTACATCACCGTGAAATTATCTGCTGAGTCCACTAGTAAACAAGGCAGCAGGTTGAAGTTGACTGTTGTCAAGACTAGAGGAGAGACTTCAATAACGCCCTGGTTCTGGGATAACTGGTTTAGTCTATAAAGTGGGCTTGGCCAACTCAGCATCGCTTTTCTAGTACCCACATGGAAAGCAACCGGAGAAAGGCGTGTTTGTACAGTTTCTCACATGTTATTAATGCACAGCATATATTATTCAAAATAAGCAATTATCCCAAAGAAAACAAAACTATTTGCATTTCCCAGGGGAGAATTTGCCCCTCTGAGGAAACTGGTGTCAGACGGGGAGCAGGAAACCATGGACTGGGGCAGAAACCGTATCGTTTTCCTCTGCTGGAAAAGATGCAGGAGACACAGGTGCTTGCTCACCCTGCCACATGTTAGCCCTGGCCAGCCTGATTTCAGTACTCCTCATATGCACAGCATGGACTTTGTGTTTGTGCTGACCAACATTATAAGCACTTTTTAAAAATATTATATGAACAACGTTAAAAATGAAAAATGCTTCTCTGTAAATTGTAAAAAAAAATGATTCTCTTGTGGTTTTGTAAAGTTTCTTGGTAAAGCCTTATATTATGAGAATTATTCTTTTTACAAACCCTAATCTGCCTACAATGAGGTTCCCAGACTGTCCAGAGCAATGGTTTTCAAATTTTCAAAGGCAATAGGAATGTCCCGGGTATGGGAGAGCTACTGATTCTCAATCCCAGAATTTCATATTAATGGCCCAGTATATATATATATATATTTTCCCCTACATGGCTCCAAAGCAGAGATTGCAAGGACCATTTATAACAAATATGGTTCTAAAGTTGTCATGTTCAGTCAGTTGATCTTCATTCAGATATAACAACTTAGAACCAGAATGTGGGATGATACAAATTCTTATGAGATATGATAGTAACATATGCATTGGCATAACAAGGAATTTTGCAAGAAACAAATGCAGAATAATAGATGGATTGTTTTATATGCTTACATCTTGAAATAATATTTTCAGATATTTAAGGATCATCATCACCGAAAAACATCTTATCCATTTTCCCCATATCTATTATAAAGTTTAAAATTGCAAACATGTTTCACATTGTATTTCTATCAGACAGATATTGATATGAGGATTATGCATGTATTTGGGTCAAGATGGTATGAGAACCAAATTAAAATTGAGGGACCAAATACATTTAAAGTGTGACACAAAATTTTATTGCCCAAGGCACTTTTAAAAGATTTGTCATTAATTATGTGTGTGCATGTATAACTAAGTGTGATTCTGTGTTTATGTGCTCAGGTACCTGTAGAAGCCAAACCTTGGGATTACGTTTCCTGGGATTGGAACCATGGCTGGCTGGGAGTCTCTAGATGTTGGTCATGTGAACTAAACTTATTCTCAGTGAAAGCAATAGGTGCTCTCAACAGCTGGGCCTTCCTTCCTGCTCCAGACCATGCAAGCTTTGACTGACTGCTAAGATCCTAGGGAAACACACCAGAATCAAGGCGACAGGTAGGAGCTGTGAAATAACTCAGATGACTGACTGCAGTGAAAGCAGATGCCCCACCCCCGTCACAAATTTGATAAACTTAACTGAGGCCACCTATAATTCATAGAATCGTGTCTCTTTAAGAAAGTCCTAACATGCTTTCCTGACATGGTTCCCTGGAGTTGGTAAGTGCTACCAGTCTTTGAAACAGTTCTAATTATTTATCGCTTTCTACTTTTTATGCGCTGTTTGTTTCTTGGGAGGAGGGGGGATTGCCGGCTCTCCAACGGCTGAAACCAAGTCTGCATTTTACATCATTCTGAACACGTGACATTGCATCATTATGTCTTCTCAATAAGCATAACAAACGAGTGGCTGAAAACATCTTAAATATTATATATTCCCTTAAATTTAGGGGGAAAAATTTACTCCCAAATATGGTAGGAACAAACCACTGTGACATTCCTCAGGCAGTGTTCAACAAATATTAAACAGTCTGAAACTATAGCAGGTTAGAAGGGGTAGCCTGTAACATAATCTTTCTTGTATATGTGCACCAAAAAAAAAATTAATACATTAAAGAGACAGCACAACCTTGCAATTAGAAAGCATTCCATGTTATCCTATTGAGCACTTTATACAAGCAAGGAGTTATTTTTACAGTATACATTAACTTCTTACATATTACGTTTCCATAGAAACCACTTGCAGAGGACCTCATCTGGAGGCAAGAGGTTCCTTGCCCATCACTAACCCCAGGGGTCAGGAAAACAAAAAGAGGGAAACTATTTCTTTTATGAGACCTCTTGTCCTCATTATTCCAGCTCCTATCCTAGTCTCTGGAGACAGGAAATAATTTGCTTGTCCCAGTTCTGTCTATGTCTGTAAGGAATTAGCAAAGCCATGTACTTTCATGAGGTGAGGTCTTGGGCATGATTGATTGTCCCCTCCGGGCTTCTCATTTTTTGGTCTTTTTCCAGGGATTTTCTTGGTAGTGTTCTCCTCAAGACATGTTATTTTGGTGGTACTATTACAAAGTGCAAGTTCAAGACAGGTCTTGAAAAATGTCCGTGTTCATTCCCGCTACTTTAAACCCATCATAGACTGGATAATTTAGACATAACAGAGGTACGGCAGTCATTTCTGGAAGCGTACAGGATTAAGTCAATAGCATTTTGTGTCTAAGAAAGAGCTGCTGTCACATGGATGTAGCAGTGAGTGTTGTTCCTTCACGTGACAGAAACAAAAGGCAGAAGTGCAAGAAACACCTGGCTCATTGTCCCTGGCCTTCCTTTTTATACGCTCTGTGAGGAGAGCATCTTCATTACCTGATCAACTTCATCAATCTCCTCCTCTCCACCCATCTGCACTGCGATTAACTTTGAGAATAAATTTCGGAAATAACACTGTCAAAACATAGCAACCAATATTCAATAGTCAGTTTGCAGTGTAATGAGAGGAACAAGCAGATAAGCAGCAGGGGGCATGGAAGAGGCCATCTCTGTATTCAAGGTATTTCCTACCACATTCTCTTCTTTGCAGGACCTTTTTAAGGTACTTGAATAATACTCCCATGGCATATGTATTATCAGTGTTATCCTGGTACAGGGGATTCTGTTTCTTTTGCACCTTACCAGATAAAGTGATTCGGCAGGCAAATAGTTACACTAAAAAACATGTTTGCCTTAGTCCCAAATCACAAATAAAAACCACCCTGTCTTCTAAACTGACTTTAGCTTCTCCATGACAAGAATTTTATTCTAGCTGACCTTCACACACACACACACACACACACACAGAGAGAGAGAGAGAGAGAGAGAGAGAGAGAGAGAGAGAGAGAGAGAGACCAATCAAGTTTGTCCTGTAGATGACCAAGTAAGTCTAAACTAATGACAGTATTTTTTTTTTTTCTGAGAACCAGCGAGGGCTCCATTGCTTCGATGTGTATAGGTGGAGTGAACAGATAGCTGCAGCGCTGCACTGGGAAACAGGTAATAAAAAGAGATGCTAGCATTTCTTCCTTTTATTATTCTGCCTCTATTATTCCCCAAGCCTGGGCATAGTGTTCTCTCCTGATAAAGAATCAGAACGCAGTGTTTTCACAAAGTCATTTAGCAAACATGTACTTCAGTAGGGGAGTCAACAAAAGATCCCATTTCTATCCTCGTGCTGGAGAAGTCAGTTTAGCTAAGCCACTTTGCATTTGTTTGTTTGTTTGTTTGTTTATCATATTCATTTCATCAAGAGAAATCTGTACAAGTCAACTTCTGCCATTGCAGTAAGTGACACACAGGACACGAGATAAGTAGGTAAGTAGATAAGCCATTCCTCAAATCCCAATGTCCCAGGCCCATTCAAAAATTGTTATACTCCATTGATGTGTTTTCCCATTCTTAGATGTAAGGTAGGTAGCTGTGAGGAGCCAATGCACTTAACATAAAATATTAACATTCATTAGGCTTCAGGTTCAGGTCCTTTTTTTCCCAGTGTGTAATTAAAGCACTGTGGAAACAAATGTAGCTCCTTAAATGAGGTGTGACTGTGCCAGCCCCAAGTACAACCCTAGGCATGGAAGTGAAGGGGGAAAAGAAAGCCATGCAGACATGGAAATACTCTCTCATTACCTTACTCTAAGAATCTTAATTAGTCCCAGAGGTTTTTCCTAGCTCATTTTAAACCAAAATCGGGTAGATCAGACAACGAAATGTGTGTCAATCACTCTCGGCTAGAAGCCAGCCAGTGGTGGCCACTTGGCTCACCTGGCTTGACCCCCATCCTTGCAACTGTGAGTTGGCTAGCGTTTGCTCCCTTCCAAATTACAGGTGTGTGCGTAGAACTGCGCCGGGAAGTGAGCTTTTCTAATTGAGTTCATCCTTGTAAATTAATAAAAACTTCCTGCCAATCAAACATGTGCATGTTTGCAGGAATATTATCAGTAGGTAATAGAGATAATTAATACTTCATGACATCAAGGTCTGAAATTAAAATCAAATCTGAGACTTAACTGCGATTATTAAATCTGAGGAAAATTATCTTTCAGATGACAAGAGTCACAACCTTCAATACCTGATTTAATAGGAAGGAGCAAGCCTCCAAAAACACAGGGCATGCTTTTTTTTTTCTTCTCATGTCGCAATAATTACCACTTTATGATATCAAGGACCTGTAACTGGCTCAAGGTAATATCGCAGCTGGGTAAAATATTGTTGTAGCAAAAACTGCAAGTTCAGGCAATTTACCCAGTAGCAAAATAACCGAATGAGTATAGAACTGGAAGATGGGACCCAGGTTTTCTGACTCCCGCGAGACCTGGACTTTAGCCAACAGCTTTGCAGTTGCGTCCCAGCTTCACACTCTGACCAAGCAAAGCATCCGGTCCAGGTCTTCGCTCTTCCACGGCACGAAAGCAGTATTCCTGTGTTTGCACTATTAATGTCATGATGCAACGCAAGCGATCTTTAGTGATTAATGTATCTACTCTTCTCATTCATTCTTTTCATGTGCATGCCAGGCATTGAATGGAGTCTTTAGAAAAGAGAGATTAGAAAAAGACATGAGTCCCTGCTCTCAGAAGACTTCACAATGGAGCAAGAGAATTAAATAATAAAAATAGTACCGAGACAGGGACAAGCTTAGAACCAGTGGGAGGAACATGTGATACGGTATGAACGGTGGCAACGGCTGATTGGTAGGGAATTTCCTGCACAGGCTTTTTTTTTTCACAGATAAATGAATATTAAAGAAAATAAGTTAACTGCTCATAGCTTTGGAGATATCCACCACCAATGAACTGAAGTGGTTGATGTCCATGCAATAATTACCAGTGTGTGACTATCACAGGTACATGATGAAAACAGAATACTACTTCTGAAACCACATTTGTACTGGGAAGTGGAACACCTTACTAAAAATATATAGTTTGCCTAAGGAAAGCTAGCTACAAACTGGTGAGCCACAACCTGAACCTCAGAACTTAATCAGATTGTGTATTTCATCAGTTTTATGTGGGTTGTTTTGTTTGGTTGGTTGGTTTTGGGTTGTTGTTGTTGTTGTTGTTGTTGTTGTTGTTGTTGTTGTTAGGACTAATGGTTTGTTGTTGTTGTTGTTGTTGTTGTTGTTGTTGTTGTTGTTAGGACTAATGGTATTGGTCCCTTTCTCAGAGAAGCAGGCTCACGACAGAGCAGGTAGAGTCAAGAACAAATTACAAAAAGAGGAAACTCAGCCCTCAGCTAGAAGAGGAGTCAAGGAGACTACACTGGTTTACAGGCACAAGGGAAGATCTACTTAGGTCATTTGGGTCACAGACTCGAGGCTCAAGGGTAGATTTTGAAAGTAGCCTGGAGTTCTGAGTCTGGTTATTTGAGGCTTCCTTCACGGGGACTGACTAAGGAATAAATACTAAAGTATAGCTCTCGGTTTGTACAGCTGAGAAGATGAACTGAGATAAGGATCCTTCAATACATTGGGATCACATAGGTCAGTGAGGACATTTTAATAATAATAATAATAATAATAATAATAATAATAATAATAATAATAATAACCTGCTTATTTTAGACACACAAAGCTCTTATAGCTACAACTGAGTTTTCTGTTCATTTTGGCACGTCACATTCAACAAAGGCTGGCTCTTCTATACATGGTATGCACCCTTGCTGGTGACTAATTTTACACACTTAGTTAAAAATGGCCAAGCACCCTTCCTCTGGGACTTGCCAACCTCTAATACAAGATCTTATAGATCTACCAAAAGGAACTTATGACATTCCCAAGAAGCAGGAAGAATGTCTGTCCTAGGCAACTGCTATGAACACCTAAATATTTTAAATAAAGAAGTATAAAAATAATGACATTCCCAATTGTTTAAAGGCATTTCTGCTGCTATAACGAATCACACTGGGCCAGATTAATTTAAGCATGCTAGAAATTCATTTCTCATAGTTCTGGAAGTTGGGAAAGTCACAGGCAGACATCGCATTGGGTGCCTGGTAAAGGCTTTCTTTTTTCAGGATGCCTTTTTGCTATGATTTCACATGGAGAAAGACACAAATGCTGTGCCTCAAAAAGGGAACAGGAGCGGATTGGAAGGGCAACACAGGCCTCTTAGGTCATTCAATCTCTTTCAGGAGGTTATATCCCATTCATGATGACAATGGCCCATGACTCAGCCACTCCCTAAATGCTCCCTCTTTTAATACCTGTGTATTGGGACTTAAGCTTCCACATGACCTTTGGGAAGACAGAAATATCCAAGCTGTCCCTCATACTTAAGAGGACACTATATGTTGGTTCGTGGGAGACAATTTTGCCCCTGCCCTAGGGCCTGCTTCGCTGCATACAGAACTATAGCATCTCTGCTTAGCTCTGCTCTCACACTCAGGAAAATCTTGTGAAAAAGACAGGTGTCCCATATTTGACCATATCCCCTGGATGGGGAGACCTGGTGGCACTCAGAGGAAGGATAGCAGGCTGCCAAGAAGAGACTTGATACCCTATGAGCATATACAGGGGGAGGTAATCCCCCTCAGTCACAGTCATAGGGGAGTGGAGTAAGGGGAAAATGGGAGGGAGGGAGGAATGGGAGGATACAAGGGATGAGATAACAATTGAGATGTAATATGAATAAATTAATAAAATAAAAAAAATTTACTGACAAAAAGAAAAGAAAGAGAGAAAAGAAAAAGACACCTTGCACTATCTCGCTGCCAGCTCAGCCCGTGCCCTTCCCTGGCACATACTGCACTCATCCTCTATCACCTGATTAGCATCCTCTATATGATGCTCTACAGCTGTGACACGAAATGTCCAAAGCATGTAAAGTCAAAATTCTGTGACATGTAATTTCCCTTTTTCCTTTATTCATCGGAGCTTGCTATTCATTATCTCATTTCTTCTGATCCTGTCAGATGCCAGAAGTCCCATTTGAGACGGATAATAATTATCACGCTGGAACTGCTAATCACTGGGGGGTAGTATACTCATTTGACTATGCACAAAGGTTAGTCAAAAAGACCTGCTCTAAAACCCCATCTCAGCCACTTAATGAATTAATGACCTTGATCAAATAATCTTCCCTCTCCAGACCTCAGTGTCCTCAGCTGTACAATGGGATCTTTATGTGTGTCTGCATAAAGTTGATGTGTGGCCTAAATGTGACCACATACTTTAAATAATTAGATGTGCTTCACTGCTGAAAAAAACCCTTAATGTTTAGATACCATTATCATTTTTTTATCAACTCAACTCTTAGAATAACTGTACCAAATTCCAGTCTGGAAGCTCAAATCTTCGGTACAAAATTATAGACTACCATGGTGCCTGAATCCCCCTGGGCTGCTCTAATGAAATACTGCAAATGAGAAATTCCTAAGGAGCAGAAATGTTTTTTTTTCTGTCAGTGGGAGTGTTAAAAAGCAAAGTACTGGCTGTATTCCACGTCAGAGAGGCCCCTTTTGATGACTCATATGACACCTTCTGCTGTGTCCTCATGCTGTGGGAAGGGAAGAGCCTGCTCCTTTAAGCCTCTTTCATAAAGGCAAGAATACTACCCAAGAAAGGTCTATTTTCATAACCCAAATTTTCCTAATATCCTCACCTTGGGGGACAAAGATTGGAACACACAGGACAAGTAAATAACTTTGCAGATAAAGACATTTGCCACCAAGACTAACAAACTTAGGTTCATCCCGAGGTCTCACATGATAAAAAGGGGAGAATAAATTTTACCAAGTGGTCCTGTGGCCTGCGTACAAACTCCTCTGCATACACATACATGTGTACATGCACACACACACACACACACACACACACACACACACACACACACACACTAAATGTAATGAACAGCTTGGAACATATCGTCCTTGGTGAGACATAAACACTCAGGCCACTTGGAAATGTTAAGCGCAGTGTAAGAATAGTGAGGAAGATAGAGTTGGGGAGGAACCAGTTCTGCAGTCATCTACCTCTAGTTAATGAGGACATGACTAAGTTTGCCCATAAACACTATGAAAGTGTCCTGATAAAATCTGGCTCCATTAGGATGCTGCAAAGTAGGGAGTCTGGAAAGGAGTCCTCAAGAGGCAAACATATGCTGCAGTTGAAAGGTAGCTGAGTTTCTAGGCTATATGACGTCTCTTGAGAATTTGATGCACATTAGCATAACTAGAGAAATCATTTTTTGAGCTAGCCTCCAATGACAACAGTGGCCCTGGAACCCCTCTTAGTTCAGGAGGCTCTGGGGGGGGGGCACTGTGAGGCACCTGGGTGTGCTCCAAAGAGAAGGATATGTAGAGGCCTCCCTCCCATTCCAACACTCTTTATCCCTTGCCTCATTCTTTAAGAGAGGGCATATGTTTCTTCGACTTGTTGTTTGCAGCAAGGTGCAGCTTAGAGGGAAGTGTGGATTTGCTTGTGTTTGCCATGAAATTAAATAAGAGCAGTGATACATAGCCAATGTGCACCCATAAATTTCTAGCAGGAAAATTCGAATGTGGCGTGAGGATAGAAGTCGCTGATATATTAGAAGGGAAAGGCACTGAATCTTGGGCAAAACAAGAGAAATATAATTTCCCTGCATTATCTTGTCCCTTTCTTAATTGCCTATCAGGATGCATTCATCAACTCACTTCCCTAGGCCCCGTCTCTTTACTTGTATGCATTTTTATACAAAACCGGCTTGTGTTTTAAGTATAAAACACAGAGCTTGTGCTATCACATCAGACACAGACAATGGATAAAAATCTTCACTTGTCACTTTCCAGATATAACACATTTTGCATTTCAAAGCTGGAAAGCAGGCTGCAAATACTGAGCGGGGCGATGATAAAGATGGGGGCAGGAGCACCCACAGGGCTGTGGATGCGGCACAGAGGCTCGTATGAAACCGGGGGGGGGGGGGGGCTTCCTAAGGTCTCACAGCAGGTGCTGAAGAGAAAACAAGGCTAGCTTTTCCCACCATGCCCATTGCAACTGCAGGCTTGGTCTTCAGATTCCAGATGTGGAGTCAGCTATAAAGAAGTGGGATGATGAGGTTTCTTTGTCTGAAAGTTATACCAGGACGACAGACAGAAGGAATGCATGTTAACCTGGGAATGAGGCAGGTCAAGAAGAACATGTGAAGCCCTCACATGGGAGACATGTGAAGACCAGACGTCCACCAGATGGTGAAATCATCACCGAAGAGGAGGCAAAGCATGGCTGCTGCTGATCCCTGAGCCAGTATGCCAACGGTGCAGACATGCCAGCTGATATTACATCTCTGGTGGCAGAATGAGCTCCTCCATCTGCCGGCCAATCTCCTGCTAGCCTGCTGCTCCACACAAGCTCTGTAATGTAGTATAAGAAAACGACCCTTGGGGTCTTCTGGCTAAATCCATAATTCCACTTAGCCAAGATATTCTCTCTCTCTCTCTCTCTCTCTCTCTCTCTCTCTCTCTCTCTCTCTCTCTCTCTCTCTCTCTCTCCCTTCTGTCTCTCTTCTTTTCCCTCTCCCAATTAACCCTGTTCTCTTTCTTTTTCCTTTGATTTCTTTTAAATTTGTTTTCTTTTGAGATGGGGTCTCATTATATAGCCTGCTCTGACATCCATCTTGTCAATCTCATCAATCTTGTCATCACACTACCTTGGCGTCTAGGGACTATTGACACCTGTCACTAGGGATATTAACACAAATCTCCTAGTGCTATTCCAATGAGTAAAGTCAAAATTGCTGACAGCATCCTGCATCCCCTGTTACATGCCTATGATACTCTATGTCATCATCAGATCTTATGGACTGGTCACAAAAGAAGCCATGACCTTGTAAAGTGGCAGAGGCCTTATTCGGCTGTACAGGTTTGGAGAGAGAGAAATCAGCATATGTTTACTGAAAGCCATAAAACTACCCAGTCCTGGTCTTCTTTAGTTCCTTTCTCTGTCATTTCATAATTTTCATCTAAAAGTGTTTTATGTGTTATAATTAGGTTTTATAAACTATTATATTTTTGTTACTGTAATTTGACTTGTAAACTTTTTTATTTTTGCATTCCAAGCAATTGGTGTTGGTATTTGTAAACCAAATTGTTAATATCACTTGTACTCATGTAGCATTAATTTAGGTTTGTGGAAGACTCTGGAAGAATTTTGGTTCCACAGGGTCTCACTATGTAACCTTGGGGCTGCAAGTAGCTGTGCAGTCTAGGCTGACTTTGAATTTGAATTCTCCTTCTGCTTATGCCCTGTTGCCCAGGAGAAAATATGTACCACCATGACCATTTCTAGATTCTGGAACTTTCCAGGAAGACATTTATGCATTCTTTGAGCAGAGTATTATTTCTTCTGTTACATGTATATATTATATTTATTTTTCTTTCTTTATCATACCGGCAAGGACTACCATTCTATTCTAGCAAGGCAATATTGAAACATGATTAATTACACAGGATATACTTGAACCTGATGTTATAAATAAAAGCACTTATTCTTTTATATTACGTATGCTATAGATAGATTTTAGTAGACTCCTTTTCATCAGGACGAAGGATTCCTCTATTTATAAGTCTTAACATACTTTACCATGAATGAATGCTGAACTTTTAAAAATGATTTTTAGCATATATTGCAATGATTATAAGATTTTTCTCTTATTTTGATGATTCAAATTACATTGACTCTTAGATTATTTTTTAATAAAATTGGCAGAAGCATAGCTGTAGTGAAATGATTTTCTCCCAAGGATAGACACGCTGATGTAGAGAACCTCAGAGAAATTAGGAGGTGGCTGCTTTACTTGAAGCTAAATTGAATCCTTAGGTGTGTCCCATGAGGCTATATGCAAGAACACCAGCTCTGACCTTGAAAAAATGCTTACGGATTTTTTTTCTAGAGAATTCCAGGTGAAATCCTATGTACCCTTACATTTAAAAACAAATTAATGGTTATTCTTTCATTAATGGAAATATAATTATCTCAAAAGCTGAATGGGCACACTGAGGAGGGAACATTTTAGTGACTAGCCAGGTCTGTCAAACACGAAGGCTAGGAAAGTCTACAGAGAGGACTTGCTGGGGCACAAACACAGCGTGAGAACTGTCAGTGTCCCATGGCAGCAAGAGTAGAAAGGAAAAGTGATTGGCACGATGAATTCATACCCAGGCATGACCATCGGAGCTCTTCAACACAGCCTGAAACTGTGAGGAGTGGGGGAGAGGGAGCGTGGGTGGGTACACTAGTAAAGTATTGACTGAGTCTAGATTTTTTTTTTTAAGAAATGTGCTTTCAGCCTCTTAAAATAGTATCTGTCACTGCCTGAATAATTTCCACATATGAGTTATACATTGCTTCCACAGTTCCATTTTCATGTATCTTTGGCTTTGAAGTGCCCTTCAGGGGTTATTGCTGCAAGTCTCTCCGCCCACCGTCCACTTGATCTCACATTGCTCCAGCAATAGCTATTCTGTAATGGGATTTTTTTTTAAAGCAACACTTAAATTGTTTTAGAAAACACAAATAAGCATAACTTTTTTTTCCCTCGTTTAATTTTCTCCCTTGCAGTCTGGTGGAAAGAGGAGCTATCTGAGCCCGGCTCTCTAGCAGATACTCTGTTTCCCGTGTTCCGTATGAAGGAAGCCATGTATTAAATTGGGATGAGCCCTTGCATTTCATCACAGAAAGTGAGTGTTGGCTTGAAATGGAGGATCAGCTCATGTGGGAATGAGATGGTGCCTGGATCATAAACTGCTACTCCTGGGCAAAGGACCGAATTATTAAAACTATTGTTTATGGTCCTTATCATTTACAAACAGGTGAACACGGAAAAAGGACTTTCAATTTCCCTAAATTAATTTTCAGTTGAGGGTTCTCTTGTGTTAAAAAGATAAGAAATTTGTTTAGAATTACAGTACAAGGAGAGTGCAGCTCTCTAAAGGACCTGCAAGTTTAAGGTTACCTAGCAAATATGGATATGGCATTTGCCAGAGACTATTCCTTTTAACTGCACATTTCAGAAATTGAACAGACTTTAAGACAAACAACATGGTCATATCTCCTCAAGGCAGTTTCTTAAGCAATGACTGTGAAGATGAATCTGAGATATTTACTAACAACATAATGACAATATTGCTATACTGATAAAACCAAGCCTTGTACCATCGTGCTGCTGTACTGCATATGAAGAGGCCCCTCCCCAATATGAATTTACTAAAAAGAACTTCTCAGTCTTTTAGGGTGAGAGGCATCGGCTCTTACAGCCTCAATTAGCTGATCCCATCACCTACCCTTAACAGAGCAACTGTCTTCCCAGTGTACCCTGTAATCTTTCCTCTAACCCCACAGGCACATAGTAAATACACACTAGACCTCATCAGGCTCTGAAATTGTTAGGCTGGAGATGGTAATAGCAATAACTTATATTTTGGGGATCCCTCTTATGTCAAAGCATCTTACTAATCATTTTAAACACATGAATTCATTTCCAACATGCAAAAGTTTTGCTTGCAAGTGATGCCTATCATAGATACACCAATTCTGCCAATGAGGAGGTTTCAGTCATAGAGCGCAGGTGACTTATTCAAATTCCTGTCCTTTGCAATGTAAAGACCCCAGATTAAATTTTCCTTTTGATCACTCTGTTTGTGTATTTAACCAGTTTGTAGTATGACCCAAGATGTTAGCTTCTTCAACAGCAATTATGGAATGTGTGCCAAGGACTTGCAATATAAATAGATGGTAATACATAAAATCGGACGTTTCTCAATCTTACTTCAACTTCATTTGCAGTACGATGTCCTCACAATGAATAATTTTTATCTATTAACTGACCATCAGTAAACCGAAGCATTTTCCCTATCAAAAAAGCCTGGATCTCATCTTTTGGTATTTACAATTGAGTGTCTTTCTCCACAATTTCATTTATTCAACAAGTATGATATAACAAACGATTCTAAGATGGTCTCAAAGCCTTCCAAGCATCACTTTCTAACTACATCTACAGAACATCCTCCCACACTTAGGAGTTTGCTGTTTGCTAGTTGGCAGTCACCAATTTGAGCCACGTGTCTTAAGCTCTTTCTGGGTTGTAAATCTCTATTAAAGACATTTTAGCATCTTCCCTGTACACAGAGCTATACACTTTGTGTAAGTTCAATACAGTAAATCCCTGGTGAGACATCAGATGATTATACAACCCAATTATTATATATTTAATAATGAGGAGATGACTGTGGAGTTCATCTTCATGGTCAATTTGACTGGATTCAGTGTCAGCTTGGAAATACATTTGCTGGGAGAACATGTGAGGATCTTTCCAGAAAGGTCTCCTTGCATATGAAAGACTCGCTTTGAATGTGAACAACATTGTCATATAGTCTTAGGTCCTGAGATGAATACAAATGGAAAACAAGGTGAACATCAGAATTTACCCCCTCCCTCCCTCTCTCTCTCTCCCCTTTGTCTCTCTCTCTCCTTCCTAGGGACATACTGTGACCAGCTGCCGATTGTTCCTGATGTGCTGTGGTCTGCATCCCTTTCAACTATGAACCAAAATGAATTCTCCCCTCCTTCACTTGCTTCTTCTCTGGCACAAATTAAAAAAAAAAAAACAATATGTAAAGCAAAAGCTTTAAAGCTTTGACAAAATACTAGCTATCAAAGCCAAGAGAAGGATCTAAGGAAGAACAGAAAGACTCAGCAAGAGACCCAGGAAGAAGAAAGCCACCTACGTTTCTACATTAGGAAAAGACCCTTCAGCTGGCCACTCAGCCACAGATATCTAGAATTGGTCACAGAGATCACAGCTAACTTTTCAATTCTTAAAGAGTAGTGGCCCACACCACATTGTGGAGAAAGGTCAGTGGGTGCTATGTTCAGGATCCTTTTGTGCAGAATGCAGGAGTGGCATTCATTAAAACCTTTTATTCAACCATTTTACTCTCATTATGCACAACAAGGGCTTAGGTAAGTAGGGATTAAAGCAAGAATTATTTTAAAGCAAGAAGCTTTATCCTCAAGACATGAAAATAGAGAGAAACCAGTTACAAATGTAGGATTAGATTATGAACTTGTTCATTCAACAGTTACATGGCAATTTGCTGCAGTAATTATTACCATTAATTTGAACACCAATAATTATGACAAAACTTCTACCATTTCGTCTCTCATTTATTCTGAAACCCTGGAGTGTGTTTATTTATTTATTTTTCAAATACCTGGCTTGCTTGGCTGGTCTAAAAACCTGTGTCTTAATTACTTTTATAATCATAGGCATTGTGGATATAAGCAAAAACTTCTCAAATTACCTTCTTATATTAGGAAGGCAATGTGCTAAGCCTGAAGAAGTAATTCATCTTGGTCACCCTTTTCTGTGCAGAACGGTCCAGCTGAAGGTTAATAGAAGAGAGGGCAGTGGCTGCCATCTTGGATCTCACTCCTTTTCAATTTTCTGGTCACGAACACAATGCTGTTTCTAGCCAAGGGGAGTGAACAGGAGCATATAAGTCTCCCCTTGATGCCTTTCCCTCTGGCCTTTCAGTCTCTGGAGAGCAGGACTCAGTGCTAGTGTAATTGAGCCGCTGTGCTTGGCTTCTTCACTGAAAGAGAGAGATATATAGTCCCCATGGTGACTTGTTGCAGTGGATTTCAAATTCAGCCAGGTTTAACTCTATAAATTAAAAATTCCGGTTGAGTTAGGAAGCCAATGAAGACAGAGGTTTTATACGTGGTTCTGTAAACCATTGATTTCTGAAGGGTACACAAAAGTTCTGGTTCCTTTTTCTGGCCACTGAGACCTTGCACTCACCGACCATAATAATGGCTTGTTAGAAGGAATCATGGACCACAGGAGTGTGTCTTGGTGGACCATCTAAATGACTCTGTACCTCAGATAGTATGCTATCAATATCCATGGCTCACAGGCAGTATTAGATTTATATAGAAGAAAACAGTTGTCCACACTAAGACTTTTGTCCAGGATAAATCAAGGTTGTCTCCTTTAAGCCAAACAGTTTAGTCACATTGATGGTGGGTACTATGGCTGACCTTGACATTTAGTTCTGATTGGGTTGACAAGTATCTAGGAAATAAGTCACTCATTCTGGGTGGATCAATGAGGGTGTGTTTAGAAAAACACTAGCTAAGGTGGGATGATGTCATCATGACTAAAGATAAAGCCATCCCATAGAATGAAGCCCAGAAGAAATGGCAGAGGGAAAAAAAAAAAAAAAAGAAAACCAGTGTGGCATTCTCTAGTTCTGCATCCTGGATACAAGAGATGACTGGTTCTACCAACTCTAAGACCCTCTTCCTTTTACTAGGAACAAATTCCCTGAAAGGTCTGAAACCTTTCCTCCCTAAATTTGTTTTTTCCAGGCATTTTGTCACAGTAATGGGGAAAAAATGATACTGTATCAGCTACCTTTCTCATTGATGTTCCCAAACACCTACAAGTCACAACTTCAGGAGAAGAAACATTTAGCTTTTTCTTACAGTTTAAAACTATATTCATAAAGGCATGGCAGCAGGAAGTTGAGGCAGAATAGGCTGGTTGAGACCATAGTAAGGCCTAAGGAGTAGGCAGGAAGTAGGGCTGGGCTATCAAACATCAAGGCCCACCCATGGTCACTCACTTCTGTTAGATCTTGCTGCAGGACTTGACACACGCTGGCCTCTATCTAGGGGTGGGGCTTCCCTTTCCCGGAGACCCTTCACTGTATAATCCAGACATTTTGATTTCTCCTGGCCTTTTCCGGCTTCCTGCTCTCTGTCCTCCTTCCCTTCCACCCTTCCTTTCCCTCCTCTGTCTCTCCTCTGTTCTCCTCTCTCTTTCCATACATCTCTTTCTCTCTCTTCTTCCCTTTCTCCCTCCCACACTGCTCCCAGTAAGCCTGAACTTATTTATATAGCTTCATCCCACCATTAGCTCATTCCATTTCCATCAATCATCTGGTGCCTTTACTCTGGGGAAGAGGAGCTCCACCCATCCTGGAGGGCCAGACCTGTGAGGTAGCTCCCTTCACTCATTGTTCTCTGCCTACTCTGACTGATCATCTTTAAACCCAGGAGAAGTTGAGACCTGGCAAACTGGAGCCATGTGGGGATTGCTTCTCTCCCACCTCCCACAGAGAGTGACCTGTCTGCCAGCTGAAGTCAAGAGGCACCAGATGCCTCTTCTTAGGGCTTTAGAACCCCTCAGACTTGCTCTGTGAAGCTATGGCCACTTGAGAGCTAGTCTGTCCAGAACAAAGACCAGGATTTTGTTTGGGGGGGGGGGGGTATTGCACTTTGGAGACATCTCCTTCCAAACCATCCAATCACAGTTTGTTGTTTTGGGGTGCCTCTTCAATAATGTTGAGAGTTCAACAAAGGCTAGGAAAGGTGGTTATCACTGGGTGTCTGTGGGAATTTTTTCAAACTACAACTGTCCAGGTTTTTCAAAAGCAGCTCTTACCTCTTTCCCTTCTCCAATTCCTGCAGATGCTAACTACACCCAGGGCTCCAGGGCTCACCTACCACCTCCCCACTCTATTCCACATCCAGGCATGGCCTTAGTGGGTGGTGATGACAGCAGAGTTGGCGGTGCCCCAGAGGCACCTGCTGCCAGCCACTTACACTACTTGGCTAAATGCCATGTTGATTTTGGGATAAAAGGTGTGGAGTCAGAGCTTCATCACCATCTTGCCTAAGGGCAGTCACATGACTGGCAGCTATCTTAGTTGTAGACAAGCCATGGCTTTGTAACTATCTTTGTTGAGGGCTGCCAGGCCTGGTCAATGCGTTGCTGAATGCCTATGGGATCTTCTGTCTTTGTAAGCTTCTGCTGTCCAGTTTGCAATGATGCAGGGTGGTTGAATCAGCAGGGTTGCCAGTCTCTCTATGAACTGTATCTATAATTGAAAGTTTAGCTTTGATGCTAGCTTAGAGATATAGTTAAAGTTATGCTAATAACTAATGCAGTTAATTACAAGGTTGAGTTTTACCTAGTGTCTTGTTTTGTGTTTTCAAGCAGATGACTCCACCTAGATTGTAATACTGGGCAAGACTGCCCCAACTCCAACTTGCCCTCTGTTATTGCGTTCTCTAAACTGAAGGCACCTGGAGTGTTGACACAACAAGGTCAGCCAGGCTCCCAAGTTCCTCCTCCATAGAAAAGCTGGGCTGATGCTGCCCTAGGACCTCTGCCCATGACACCACAGGAGCCTAGTCGCATGCCATCTGGATAACAAATAAGCCTCTGTCATATTAATCAATATATAGGTCACTTGGTTTATGTTTCCTGCGGTAATTTGTCTTTCTTGGGTCTCTGATGGGTTTGAAAATCAGCTTAACAACCAAAACCAAGGTTTCAGCCTTCTCAGAAAACTATGAAGTTTGTGTAAGGTCTGAGGATCTAAGAAAATATTTGAGGGTCTGAGAAGGTATTGTAAGGTTGGTAAAGGTACATTAAAAACTCTTCACCAACTATGCTACTGTTGTATTAAGACTGTTCAGAATGTTAACATTAATCAGATTTTAAATTGTCTCCCAAGCCAATTCATCTCCTTTTGTAAACTAAAAAAGATTCTTGTAAGCTTCAGGAGATCCACTTGAATCCACAGGTCACACTCTAGTTAAATACCACTGCCAATCAACAGCCTAAGTTTCCCACTCATTTCCTATTTCAGAGGACAGGATTCCTCCCCCATTCGCTGGTTTTGGGACACCCCTCCCTTAAATACCAAGACCATGGGCCTAAAAGTTTCAAATGTAAACATAAGGGGAAAAAATTCTCCCCTAACCTCCTTAACTTTATCTTCTGTCCCTAACATATACATGTTCCAGCGTCCTGCCCGGTGCTGCATCCAGAACTCAGGCGCTCTGGCCTAAACCTCACAGACTGCATCAGCTGGATCTACAGTGCCCTAGCCAAAGATGCTCTCACAGATCCTGGACAGCAAATACAACAGCATGCTCTTTCTGAGTTGGGCCAACATTCCATCCTTTTGCACCCTCCCCCGCCACCCCCAAATCATTGCCCCAATGTCAGCTGAAAGCAGCCACAGACAATTTCTTTGCCATTATTCAGTTATTACCAAAAAGCCTGGGATGTTAGCTACTGCTGCAGGGCATGGCGGGCATATCTGCCCTCTACCTAGGGACAGGGCTTCCTCTCTCCCAGAGACCCCTCACTATATAATCCGGACATGTGGTTCCACCTGACATTTTTCCTCACCTGCTCTCTCTTCTTTTCTTCCTCCCTTCCTTCCCCCTCCTTTCTTCCTCCTCTGCCTCTATCTCTGTCTCTGTTTCTCTCTCTCTTATCTATCTATCTATCTATCATCATCCATCTATATCTATCTCTTCTTTTCTCTCTTTCTCTCCCTCTTCCCCTCCCGAGCTACTGCCAATAAACCTGCACTTAATATAGCTTCATCTCACCATTAGCTCATTCTCTTTTAATCGATCAATTTCCTCTAGCAATTCACTATCTTAAAAACTCTACAACCTTCCAAAGCAGTGCCACAATTTAATAATCAAGTAAGTATATTTATTTATCATTTAATCAAAATGATTAAAATAATCATGCGAACCGGTGGGAGTCACTTCCCATTCACAGCACAATTGTAGCTTAACCTGTAGAAGAGCTTGAAACAAATACTATAGACTTTGCAGAATTTAGACTATTAAGAAAAGTCGAGTGAGGGTTGGAGAGGGGTGCTGGAGAGATGTCCCAATGGTTGCAGCACTCACATTGTTCACCACACTTTGTCGCTCCAGAGGATGAGATGACTCTGGATTCCACAGACACCTATGCCCCATTCTCATACACACAATGCACCCAATTAAAATATAATAAAAATAAATCCCTAACAAATCTGGTGAAATTATTTGGATATAAACACAGGGGTGCTAAGCCTCAGAGAGTTAAGCGACTGCTCCATTGTTTAGCTAGTTCATGAAGGATAGAGGCCATATTCAAAAGCTTTCAGGTTTCCCATGTCTGGAGCCCTTCTCCGTTCACTACTGAGCAGTGACTCACTGCACTTGGGGAAGCTCTGAACCTATTAATCCATTTTGCTACATAAGAGGAAGCTGAACTGGACAGGGATTCACAAAGCACCGTTAAGATAGAATGCTATACTGATAAATAGCAGCGAGATAGACACCCACAGGTCTCCACCTGCCGCTCGTCTTGGACTCTGGGATTCTCTAGGCAGAGCTAATGACAAAACCAGCTAGGTATAGATGAGATTTAGGACACTGGGGGAAATCTCTCAGCAGACACCAAGAAAGAGGAGCTGTTCGTGTGTCAGGAAGATCAAGAGGCAAGGAACAGATGTATTGATCTAGATGAAAATTGTTCTTAGCTTAGACCCAATAAGAAACATTAGGCCTTTAATTCATTATTATCCTTCTCAAGTTGGGACTGAAGGACTAGCACAGGGGATACTACAAGTCAAAACCTTAACCTGATATATTTTCCCTGTAGCAAGTCCATAGCAGTGAGTCCAGCCACTCATTAAATCTAATGCCTGCCACACCTCATGCTTGGTGAGTGATATAGAAACAAGATGGGTCATCTTTCCTGTCAAGGCAGCAGAGAACTTGAGCCTGTGTAGTGTTCTGATAGGAGAGCCATGCAGTGGAAATAATCATCTCAGAGGGACTCAATGAAGAAGAAGGATGCTGAACTCTCATTGCAACGTCAGTGGACCTTTCTAGAAGCGGGAATGAGGTGACCTTTGTAGAGGAAAAGCCTGGGTTTAGTGAGGACCGGGTGCATCTAAGGAGATCAGATCATTTTTACGGGTGCTCAAGTTATTTTGGTTTGAATCCCAGTGACTAGCCATGGGGCAAAATGTCCACAGCTATTATAAAAGAAAGAGGGCATGACAGAGGATCCAAGGTCCCCTTCCATGGAGGAAGAAAGATAAGACAGGACTGTGTTATACTGGAATTTGTGTAACCACCAGTGACAAGTGGACATCAAATGTACTGGCAGTATTGCTTGTGGGTTTAATCCACATTTAAAGCCCAGCATGTTTCATACAAAAGATGCCAGCTACATTTATCAACATTTGCTTCTTTTAACAAGCTACTCTGCTTTCACTTGGGCCCTGTGTTGGCCAGTCTCACCCACATCCTGTAGGTGGCGTCATCTATGCTCTGAGAGTTAAGGCCCTTTATGGGTGGGGTAGTTAAAGATGATAAATGAACACTAATTCTTCCTTTTATACCCGGGCAAATGATTCTTGCTTCAGGCTTTACTTCCTCCCTCTGAGATCACCTGAGGACATGGCAGATGGAGTCAGATCCCTTCCAGGGAAGCTATGAAGAAATATTGATTCAAAGGCAGCCTCTAACTTTATGACTACGGAATGTAGGGAGACGCTTAACATCAGAGCTATTGAGGAGAGGGAGGGAAAAGAAGAGATGCAGTAAATGTGAGATGTGTCCTGAAGCTGTTCGTGTCTTCAGGCTTAGTCAAGCAGGGAAAAGGAAGGAGACGCTGAGTGCTTCCTGACTTGCCTTGGGCTCTGAGGAGACTGTGGAAGTACCATCATTAACACCCTCTTCTTCAGTGAGGATGCTTCTCTGGAACTGAAGAATGACTGGTCCTGGAAGCAATGTCTCTCATACCCTGGGAGCTCTGCACTTCCAGATTCAGCTTGCTGAATAATGTCTCCTGTCTGGAGGTTCTGGACACACAATTACTGACCTGGCTTTCTAGGAAGACTGGCTGCATGGCTGGGTCCAAAATGGCTAGGAAAAAAAAATAGATAATTCAGAATTGCTTTTCTCTAGTGAAATCCCTCTGGCACTAAATGCATCATGGAGTCACAGTGTTGACTCAAAGATGCAGATGTGGTTTTTGCTCCTTTGTGCTAGCACCTTTCAGAAACACAAAACAGTCTGGACATAGCGCAAGCCTAGAGAAGCAGAGCACACGCCCATGCAAACGGTCATTGTTTTGTCCTTGGAAAGCTTGATATGCTATACCCTGCCGATGATCTGCATAGTGCTCTTAAAAAGAAATGTGATACAAGTATTTTCTAGTAAATTCAGCTACACTGATGCATGCCATAATTCGCACACATACATCTAAAGACTAACTCAGAATGTTTCTCCTTGATGAAGTGATTATGACCATTCCATCACCTGTGTACAATGTATGCCTTGCCCAACATCCCTACTTCCATCTCTGCTCCCTTTCACTCGGCTTCTGTCCCTTTCATTCCCTACTAGAACTCACTGCTCACAGAGTCTTTATTTTGATCATATGAAATGATTTACTCCCTTGTCCTTCCCAGAATCATATCCTGCTTGGAGCTGAAAAGCTGATAGCCTGGGTTCATCCATAATTGTGGAAGTATAGTATTGATACCCTGAACTTCAGCTAACATAATAAATCAGAGCTTCCCGCTACTTGTTCTCCAGCCAATACATGAAAAACACATACAACAGGAAATTACTTATCAATAACATGAGATGCAGTTTTAGTGAATGAATTTTTAAGCTACTAAGGATTTTTTCTTTCTTTTTCTTTACTGCTCAAGAACTATGGTTTTGAAAAATAAAATATGTAGGGCTGGAGAGATGCCTCAGAGGTTAAGAGAGCACTTGCTGCTCTTCCAAGGTCCTGAGTTCAATTCCCAGCAACCACATGGTGACTCACAGCCATCTATAATGAAATCTGGTACCCTCTTCTGGAGTGCAGGTGTACAGGTGGGCAGAGAACAATATACATAATAGATAAATAAATCTATAAAACAAAAGAAGAGAAAATTAAAATATGTAACTACTGTGGTCAAATATGTTCATTAAAATAATACAAAAATATCAAGACTGAACAGTAAACTACAAAGTGGGCAAGAATTGTATGCCAATTGATGATCATCACTCATACCAAATGTAGTCAGAAGATACATTGTGAGAGTTGGTTCTCTCCTTCTACCATGTGGAGCTTGGGGATTGAACTGGTACCATCACCAATCTTGGTGGCAAGAGCCCTTTCCCACAAATCATATTTCCAGTCTCAATATTCTATTACATTTTGGTCTAACTTAGTAGAAAGCCCTTCTGTCTCATAGCTCTATCTCTGGGTTCTATTGAAACGGCCTTGAATATGCAGCCTGACTAGGCATGGCTATACTAGTCTATATGGTCTATACTATAGTAGTATAGTCTATGCTAGTCATGTCCATCCTTTTGCCAGTGATGGGTTCAGAGACAGCAGCAGAAGTTACTCCAGTTAATCCAAATTTAAGGAAAGCCTATGGATAAAAATACATATAACCCTCATCCAATGATGATATTAGGACCAGATGTTGTGCTTGAAATTCTTTCAGTAACCATGTTACAAAAGAGTGAAGGCAGCACAGGGAAAATAATCAACACGGGCTCAGAGAAATCCTAGACCACAACACACAGGGCTTCTTTACTTCTAAGTTTCTTACTTGAGACTACAGTTACTTGTGCTTGAAAGCTAAGTGAAGTTGAGATTCTGTTTTCTCTCCTGTGTTTTCTGATACAGATACTTAAGGAAAAGGGTATGTATCTCTCTCTCTGCATACATTTCTCTATTAAAATGTATACACACGCTACCTTTGATGATGTGATGGGGAAACTGGAACAAAATCAACACATGCCATTTTTATTACATAGGACAATTTGGTACATAAAACAACATCTAGTATCTCTTGTTCTAAGTATTTCCCACATGTTACAAGTTAATGTTTGACTAGATAGTTTATCTGACCCACTTTGTATGCATAAGTGAAAGCTATTCTATAGAAAATTAATGTATATGTATTTATATACATACATGTATGTCTGTGTGTGTATATATATATATATATACTTTTTCTTAAATAACTACACACACACACACACACACACACACACACACACACACACACACACACACACATTCTTTGGTTCTTTGGAGAAACTGACTTACATTAATGGATGTAGGCAGACACGGTCATAGAGAGCAGTGAATCACTTTGCTTTTAGGACAAACAAAGAAACCCACTCATTTTAATGGAATTAACTCTCCTTCATGTTAGTTCTCCTATAAAAAGAAACAGCCTATGTGCAGGTCTAAGGACTGTGTGTGCTACTATGTGCTACTGAAAGCAAGTGCATGCATTGGCACTAGGAAACTTTATTGGTCATGATTATTATGCAACAAGTAAGCACAATCCCCACTCCTTAGTAACAGGTCCTCCTTACAGGAAAAAGGAAGTTAAGTTGATTTCTGGTGTTATATGACACCAATCCATTGAGAAAGAGTTAAAGTAACACTGTTATTAATGTTTTCTGATGAGCATACATCTTGTTTGCTTCATAAGACACCAGAATTTTTAAAATATATACACAATTCTATATAAATATGTCTGTCATATATATTGGGCAAGAAGGCTGAAGAAGATGCTCCAACATTATAGAGAATTTTGGGTGACTATTCAGCTAGAAATCTGTCTTTGTCATCTTCTCATTTGGAAAGCTACTAACCTGTACTCCCAGAATACTCAGATAATCAAGTTTATTCCTTCTCAAGTCTCTGACAGAGTTGAAGACCAAGTAGCTTAGGTTTACAATTAAGCTTAGTTGTTTTGGGTTTAAGATGCTTTTAGGTCTAGATAGATGTGTTAAGTTGATAATGACAAGAGGTGATGGAGACTGATCTACATTCAGAAATTTAGACGCACCAAGATAGGAAAGATGTTTTATTCAAGACTGTCAAATACAAATAGCCAAAGCACTAAGAATGTAACATTTATATAATTACTGATTGTGTCATGGTTTTTCTTGCTACAGGTAGTTTACTGTATATATGTATAATATTATAAATGCATATGTAAAAAATAAAAACTGTTTAATTAATAAAAATAAAAACAAAGCAAAAAACAAACAAACAAACAAAAAACCAATTCTACCTTGTAGTTTCCTTAAGTACACTTTCCTAGGAAGGAAATTGATGTTCTAAGAGCTTCTAAGTTCATTCACTCAGAAAAGCAGAGCACTAGAATATGACTCTGAGATACCTGACTTAAGACACCTTTGCACACATTCAGCTTCTGTAGATAACGAATTTAAAGAGGCTTTTTGTCTTCTCTTCTTTTGTTTTATTTTTTTTACCATCTTTGTCTTTTCTGTTCTGTGTTCCTTTTTTTTTTTTTCTGTTTTCTTCCTCTTCCTGCAAGAAAGTAACTGAGAAAGAAATAAGATTGACTCAGGACATTTCTTAAACTTGGCTGTCTCTAAAATATGTTCCCGTATATACATAAATATATCTCACAGTGGATAACGACAAGCATTGCACTAGAGAATAATGAAGTAGAGTCAAAATTAAAAAGCAAAACAAAAACCAAACAACAGAAGACTGACTGACTCTACAGCAGTGAAAGTCCTAGATGAGAGAATTACAAGAAAATGATTCTCTATGAAAAATACTACATTTAATTGAGCATAGGGAAGATCTCAACTTTTCAGAGATGGCAGTATCTTGGGATGGTAGCACATGCGCTAGGTTGACAGAGTCATCTGTAACGATGTCTGTGAGAAGACGATCCATGTTCAAGCCGGGTGTGGTGGAGCACGCCTTTAATCCCAGCACTCGAGACTCAGAGGCAGGCGGATCGCTGTGAATTCAAGGCCAGCCTAGTTTACAAAGCAAGTCGAGGACAGCCAAGGCTACACAGAGAAACTCTGTCTCAAAAAAAAATGTAATTTCACTTCTTCAAGATATTATGGGTTGGATTCATGTAGGTTGAAACTAGAGGCACAGTTCATTATGTCATCACAAAGGATGGCATGTCCTTCATCATGACTAATGGTCCTTAACTGATCATCTTCACCTGCTCTTGACCACAGCCTGCCACTTAGTCGAAATTATATTCTTCTAAGATTCCACGCATCGCCACTCCCATGGAAGTTTTGCCTTTTGAGGAATGTACACAGTAAGTGAGTACGGAGAGTGTGAAAGAAAGAAATGTATGTTTAGTTTTTAATGAGCTAGGGAGTTGGAGGGGATAAGACAATGTCTCTGTTAGCTCACCAGGGGACAGGGCAGTAATTTATTACACTCCATAACTGAGAGGGGACGATGAGGAAAAGCTTAAATAGTTCAATCAAGATGACCTCCCTCTGGCCCTGAACACCAACCCATTTGTCTTCATTCTACCAGATAGCTGTGACTAGGCACTATTCTATGAATGTGAGTGTAATAGATGTTAAATAGGAAAAGATAAATTACATTTAATACAGCTATGCATCATGTGTTTTTCATGAAGCTCTTGTAACAACTGTTTGTTCATTCAAAACCATGTTTGAAAAATACCCTCAGGCTGGTTGTCCTAGTTCCCATCTCACAGACACAGGTGACTCAGGAGCTGTACAACCACAGTGTCTCTAAGAGTGATTCCTCCCATATTTGCTCAGGACTATCACAGAGTCTCACACATTGGACACTTGTGTTAATTGTTCTGGAATCTGTGCTTAAAGCAGAATAATGGGTTATAAACATTCAAATCCATAAATCTAGCAAGGGTACTATGTAAGAAATAAGAAAATTATCAAAGGCTTCCAATATGATTTCATTTAAAAGATACTGAAATATTCTAGGCCTAGAAGATAGCTTCTCACTGTAGGTGCAGCCTAATGTAGAATGTAAGGCTGGAGCTGAGTGGATGATCCAATTTGGAACATGGTTAGTATTACAAAATAAGTATAGCACATGACTGAGTAAAAATAAACCAGTCTTCTTTATGGTTAGAAAATCTAAACTTCAAGGAGAGTTGATATTTCAGTTTACTTTGTAATATATTAATCAGAATTCTCTAGAATAAATATGTTTGATTAATGCACACACATGGTTTCTTTACATGATAAGGGCTGGGTAGTCAAAAATGGCTGTTTATATGCTAAAAAGACTGAGAACCTGGTAGTCCCTCAATCAGCATGCCTGGATACCTGAGCAGTCCCAATCTGAAGCTGAAAGCTGAGGGGATTTCTGGAGAGGCCTCAGCTCTGTTTCCACTGGATTCTCACACCAGTGGAGGACCACAGAAGCAATAATGGCACAGAAGCACTCAGCATCCAAGAGCAAATGCAAGCGGGCGAGGCAGCTCTGCTTTCCCTTATGCCATATTCTATCTAGGCTCTGACCAGAAGGCAGCACACACAATGACAAATGATCGAACGATCTACTGCAAATATAATGAGGAGAAAAAATATTGATCAAAGGGAGCTATGAACGAGCCTGTCCACATTTATTGTGTATATGCATACACATTACATATGTACATACATACATACATACATACATACATACATACATTCATACATACATACATACACTGAAGAGATAACATATTCATAGCAGTGACAAGAGCAAGGACTGACATCAAAAACACACTCACATTTTGGCTCCATTACTATCTAGCATCATGACTGAATAAAACTTCATTTCTTTCTCTTTCTTTTACATTTTAAAAAATATATTTTACTAATTTTTTCATATTACATCCCAATTGTTATCCTATCCTTTGCATCCTCCCATTCCTTCCTCCTCCCATTTTCCCCTTATTCCCCTCCCCTATGACTGTGACTGAGGGGGATTACCTCCCCCTGTATATGTTCATAGGGTATCAAGTCTCATCTTGGTAGCCTGCTGTCCTTCCTCTGAGTGCCACCAGGCCTCCCCCTCCAGGGGACGTGGTCAAATATGGGGCACCAGAGTTTGTGTGAAAGTCAGTCCCTACTCTCCACTCAGCTGTGGAGAATGTCCTGTCCATTGGCTAGATCTGGGTAAGGGTTCGAAGTTTACTGCACGTATTGTCCTTGGCTGGTGCCATAGTTTGAGCAGGACTGCTGGGCCCAGATCCGCCCATCATAATGATCACTTCATTTCTTAAGACCCATTTTCCCCATGTAAAAGCAACCTTAATTGGTTTCTTTCCAGTATTAATTGAGATGATGTAAGCAGCTGGGTAGAAGAATCCAGCTAATGGAATGTCTTTCATCATTAGATCTCCTATAGCCTCATACATGTTTCAATGCTTGACAAACCCTATTCTACATCTTATTGGTAGCCTTTAGCTCATATCCATTCACTAATTTATTCCATAAATAGTTCTCAACATCTTCTATGTGGATTGTTTTATTCTCCCAGTATCTACTGAATTGTTTTCAAAGTAGCAGTTAGGAACAGAGAACTGTTAGGTTTCCTGCTACTGCTGTACCCCACCCAGGTTCTGAGAATCTGTGGTAGCAGGTGAGGGCTTATTGGTGACCTGCAGGAAAGGCAGATGCCTGTGACTGTCATATGTAAACAAGAGAATCAAGAGAGGACTGCCACACTGGATCAGTGGCCACTCTCTGTCCCTTTTGGCACAGCAAGGCTAGAATATTTCTGATTTAACCAGCTCACAGCTAATGTAGACAACAGACTCTGGCTGTGGAGTTTAATTTCCCATTTTTATCTGTCACTTGAAAACACCAACATAATCCAGCTCCGGTTCCAGAAAGAACACACCTTGGCACCATGAGAGTGTCATCGGGTGCTCACAGCCCAGTCAGGCTTTTCGGAACAGAAGGAGGAGTATAAATAAAAGAAACCAAGTACATTAGCGACTCACTCTGCTCCATATGTTAGCATAATTGCAGCTTCCCTTCTCTCCCACATGGCCTTCAGAAGCTAAAAATGCAACATCTGAGTGCTCTGTTTGTATTTTTGTTTGTTTTCCAATATATGCTACAGAGAAAGGCCAGCACGGGGCTATTTTTCAGTTGCAGAAGAAAGGAACCCAGTTGCAGGAGCAATGAGTCAGGGAAAGTGTCTGATACACAAAAGCCAGTGCTAAAAGGTCTCCTGAAGGAGCCTTTGCCCTGTGGAGAAAATGAACAGGACTTGTTCACCAGGGTCGTTTCCTTGGATCCGAGCCTTGAAAAATCACACATGCAGAGAGCATCCTAAGTATAATTTTACTTTTTATTTTGGCTTTGCTTTTAGTTGGTTATCCTTTTCCCCCCTATCAAATAAATTAATACATCTGCTTTCAGTACCTGTCTGAGGTAAGAAAGAGAAGATAGTCTTTTATACCTAATTTTATTCAGTCAGAGAGAACACAGCCTTTGCATGCTGTGGAGTTAAATCTCACTTAATGGGAAGTACATTGCACCTTTTCATCTTATAGTTATTGTTTGCCTCCCACCCTTTAGCGGGACCCTCCCCGAAGTTAATGAATTCCTTATACAAATAAGCAACTGATAACTAATAAATGGCTGGTAATATGTCAGCTAAAGACACTCCTCCCATTGCTTTTCCTCCCTGTTATATTATCTCCTTGAAAGACATAAAAGTGTATTTTTAAAAATTAGCACAGTCTTTTACATTATTGTTACATATATAAATTCAGCCAGTATTAGGAAATAATATCTTTAATACTCCAGATGTTGTCAGGAGGTGATGATCAACTACACTGCAAATTTAAGTCTTCGACTCCTTATCTCTATCCAGGTTTTTTTTTTTTTAGTGCACCTTGCAGACACAGGTCACCAAAGGTTGGAGAAAAGGGTATTACGATGTGTTGGTTATTTTGGAGCTCTTCAACTTCCTATGGTACTGGATTCTAGGACTTGAACCAGGTGTATGGAGAGGAAATGGGGAGAGAAAAGAGAAAAAAGGGGAATGGGCAATGGAAAAAGAACATTAAGGAATATAGGAGACAGCAAAAATCATCTTTACTATCCATCAGACTCAAGATATTCAGTAGTAGAGTAAGAAATAGCTGTACGGCTGTAGCAGTGGACTGTAAGCACAACTCTTCGGGAAATACTATTGTTATTGAACATGGATCTGAATGCACTCCCCAGCTTAGCAAGCTCATCACCCACACTTAGATGACTTTCGCATTCACTGTCGCCTTTGGTTTATCACTACTGTTCTTGCAATACGCCTGGCTTAAAAACATTTACTTTCCCCCTCGGGCACAGTCATAGGGGAGGGGAGTAAGGGGAAAATCGGAGGGAGGGAAGAATGGGAGGTTACAAGGGATGGGATAACCATTGGGATGTAACAAGAATAAATTAATAATAAAAAAATAAAAATTTAAAAAAAGAAATTAAAAAAAAAAAAAAAGAAAACATTTACTTTAGGGATCATTCCAAAGATCTCCAGGTTAGATGGCTTCCTCAAGATTTTACTCAGCAGGAGCAGGTTATGATAGGAGGAACTTTCTCCTCCAAGGCAGACACGGTTCTGAGTTAAAATGTGTTTCCCAGTCATAAAACACAGGGCTGCTCTGCACATTTTGTGCTTTCTGCTTTTTTCTTCCCACTTGCCCCCATTGACTTGAGATGCCTGTCTCTGATTATTCCCGGCAGGACGCTGCTTAGCGTCTCCTCACTAAATAAAGATTTGGATTGTCGCTGAACTTCTGTCATGCTGCTTGCTCTCACTCAACAAGAACTTTCTGTCTCTCCTTCCTCGGAAAGTCTTAGAGACTGCAGGTTAATCCTCCCTTCTCGGTACAGGCTTTTATCCACAAGCACTGGGATGCTGGAAGACGCAGCTCTCCCGGGTTATTTTTAGTACTCAATTGATTCAAGCATCTTCCAAATTCTCAGGGAAAAAAAATCACTTCAACCAAGAGATCCTATCAATCACAGCATGGTTTGCATGCTTATTTAGCTGGTTAGTAATTAAAGGCAGCTAAAAATACCAGGCATGCATGAATGGTGTGATTTTTATATCTTAGCTCCTTCCCCAAGAAGATGCAGGGCCCATCAATCAAACAGTTGGTAGCTGAAGTCATTATCACTGAAATTAAGGCAATTATACACAAATGAATATTAATGAAGTACATAGTAGAAATTAGGGTCAGTTCTTAACACTTGAAAAGAAATTGTAGAAAATCTAAGTTCAATGTTAATCCATTGAGAGATACCATAAGAGCACACCTTCCAGATTTGACTGTACTTTGCTTAATGGAGACTGCATTGTGGTGATGTTTTATGAGAGATTGTTTAATATCTGTATTATGGCTTTTATTTGAAGATTCCTAAATGGCCTATAAGCCTTCATTTAATGTAGTGACACAATGCCCTGATGAGAAACAGGCACATGGGCCCCAGACACGGCTATTTTATAACTTTGAGAATGATATTCATTACACTGCACAGTGTCTTTGTTTATAAAATAAGAAGAAAATACAGGCTGATCCCCATGGCTGTTTTAGTTCATCCACTCTATTACTACTGGATCCTAATGTGGAACAAGAGCAAATCATTTTAAGTGCTTTGAAACAGTAAAGGATTTTAGTAGAACATGGCTTACCAGGGGATTCGTTGAGAAATCTATGAATAGGGAAAAATATGAAAATACAAACAGTCTGAATTTTCTACATGTGTGCAGATAATTAAAATGTGGTAGAAAGAACTCCTCCAACAGCCTCCAAGCATGGGTAGTGCCTGCCAGGACTCCAGGGACCATGTGCACAGCAGGGGCTGTGTGAATGGCTCTCCTGGGCCAGGGCTGCACAACCTGCATAGACAATGATGTTGGCTCTGCACGGAGAAATGAGGTTGGATTGATTGCCCACTTCAAGCAACACTTTAATGCACAGGAAATGAGCAAAGGAAAAGGAAAAGGAAAAGGCAAACAAAGAAGAAGAGGAGAGGAACCTTCTTCCATGACAGCTCTAAATGTAGAGCTGATTTGGAGAGCACAGACCCTTAGGTCAGCCATATCGCGGCTAGCAAGCAAATCAACTAATGGAGTCCTTAAAAAGTCCTAGAAGATGCTCTTGTTCTAAAGCCAGGAAAGAGCAAGAATTAGGGCAAATGAGCTGCCCCTCCTGCAAGGGTCTGAAAACGATGTTCCACAGGACAAAGGGGGCTGATGAAAATGACTGGGCCTGGAGAAAGCACAGAGGTAAGTTGTGTGGGAGGAAGCAGTTGTTCTGGCTGCATCCCACCAGTTTATTTGGAAGGTTCTCACTTTCTTCCAGAAATCTCAGTTGCAGGAGAGAGACAGTATCATCACAAAACTGTCAACCTAAAGGGATGGATGTTTGTGGCCTGGAGGGCTGGAAGAAATGGTCACACTTAGAAGCAGGGTTACAGGGCAAATGCTCTCTTATTTCTCAGACTCATACCACGCTGCCTCAGGCAGGACCCATGCAGGGAAACTTATATATCAGCCTGTTAAAAACCACATGGGCTGTAAGAAGACACTGTCCACTTAAATGTCTATTAGCCACACTTGTCAATTCTTACTTTCACTTTAAATTGTTAATTTTCTCAATCTTGCCTAAATATTCTAGAAGCTTAAAGAGATGGGGTGTGTGGATACGGATGCTACAGATGTATTTAATAAAGTGTGAAGAAAAGTATGTGTGCTTACAGACACGTAAGTGCATATGCACACATACACAGGAACATAAACACACATGTTCTCTCTCTCACACACACACACACTTGGGCAGGCATTGGTACACAAGCCCCAACACACAAACACAAGATTTTTAGTTTGAAGCTGACGTTTGAGGCCAATTAATTGTGTACATAAACTGCTAGTGAACAAATAATCAAAAATTTATTTATTGGTACTCTACCAATTGGAGTCTAAGTAAGTATGCATTAAAATGATTTTTAAGTCAACATATACAATCAGTCCAAGACAAGATTCAGTTCCAGCATTGTGGTCATAGCTGCACTAGTCCTTTCCCGTGGCGGTCAAGCTCTGGTGAAGACTGCACATGCCAGGAGGCATCATGCTTGCCTAATATGGAGTCTAGCACATTTCCTTTACATTTCAGGACAATAAACATGATGCTTGTGTTCCTTTCATTCTTTTACCCAGAATTCCTAGGAAGATTTTTTTTTATTAGTTGGATACTATGCACACTTAGAATATTTTGAAACAAGCTAATTGAGAACTGAGCCACCAATAAATGTGTAAATAATATTTACAGAGATGCATCGCCAAAGTCTCTTTTTTATATGTTAGGAAAGAATTCCAAATCACACTCAGGAAATCTTGGGGCATCTCCAAATTCTATATTCCAGGAGCCATTGTCTGTCTTGCTAATACTATTTTCACTAGGATTTCCTTATTTATATCCATATTATGTATTGCCACAGAGTGAAGGCAATTTCACTTAACTGTGCTATTTTGAGACCATGAACTAAGTAGACTTATGACTCAAAAGATACCAGTTCCACCCACCTGGCTACTTTTCCATTCCTGTAATTTTTAAAAAAATATTTTAAAATAACCAATCACCTTCAAAATACAGAAAATCTGAGGATATTATATCACAGCCATGTACGTATTCAGCCTTAAGAAGTGTCATCTGCCAGATAACTCCAGCTTGTTTTCCTGCTGTAAAAGAAAAATATATTCACCAACTCAGCAAAGTGACTTCCTCCCCATCGCTTCCCTTCTCTTCACCCTTCCCCAGGGATAATGGGCTTCCAACAGTCGAGAAGTGCAGTGCTCATTATTTTTATGCCTTTACTGTACTTCACACCTTCATAAATACATATGCCAAGTAGAATGGATCGACCAATGTGCCGTATACTTTAAAACAATATCCAAGTTCCAGCCACTCCTAAGTCCCAAACTATGTACACGTCTGAACTCCCTTTACTAATTTGTTTTATTCTGGACCAATTATCAGGGCTTCTTATTTCCTCCTATTTCCAACACTGGGTTATGAACAGACTAGCATTGCTGCAAATATTCCGAGCCTGTGTAAAAGTGTCTCTGGTCCACGGTTTCTGAAAAATCACTCCTGTTGTGATTTCGGTCTGTATGCTTCAATCCTCTCTCTTTCTCCAGAATGACTGTTATTTCATTTTCATGGACATAAACTTGCCTACTCATACTATATTTGTTTTCTTGTCACAGAAGCTGTAGTGTATCACACAGTATAGCCTTTTGTCCACATATGTTTACTTTCTAAATGTTCATTGCTACGAGTCATGGGTCTGGTTGGAGGCCTACACTATCGCTGCCGGATCGTCACTGGGACTGCTGTCGGATATCCTGCTGTTGCTGTGTGTCAAGGAGATTCTTAATCTTTGAATCTGCAGGTCCGGCCCCTTCATGTGTTCCAGCAGGTCATACATGGGGTAGATGTTGGGGTGAGGTCCACTCACAGGCCTGGATCAGGGCCTGCTCCCGTGTTCTCAGAGCAGGGCCAGCTCTCAGGCTCCCATGTCCCCAGGGCTGGCTCACCTGCTCCCTCATCCTCAGAGCCAACTCTCCTGTTCTTGTGTCCTCAGGGTCAGCTCTCCTGCTTGAATTCAATTCGCCAGATTGTTGCTGGCCGTCAAGGCCTGTATGGCCTCCTGCTCCTGTAGACACTGGATCTCGTGCGCCATCAAGCAGGTGGCAAGTGGAAGCCTCTCAAAACATCCCTTGATTAGCTCGCAGAAACCATTGATGTTGGCCCAGCTCAGCTTCGTGTCCCAGGGAACTTGTGGCTCTGTTGATTCACGCCTCTTGAGTCTCTCATTCCATAGTGTGCTCCATCCTCCATGGGCCCCTGCCTCGGTGCTGCCCCTAGGATCCACCTCTGCATCATCCAGCTCTCAGCACTGAGCATGGCCCAGGCCCATGAGAGGAGGTCCCGGAGGCCTGTGGTGTGGGCGCTGCAGTCCTCCCTCGGGCTGGACTGAAACAGCACTCCCTCCTTGAATGCCATCTCCTTAGCCCGCACTGGGCCTGGCCGAAACCCAAAAAGCAGCAGGGCAGCCGAGGGTCCCTGGGAGCTCACGGGAGCATGGTCCAATGGTCCTGCGGCGGGAGGGCATGGGCAATCCACATGACAGGATTTCCTTCTTTCTAGGAAACACCAGCACTGTGTTTTGGAGCTCTTAGTATGGTCCTTTGGTAGCTCTGCAGTCACTGCTGTTCTGCGGATCAGACACAGTGTGTGATCAACACCATCTTGGATGATGTCAGCTTAGGTATTTCTAATACATTGTGCTAAGTGCTTCCTCCCAATAAGGCCGCTCTAGGGAGTGAACATTTCTGTGTAGCTCTGGAACACAATCATCCTCCTCTGAATGCATGGAGGACCTCATCTTTCGAACCCGCGGACCTGTGCCCACCGCATGAACCTGCGCCCATTACCCATACTATATTTTTTAACACTGCTTTACAGTATTGGTAAATGTACATAAATTTAGTGGAAGTAATGCTAATATAGGTGGATTTTAATTGATATTTTGTTTGCATTAACATTTTCAGTCATTTGTCTTCTAAGAAAATTTAAAAATACACAATTCATTATATTTGGATGTATGTGTGTATATGCAAATACAAATTTATTTATGATTATTTCTCTACTTATGTTTTTCCTCAATTACTTATTTCTATTGTATTATATTTTCATAAGTTTCATTGTCCCATCCATTAAATTAAATTTCATCTATCATTTATTTTTGCCTTTTCTTTTTCTTAGTACACATACTTGTCAATATTTAAAGCCAAAGACCAATGAGAAAGCTCTGTGGGCAAAGGTGCTTCCCTTGAAGTTGATGACCTGTCCCACATCACAGTAGGAAAAAGGTAATTTTAACACATGGTTCTCTGATTGCCAGAAGTAAGCCATGGTATAGTCACACACACACACACACACACACACACACACACACACACACACACACACTTAAATAAAAATATGATGATTGTTTTTAAATCTAAAACTAGTCATCATCATCCTGCCCCTAAATAAGAGCTGACAGAGAGTGTTTTACTTCTCATCAAGTTTGGCTCTGTGTTTTTATTTTCTGTCATTTTATGGTAATCTAGTTCCTTTGTATTTTTATAACAAAGCACTAAGTTATTTTACTCTTGTTTTAAACAACTAATACATTTATTAAATATATGTTTATTGATTTCCTTGAATTTAATTTAATTCAACTATATTTTCTGAGATGTATTCATGCAGTAATTATTCACTAAAGTTTGCTTTGTCCTATTCTAATTTGTATTTTAATCTTATTATAGATTTTTTATTATTATTTAAACACCTGTTTGTTTTCTAAGGAGAGACAGAAAAGACATGGCCTCAGAAGAGGTAGAGAATATTTTGGAAAAGTTGAGGAAGGGGAAACCATAATCAAAATATATTGTATGAAAAATCTATTTTCAGTAAAAGAAAAATGAAACAAAAAGATTCTGTGATGATCAAGTATTTCAGGATTTATTTTCTGGGTGTGTATTTTATTTTTTACTCTATCCTAACCCTCTTTTTCCTCTGTGGTGTGGTTTGTTCTCATTTCAAGGATGAAATACCTAATATGTCTTTTTATCTCTTTGAGGACAGCGATAACAGTTTCTTTTTGATTCAGCTTCCTTGTTTTGTCTTGTTTGAGGTGGTTGTTTGTTGGTTTTTGTTTTTGTTTTTTTTTTTTTACAGTGTTTTGGGTCTATATTTCCTTTAAGCTACTTATTTTGTTTTAGTTTTTGTTCTTGCTTCTTGTTGGAGGAGCTATACAATGACTGTCAAAAGTAATATATTTTTTTAAAAGTGAAGAGCTACTTACTGAACTCCTCAAAAACATGGAGCACAAAAACATGGTCAACTCCAACTCCATATGAAGTGATTGTGGGCACCATGTGCTGAAAGTCCAACTACCAACAGGTTCCTTATCTTCTGTTACTTTTTAATAAGCTAACAAATGTGGGGAAAGACTCTCAGTCTTTAGTTATGATGACATGACCCTATGGTTCTGAAATCGAGGTCATTAAAAAGGGCAAAGGACTCCAATTTAACTGTTATCAGACACATGTTCTTTTTTACCATATAGTTGTATCTAGATTGTTATCAATGGCCTTAGGAAATTGACCCTATTTACTGTAGTAATAGCTTAGTTGCCCAAAGTCATGAAGAATGGAAAGACATTTACATCCTTGTTACTGTTTCCATATACAAATGTTTCCCAACAATACATGCATTAAAGGCTTGATTGTCAGTAATGCTGAGAGGCATTTATTTCAAAAGGGTTCTAACATAACCAGTGGGTTACTTCACTGGTGTGAACTTATCCCTGAACAGGTAGGTTATCAGGAATTGGATCACTCAGGGTGTGACTCTGAAAGCTGTATCTTGTCCCAGCCCTCATCCCCAGATCCCAGCCACTATAATGTGACCAGCTCTGCCTCATCAAATACTGCCCACCAAGCTGGTACTTCTTAACAGATGTTCATAGCAATGGGGCCAATCACCTACAGAATGGAGTTTTACAAACCATGGCTTGAAGCAAATTTTGCCTTCTTTAGTTTGCTCTATCTCAGGTATTTTGACAAAGAGACATATAGCTGACTAATAAACCCTCAGCCGAAGTTATCAAGTCTGCTCATAGCTTCCTCCTTCACTTTTCACATTCTGAGGTAGGAGCTGTTAGCTTGGCCTTTAATTGTATACGTTGTTGCATACATTTTCATCCTAAGTAGTAAAGAATGAAACTTTCAGGAATCACTGAATCAATGAAAAGGCCTTAGGAAAAAACTCCAAATTTCTTAGCAGGTCTCACCAACCTTCTCATTAGAAGCTGCTAAAGCTGCAGTTAGTACTTGCGCTTGGCTTTATAGCTTGCCTCTTCTATCCTTTACCCCCACAAGCTCACAGCTCTTATTTACGAGTTAGAGGGTTGTTTGTATGATGGCTTCTGTTTTGCTTTTGAGAATTTACCTATGTATTTAAAATATGCTTGAATGTTACCTTGCTTTTTAAACTTTTATTTTTAGTAAATGTCAAAGTTAATGAGGTTTATTATCTTCCGGGATGCCCAGCACTCCATTTACCCAACACAATGGCAATCCTTGTGAGCAGTGTGTGAGTCCTTCCTTCACACCAGGCTTTCTAATCAGGTATCACTGTTCAGATTTTGCAGATGAAAAGACAGACATTGGGGGACAAGTTACTTCCTGATGCTGTGACTTGAAACCAGACTTTTCTACCACCAAAGCCCATTTACAACAGACTAGCAGAAAATTTCCTCTGTATATATTCAGTCTTCATAGGAAGGCCACTTGACTCAAGGGGTCTAAATCTGCTTTTGTGAGCATGTCCCTTTGTGTGTATGGTTCGGTGTGTTTGCCCATGTGTGCGTCGTGTGTGTGTGTGTGTGTGTGTGTGTGTGTGTGTGTGTGTGTGTGTGTACATGTCTATATATAGGTGAGAAGAAAGTTCCTAAAACACAGGGCCACCATGGTGCTGGCTTCAGGCAGTGCCACCTCTTACTCACTCACCCCCATTCCCTCTGCTCCTTCAACAGACTCTAATAAACACCCTATTTCCCTTCTCACTGGCTTCCTTTTTCTTTTCTTAATATTTTCTGCAGAAAATGCCTATTGTGTTCAGGCAATGGATGCCGCAGCATGCACCCTGCTTTGTAACACTTGGGGCCACGAGCAATAATTTTACTTTCAAGGGAAAAAGTGATAAGAACCGAGAGGATGAGTAAGGCTGTTCTGAGATATCACAGAAATAAATGTGTGGGAGCCTCTAAGTTCCTAAGAGGAGTCATGGCACTTTTGTTGAAGAAACCGGCACCAATAAAGTTCATCTATTAGTCTTTCAAAGGCAGAAGCATCATCATCCATAATATTTCAAGTATCTGCAGGAGCAGATACATAACAGTCAGCTAATGCATCGTGGTTGGGCTAAAAGGGTTTTTTGTCGGAAGATCATAAATTCATGCTAACGTTACATATTTTATAACATTTCCAAGTAGGTGGTGTGGTCTTATGAATAAAAAAAACACTTATTTTATTCATTATCATAATGAATCACATATATTATACCTCTCAAAAAATCCTATGAAGAAATCAAATTCTTTTCTTCACCTCCAGATCAGCATTTTATATCTCTGGTCAAGTTATCAGGGAGCCCTTTCTGTGTCTTGTGCACAGTAGGTCCACACTATGTACACCATTAACAGCAGAGTTTCTTGATACATTTGGGAAAATACAAATCACACATAGGGAGAGCCTTCTGGCTGTGAGCCACTGGCATACCAGGTGGGTTAGAAGGCAGAGTACACAGGAGCATACTACAAATGCATATGATACAGAGCTCTCCCCACCCCAGCCCAGAGAAGGGAAAACAAGGCATGCCCATGAATAATCTTCCTCACATAGCTGTTGCCATGCCCCACTTAAATGGCACCTCCTTACTGAAGGCCATGGCAGCTCTAACAATAGCAGAGTCTGTTTCTTCCACCAAACCCTCCATTACTCTCTGCCCCTACTTAGAACTTATTCGAAATTCTAAGTAACTTAAAAACTTACTCACAAAGAAGCTTTAATATGCGTGGATTATATTTGATTTTTTTAGTTGATTTTTTTCCATTTAGAGTGTAAGCATCAGGAGGCAGGGGGACACATTCTTTTCACATTCCTCAGGGATAATTCCATCTTTGTTAATAACTGTGTAATTTTGTGAAGCTGTTATTTCTCTTTTCTCGTGTTGATCCAGAAACCAGAACTGTTATTTTGGGCTTGAAGCAGTCTCTCAACTTGCCACAACTTCATTTCCAAGCTCAGCACAGGCTTTGGGGGCCGCACACTCAGGGAATCGTGTTTCCAAGAGTGGTGGTGTCTCTCCGCAGTTAAAATGCTCTTTCTATGTGAAATCTTCCTGAGTTCTCTGTACTGCTCAGCAGCAGCTGGGAAGTGAGTCACTTGTGCAAACTCTGAAAGACTATTGATAAAAGAAAAGGGATGGCATTTGCTTCTGGCGCTTTTACTCAAAGGTATGCGCCTGAAAGTCAGACAAAGATATCATGCACTGTAGGAAGTAGGAGCGATCTCTGAAGACAAAGTAGAAGGATATTCACAGGGCTGGAGCTTTTCATGGGAAATTCACTGTGTTCTGTGACAGAGACCAGCTCGAAGATGGAAAGATGAATGAATGGGGAGTTGGCGGAGGCAACAGGAGAATGGAGGCTGAGAGGTGAAAAGGCTCTCATCTCCCCTGTGCCGCGACCTTGAGTCTGACCAGGGCTTCTGCAGGCATTCCAGACCACTGAGAAGCAGAACCCAAGACCCAGGCATCACTGCGGACACTTGTAATGGTGGCCCAAAGAGGGAGTTAACCCCGATGCAGATGGATAAAGCCGATCAAGCATGTGCCTAGTTTGACAGAAGATATGGAAAAATAGATAAATGAAAGGTTTCCCAGAAGGATATTGGTTAGAGGAAGGAAAGAAAATTGCCCTAATTTTTGTTATATTTCAGCTGAGGTTTCAGAGGAAAATTCACGAGAGAAATTAGCTGACTCTCAATCAGTGTTCTAATGCAGCCATTTAGAGTGCTTCACGCTGCTTCATTGCCCAGGTAATTACTTTTCATCAGCCTAGAAGTCTCTAGTACTTTCAACTGGAAAAGCTAGTCTACATTTACCCATGTTAGAAGTCAGTTACAAAATGGTATTGACCCAGTTCTGCTGTCATCTTCCACTTCAGCACAGGCACGTGTTGGAAGAGAGCCCTAGACATTACTTCCGGCTACTCTCATGGGAATTTAAAAAATGTCACTCGATAATATGAGTGGACACTGCTGGTCTTCTGGGCCCAGAGGGGCCGGTGGAGACTGATGCACCAAACAAGGACCAATCATCAAGAGGACCTAGGGCCCCTGCTCAAATGTATCCAAGAGCCAGCTTAATCTCCATAGGAGTCCCTTAGTCAAGGGAGCAGGGGCTGTCCCTGCCACGGACTCCATTGTCTGCTCTTTGGTCACTTTCCCCTGGCGGGCTAACTTAACCAGGCCACAGAGGAAGAGGATGCAGGTAGTCCTGATCGGTTCAGATCAGGCCAGGGTCAGCTGATAGGGTAGAAGCCGCCCTCCGCTCTAGTCCTCCCCTCCCCCTCCCCCCCCCCCCCCCCCCCCCCCCCCGCCTCCGCGACTAGGGGTGGGGAATGTGAGAGGAGAGGCAGGAGGAAGGTAGGACCTGGAGGAGACAAGGGAGAGGGCCAAGATAGGGATGTAAAGTGAATAAAATTTTAAAAATAAATTTTCAAACTGAATGGGCAAAATAGGTAGACAAGTATGTTAGGAGTGTGTGTTACCATAGGGACACTCAGTAGATGCTGTGCGCCACACTCATCCGCTCATTCACTCATTGCAGAGAGACGGAAAGTGAAACAGTTTCTCGTCTTATTTTAAACACGCAGTCTAGTCTGTCAGTCAGGGTTCAATTAGAATGTCCCCACAGGGTGGCACAGACTGAGGAATTGATTATAACGGGATGACTATGTTGTGAAGATCTGCCTGAGCAGTCTGTGTATGCTCGCACACGGTGATGGGAACTAAAATCTACATTATGGGGAAATAAGATCTGAGGCTCCAGAACGGACAAATAGGAGCCGAGCCGCGGTGATGAAGGAAAAAATCCAAAAATCTCTGGCTGCTTTCAGGCCATGGACTCTGACCATGGGTGTGTGTTTCTGAAAAAAAGCTAGCCGAGTTGTTCTTCTTGGAAGCCTGATTGGCATTTGAGGGAACAGGAGAAGGGGTTCCAGGTACTCCCTGGAGGTGCTGCCCTGTGGGCACTGCCGGTACTTGACAAGGTGAGCCACTGAAATCTGTGCTGGCTTTAGGAGCAGCCAGGCCTGTGTTCACCTTCTGGATACAAAAATAGCTCGCGGAAATTACTCAGGTGGGCAGTTCTAACTTAGAGTCATACACGGAGAATTCTGGGAAATGAAATGACGGTACAAGAGAGCAGCCAAGGTAAGAGAAGGATGGAAGGAGGCTTGAGAAAGTCTGGCTGAGTATGGAGACTAAGTCCTAGGCATCTCGGGCGAAAATGTATACTTTTTATACAGTAACTACTACAAAAGCTTTTGTGCATTGTCTAAGCTCAACTTGGATTCCTTCCATTTGAGATGTAAAGAGATCTGATGAAAGTGTATGATGTGTACGTTGTATTTAGTGAGTATACACTTTAAACCGGGACAAAAATATAATACTTTATGGAAAAGCACTGTCAAATGTATTTATATTGTCAGAACAGTCAATTTGTTAGTGAATGAGAGCCTCATGAAGATTGTGTATGTGATGGAAGCACAATGTGATTAGCGTTAACTTGTTCCCATAAACCCCCATTCACATTAAGATTGGCAAGCCTATGTCCAAATGAGTGAGAAGTCACTGCAGCTCCAAAACAGATCTTCTGGACCACATTTCCTGTCTCTTTCCCTCCCCTACTTCTTCCTCTTCCTGTCTCCTCCCCTCTATACAGACTTTCTCGGCAGTACAAAGACCAGAGCATCTGCATCCACTTTGAACATTTGCTAGCTGTTCATTGCTCAGTAACATGCCTGATGCTATTGTGGGCCAATAATTATAACAAGTCAAAGTAAAATTAATCTAATTAAATAATTTAGTAATTAACATCAAATTTTCCTTTGCTGTCAGTTCTGAAAATCCAAGATTATACAGTACTGTAGGGAAAGACTGAGCCCCCAAGGATCACTATGCTCCTAGATTCATTTAATTTCTTGGATTTAATTTCTCCAGTTTTAGATATTAGAGCTACATGTGGGTCTTTTATGGTCTATAATGCACATGTCTAGAGGCTAAATCTCCAGTAGGTCTGGCCACTGGGGCCTCACTGTAGAGATCACAGATATTTCTGGGAAAAAAGATCTCTTAATGCATTTATCATAGTCAAAGGAATAATTTTTAATACCACATAGAAGTTGCCCAACTCTAATCCCCCAGTTCTTGATTTGCTGATCAAGTCACTATAGATGGTTGGAAATACAGATGAATAAAAGCCCTGGGTTCACGGGGCTTCTATCATATAAACATGCAAAGACTACCCTATATCTGAAGAAGCCAAAAAGAAAACAAAACAAAATACCTATTCCATTTATCCTGTTCTGCCCTCTGATGTGTCCTGTGTGGCTTTAACTTTTTCCCAGGTACCAGTTAACCATACATATGGAATAGTTGGTTTACAAGGCTTCAACTGGAGGCTTGCTTCCCTTTTGTTACAAGAAGTCTCCCTGAAAGAAACTTTTGGTATTTATGCAGATGCACAGTTTCCAGATTCTATCCCACCTGTAGTTTTGTGCATTTAAGAATGCATTAAGGTTTCAAGCAAGTTCAAGTGCCCCTGAGACTCAGAAGCAAAACTATGCCATGTGCATTTATTATATTTGTAAGAAAGTACAAACATCCCACAATACTTCAGAGTTAATTATGCTTCAGTGGACAGATGGTAATATGTGAACACCTTACAACAAGAACACTGGAACATGGGAATCTTCTCAGGGATAAAAAAATAAAAAGGTCAGTGGACACTAGATAAGCAACTAAGGACTTTATTCACATGTCCAAAAATAATTGTAAGTACCTCCGTAGAAGTGATCTCTCTGTGGTATTTCTTTCTTGGACCCTTTTACTTTTTTTTTTTTTTCATTCTCTCCTACTTTTCTGGACCATATTGGGAAGGAGTTTGCCTGTAACTCATAATGACTCATTTAAATTAAAAAAATAAGTTAGCTTTAGACATAAAGACACTTAAACCTGTGATCAATTCATGTTGACTGTCAACTTAATAAACATCAAATAAGAGTAGAATAATAAGCTGGAAAACTTAAAAAGAAAATGACTATCAAGGAAAGAGCCAGAAATGTACAACCTAGGTTGAGTGTTATGTTTGTGTGGGTGATATAAGCATCCAGAAGAGAAAAACACTCCTTTGTAAAAAAGCCAAAGGTGGTGATGTTCAAGTAAGTGACATAGCCTAAGCCAGGTAGTTGTCACATGGAGACACTCCCTTCAAAAATGTCATCCAGCATTGTTCCTAATTTTGGCACAAGCTTCTTTATGTCTTTAACGGTAGTTTTTGTAAAAGACTTTTACAAAATAAAACAGTTTTCTATTACCAATATGATTACAAATAGACTTAATCTTAATTAAGACCAAGAGTTATGTTTGCTTTTTAAAAATCATCAAGCTTTGATTGGAGCCAAATGCATTCCAAGAACAAAATTACTGATTCATAAAAAACAAAATCTAGTAAGTAATATCAGCAATGTAAAGATCTTATCGATAATAATAGAATTGTGAGAAAAACATTAACTCTAAAGAATGGATGTTATGTGCCATACTGAGAATGCAACTGATGGTGATTCTCCTGAGTGGACTCCACCTCAGTGTGTACAGTAATAGTCTGAAATATAGTCAGCAACATTAAAGGAAAAAAAGAGATGTGCAGTGTTCATAAAAGACTACATTATTATTGCCTCATTTTTTTGGTTTTTTTCCTTTATTAATTTATTCTTGTTACATCTCAATGGTTATCCCATCCTTTGTATTCTCCCATTCTTCCCTCCCTCCCATTTTCCCCTTATTCTCCTCCCCTATGACTGTTCCTGAGGGGGATTACCTCCCCCTGTATATGCTCATAGGATATTACTTTCTCACATACTCTGGTGCCTCACCTTTGACCATGTCCCCTGGAGGGGGAGACCTGGTGGCACTCAGAGGAAGGACAGCAGGTTACCAAGGAGAGACTTGATACCCTATTGCCACATTATTTATGCAGTTCAAGAAAATCAAATATGACAAGTTTAATACCAGAACAATGGAATTAATCTATTAAACCAATAAATGATATCAGTGTAGCCCTTATACAAAATGCTTTCCAAGTAGCATCTTAGTCTACCTACAAAGTACGTTATAATCATAAATTCCCTATGCATAGTATAATAAACCAGAAATTTATTACAAAATGATTTTAAAAACCAATATAATCACTTGTAAATAAAACAAAATCTCTGCTAAATCATATTCAGTCATATTCAGCTCTGAAGCTAAATCAAATCTGCAGCATCAAGTTATTAAATTTAACTACAGGAAAATTGTTATGCGTCACACTAATCTCATAGCAGCTATTGGGTCTCTTTCAGGTGTGGTTGGAGCATTATAAAAAGCAAAATTCATTTGTTTAATTACAGTTCTCATTAAATAAGAAAGAATGAAACAAAAATTAAACTCCACAAACTGAGAAAGTTGCATAAAAATAAACTTAATAAATTAATAGTGACTAAATTTGAACACAATGGCACTTTTAAATGTATGGGAAAGCATTTTATTTTACTTTATTACTTCTGTTATGTGGTGTGTGTTCGTGTGTGTGTGTGTGTGTGTGTATGTGTGTAGTTTCCATGGGGTTGTATGCACAGGTGCCCAAGGAGTTGTTATTTACATTGGTACTGCAAATTTCCCTAATCTTTTACTATAACTTAAATCAAAGAAAGTTTTTTTTTAGCTGGGAGGGGTTGTATTTGCCTGTCTCAGTGATGATGGTTATCAACACATGGAGGTTTTTACACACCTGCTTTCAATTAACGCTGGTGGGATGCAAAGCCCTGTGAAGTCCATAGCTTCTCCCCAGGTGAGCATGAGCCTCATACAACACAGGGCTATCTCAGAGGAGTTTGGAACATTGGTGTCATTGCATCAACTGCCCAGTTGCTTCATGGGAATCTTCATATCTTGCTACAGGCCATCTCTTGGAGAACAAAGACTCAAATCCCCATGAGTAAGTGATAAAAGAAAGTAATGAGTGGGCAACTTATCAAAGTCTGAGCCTTGAGCTAAACAGCTTAAAGGAATAAGGCACCTGTAGATGTTTCCTTTGTAAAACACAGTGACCTTGTGTAGTAGGAAACAGCATCCCAACCTTCAGGAGGAGCTTGAACAATCAGATAAGCAGGTTGGAGAGGTAGGGTCATAAGGCAAGAAAACTGCGTCCAGATGGTTGGCTTCCCAGATGAGGGTGGCCTGAGGCAAGCAGAGTTACACTCACCCTAAATGTGCATTTTTATTTTGGCTTAGTTAGTACCCAGAGAGTGTGGGGACTGTGGGGAAGGGGAGAATGAGGCACTGCTCAGGGCATGGTTCAGGGTGGGTGGAACATTAGCCCCTTCTGAAGATTTCTAGCATGTGAATAAACAGCCTAATTTTTACTAACATAGCCAAATGCTTCTCTAATGATTGCTTAAATAAGGACAGCTCTGCTGCGAGAACAGTTTATAAAAGTCAATTTCCTAGGCATAGATGGTGTCCGCAGAACAAGAGTTTTCTAAGCCTTGACTCAGGGTGGAAGAGTTGAGCACACTGCCTTTTTATATATAATTGTGAAAAACAATTAGGTTTTTTTTGTGGTAAATGGAAAGGACTCTCCAGAGGAAATTCTTAGAAATGAGTTTATCAATCAAAGCCCAGGAGAATTGAAGGGAAATAACTTGTAGAGGATTCGGAAAACTTTTTCCTTCCTTCAATTAGAAAAACAGTATATGTCACCCCTGATCTTTACCAGTTCTAAGGCAATGTTGTTCTTTTTCTCCTCAATTTTATCCCCCAAAGATTTGCTGGTACACTGAGTGCTACAGTTACGAAGATGAATGAAAACCCTGAAGTGTGTCAAAGACATATCCACAAGAACTTGTAATTCATCCTGTGGTTTCTTCTGCTGAGATTTTATTGCAAGGATTTAAAAATATCGGTGAGAGCGTTGGCATGTGGAGTCATCAACCCGAAATAACTTAGCATCAAATCCCTAAATGGCCTTCCTGATTGGCAGCTTTGCCCAGGCTGTGGAGTACCATTTCCCCTTTCTTAAGCTGATCTGCTCTCTATATAAAGGAGGCAACACTTTTAGCTAACACTCTTGACGGTAATAGATCTTAATGTGATTCTGTTCCTTATCGGTAAAGATCCCATTTCTATAGACACCGAGTGAGTTAAAAGGAACTTCCTGGCTGTCTACAGTATAGATACCAAGAGAACTGAAGGGACTTCCTGCTTGTCTATAGTAGCTACACATAAAATATAATGGTTCCGGATGGAATTAAACTTTGGGAACCTTCTGTTAATTCTCTCGTTGCAAAGAAAAGCAATTAAGTTTTTTTTTTTAATATACCAATTTCTTGACAAAGGCTAATAAAATAAATGGATCTTTCAGAATTCTTGACTTAGGAAAACTGCTTGTTGTTTAAGTATTTTTATCATGTTAAACGTGAGGATTTTTAATCAAGCAAACATATCTTGCTTGACTTTTTTCTGAAAAATACACAAACAAATCTTTGACAATCTTTGGGAAATTGTCAATATGCTGGAAATCCTAACAAAAGGATTTTATATTTCCCAAAGCTGAAAGAAGGCTAGAAAACAGCTAGTTCTCCATGTCTGTATACTCTGCACCAATAGAGCCAACCAACTCTGGGTCCACAGTGTTCTTCAAAAAAGATACAATGTAGAGCAGGGCATGGTGCAAGTCGGTAATCTCAGCACTTGGGGAGGCAGAGGCAGGTAGATCTCTGAGTTCAAGGCCAGCCTGGTCTACAGAGTGAGTACAAGGCTACACAGGGAAAGTCTGTCTGGAAAAAAAGAAAGAAAGAAAGAAAGAAAGAAAGAAAGAAAGAAAGAAAGAAAGAAAGGGAGAGAGAGAGAGAGAGAGAGAGAGAGAGAGAGAGAGAGAGAGAGAGAGAGAAAGATAAAATACATCCAGAAAATGTATAGATTTTTAAAAATCATCAATGGCTAAACAATACAGAGTAGCATGGGTATCACACTTCTCTTGAACCCTGTGAGTGATGTAGAGGTTAGTCAAAGTAGAAAGGCGCTGTTCCCAAGCTTTATGCACAAACTCCATCATTATCTGGTTTAGGAACCCACTGAATAGCTGTTAATACTAACTGTATCAAAGATCTGAAACCTAAGATGGTGATGCCACAGCTGAATGCCATGAAGAAATCATCTCATTACCGGGTTTGTTTTCTCATTGCCCAGATAAAAGCTGTTGAAATAGGTGTTATCCTGGTTTTAGAAAAATGTTTCAGGCTTTTATTTCTCATAATTCTTTGACAAATCACAGAAAGTTAGCCAGAAGACATGTGCTTTAAGCAATTTGGTGACTGCTTGAATGCATGCACAATTTGGGATCACTTCACATCTTTTGTTTGTCTAGGGAGCACTTCATGGTGACCCTGTGTTGGGTTGCTCCCTTGGTTCAATATTCATAATGTTCTTACTGACCCCAAAAATGTAGAACATGGCTTTGACAGATGGAATCCTTAATAGAGCTGGATCTGAGCAATGGAAAATCAAAAGGCAAAATGGTCTTGGAAGTTTGCAATGTGGGCCCCCAGCCGTTGGGATGAAATCAGACATTTTAGTGCACAAAATTGCATAATTGAGGTCAAGAGGCCATTTGCATCAATACTGAAGCTTGGAAACTGAGATTTTCTGAGGGTTTTATTTTAGAAACAGTCCAACCTGAGCCAGTGGTCTCATGTACCAATGCTTTCTTTCACTGAATTTGCATTAAAGTGTACATAAAACAGTTGGAGTCAAAGGAAGTTTGGTGTTCAGGCCTGTGTAGTGACGGTTCCAGTTGAGATGTGGTTAAGTTTGATATCTTAAACAGTATGGAAAAGAGACAGGAGGAATAAAGACAAGGAGAAAATCTTAGGTTAATGAGTATGGGGACACATGAGAACAAATTGTAGCTGAAGGGAATACAGTCATTCATTAAAAATTCCTTCACATACTAACTAGTGATTAACCTACAAGATTATGATCATACAAAGGAGGGGGTTTCAATCCATCCTTTGAATTCACAACTGCTTTAGAACAAACACATGGGTGTTTCTAATGTTAGACACATGAAAAGGAGACTAGAGACTGCAAAAGAAACAGAAACAGAAACAAGGCTTCCTGTGAGGAGAGTATCAGGCAAGACCGTTGGGATGGTACGACAGTTGGAAGGTTTTGCTTATAGCACTCAACTTTCTTAATGCTGCAGCCCTTTAATACAGTTCTAGTTGTGGTGACCACCAGCCATTAAATTATTCCATTGCTACTTCATAACTGTAATTTTGCTACGATTATAAGCTGTAATATAAATATCTGATACGCAGGATGTCAGATATGCAGCTCCCAAAAAGGTTACAACCCATAGACTGAAAACCACTGGCTTACTTATCCCATCATTGCAGAGTGTGGCAGTCAACTCAGCCTGTGTCCAAGTCTCATCCATTTTGGACAACATGCTGTCTGTAGAGAGAGCTAGGGCATTTTTGCCCAGTGGCTAGCTTGCCATTAGTGAAGCTGTCTCCAAAAGGAGATTATTATGATGTTCTTCATCTTCACTGAGGGAGGCTGGAGTTGTTGCCAGTAGCTGGCATGTCTCAAGTCAAAGAGGCCTTAAATTAACTTTAAAAAATTCTTCAAATGCCATATTCTATAGGTTGCTGAAGTTCTTTGAGGACCATCTAGCTCTCTATTTATATTTATGTTTATATAGTATATAATCATATCTACCCTAATTTTCTGCTTCACAATTATGTCTGCCAGATATACTGGGCCAAAAGACTGTAGATGATTCTCCAGTGTTATAAGAGAAATGGATGACTGACCAGGCAGTAAAAAGTCTCTGTCATCTCTTAGTTTTGGAAGCTGCTTGTCTACACTTCCTCCTTAAGTAATAATTTTATTCCTTTTCAAGTCTCTGATGGGGTTGAAGACTAGATCATCATAGTTTCACAGTTAGGCTTAACTTCTTTAGGATTTTAAAAATTCTCCACTGCTGAGTGGAGAAGGAGATCTAACTTTCATACAAACTCTGGTGCCCCATATTTGAACATGTGCCTTGGATGGAGATGCCTGGTAGCACTCAGAGGAAAGATAATAGGTCACCAAGGAGAGACTTGATACCCTATGAGCATATACAGGGGGAGGAGGTCCTCCTCAGACACAGACTTAGGGGACGGGAGAGGAGTAGGGGGGAAGTGGGAGGAAGGGCGGAATGGGAGGATACATGGGATGGGCTAACAACTGAGATGTAATATCAATAAATTAATTAAAAATAAATAAATTAAAAAAAATAAAAAAATAGAAAAAATATAAATGTTTTAAGGTCTAAGAAGATGTCTAAGTTGATAAGTGCAAGATATGACAGAAAATGTGTTAGGCACAAAACTTTAGGCTCACCCAGATAGGATAGACAGCATTTTCTTCAAGGTTGTCAAATACAAATGAGCTAAACATTTTGAATGTAGCTTTTAAATGTGGCTTTCCTGATTGCTTCATAACTGTCCTTACTGTATGTAGTTTATTATAAATAAAGTCCAAATGCAAAAAAAAAAAAAAAAAGGAAAACCACTGAGTTAGAAGTCAAGGACAAGGAAAAGAGCTATCTAACTGAGTTATCTTGACAATGCCTTTGCCATGGTACTAATCTGCCACATTCGTTTCATTGCTGTAACTTTGCTCCTTCCATTAGACCTGCTGAAATTTCACCTCTCCTAAATTATATTTACCTTTCAAAACTTGCATAACAACTTCAGTCACCATGCCCACCCCAGCCAACTGGCCCCAAGAGTAAGTTAACTGTATCACCTCTGAAACTGTTAAGTGCTTCTCTTGTGGTCAGTCCACAAAGCTTAGGACTACCTGTCCCTTAGAGCAAGGGCAAACTGTCTTGTCCCAGTCTCTGACCATGCTTTGAATTCAGGATACAGTAAATGCACTAGGCATGATGAAAGATATCTTTCATCACAGCACCCAGGTAGCTGAATAGTAATCACTCTTGAGTTCATGGCAAGCCTAGGCTATGCAGTAGGACCATATCCCCAAACAACAAAATAGCATGGTGATAGCTGAATAGCCCACTTCTTTAGTGAAAGGCCGTGCCCACTGACTACAAACACAAGACCCTTCCTTTGTCTCTTGTTTGATTTCAATCTCAAAAAGCAGGTTGTTGTCTAAGAAAGTGCCCCAAACTCCCAACCCTCCAGGGCCTGACTGACTAGCTTGTCCTTATTCTTATGACGCTGACCAGTTAAAAGGCCTGGATCCTGTGAGTGGCACTGGTTCCTGCACGACCACTATGCGAGCTGTGATGACTTGGTTCGTAAGAAGTCTTAACACAGCAAAAAACATACTTTTGTGTCTGTGTACCCAGAAACCTGTCGAGGTGTCTTGCTTCCTCTCTCTACCTTTGAGGATAATTTTTTTCCTCCCTGTCCATTACAGCTGTTGAAAGCCGTAGGCAGGGACAGAAGAGCTCGGGGCTCACTGGTATACACTCTAGTCTCTTCTCCCCTGGCGACATATCTTCCCTGTCGAACATACCTTCGTCTTGTTACAAATAAGCCTGGTGGATAGGACCTGCCCAGGGAACAATCAGCATGCTGGTGATTGCTTTGAAAGCAGTATTACACTAATGCAGTATCTCATTAGAACACCTTTGCTGGGAGCTAGAGATTTCTTCCCAATCCAAATGGAAGACGGTCCTGTTCATTATGTGTTCAGAAGTGCTGCTTCCCTGTGCCATAAAATGGCCTGAGGAGAGAGCATCTTTTGACCTTTGTAATTGCTACAATATTATGTGCTGTGCTTTCTCCATTTGTAAAGAGCAGTAAATATTGCAGATCTGCACTCTTTTTTTTTTAGCCTAAAATGCAATTAAAATACATAACTTTTTCCCGAAGTAATTTTACAGATGCCCCACTACCTCATGTCTGGAAGTAGTAGATGTAGAGGGACTGTCCTGCAGGTGGCAAGAGTCAGGGTCCATTTGAGATAATTCCCAGCAAATGGCTGGGGGCCTTAAGTTGCAGAATTAGCTCAACCAGGGATCTGGCTCCTGGTTTCAGACTCATTAAGATAGTCTTGTCAGGGTGTGTGTGTGATCACTTTCTGGACTGCAAGCTAAGCCCAATAAATTGCTGAACTCGGCTTGAAGAAGTTAATTACCAAATCTGGTGCATGTGGTGCAGAAAAAAAAAAGAGACAGGAACTACAAATTAATGTGCAGACCAGCAGTTTTATTTTTTAAGTTAACTTCAAAAATATAAATTTTCCTCGACTACCGCCCACCCCCAAGCACAGCCTGAAAACAGGTTTGAGTTCTTACTTTTTAATTTTCCAAATTGCTTCCATGTGTGGCCTCATAGAGCTGGGAAGCACCCTTATACATGGTTCCTCTACCCTGTGGTCCCGCAAGTGTAGACAGAAGTGAAGAAGAGGGTCCTGATCTTCATCTGATCTCATTCCCTCTACTGTTCTAAGTTGAACACAAAATGTCTTCAGCTAGAAGCTCTTAAACTCTTATGCCTTCCCTGGACTGGATCTGAGCTCACAGGGAAAGCAGAGCAGGTCCTTGGGTGCTTCTGAGAATAATCTCTGCAAAAGTGGAGAAATGTCTTTCCAGCCTCACTTCCCTGCAGTACCTGGAGTCACATGTTTTTTCTTGGCACTGGGGAAAAACAAAGAAGAGGACCTAATCCCTCCACTGAGAACTTCTCAATCTAATTAAAAGAACAGAACACTGGAGGCTGCTGTGTGAAGGTATTGACAGGCCCAGGACAGCATAACTACCCTCCCCCACAGCCACAAGTGACACAGATCACAAATATTTGGAAAGAAAGCACCTGTATCCAATTTGTGAATTTCCAATCACCATCCCTTACACAATACAGAAGTTATTTGCACAGCAATTGCATTGATTATTTATTAATACTCATCTACAAATTACTTGAAGTATACGGGGAGGATGTGGCAGGTTAGGGTAAGGACTTGCTCATCTTCAGTTTTGCATATCCTGTAAGGATTTGGGACAGCTTATGAGCTAGAATCTTTGGAATCACCGAAGTACGAGAACTGCTGCGTGTGGTAGAGTTTAAATAACCTTTGATAAACAATTTGAGAGGTTTCAAATTCTGGGTCTATTTATTTCATACCAAACAGCTCCAAGAAAGCTCCCCAATCCTCGTGCCAAAGGAACCAGCATTTCCAAGGTACTTACTAGGAGGCAGGTGCTGAAAATCTGAGGTGTGTAATTTTTCAGTTTTGTTATGTAAATATGGCCCACTTAGGCACAGCTATACCAATTTAATGGATATAGAAATTGAGGCTGAAGAAATGTAGGTCGTGTCCCAATTGCATAATAGTTGTAAAAAGCAAACGAAGATTTCAAATGCCATTTCTTAAATTTCACATCCTTGATCCATCCACACAACTCTGCTAGGCAACTGGAAAATGGGAAAAATAAAATCCTATCTTCTCTGCCATGAGGAAAAAGTATACACAGTTAATCCGTATTCATTCTACTTCTTCAAGTGCTGTATTCATTACTTAGATTTTTGTTTTCAACCGGAAGTAAATTCAAACCTTACCATAAATTTATTACTACATTAAGAATTAGGGCAAGAAGAATAGGGCTAGAAAACAATTTCTTGCCACCATCATCTTCTCCTGTCTTCTCCTATTTACTCCGGAAAGGCTTTGCAGTTGGCTAATGGTTATGGCATCAACGAAATAACTTCTCTCCCCTTCCTCATTAAACTAAACAGAAAAAAAACCCACCAACTGATGTGCTGCCTCCTTGTTGACTGGTGTCTCATTACAGAGGCTAATAAGAGAAAATACATTCTCATATACTGATCATTTGTGCTCAGAGAATTTGAGGAAAGCCACCTACTGAGTAAGTATCCATTTCCACTCTGACTTTGTGTGTATTAGTCTGGTCAATTTCCCCAAGCTGGCCTGATTAGGAAAGTTTTATTAAAACAAATGGAGATGAGACTTAAAGTTAGTCGAGGAAAACAGAAGCTGAGCCTGAACTCTACTCACAATCTTTGCCCTTGGCCAGATGTGCATCCAACTTGGCAGAGGCTGATGGCAAATACAGGATATTCACTGACAGTGCAGGATTTTCCATCTTTCATTCTACTGAACTTTCTACCAATTCCCTTTTCCGTGTATCTGAGGGGAATATACAGATCAGCTTCATAGCCACATAGTAAGAGGCACACAACTCCTTTCTGTGCCCCCTCCTTCTTGAGTTCTTTGGCTCATGGTGACATATCCCATATCACGTGTGGTTGTTATTTTCTTAAAAGCTCCACATTTATTTTTTAATATATATTTATTTTAGGCATGAGTGCTTTGCCTACATGTATATCTGTGCAGCCCCTGTGTACGTGGTGCTTTCAGGGTCAGAAGTGAGGGTAGGTCCTCTCAAATGGGAGTTACACACTCTTGTTACCATCAACAAAGAGTTAGAAATTGTACCCTCGTCTTCTGGAAGATCATTTGGTGCTGTCTCTCCAGCCCAATAAGACATTTTTAAACTATGTCTCTAAATAACTTCATGCATACCTTGTCTTCATATTGCCAAATATAGCCACTAATTGGATTTTATGTAAGTAAAATATTGATTTTTATGTTTTAAGCTTTTGAGATTTCAAAGATTGCTTATTATACATACAGTACTGGCTCAAGTATTGTATACTTCTTAATGGTTACATAAGTGGTGCATGGATTTATTTGATTTTTAAGAAACCACTTGTCACAAATACACAAACAAATTCAAAGTACTTGCATAACAACCCTTAATTAAATAGATCAATATACAATACATCTACTAATTATACAGGTAGATATCTGTTCCTTAACATAGAAATTGATTTTGCACATAAATGTAGCATGAAGCTTATCACATCTAGGTCCTAAGAGGAGGCTTTTGGGAGATTAATTGAATTGAAAACTTAACTAAATGTAATGCATATGCCTGCAAGATTTACTTGCAAACCATTTGTTCTCACATCAATACGAACTGATTTATAAATGGAGAAATATAAGAGATGAACCAACCAAGTAATATAAATAGGGATCAAGAAAGAAGGTCAGTTTTTACTTCCATTTCTGAAAATTCTGTGGAAGGTTTTGTTTGTTTGTTTGTTTGTTTCCTAAAAGTCTAGGTACAAATCTCCTGGATTCATGTTTGAATGAAAAAGAAAATTTGAAAAGAAGTGCCATTTTAGATCTCTAAGTTGCTTGTAGAAAATGAGGCATCTCAGAACCCAAAAGGTATTCAATTCAACAGAAAGTTTTAAGAGATGACAATAAATAAGACGTTCCTACAAAATAAATTCAAGGTAACATTGAAGATATGACATGAGCACTTCCTGGTGCAATGGAAGGATGGACGATTTCAGTATCAAGGTACTGAGGTGTTTGGGGAGATCACAGATCCATAGTGGAGGAAGTAACAACACTCCTGACTTTCAAGCAGCAGGGACTTAACGTTCACAGGAAATGGGTGTGGATAATGGGAGCAACACAGCAAAGACTCCACAGACACTTAGAAATGCGTGAAGCACTATGGAAGCGTAGCTAATATAAACTGTTGGGAGGTTTGCTATTAAACCTGTATTGTACCTGTGGGCCTGGGCTGGAGATATGACTTCGTGGGTAAAGCTCTCCCTTGGAGCATGAGGAACTGAGTTCAGATCCTTAATGCCTATATACATCAGGACGTTAAAGCACACATCTGTAATTTCAATGCTACCACAGCAAGATAGGCAGTAGAGTCAAGAGACCCTCTAGAAACTCATAGGACTGCTAGATCATGCCATAGCACAAATAGATAACCCTGTGTCAAACAAGGTGGAAAGCAAAGGACTGACACCTAAGACTATTCTCTGATCTTCATATTTGTTTGGTAGCACACATACACCTATACACACACACACACACACACACACACACACACACACACATGCGCGCGCGCTCGCTCGCACGCAATCACACAAGCAGACCAAATTGGGATAAGCATACGTGCTTTGGCTCTTTCCACTATGGTCATATTGGCTGATAGGGTAGGGTCCCTAACCTTTCATAATCCAAGCACCAGGATATGCAAACTCAGATGATAAATTATCAGCAGACTCCACGTGGTGGGTCTCCATCAAGCATGCCTGTCTGTCAGGGCTCTTAGGGTTACTATTTTTGTGGCAAAACATCATGACCAAAGCAATTTGGGGGTGGTATTTATAAAGAGTACACTTCCACATCACGGTTCACCATCAAAGGAAGTCAGGGCAGAAACTCAAACAGGGCAGGAGCCTGGAGACAGGAGCTGATGCAGAGCCCATGGAGGGGTGCTGATTACTTACTTGCTCTTCATGGCTTGCTCAGCCTGCTTTCTTATAGAACCCAGGACCACCAGCTGAAGAACCGGACCACACACAGTGGTCTGGGCCTTCCCCCATCAATCACTAAGTAAGAAAATGCACTACAGCTATATCTTATGGAGATATCTCTCAACTGAGGTTCCCCCCTTTCAGAAAAATCTAGCTTGTGGCATGTCTACATAAAACTAGCCAACACGATTTACACTTTGTCAACTTGATACAAAAACACATCACTATTAAACCATAACCCTTCCTCTTTTTTTTTTTTTTTTTTTTTTTTTGCTCTTCCTCAAGATGAGTATCAATTTTTAAAATCCTACAGTCTTTGAAAATTCAGATACTTAAAAGTTCAGTCTGTAAAAGTCCAAAACCCCTTTTAAAAATTGAGTCTCTCAATTGTAGGTTCCTATAAACTTAAACAAACAAACAAAAAACCTAAATACTTTCTTACTTCAAGACAGGAAAAACTAGGGACAAGGTCATTATATGAACAAAACCACATTCCCAACAATGTAAATAAATCAGTGCCCAGTGTCTGGGAGTCACATACAGTTTTCTGGGCTCCTCCAAGGGCTTGGGTCACTTCTTTGGCTCCTCCCTCTGCAGTCCAGTTTTCTCCTGGGCTCTAGCTGGCTCCTCCTCTTCTGTGGCTCTTCTTGTGGTCATCCCATGGTACTGGCATTTCCAAAGTGCTAGGGCCTCTTGCTGCATCTGGGTACAATTTGGGTGCACTCTCACCAATAGCCTCTCCTGGGCTCTCCTCTAGGACTACAGGCCTGCCATACAGTGCAAGCCTCAGCTGCTCTCCATGACCAGTACTTTGGAACTTTAAAACCAGTACCACCTGGGGGACTCTTACAAATAACAAATTTTCAGCTACAAGCACAATGTACAGCCTTGACCACCTCTGAAGCACAGCTTCAGTGTGTGGACTCTGAGAAAACACTTTACAGAAGATTTCACCTCAATGATGCCAGTCTCTTCTTAATCACCACTAATTCCTTAGCTCCAGCCAACCAGTATCTACTGGCCCAGTAACACAAAAGTTTAATTGTATTGGTTCTGGTCTCTTGCTAAGCACAGCTAATGCTTCAGGCCCAGTTAACTAGAACCACAGATTCTCAACTCAAAAGAGCCAATAGCCCTCACAGAGTCTTTAAACTTCCCTCCGAAACTTTACAAACCAGGCCTTCATCATCTGCTCTGCTCTCAATATTCTTATCTTCCAAGCTCCTACACAACAATGCACTCAATGGCTTTCCTAGCCCAAAGTCTCAAAAGTCTTTTATTGTGGGCCCAAAACATGGTCATGTCTGTCACAGCAATACCCCACTATCCTAGTACCAATTTCTCTTAGAGTTATTGCTGCTGCAGCAAAACACCATGACCAAAACAGCATGAGGAGGAATGAGTTTATTTGTCTTACCCTTGCATATCGCTGTTCATCATTGAAGAAAGTCAGGACAGGAACTCAAACAGGACAGGAACACTGGTGCAGGAGCTGATGCAGAGGCCATGGAGGGGTGCTGCTTATTGACTTGCTCCCCATGGCTTGCTCAGCCTGCTTTCTTTTAACCACCAGCCCAGGAATGGCCCCACCCACAATGGGCTGCCTCCTCACCCATCAATCACTAAGTAAGAAAGTGTCCTACAGCTGTATTTTATGGAGGCATTTTCTCAGTTGAGCTACCCTCCCTTCTAATAACTTTAGCTTGTGTCAAGTCTTCATAAAACTGGCCAGCACAATGCCCAAAGGCAAATTCCTACACTTGAAGCATCCATACACGGGGTCAGAGAGCCTACATTAAAAGCATGCTGGGAAACCACAGGAACAACAGACTAAATTAAACCTGATGAACTGAAAGAAATACTGAAGACACAAGCAGAGAAGTCCTTTTTATAATACTCTAATTTTTTAGTACATTTATAAATGAGAACAGACTGCTAAGAAAAACAGAACAAATAAGACAACACAACCAATTATAGACTTTTAAAAAATGAAGGTAAAATCAGAACCATGAGAGCAAAGAAAAGTTAAAGTAAGAAACTTAATTCTATCTCTTGAAAATTATGAAGTAGACTGCCCATTCTTTTGTTTTTTGTTTTTTAACATTTGGCTTAGGAAACAAATTCATTGATTTATTTCTCTGTCTGTTTATAATATATGTAGATCTTTTAAGGATTTGGTAAGATCCTTTCTAGCTTTACCTCCAAGTATATCTTTATCCGAGACCTTTTTGTAATGCATGCAAAGAGTTTAGATGTGTTCTGTCATCTAGCCCTGTGGAGTCGTAGGAGTCTGTGATGGGTAGTGTTAGTTGGCTATATTAAAAATCTAGGCTTCCCTGAAAGATGGGCTATGCCTGGGTATATTGTCTTCATTAACTTAAGTGATGTCAGAAGATACATCTTAGTTTTGTGTGGGAACATGTCCTGGACAGGGTAAACTGCATTGCATAAGAAGGAGAAAGTGAATTGAGTTCTACTGTTCAACCATCATCCTGGCTTCTTCGGGCTTCTAAGGTTTTTTTGTTCCATGATGGACTGGTACCCTTGAACTGTGAGACAAAATAAGCCTCTTGCCCTTTATGTTGCTTTTGTCAGAATATCACAGCAATGGACAAAGTAACTAACACAGAGCCTACAGTAGGTGAGCAGATTTTCACCAGTTGTAAAAGTACCTTCTGTCAGAGAGAAGTGAAAAAATTGAAAAAAACAAAGCAATGATTCCTTTGTCTAAAGACAATTAACTAACATAGCCAGTTACCACAATTACTAAATGAGTTTAGGATAAATTATGTGGAACAAACTGCATTCTCTGTCCTTTTGCAGGAACATTACCTATTATTCATCTTAAGAACAACCCTTTGATGTCACACCTGTAGCACTGTAGAAACAGGTGAGGCTTCTTTGTCTTAAAAACTTTCTCAGAGCCGGGCGGTGGTGGTGCATGCCCTTAATCCCAGCACTCGGGTGTCAGAGGCAGGCAGATAGCTGTAAATTCGAGGCCAGCTTGGTCTACAAAGTGAGTCCAGGACAGCCAAGGCTACACAGAGAAAACTTGTCTCAAAAAAACAAAACAAAACAAAAACAAAAACAAAACAAAACAAAACTTTCTCAGGTCTTTGTGACATACATTCCTTGCCACCTGGATGCTTATTCAGTAATGAAACTCTTTTCCACTTTTGTGGATATGGATTTTTAAAGTCATAAATTTTAAAATTTTTTGTTTGTTTTTCAAAATAGAGTTAATCTGTACAGCCTTGGCTGTCCTGGACTCACTTTGTACAGAGGCTGGCCTTGAACTCACAGCAATCCACCTGCCTCTGCCTCGCTGAGTGCTGGGATTAAAGGTGTGTGCCACCAAAACCAGCTGACAAAGTTTAATTTTAATCATAGTTCCCCACTACAATTAAGGAACAAACTATCAAGTGAGAAGAAGGAGCCTAGAAAACCCTCCTGAATTCAACATGTTAAGCAAACTCCATGATCAAGAGGAGAGTGACAGAGAAGATCACTCTGTTATGTTTAAGAAGGTTCAAACATAAGAATAAACAGGATGGATGGACATGAGAGTTGTGGAAAGAAGACTTCTCAGTGCTGAAAGAATATTTAGATATTTCTCATTTTTAAAAAATGCATGATTTCAAGTAACCAAATGGGAAGAATATCCCCAAACCCCGCATTTCACTATGTCAAAGCATAATTTTAGAACATAAAGAAAGGGATCAAGTCTATGTTCATAGAAAGAGGTGATTATACTCAGATTAAAAAGGTAGAATTGTCCCAATGACATGGTTCAATGGGGTAAAGGTAGTTTCTGACAAACTTGAGCACTTGGGATCAAGGCCAAAGACCCACATAGTGGAATGAGAAACCAACTCCTGTAAGTTGTCCTCTGCTCCCCCTCTACATGTTCTCTCTGATGTGCACGTGCAGGTGTGCGCGCGCGCGCACACACACACACACACACACACACACATAAACACACACACACACAATCCAAAATGAATGTAAGATAAATACAAAATTATCTTAGCCTGATAAGTGATCAGGAAAGGATAAAGAACTTAATATTAACATTTTTAGGCCTCTTCTCTCATCAAAGTATATAACTAAAAAGTAAGTGTAGATATCAATTTAAAAATACAGGGAAACTATAATGTGTACAACGGTTAAGCTTCCAGTAGGAGAATAAAGACAAAGTAATAGAACCAAGCAGAGTAAAGGGGAAGAACCTTCAAAATTACTTTGTAATACGTGCATTTAGCAAAACATCACACTCTTCCCTATAAACATACACAAATATAATTTGTCATTAAAAATGACATGAAATATAAGAACAAGTTACTGCAATAAGCAAAGCTCACATCCATAGTGGGATAAAGAACAGTACATTCAGGCCATGGGGTTTCGACAAGAAATAGGGTGTCTTTTCTTTTTAAAATTTATTGTCTTTTTAATTGTGTGTTTGTGGGGGTGGCGTATGTGCATGTGAGAGCACATGACAGCAGGGACCAGAAGCCTTGGATCCTTGGGGGAACTATAGTTACAGATGGGTGTTTGTTGCCCCACATGAGTGCTAGGAATCAAACTTAGGTCCTCTGCAAGGTCAGTACTTGCTCTTAGTGACTGAGCCGTTTCTCCAGCCCAGTGAGGTTTCTTAATACTAATATTTCTTAATATTAATTTGAAAAAGAAAATAACAGGGTTGCTGATTGTCCTGGGAAGTTACCAATGCAAAAGGGCAAGATAGACATTCAATAAAGATTGTGGATAAGTTAGGAGCAAACCTAGGGATTTCATAAGAAAAATAATGAGGTCTTGGGCACAGGTGGTATGTATGCTTTACCCTTGAGAAGGAGAGAAAACAGCTCATTCCCCAGACACTGGAAGGGAAGAAATAACTATGTGGGGCAAATAGGTAAATTTAAATATAAAGTAGAAATGCCAGGACTTGAAGGTAATCAGATGAAAGCCACTCAATTTTCCTCCCTCTTTCCCAAAGTGAAAACGAGATTTACCACTTGAATTTCTGGACTTGAGGTTTGGGTATGGGGCCTCAAGGACAATGATGAACATTTAAAGTCGTTTGTCAAGGGAAATGGGAAAGGAAGCCAATCCTCCTGAAGGAAAGGGTAGCTGAGATGATTGATGTCACAGCTGGGAGTGGGGGAATTCTTTATAGAATTGTTATTGGCCTTAATAAGCAGAGACGCAGAAGAATAACTGTTTATAACGCATCCTAAAATTTCTATGATTGCTTCTGTTGTTCTAGATATATGAGAGCTGACCTAAATTTTATCTCCCATTCTCCAAGTGAGGAGATAACAATTGAGGTGTAATCTGAATAAGTTATTTAAGTTTAAAATTTTTTTAAAAGTCTCACTGAAATATTTTTAAAAGATTTATTTTTAGGTATGTGTGTGTGTGTGTGTTGTACACTCAGGCACACACCCACACACACATTCATGTATGCAGGTGCCCATAGAGGCCAGAAGAGGAAGTGAGATCCACTGCAGCTGACTTTCAGACCTTGTCAAGCAGCCTGCAGTGGCCACTGCTGGGAACCAAACTCAGGACCTCTGCAAGAGCAGGATGTGCTCTCAACCTCTGAAGCATCTCTCCAGCCCCTCGTTGCCCTGAGACTTTAATTTTCTTTTAAATTATGTATGTGTGTCTGGATGTGGGTACCTGTATGTGAGCTCAGTGGCCTAGAAAATGTTCGATCACCAGAGCTGGAGTTAAAGATGGCTGTGAGCAAATAGAGAAGAAGAAGAAGAAGAAGAAGAAGAAGAAGAAGAAGAAGAAGAAGAAGAAGAAGAAGAAGAAGAAGAAGAAGAAGAGAAAATCTGGGTGTGGTGGTGCACGCCTTTAACCTCAGCACTCTGGGAGGCAGAGGCAGGTGGATTGCTGTGAGTTCAAGGCCAGCCTGGTCTACAAAGCAAGTCTAGGATATCCAAGGCTACACCAAAAAAAAAAAAAAAAAAAAAGCAGCTGTGAGCTAGCCAGCTTGGGTGCTAAGAAGTGAACTGAGGTCCTCTGTAAGTGCCTAATACACTCTTTACCACTGAATCATCTCTCCAGGCCCTATCTGTCAGATTTTTCTTTTGTTTTTAATCATGAAACAATGTATTGAAAACTTGCCTGGTATCATACTATTAGTTACCTTTTAATCCCAAATTCTATGCATCTGTGCGGAAAACAAATGCTACATGGTGTTACTAGATGTGTAGTATATACATAAATGTATGTATGTACATAAATGTCTATATGTACATATGTATGTATAATTGTTCTGTGAACAGTTAGGCAATATCTATCAGGACTCAAATGCATTGAGGGAAACCAATAAAATGCAATAGTGATAAAAAGAAGATTTTTGGTTTGCAGAAAAATTACCTAAAAACAATCTAAGACTGAGACAAAAATAAGAAATAAAATACTCTGACAGTGCTCAGCTCATACACAGAGTGATGAAGACTTAGTGTGGCCATAGCAGAGAATATTGCAGTTTGGGAATGAGAATGAGAAAGTCAATCTGTACAAACTCTTTATCTTGTCATGGAAATGGCATTAATATCCCCATAAAAAGGAATAGGTGACAAACTCCAGCAGCTGTCATATTTCATGATGCCTCTTTTCAGATAATTTTTCTTCATGCTAATTCCCCTTTCATAGGAATTAAGCATAGCAGCTCTCACTAGTGATGCCTGGGAAACATTGTCTGCCTCATGTATTGGGACAAAAATAACTACATAAAACAAGACCAGAAGAACACAGGTCAGAGGAGAGAGGACCCAGCAAAGACAAAAGGTAGTTGTCCTCAGAACGCATTAGCTTCCAGGAAAGTAAATACTGAAATGTAAAAGGAAGGAGGCATAAGAACTGTAATAATATGATGTATGTTAACATGGTATAAATATACATTTTTACATTTAGATGATAATAGAAGTTTAAAAACTAAAAAACACTAAGTGGTCTTAATTACTAGTGATACCAAAACAGAACAAAGAAGACAGACGGTGTCTGGTGGTTAGCCATCTATGGGATTATGCAACTCTGATGCTCAGAAAAAAATTATAGAGATGTTTCCAATTAAATATAGAGGGCGAGGGAGGTAGCTCAATGGGGAAAGTGCTAGCTCACAGGCCTCAAGACAAAAGTGAGGAGCTAAGAGCCTACAAAGCTAGGTGCTATAACAAGTGTATCTGCAATCCTTAACTCCTGCTAAGAGACAAGAGGTAGAGACCAGAGTCCCCAGCAACTCTTGGCCAGCTAGTCTGCTATGTGCAACAGAGAAAAGGAGAACAGGTCTGAAAGAAGTTAGAAGGTGAGAGCCAACAACTGAGGTTGTTCCTGACACACACACATACACACACACACACACACACACACACACACACACATTTTTAAAAGTGATAATTAAAGGAGTATCAACTTCAAGCATATGGAGAACATAAGTTAGTTGTGTCTTTCATGACTAGGAGCCCAATAGAAGATAAACTATTATTGTATGCACAAACCTTTCTCTAGCTATGTCTAAGATGGAAAAGGATGGCTTAAATATTTTTCCAAATGATTTCCTTCAATGTCATTGCAGTGAATTAATCATAGTATGGAAACAGACAAGGAGTTGCACCTAGTGGTTCAGGGCTATATTCATACTGGCTACTCAGGAAACTAAGGCAGAAGGACCAAGATGTTCAATCCTGCCTGGACTTACAGAATAAGTTCCAGGACAATTTGGGCAATTTCTCGAGATATCTGACATGTAAAAGTGAAAAAGAAGGCTGGGAATATGCCTTGCTCAGTGGTAGAGCACTTGCATGGCATCGCAAAGATCCTAGATTCAATCCCCAGTACTGAGAATAGAGAGAGAGTGAGGGAGAGAGAAGATGAGATGCAGATACAGTCTCTAGTTGAGCTGTAGAACAGAATCTATTCACTCATCCCAAAAGACATTCTGTCTGGGGAGAAGGAAGGCTCTTAGACAATTGTTTCCAGCCTGCCTTCTCTCATGCAAGTCAGCTGGGGTCTGCCAGGGTCAAGAAGTTCAACTAGTGGGGCCCAGAGAGCATTATATTTTCTTTGATCCCAGAAATGCCATGTGGGTTGATTTGAAGGTATGCCTAGTCTTCAAAGGCCTGATCTCTAGCTTAAGAATGTGAGTTAAGTAGGGATTTTATAGGAATTTCTTGGCTTTAGGAAATAAAACATAAGAGACCCCCTGCCTCTTACAGCCTTCTGTAAATCTCCATCCCTAATTGTTTCTCCCTTCAAAGCAAATTTTCGTGCACTTCATAATAGAAAGTCTCCTACAGCCTTGTGTCTAATTACTCTCCACCATCTACTGCAGTTCAGAGTGAAGTGATTAGCCCTGTTTGTTGTCAGGTTGTCTCTGGGAGATGACAATTTATAACAAATCACTATATTTCAAAAATAGGAAGGTTTGCCAGGGTGGAATGCAATCCCACAGTTCCCAAAGTGGATGAAATTCTTCGCTCAGCGTGTGGTGTTAATGTGTTTGCTGCTTAGAGAGAGGGGTCTGGCCTTTCCAGGAGCCAAACTTAAGCATGCGCCACCACCTAGCAGCTGATAAAGCATCCTTGCAGGAGCGCAGAGCCATTTGCTGGGACCGTTCAGAGCCTTCCTCACCTGTTCCCCACCTGCTATCCTTCCAATCCTGTGTCTGCCAACTCACAGTCCCCACTGAACTCTTCAAACTTAATATTCCTTCTTCCCTTCTGGGCTGTTCATCTACTGAGCATCTGCCTAACAAACTTCCCCCATCTAACTCCAGCTTGAACTTGGCCCTTACCCATTCCTCCAACCGAATCTTAACTGTGATAGACTCAGAAATCAAACGTTGGCACTAGAAGTTGGTACAAAGGCATGCCATGTCCCTTGACATCCTGTCATGAAAGTCAGGATCATTTTTTCTCTTTCTTTTTAATCATGCTATATTTATTTAAAAGCTTTTACATTAAAACAGCTTTCAAATAATGAAAGTTTTGGTTCATGGTATATACAAGTATATTCCTGCAAACATTTTTGGAAAAACCTTGTATAAAATCTGAAATATATGCTTCTAAAACAGTAAAGAATTTGTCCTCACATTTTATGAATGCAGCGTAATCTTATGCGGTGGACCAACTGTTTGTGTCATCCTCAGAATGATAAAAATCCTCTGGGACACTGTTAGGACATAAGAATAGAGCCATATTAACAGGACAAATATTTTATAAATGAAATTGTGTAGAATTACCTGACCCCTTTACCAACAAGGGTTAAAAGGAAGAAGAATCAATGAGCAAACCCTCACTAGACACTGAATGCTAACAAACTTGACCTTGTATTGCTCAGTCTTGAACTTAGTGAAAAACAGATGCCTACTGTGTATAAGCCACCTCAGTTTTTATGGCCTTAACCAAAAAAAACCATCTTAATTATTTCTTTTCTTCTTCTTTTCTCATTCTAAATGGGATATTTGTCACTTACTGAAAGACACCCATAAGGGGAAAGGGAAGGGAAGCTGTTACTGGACAAAGGCAAATGTTAGTTTGCCTCAGGTTTGTGAGCAGTTTTATTGTTCATGCCTTGGATTGATGGTGTGATGGGAACTTGCTTGTGTTAGATCCCACACGTGACATTTCGTCATCTCTTTGTATATTAGCAAAACCAAGACTAACAAAGCAGCCAGCCATCCTAGGAATTGGGGGTTATTTTCTTTCTACCCTTTGGTGATACTTCCAATGTATTTGTGGACACAATGGGTGACCCACTCTTTTCAGGCAACACAGAATTACAACTGCTTTTGCTATTGAGAATGCTACTTCCTGCCCTCTAGTGTGTCAATTCTAGTCTTACAAAGAAAGTAAATCACTCCACCTGATTGAATCTCCCCTCTAACTTTGATTTCATTTTCCCTCTTCCGCTTGACAATCCCCTAATCCTGCTTTTCAATACATATCAGCAGAGCAGAGATGACTGTATTAAGAACAAGAATGATCTACCAAGATAAGATGAGGAGAAATGAGCGATACCATTTGTGCTGGAACCTCTCAACCTTTGGAGAAGGCGGGGTTGGGGGTGGATAAAATGTGTGATGCCTGTCAACACTTGTTCCCCCCGAGCTCTCTCCCTTCTTTTCAGACTTCACAAGTGTTCCTGTTTGTTCCCTTCATGGTAATTACAAATGTTCCAAAAATAAGAAAACCGTAAGGGAGAACTATTTTGACTAAGAAGCCGCTTTCAATCGAGCTGACACAACAGAGTGATTTCTGGATTGTGTCTCAGAGAATAACATCAGCAATTAGCAGATCAGGTATGTAATTTGACCGTAGAATCAGAAGCTTAAATTTAGCAAACTGCAAAGGAGGTGTCCTTGGAAGAATAGAATTAATTCTCTCTTTATGGTCAGAAATCTTGCTCGGTTGCCTAAGTTTTTAAATCATCTCACCCCAAAGGGTGTTCATTAGATTCCATGCCCGCCCGCCCCCCCCCTTTGGAATGGCTGTCCTTCTGGTGGACTGTTTGTTTTGTTTTGTTTTGTGTTGTGTTGTTTTTTCTGGAATTTGTCAGCTTTGTTTCTTTCATCTATCTTTCCATTTGGGGAGTCAGTTTTTCTCCCATCTTATCAATGAGATGCCAGAAAATCAGATCATGATACACTTTAGAATTCAGCAGCTTGAGTTCAACCTTCCCTGTTTACCTCCACCTGCCTACAAAGATGACTTATCATGGGCAGAAGAGACCTGAGGCTGGGCTCATCTCTCTCCACTTAGCGTATGTGTCCTTTGTCATCTGTGAGGGAGAAAATGCTATGTCTCCATCTGGATTAAATTATGGCCAATACTGAAGGTTAAAAGCATGTGGGGAAAGAAATCAGAGAAGATGTAGTTTTTTCCCCCCTTCTGCACTTGATTTTGTGAGATTATACTGGGTAATCTAAGTGCGGCATAGCCTGTGTGTGTTCAGTATTCTGAATTCACTGCTCTGGAAAATGGAACAGAAATGACGTAAGGCAAAACTCAATTGAAAATGTCAAGCCTTTGCCATGTGTCTCTGAGCACCCGCCGCACAGCTGAATCATTTATAGCACTGCTTGCTGCCTTTAGCCAAATCTAGTCACATAAAGTAACAGGGTATGGTCTTTACCCTTTGTTTTGTGGGGTTATCTAATTTCTAATTTCCATTTCTAAATGCACATCATGTCTATTCTGTTCTTGTTTTAACTTTAAAATAAATCTGTTGCCTAAAGCTAAATATACAGCACTTTGAACATGGCAATGAACCTATTTTTAATTTGTCCTTTCATTTTAATTATCCTGTTGGTATTATTTTGTAGGCTTAATTTGTAACATTTTGGATGCTACCCACAGGCACCCCAGAATACTACCAAGGATATGTGGGGTTATGGGTAGAATTTACCTGTTTATTTTAAAATAGAGATTTTCCCTGAAATTCTAGCTGTTACTTGTCAGTATGGATATAAGGATAATGAGAGTTTAAAAAAAATAGCTATGTCTTTATTTCACAAAAAATAAAACTATTTGCAAGATGCTCATAAAGTCAGTAAATAGGACAATCTCTGAAAATATAAAGACTTCACCCGGGGATACTACAGAAGAAATCCCACACAAATGTGTTCTTAATCGTTTCTATAAGTAATAAAATCAGCATGTTTATGAAAAACCTAAATACATAATTGATCAAAGCAATTTTCACAGTTTAAAATTTATTAGCTATGGAGATAGCTGATGTGAAAAGGAAGGTTAAGAAGGGAAAAAAAAGGAACCCTATATCTTTTAAAGAGTAATTCTCTCTCATCTTGACAGCTACTACTGAGAAAACTGAAATGATGGCACAGAGAGAGGAAGCAGCAGCGAGAAGGGAGAAGCTGAGGGACCGTGTAGCACATGCAGAAATGAGAATGGAAAGGGCTCCTCTGAGTTCCAGAGCCTCCTTGTGGATCTTGCCTCTCTACAAGGAAAAGCAAGAGTCCACAGTCAATAGGAGTACACATGTTCTGTCTTTGGGGTGCTGGCCCCAAAGGAGAGGCGGGTTACTTTTTAATACATCACAGTCTTTAAATAATTTCATAGAAAACACCCAATAATTTCATCAAACCTCCCCGTGGAGATCAGAGAACAACTTTTAGAAGTAGATTCTTTCTCCCCACCATGAGGATCAGGCTGAGAGCCTTTACCCATGGAGCTACTTTGCTGGCCTCTAGAAGTAAAATATGTCTTTTAAATAAATATACATTTCTTTTAAATAAAATATACAAGGCATGCATAAAACTTGTGATATATGCCTATTTTAATTACTGTCTCCAAATAGAGTGTGTTATTTACTATAATAAAGCATAAGGACATGACTTGAGTTATTAAATCCAAACTCCCAAAGCAGGGTTTTAATTAAGAATCAGATTGGCAAGTATTTAAAATGAATTCTATTGTGCTCCTCTGTAAGCAAAAACAATCAGACACAAAACACGTTGACCTCACTCTAAATTTTCCAATGCCCCCTGAATTCTGACTTATTTTAGTCACTACTTACTGGCTTCTGAGAATGATTAGCCAGGCATAGCTATATTCAAGAGCCATTATTTATAGTTGGAGGAATAAAAATACAAAATGTGTGAGTATCATGATTCTTTTCTACTGCATCTGGTCAAGGTCTATTTTCAGTTGTTGTTTGTTGTTGTTGTTGTTTTTGTTGTTGTTGACACAGCGTGAAGGACTATGAGTTTTCCTCTGAGTTCTCCTTGGGTTTTCTGCATGCATTGTGCTGCTGCCTTCCAGAAATCATTACAGTTTGTTGTATTTCTTTCAAGATCTTTAAGGAATGGCTGGAGAGATGGCTCAGCAGTAAAAAGTACTTGCTGCTATTCCAGTGAACTGGAGTTCAATTCACATCCCATGTCAAGCAGCTCACAGTCACCAGCTTCAAGGGATGCGATGTCCTCTTCTCTTCTCAATCAGCATCCACACATACATACACTGAGAAGGTGGGCAGCAAGGGAAGGAGGGAGGGAGAGAGGAGAGGGATGAGAGAGAGGATAAATCTTTAAAGTCTTTAAGGATATTAAAAAATATTTTATACTACATATTCTACATTGTTATCCTATCTATTTCTATTATGCAAGAATCAGAAAACACACATCCTCCACACCATTTCTTATATTTAGCTACAGAGTCTTTCTTTGTACCTTAGAAATATTTTTAATAAATGGCACATATACATCTAATCTTTTAGAATGATGAGCTCCTTACTGTAGTGTCAAGGACCACAATGCTCTTACCTGTGTCTTGTCTCTTTTGTCCATCCTAGCCTACAGAGACTACAGTGATGTCATTTAGTCCATGGATGGGAAAAGATGTTGATAACATCTTCATTTTAGAAACATACTTTTTGGCACTAAAATCTATTATTTTATGTAATAGAAAACTACTTTCTTACCTGAATTCTTTGCTTGCTCTCTGTGTGTCTAAGTTGATCTGGGATAACTTTCCCCTAAATGGGATCTTTGTTTTTCATTTGTTTATGGGGCACATCATTTTAAATATATCTCACACTACTCAGAGCCGAAGGTTCTTTTTATAGCATATCGAATACTTGTCCTTTTAAGTGAGTGACTTAACCTTACTGATACTCATTGACATTACAGGAAGGTTGCCTTTACATTTCACATTATTTTGTTACTTTTTTATACTTACTTTTGTGATTTATGTTGGTCTGACATTTATAAGGGTTGGTATTTTGCATTGCAGAGTTTACATTTAGCTTATTTTTGTAATAACAGTTCATCATTTTAAATATCATCGATTCACTCATGCTATTGACTATGCATTTCTCTTCAACCTTTCTCTACTTGCTTTGCTCCACCACCCCCCAGTGTTTAATCGACAGAATTCAGTTTCTTAGCCTCTCCCTAATATTTTAAGGGCTCTTTTGACTTTTCAGTTTAATTTGTCTTCTTCAACTCATATCCTTTTGTTTTTTCAGGTAAGGAATAGACAAGGGTGTTCTCTATATATGTATTTCTCTATATGTTTTTATTTCTTTTTAATTTATAATTTGTCAGAACACGCAGTCAAATTTGACACATTTTTACTCATCATACTCATGGGTAAGTACATTCAGTTGTCAACACATGTCCTTTGGCTAAAGTTGAACTTAAATCTTCCCAATGGCTAAAGTTGACATTCCATTACTTTCCTTAAGGAAATTGTCTTCATTAAAATAGTAAGAGAGATGTTGTTTCTTCATTAACAATTCTGTACTCAAATCTTTCTCATATTTAAATTTGAAAAACGTTAGGTTAGAATTTTCTTGGAGCTTTCCTGAAATGTATCATATATATTACTTCAGTGTTTCTTAGTACTATCAAAAAAATCTGTTGGAAAATTTACTTCACCCCACTGAAAAACAAGTGTCCACAAAGACCTCATGTACAGCCACCCCCTCTTTACCCTGCTCAAGACTGGTACTAGGGTAAGAGACAGGCCCAAAAAAAAAGATGTGGGGTAAAAGCCCCCCTAGAGGCTCAAACATCACCTCCTGAAAGAGGACTTACTATGCAAAACACTCCATGTGGCTCAGAAGTAGCTAGAAAAGCCACTGATTCAGAATCAGAGAGGCATCTCCTACATGTATGTTCTTTTCTTTCCTTTTGTGAGTTTTAAGATACATTTCTGCATTCTTTTTAGAAATATGCTAGATAAAAGTAGCATCTATTGAAAAGGAAAAGAGGCTGGTTTAGAACAATAGAAAGGAACAGTCATTATGTCTTGGTAAATGGGTCATGTGATTTCTCCTAATGCACCTGGCTTTTTTATCTAAATGCCCCAAATAGCCCTTTCTCCTCATCGTTTCATAGATTATATTTTCATATTCTATTTATTGATTGCCTTTTTGTATAGAGATATTTTCTTTCATATACATCTAAATTACGACTCAAAGTTGATACTTCTTAATAAATTGTCTCCTAGTGGCTTTCCAATATATATATATAAACCATTTGCAATTTCTTTAACAAAGAGTTTCTTAAATTGGATTTTTCTTAAAAACATCAATATCAGTGCCATTTTCTTTTTATGCATTTCTTTTATTTACATTTTCCTGTATTCTGAAGCCACCATTTTCTCTAAATTTTCCTTGTCTTTTGTTTTATTTTTTTTTCATGTCTATCTTTACTTTTTATGAGTGTACTGTTAGTTATTCATAACAACCGTGTTCTCTGGCAGCCATGCCCATTGGTAGCTGCACCTATATTCACACTGATCTTAGCTGTGTGACTCCCTTTCAATAGCAGAAGCTCAACAAATAAAATAGGAACATGGGTGTGATCAGCATGTACACATCACGCTTGCCTTCACGGACCATTCTCCTCTCATTTGAAGAAGCCTAGTGTAAACTTCTGGTAATTAAAAGATTGAATGTATGGAAAGACTCATATTTCCTAACTTTACAGAGCACCCAGTAAGATTAACAGGTAAATGAATCCCTTTGAGAGAGTCCAAATGTGCTCTATAGAAGAACTAACATACAATCCACAAACGCCGAGAAACACTAATCATTGTTTTAAGTCATTATGTTCTGGCTAAAAGGGAAACTGTTACCTAAAAATGAGGCATGACAATAATGAAATTTCAAGGATGAGACATTGGCTTCAGAACTGGGCAGCAGGTGGAGGTTTGAGACGTACAAGGGGTCTATTGGCAAGGGCAAAAGAGATGCCAAACAAAACTGTTGGCAAAGGCTGAAAGTGGGCTTGAGAAATTATTAGAAGCAAGAAAAAGAATGGCAGGCCATGTTTTATAGTCACAAAACATTTGGCAAAGCTGTCACCTGCTGCTACCCAGAAGTGACAACTCTGACTGATACAGTGGTGGACCTGGCTGAGGAGACCTCCTGGCAGGATGTTGAAGGTACCAGTTGGCTTGGTACAGGTGCATATGGTGAGGTCTAGACAAAGTGAGAAGCTGAGAAGACGGTTTCATTTTTAACAGAAAATTAGATGAGAAAAAGAGTCAGAAATGTCCAGGCTGGTAAAGAATATGCTCTCTTGTTTTCCTCATGTTCTCAATGTAAGAAGTAGTTTGGGGGAAGTGGTCAAGTGAAGAATATGGAGACTGAATTTCTTTCCTTACGACAATGTCAGAGGGATTTAAAGCGTTTTCTAGCAGAAGTTCTCCGCTACACACAACAGCTCCTGGAGGCTTAAAAACATTTCAAGCAATGCCCTGATAAGGCCACATCAGACTAAGACTTATCTTCTGGAGATCCAAGCCGACCTTGTAGCATGCAGTGGGTAGCCGTTGTGTTCATAGGAAACACTTGCGAAGTTTAAGGCAGTTGCATTGCTTTAGACTGAAAAGACAAGAGGACATTTTAAATGAAAGGGAGTCTTGGGTTTCCACCTTTTTATAATCACAGAGATGAATGACAGACCACCTAGCTGCTTCCTGGAGGAGGGGAGAAAGCTCTAAAATCCTCAAGAGCCTGGAGGAAGAACTTCCTTGTACAAGGATGGAGTAGGAACCCCTTAGTCAAGGAACATCCCCTGTTCCCTTGAAAAAGTCCCAAGTGGAAAAAAAAACCACTCAGCTCGATTGCAAAGCAGTGACAGGTAGCAGTGATTGCTACCAGTGTCCAGCTTCCCACTTATAGGTAAAACTTAATGTCCTGACCCCACTCTCCTGTCCTATGCTGTCCCTGTTCAAGGGTGACTCACATTTTTGCTTGTGAATCTTCAGAGGAAAAATAAAGTACCTTGCGTCTATCCAGACCTACTATACAAAATTAGCCTTTGAGCTGCAGTGGGCCTGACATCAAACTGAGGTCTGGCTGTTCCCCATAGATATAGCTCTGAGTGATGTCACTGGAGCCTTCCTTCATGTCAGCACGCTCTGTGATGTGCAGGCAATGACAAAATCAGCACATTGTCTGCTCTCTCACAGGGACCACTGCTGCTAAGTGATTCACGATTTTACTGTGTATTCGAACATTCCTTTTATGAACGTTGTCATTTCTATTTCATACAACCTTGTCACAACCTCCTTTTAAAAAAGAAAAAAGGAAGGAGAGAGAGAGAGAGAGAGAGAGAGAGAGAGAGAGAGAGAGAGAGAGAGAGAGAGACTCCAGCATACCAGTCAGCTCAGGTTCTAGCCAGAAATTCTTCATTTCTTTATTGATGTTTTCTCTCTCCTTTCCCAGTGGTCACGTCACCATCTGTACATCTCTTTGGCCTCACCCTTTCTCTTCCCAGAGGAGTTCATTAAGTCTTCCGAGGACCCTTCAGAACAGCAGTCACTTCAGTTGCCTTAAAGCTTCACAAGGGCAATTCTTGCCCATCTGCCTTTATTTTAACATCCCAAGAAGTTAGGTCAGTCACGGGGTCAGATGGCCTCAAGGAAGGAGGGGCGTTTTACAGATTGGGAGAGTTGCTCATACAAGTTGATATAGGAATAATCTCTTCTTTAGGAAATAAAAATTCTTATTTCTGAGCCTCAAGATTTAACTGTCTAAGGGTTCCAATCATTAATTTTATCATTTACTTTTTATTGTTGATTCTAAAACCACCTGCAGTCAGCAAAGGGTTTGGGCCCTGGAATTTCACATAGCCCATTCATTTTTAGCATTTGCCTGTTATTTTGATGATGTTGAAATGGGTCCAACATTTCTTGTCCTCCTTTCTGTGGCACTTAAACACCATCTGGAAGTAGGTGCTTCTCACAGGAGCTGATAGTAGGAACCTTTTGCTAGATGGAGACAGTGTCAGGCATCTGACGTGCACTGTCCAAGTGGCCCGTCACGGCTGCACTAGGCCCCTTTCCCAGAAGAGTGGGATGGCCTAGTACTGGTGGTCCTGGTGTTTTTCAAAATACCTATCGATAACTCAGAATTAACATTATAGCTTCTTTGAATACGAGTCTTATTTTAATTATTCTGCTTTCTTTAGAGTTTTCGGGATAATAAAAGAATATTAAGCTGCCACAAAACCTCAGCGTAAAACCTTTTGTTTCTGTTTCATCCTCCTGCCTCTTTGTTTTATTCTTGCTCATCTTCTGTGACATTAGTTTGAATTCAGTGGATCTTACACTCACACTGTGTTTCAGAGCTTGTGTTAACTCAGTAAAAGCCATCTAGGATCTCAGTAGAGAACTCAACTTGACTGAGTTACAAACAATGTCAGTAAAAAGAATCTTAAACCTGATGTATAGAAAAGTACTCTGACCAGTTCATATTCTGGTTTCATGGATGTTTTGTAATAAAATCATTGAAAAATAATAGAATCCATGTAATTATAAAACACAGATTCTCTGGGCTGGAGAAATGGTTTAGTTATTAAAATGTCTGTGTGCCAGCATGAGGACCTGGGTTTGATTCTCAGATCCTCTGTAATAAGCTGAGTGAGGTAGCAGGTATTTAGAATCCCAGTGTTTGTGAAGTGATCAGAAAGTTTCTTGGAGCTTACTGGGACCAGTGCAACTTATTTAGTGAGCTAGAGAGCACAGAGTAGTAAAAAATAAAAATAGAAATAAATAAAAAATATCAATCATACTTAAGCAAAAAGAGGTTGTCATCTGGTCTACACACACACACACATACACACACACACACACTCACACACACACACACACACACACACACACACACACACACACAACAAAACTAAGAAATAAATAAGTAAAATATAGCATCTCTATTATTGCCTTATCTTTATGTCTAATAGACTTCCAAAGATAAGAGATCAAAAGATGCATACTACCCCATTAAGATATTTTAACAGTAAACATGTTTTGATAGGAAGAATTTTATTCTCTCATTCTCTGATTAGAATCTTAGTTACCTAAAAATGATAGTAGATTCCACACAGTGTGTTAATTTTTTGTTGTTGTTTGGTTGAGAGGGGAGTTTTTTGTTTTTTGGTTTTTGGTTTTTGGTGTTTTTTTTTTTGTTGTTGTTGTTGTTGTTATTGGATTTTTGTTTGTTTGTTTGTTTGGTTGGTTTGGTTTGGTTTTTCAAGACAGAGTTTCTCCGTGTCTCCTTGACTGTCGTGGACTTACTTTATAAACCAGGCTGGCCTCATGCTCACAGAGATCTGCCTGCCTCTGCCTCTCAGAATGCTGGGATTAAAAGCTTGCACCACTGAGCCGGGCTCACAGTGTGTTGTCAAACATAGAAACACAGAGCTGATAAACCTGAAAAATCGCTTGAGTTTCTCCCATCTACAAGAGAAAGAACCTTCTTTATGAATGCATAGCTGGGTATTAAGGACTGGGAATACAATGAAATAACATGGAAGCCAAAGAGCTGCAGTCTACACATGCTTGGGACCTTTGCGATGGTCCATATGGTTCCTAATGGCACTGCTAAGCCTAATATGCAGATCCTGGCTGTATTGAAACCACACATCCTAGAACCGATAGAGCTGTGTTTCACCTTATTCAGAATGAAGAAAGCAGAATTATTTTCTCACAGTCCAGACTCAGCAGCATCCTAATGCAGCAGCCATTGCCAGAGGCTGGGTTGCCATACTGTCCTCAGCCAGCGCCCACAGGCCTAACAGGGAGGACCTGCTCTCCCAATTGCAGTCCCGTGTTATCTCTTAAGAGAGATTCTGAAAATCACATAGATGGTTGAACTCTTGCTATTACGAAAGCATTCTTTGCCAGACAAATTTCTACCGGAAGGAAAATTCCACTATGTGTGGGCATACAGGATCCAAATGGCAGGTCCCAAAAGCTATTGTTCCAGGCAAAATCAGGCCCATGCAACTTAGCCTGAGTCACTGCTAGTATATTGATACCTAAGGTCTGTTGATGTCCCTTCTATAGTTCTGGTAGAGTGAAAACCATCAGTGATGATAAGCCTTACAAAAGCAAGGATCTTAAATTACTCTCTCTATACATAGGGTTTTCTTGAAGGAGGGGAATACCTATATTATATTACTTTCTAGTACATGGAATATTATTAGCTTTCTAGATTAAAAAAAGATATAGAATGTACTTCCATGAACTTTGGGGACAAATTCTGCTTCTCTGTGACTGAAGGAAAAGCCCATTTCAGAAAGCGTGTGAGAAAGAGATTTATTCAGAGAGGCCTTGGGTATTTTGGGCCATATGAATGAAGCAGATCTTCAGAATCAAGGGCTTGAATTAACTGCTTGGAATACTAAAGTCTGTGAAGAATTCTAGATAAAGTGCCATTTCAGAAAAGGAATTTGGATGCAAACAACTTTGCAAACTTGCAGATTTTAAAGGAAGAACTTCTGAGGCTGCTGTCTGAAATAGCTGCGCATGTGGCTCTTTCTGCAATTAAAAAATCTGCATAAACATTTTGTACTTTTTAATGGCAGTTCTGCCCAGAAGGCTTTTAAATCCTCGTCTTCATATCAGATATTGCAATATTTTGAATTTTTAAGATTTTTAACCTTTTTCTTGTAGCTCTAGAAATGTCCCAGTGTGTAAGAGTCCTTGCTGTACAATAGTGAGAAGGTAAGTCAAAAAAAAAAAAAAAAAAGCTGGACATGGTCCTTTCGTATGCACACAGAAACAGAAAAAAATCAATTATTTTGCATGCACTTAACTTTGGATAATTTAGAAATTATTATATTATGCTATAAAGAAAAATTATGTGCATTTTCTATTTTAATTTTAAATTTAACTTAAATATGATTACATCATTCTCTCCTCTCCTTCCAACCTCCCATGGACACCTAATTCCTCCAAATACATAACTGCTTAGCCTCTGATCATTACTCTTAGGAAAACATATATGGGAATCTAAACATATTTATCTACGTAGTAAATTGATTTTCTCAGTGCACACCTGTCACTATTTTCAGGTGTTTCTTTAAAAACTTATGTATTAAGTTGTTGAATGGTAAGACTGCACCTACTAAGTAACTTATATGAGATATTCCAGTAGAAAAGAAGTGTGTCAGAGGAAGGACAACAGGAAGACGGGGCAGAAGGAGGGAAGAAAAAGCAGGACATGAGACATTTTAAAAGAAAGATTTACACAAATTATTTATAATTTCTTCCCAAACTAACTCACTGTATTATGTTTTTATGAACATATTGGTAGACTAAAGTTCAAAAAGTTACTAGTCAACACTTTTGACAGAGTTATGTAAAGAATTCAACCCAAAAGAAAGACCGAGAAATTATTATGAAAATATCAGCTATAGTCTATCTCTATACACCTGTATATTTCTCCTGATTGGTTTTTATTTATTTGTGGTATCCAGGCATTGAAGACAGGACTCTGCCACTAAGCCTGATGCCCAGAATTTGTTTGTTTACTGCAGCACCATATAAAACTGATTAATATTTTCCTTATTATTCCTTCAAGCCAATAGATGACCCTTCTGATCTCATCTGTGGTTACTAGTGATGTGCATGACATTGGAAGATGGGTGTATAAGAAATGTCTGTCCCTAAGCACTTTATTTCTCTCTCTTACTGTCTTTCCTTATTGGTTAGCTGAGCTCCCTTTCAACATGAAAATGTCTAAAGGATGCTCTCAGATGACTGGAAATGCGTTCAAATACACAAACTATGAAAGTGTGTAATAAAAAGCATTTGAAGCCACAGTGTTTTCCATTTGCTTTTTGTTTGTTTATGTTTGTTTGCTTTTGGGGACAATGTATGGCATGAACCACCATCCCTGGCTCTTGATTTTCTTTGAAAGAACATTAAAATATTAGAGACAAGGGTTTAGTTTGACATGTTATTAATTAAAGTAACATCATAATAAGTTCACAACTGATGTCATATTAAACTACTCTATGTAGGTTCATGCACACTCTAGCCATTGTAGCCCTGGAGGTGTTACCAGTTCCATCTCACAGAGCAGCCAGGTGTGGACAAGCCCATTGTAACACCTATATATAACTCTGTAACATCCTGGGAATTATGCCAAAATTACTCAAAACTTTCAGATAAATATAATACTGCTGATAGCATATATTTAAAGTGGATCAAATTGTTATTTTAGATATTATGTAATTTCATCTGAAATAAAAGTCTTATCAAAACCTTTTTGAATGAACCCTTACAATCTTTCTCCAGTGGTTTTTCTTTTAGCACCAAGCAGAATCTACCACTTTGACAAAGCTTCTTAAAAAACGTTAGGATTTGAGAAATGGCTCAGTGGTTAAAACTACTTCCTGCTCCTTTGGGGAGCTAGGGTCAGGTCTCAGTACACACTAGGTGATGCACAATCCTTTGTAACTCCAGGTTCCTGGGGTCAAACTCCTTTTTTTGGCCTCGATGGGACTGTGTGCACTTAGTACACACACACACACACACACACACACACACACACACACACACACACACAGACACACACACACACAGACACACACATGGGGGGGAGAGAGAGAGAGGAAGGAGAGAGAGAGAAAAAACATATATGCTCACAAAATAAAATTGTATAAATCTTTTTAAAAGATGTTTTCTTTTCCTTGGGACATGGTGGAAAAACCACATTTAACCTATACATATGAGTATACATCCTACATCAAACTATAAGGGTTCATATATATTTCATTTCATATTCATTTAAATAAAAGTATACTATAAAAGCATTTTAATAAATAATTCAACTGAAGAATTATTTAATTTGCCATTATGAGAGTTTAATCATGAACAAAATGTAATACTATAATAAATATCCATCTACCTTCAACATAATTTAATAGCTATCAGCATTTGGCCCACTGTATTTTATCTATGTCCTACCTACTTCCGTGCTATTTACATTGGGTTGTCTTAAAGCGCAAGCCAAGCATTACATCATTTCACTAGAAAATTCTAAGGTTTAAATTTGCAGAAGATGAGGATTAGATAAACATAAAGAGACACCGCCATGGTGCCATAATGAGTCCAAGTCACTTTAAATAATTCCTTAATATAATCAATATGCCTTGTACACATCTCCCTGATGTGTTTGTACATGGCTGTTTTGTGGTTGGCTTGTTAAATCAGCGTTTGCAGTCTTCATATTGAATTTGGCTGATTTGCTTTTTAGGACTCTTATTATCTCCCAATCTCATTTTATTTCTCTCCTTGTCATCATTTTACAGCAGCATTCCCAAGAGTTCACTGTATTCCGCTCTATGGGTATAACACAATTTAGTCAAACATCTCTCTATTATTGAGAAGTTCTCTTTTTTTCCATTTTTTTCTTTTATTAAACAATGGTCCAATGAATATGCATATAGATAAATCTTTGAGCATACCTAGAATTATCCTATTAGGATAGATCCTTAGAAGTGGAATGCCTCCTGGCTCTCTCCTCAGCTTTTGCTACAGCTTGTCAAATCACTCTTCAAAATGATTGAGCTAATTTGCACTCCTAGCAGCACTGTGAGCTCACCAATGCCCCACATCCTCATCAACACTGCATATCTTTATTTTAAATATTTGCCAAATCGATAGACCAAAAAGATAGCTTGATGCTTTAATTTGCATTTTTTTTCAAATTATTAGCAAAAATTGATGCCCTGAAGCCTTGCGTTTTTGGTCAGTGCTTCACCAAGAACATAAAACCATGTTCTGATAAGTCTGCAAAGGAGATAGATACTTAACAGTCAAGGCGAGGAAAACACAGGTCTTCAACACAAGCTTTAATTAGCAATTCTCGCCCTGCTGCGTCTATGAGCTGAAAGAATTAATCTATTATTATCTTCTTGGAATTGAGATAATTTTAAGTGCTTTTAAATATATAGTCTTTCTCTTGTGTGGTCTTTCTGGAATGGTGACATTTTCTAATTAGACAAAATCTGCAGAGTCACTACACTGGCTCAGGCGTACTACTCTAAAAGTGCATAGGGCCCAGTATCACCTTGCTTCTCTCTCTCTTCTCTCTCTCTCTCTCTCTCTCTCTCTCTCTCTCTCTCTCTCTCTCTCTCTCTCTCTCTCTCTCTCTCTCTCTTTCTCCTCTTTCCTCTCTCTCCTCTCCCTCTCCTCTCTTTCTCTCTCTTCCTCCCTCCCTCCCTCCCTCCCTCCCTCCCTTCCTCCCACTTCTCTCTTTATCTCTCTAAATACCAAAGCCAGTTCAAACTTAGCATGTTTCTGCCCCACAGGGGTGTTCTTCCTTCAGTGGGGTTTAATTTGCAGAACATGGCAAATGCAGAGGAACCAGGAATAGCACACACTCACCTGCCCTACATGAGCTATGCAACCACCAGTAAAGTGACGCTTCTTTTTTTCCCATATGAATTTTGGTCATTAGGGTATGTCTTTTCTGGAGGACCTTTTGTTTCCCTTGCCAATCAATGAACGATGAACAAATGAAAGAACAAATGATCACACTTTGAGTATAGGCTTTCAACACACTACAAATCAAACAAATTGCACTGTCTTTTAGCTCATATTTCATTCTCTTGTCGACTTTTATTTCAAGAAGTATCCAGTCAGTAGCCACCTATTTTAAAGCAGGCTTTTGTGCCTCCCTTCTTTCTTAGAATTCTTCAAAGCAACTTCAACAGTCAGGGTCTTATCTCCATGCACCCCTCTAAATGAGGCCAGGTAAGATCTCTCTAGTCTGAAAGGCAAAAGATCAAAGACCACAGAATTATTGATTGTGCTTTGCTTCCTTCAATGTATGAAGAATAGAGTCCCTTCTTAGCTGAGAAAAACCTAACCACATGCCTTGCATTTTTATCCATTTATTTCCCCTCACCCAAAGTCTTCTTCCCCCTGTCCTCTCTTGTCATGGGTAATCACTTTCACTCTGAAAACAGTGCTAACAAAGCCCTGGATCCCACATTGTTGTTAGAGCATTCAACTGACCCACAGAAATAGTGTTCTGCAGCAAATCTACATTTGGAAAATCATAATGTGCTGTCAATTAATATCTTTGTTTTTTTTTTTTTAATTTTGTGTACATGTGTGCACCTCCGTATGGGCATGTACCTGTGAGTGCAATACCTGGAGAGGCCATTTGGAGCTAGAGTTAAAGATGGTTGTGAACTACCTGACTCTGGAGCTCAGTGACCATGTAGTCTAGTCAGATCGATGAGTTCCAGTTGCAGTGGCAGACCTCACCTCAAACAGCCAATGGAGAGCAACTAAAGACACCCAATGCCTGTCTGTGAGCTTCACTGTCATTCATACACATATGCATGCTCTCCCGCAAGTACATATATGCATGTGCACACCCACACTCAGGACTAAGCAAATGCTTTTTGTCCTTTCACCATCTTGAACCCTGAGATACTGTCTTGCTAAATTGACAACACTGTCCTTGAGGTGACTCTGTGTACAGGCAGGTCTTGTATTTGTGATCCCCCTGCCTTAGCTTTCCAAGTAGCTGGATTACATGTCTTTGCAATGATGGTCAACACACACATGGCCCAAATCCTTGCTTGTGCTGTTGATTCTCTCTAATTTTTTTTTCAATTTTTATGCCCTTTGTCATGAGTTCTATAAAATTTAATTGATGCCTCTCCCATCTCTCTTTCTGTGTATACAGAAGACTCAAGGTGATGACTGTCCACCTTCCTTTTTTTTAGACATGATGTCCTAGTGATCATGTCTAGCCAATGATTTTCAGAGATATACTTGTTTCTGATTCTTGCCTCTAATCCCTAATCCCAGCTCTGGCGTTACAATCATAACCCGCAATTTCTGGCTATTTATATTATAGGTATTTTATCAACTGAACAATCTCTCCAGCTTCTTATGCCTTTAAGGATTTTTATGAACACTGTATAGTCTATATATTTATGCATTTCCCACTTTAGATTGTTTCTTTCTTGAGGTCAAGGAGCAAATATATTTCGCTACTATATTATATTAACCAGTCGACATATTGTCTAGCACACAGAAGATGTTCCATTTTTGTAAGTTAGTTTTCCTATCCAACAGTGTATAATTCTGCCTGAATTATAAGGAGCATAAATGATATTCATCTTGTAATGCAATATTTCAATATGGCATTGTTTTCTTTAAGTAATATAAACAATAATAGCTACAGGGTTCTCTATGAAAATTATAAAGAGTCTTTTCCTCCCTAGATGCCTGGTTAGTCTGTTATTTCACTTATGATTAGAGGCAGGAAGGTATGAACACTCAGGAACAAAAAAGCCATTCAGGTTGCCTACATCTTCTATCATTTTCCTCTCCCTTCACCATGGGTTTGTTTAGAGTTTCCTTTATCTTACTTAAAAAGCATTTTACTATGCAAGTCACAAATGGGAAAGTCTAAAGGTGTCGTCTTGTGGACCACAGACACTTTCTCAAATATTTTCTCTGTCCACATAGCATGCAGTATGGAATCAAGGTAGGTGTGAAAATATGTTGAATAGGAAGGAGTCTGTGCTCAGATTCAGCTCTAGCATCCGCAGACTTCCTTCTGTTGTGAAATTATTCCTTAGTAATGAACACTATCCATCCAAGAATAATGAAAGGCACACCCTAGTCATTTACTGTTTAGTCCCTCTACTGTAAAGGACTAGTGAAATTTACAGGTCAAGAGGAAATTATGCTTTTGTGCAACAATTTGAAAATGAGTGTCCCTTGACTATCATAATTTCTTTATACATACAAAATAAAATGCTGAATCCTATCTGGAAAATCTTCATTTGTATTTTCAGGTATAGTTGTAGCAATCTATGGGAAGAATGCCATGAAGCCTGAGGAGAAGGCTTGCCACACAGCTATTCATCTCACTAATTATTGTAGAGAAACACTAAGAGCCAAGCCCACTGTTCATTTCTTTCCATTTTCATTCACTCAGGAAAGATGGGTACCAAATGTTTAACTATGTATGGTCATGGTTGTATATAAGGCATATACTGTTTATTACCACAGTCCTTATTATTAAGGCTTTTGAGGTCCTGCATAAGTTAGGTGGTCTAGCAAAAGTGACTTCCCTAATTGACACTTTCAAAGACACCAGGAGAACCAACTTGGAAGAACTTAAGCATTTGTTCTCAGTACTGAATGGTTCATTATGGGTTTAACCCACAAGGACTTCTTACCACTTACTTCTAAAGAACAGTGATGTAATCAATCCCCTCCCCCGAATCTTCCAGCCATAGTTTCTGAGTTCATGTAGTCCTCTTGTTTAGAAGCAGAAGTAGGAGAAAAAGTTAGGACTCAGAGATGGGAAACAGGCTATAGGGCATCCACATTTACAGGTCAGGTCATCAGAGAAGTAGCAGGATGATAAAAGAGCATTCATGCCCGAAGACACCAATTCAAGAAGAAATGTCTTAACTGCAGAGAGATAGCCAATTCCTTGATGACTCATTCCTAGTGTAAAAAATCAGAAATATCTCTTGTAATGTCCTTTTAGTCTTGCCAACAATTGTTCTGCTATTTAAGAATTCATAATAATTATTTTTAGTTAACTAAAGTCCGGTTTCTTCTCTGTAACTAAACATATTATAAAATATGTGAGGCAAATGGGCAGTGTCCAGGTAATAGCAAATACTCAAGTTAAAGAATGCACACATAGAGTTACTTGTTAATAAATCTTTCTTTCTGTTACAAATACTGACACATAACAGCATAATCCCTAACAATTGCTTACATCAAGTAAATAAATATGATTGAATAAATTACTTGAAAGCCAGGTGGAGTGACTCATATCTGTAACCCCAGTAGTTGGAAGGTGGAGGAAAAATGACTAAAACAAGTTAAGGGCCAGCCTAGACTACACAGTGAGTTATAGAATAGCAGGTTCTGTAAAGAGACTGTGTCTCAAAAACAAACAATAGAAAAATACATTTTAGTGAGATCTATTTTTACAGGTAATATTTTTCACAATTAAAAGCAAGTAAACACAAACGATACATTATTTCCTATTATGTGTCTGCCACGTATTTTTTTCCTTAATGCACCGTCAGCTTAGCTATGAATATTTCTTATATCAGAAACATATTGTTATGCCTTTCCATCACAGGGGCTACACACATTACTTATCATGTGACAGAACTAATTTAAACCTTTTAGACTTGGAAGTAGAGTTCTACATGAGGACATGGCCTCGATTTGTCCATCTGAAGGCTTGGGGACCTTGCTCACCATTAAGTTCATGGCTTGGCATAACACCAAGAATATGAAGAAATCTGTGAGTACTGAGAAAGCTCACATCAAGGTCAAAGCAAGCCCAGACTGGCCACGATCAAGCATCTGCAAGGCAGCACAGAGGGCAGATGCATTGAGGACTAAGCTGGCCCTGTCCTCCCACCAGCCACAGTCTACAGGAGTCACAGTGACCTTGGGACTAAGAGTGCTTGCTGCAGGTCACAAAAAGTACCAGACCATGTCTCACAATCAAAAATAAATAACACTGAAGGGTTGGCTAGTTTAATTTTCTCAGATAATTAGCTCTAGAGTACTTTGAATTTTCTGTCCTTTCCAGCATGCAAATTTTGAGCTTTGTAGTGGTGATCATATTAATAACTACTTTGTGCAACACACACTTTTGTAACTATAGCCAGTCTCTGTCTACCTACACTTTTGCATAGCTCTTTTACTTTCAACTATTGTTCCAGGTTCAGCAATGTTATCACAGTGCACACACACACACACACACACACACACACACACACCACCACCACCACCACCACCACCACCACCACCACCACCACACTACACCTCCACACTAAATCACGCCTCCCCTCCTGTCTCTAAAGCAGGAAATAATGAGCTTAAAGTTTGGAAAAGATGTCAGTGTGCAGATTTTTCCTGTTTTTATAAATCTAGAGGAAAAAGAAAAAAAAGGTGGGGGCTGGAAGAGAACCAGAGAAAATAGCTGCAGGAATGTGGCATCCTATTTGTTCATTATTTAGTGTCTGTGAGTGTGTACATACATGTATTTGGCATAAAGTCAGAGACAATACAGTATGTAAGCCTGATAATAAAGATCCAAAAGAGAAGATGGAGATGCAGTGAGGAGAAACAAAGCCATGGGGAGTAGACTTGAACCACACCGGTCCGTGTGCTTCCCATAAGCAATGTTGTTGTAAGGCTGTCTTTAATTCGGAGGAATGGAACTTCATGACACGGGATTTTAAAAAGCCATTTGTATCTGCAGAGACCTAACTCAGCCCTAAGGCATGATTAATGTACCCGTGGACCTGACCCACATGAAATCATTATGGCCTGTGAAACTCATGTCTTGGAATGATTCATGTCCACAGGAGATTGAAGAATAATGAAAAGTGTATAAATACAATGGTCAATCCCAAAGAGGAATTTTAAAGTTTAGGATACATCATTGGCTCCTGGTTGGAGGCTGTTGATGGATCTCAACACACAATGGCAACAAGTTCAACTAATATGTTGGTTCAGAGAAATACTCATCCCAGATACCACAGAACTATTCCCTCCTAGAAAAAAATGTCATTGAACTCACAGAGACGTACCAGCTGTATTAGCAGAGGATTTAGACACCTACAGCTTTACCTGGTGGCATCTCTTCCTTCATAACAGAGTCTAAGAATGTGATTTTTTTGTTTTATTGATTTTTGTTTTACTATTAATTTGAGCTTCTCAATTCATAGACACCCCCCCCATAACTCTCTTTTGTACTTAGAATCATCTGTAATGATTTAATATACTTGGAAATTTTTCAGATCACTTTCAAAGTATCTACCCAATCAATTTCAATTTCCGTGTCCTCTTTCACAGGTGAATATTTTCTTTCTGTATAGGGCAAACTCCTGATCATCAGCAGACATGGCTGATGACTAATGCTTGGAAGAAAGTGTTCTTCAAGCTTTTTAGAGTATGGTTATTTGTTAAGGAAATTGCCACAGTCACTGAATGTTCTCAGACACTTGGACCTTTTTTAAAAATATAAATGCTATAACAGGGATTCCTATCTTGGTGGGAGGTTGGCCTAGACCCTTAAGGTACTTTCAATTTAAAAAAAAAGAAACTTATGAGTAACTCTAAAACCCCTCCACTTAGTCATGTAACATATGTTTTGAAGAAGAAGGCTGAGGTGATGAATAACAAGTTAGGTTCCTGGGCCCATTCCCAGTTCAGAATATCTTAGAGGCAAGACAGATCATGTTGCTACTGCTATTTCCACACCTGACTTAACACAAGCTCCCAGGAAGACAATAATATATCACCTTTTTTCCCCTTAGGGGCAGATAAAGTCTATAGAACTCAACAAAAAGCCAGTGTGACCCTCATTTCTCTTTTATCAATGTACCACCCAAGTTTCAGGGATTCCAACTCAATTACAATGTAATGTAGGGTCATCAGAAGACAACAGAACCATGGTTGGCCTTCACATTGGAATGGAGTTGTTTTCTGAGCAACGGTGGGTAGTTAGGACACTATGGAATAGCATCCACTTTTACCTGGTAGTTGAGCCTGTCCTACTCGGGTAGCAAATGGCAGCTTCCATCTGTCTATCTAGATAAACCAGTCTGGGAAGGAAGAAATCAATGCTGAACAATTCTGAACAGCAGGTGTGTAGATGGACTAGAAAGAAGGAGAGATGAAATGAGAAGGAGTACTTAGCAATGAGTAATCAAACCAGGAGTCAGAAGGCAGAGACAAGCAGATCTCTGTGAATTCAAAGCCAAGCTGGTCTATATAATGATTTACAGGACAGCCAAGAAGATGTAGAGAGATCTTAAACGGCTCCCAGGACTCGAGCAGAGGCAGGTGAATCTCTGGGAGCTCCAGGCCACCCTGTCTACAAAGCAAGTCCAGTATAGCCAGGACTACAGGAGAAACCCTCTCTCAAAAACAAAAACAAAAACAAAAACAACCAAGAAAATAAAACAAACACCAAAACATACAAACAAAAGTCCACACAAAGTAAAAATGAGTCTTTACATCGTAAAGCCAGTAATTTTTTTCGATCCTAAATCTGTAGCATTTTCCTGTTCCAGTCAAGGTACACAAACTGTCAGATTTATCATCATCAAGGCCTATTCTTTTCTTTTTGTACTGTAATTTATTGACATTGCATCCCAATTGTAGTCCCCTTGCTCTTTTTTTCTTTTTTTCTTAATTTATTCAGATTACATCTAATTTGTTATCCCATCACTTGTGTCCTCCCATTCCTCCCTCACTCCTGCTTTCACCCTATTCCCCTTCCCTAGGTCTATATCCAAGGGGGACCTCCTCACCCACTATATGGTCATAGGCTATCAAGTCTCATCTTGTTAGCCTGCTTATTCTTTCTCTCAATGCTACCAGACCTCCCCACCAAGGGGAAGCGGTCAAATATGGGGCATCAGAGTTCATATCAGAATCAGTCCCCACCCCCCCCCAACCTCCCTGTGGGGAATGTCCTGTCCATTAGCTAGATTAGATAGGGGTTGGATGTTTACTGCTTGTACTGTCCTTGGTTAGTGCAGTAGTTTGAGCAGATCCCCCAATCCATCATGATGTTCTTGTAGGTGTCTAGGACCCTCTGGATCTTACTATTTCCCCATCTCCTATATTTCTCTCACCTAGAGTCCCAGTAGGATGTCATCATATCTATCCCAATCTCCTGGTAAGTGAAGACTTTGATGGGACATGCCTTTGGGGCTAGTGTCCAATTCTAAGTGAGTCTATACCATGTGAGTCTTTCTGCTTCTGGGTTAACTCACTCAGTATGATCCTTTCTAGTTCCAACCATCTGTCCACACATTTCGAAATTTCCTTGTTTTTACTACCTGAGTACTATTCCATGGTGTAAATGTACCACAGTTTCTTTATCCATTCTTCAACTGGGGGACATTTAGGACGTTTCCATGTTCTGGCTATTATGAATAAGGCTGCTATGAACATGATTGAGCATGTGTCCTTGTTGTGTGGTGGAGCATCTTCCAGGTATATTCCAAGGAGTGGAATAGCTGGGTCTTGAGGAAGCACTATTTCCAGTTTTCTGAGATAGCACCAGATAAATTTCCAAAGTGGTTGTACAAGTTTGCATTCCCACCAGCAATGAAGGAGTGTTTCCCTTTCTCCACCCTCCCTCCATTTCCTGCCCTATTGCCCTCCCCTAGACTTCAGACAGGTGGGGTCCTTCTCCCTTACTGTCTGATCACAGCCTATCAGGTCTAGATAAATGATCAAAGCCAATTTTTTAACCAAGTAAAAAGACACACCATAGCTTACAGCTTGCTTCTAGCCCCATCAATCCTGCAATATCAGCAACACCTTGCACTTTCTGATCATAATTATAATTCCATTAGAAGATGTCACAAGGAGTAGTTTTGTTTTTTTTTTTTTTTTTTTTTTTTTGTGTGTGTGTGTGTGTGTGTGTGTGTGACCAACTTAACCCAAACACAAGAATGAGTGAAATCAGATAAAAACATTTGATAACGACCTTCCTCATGATTTGAATAAAAATAAAGTAAAAACTTATGTGGGACTAGATTTTTATGTCTATCCTAGGAATTTATTTTTGCATTTATACTTTAGTGTTTGGGAACTTTCTACATTGGGAACTCCCATGTAGAAAGATATTGTCAAAAGAAAGTGCTTAATTTCTGTAGTGTGCTCCAAGACAGAGACTGGATTATCTAGTGAATGAAGTGGATTGGGTTAATAACTGTGACACAGGAAATTGAATAAGCAAGGATTTGTGAATGTTTTCAGTAGGATTTATCTTAAGAGAATGTGTGGGAACTCAGCTTGACTAAAAAAATAAAATCATGTAGTGCATTAATATTGATATTTAAAAATATGTTCTGTGTATTTAGTAAAAGTACCTGTAGGGTAAGTTTGAGGGAATGGAGAGCTAATATAACCTGTTATCTGGTGAACAGAGCCCTGTGTGGTGACACCTCCCCATTCTCCATAGGACAGCACATATGAAATACCTCCTTGATCTTAGCTAGCATCTCTCAATATTGTTCATGTTCTACAATTATGCCTTACTCTTTCTCTCCTTACCTACAAACTTATCAGTGTACATAGCAATGTATCAAAGAATGTGATAAGGACATAGGCAGAAGGACCCTCTCCACCAGGTGGAATTAGCAAGAGAAAGCACACATGCATGAACAAAGTGTACTGAGAAATGAGTGGAATCTGCATAACTATTTCTTCCTAACATGCACTGAAAATGATGAAGCACAAGGAAAATTTTAGATCCACAGATATTGTATAAACTAACTTGCATCTTCACTAAGATTCCCAAACAAAAGGATGTCTTTCCTGGTGAAAACTAGTTTCTTTCAGCCTTTCCAATGGCTTACTGATGCACTCTCTCCAAAAATCCAGTCCACAGTCTGAAAGGCCAACAAGCAATACTACAGCAAACACCAATTTAAAACAGATCACTTGTTTATACTTAAGGAAAATAAATCTAAGGCCATTGCTCTTATTATTATCTTTCATCCAAACAAAAGTCACGTGAAGGCTTTTGAACTTCCTTGTGGACTTGGATACTGAGATTCACTTCCATAAAACACAGAAGACCTGATTTCAAATGTGTAACAGGACTTGCAATTCTGTTAAATATGATGTCGTGGGGCAATGTCAATAGAGTCACTATACCTACCATCTCCTGAATACAGTATGCTTTTACTGTAGAGATTAAGAGTGCTTCAAATACCACAGCCCCAGAAAAGCACATAAGAATGGAAGGATATCACCCAAAGCCAGTTTGGTCGTGGTTGGAATGCCTTCCCATATTAGTATTCATAAGGGTGTCTCTGACAAATGGAGTTATTATCCACAGATGCTGTAAACATAAATCAGGAGGATACCATCAATAATGTTGTATTCTCTTTGTCCTCATCGTGTTTACAGATCTCGCTTTGAAGAGCACATAAATACTTAGAACATATTGTGGGAAACATGCCACTCATCTTATTAGCTTCCTCGGGCTCCAAGCTCTGACGCTGATCATCCCCTGACAGTGTTTGCCAACAACAAAAGGAGCCTATTGATCATGTTGTTTCTCCCTTTGGCAGCCTTTTTGCCCACGATTACCTTGCATCACTTGCCTTAAGTCAAATGTCACAGAACAACTTACAAGCGATGTATGTATCCAGCAAAGCAAAATATAGTAATGCCAGTTTTAAAATCCTCTGGTATTGTGAATTGCTTAGAATTTAAATTTTTATTCCTTGGCATGTATGAACAGCAAACAGCAGCACTAATGTGGTAAGCTCTAAACCCAAAAACACATCCTCATTTACAGAGCATTGTCTCAAGGGTTTGCAGGATCCCAGGTCTCTTGGAAGCTGACCCATCAGTCATCCTCAGAGCCATTCTATGTATGAACAGTTTTCTGAACTGGCATTTTCATTCTGCAACAGAGCATCTCTATTGAAATGTCCTGGTAATTTTTCATCTGGGTCTTGGTGTCCATTTGTCTTTTCACTTGAGTTCTGGATATACTATGAAAGGAAACATTATTTTTGATTTAAATTGAAACTCACACTTCATAGCTCAAATATTTAGGAACATAACAAGGACGTACATACTCTGAATATAAAACAGGAGGTTTGTTAGCCAGGGGAAGGTATATTTTTATGGAAACTTCATAGGGAATATGCACTAATATACTCCTTGTCTTGATATTTCACAGCAACTACCCTGTTATTTATGACTTGTGCAGTCTTGTTAGACTTTCTGTAGAGAGACTTTTTTCTATATCTCATATACCTATGGACAACATAGCATTGCTGGTGCATTTTTTAAGTATTGGTTAGTAGAATGAACATGTCAAGCAACAGGAATCCCAAATGATAAAGGAGGTCAGTGCTCTTTGTGGAGGTGCCTGATTTTATTGATAACCTTGTGGAACTCTTGAGCCCTCTGTTCTGCTGGCTTAACCCCACTGTCTTGATTAGCACTCTATCCAAGGGTGTAGTCCTTCAGATCTCGTGAAGTCTTCACACAAGCATGAGTTTTGACTGAGATCGGGAATTAAAAAACTATGTCCAAAGATGTAAGTATAAATGAGAGTGGGGGGAGGGAGGCAAGAGGAGGGAGGGAGAGAGGTGGGAGAGTTCTTTAAGACATAAATGAATGCTACTGAAATGGAAATAATGAAAAAAGAAAACCTGAGGACAAGAAGAGAGAGATAATTCATTAAATGCAGATCTCTTTGAACCATCCTGGAAGTTACAGAGAATCCACCCTCAAAATGCAAAATAATTGCATTTGTGTCATACCCAGAATGATATTATTTCATTATTGCTTCTCTATGCCATTCATTAAGTGCCCAATATGCACTTAATCACTTCATCTTACTTTCTAATGTGCTTTGCCCCCTCCCTCTTCCCTCTCTCTCCCTCCCTCTCTCCCTCCCTCCCTCCCTCCCTCTCTCTCTCTCTCTCTCTCTCTCTCTCTCTCTCTCTCTCTCTCTCTCTCTGTGTGTGTGTGTGTGTGTGTGTGTGTGTTCGATGTGATGAGCAAACAAGACTATTTCTCACAGTCCTGTCTTTGAGCATTTTCTCTTCCAAGAAATCCTCCCTATGCTACTTCCTCAGTCAGTTTGAACATTAATTGTATTGAGACTGCTGTATGCTGGACATGTCTGGGCTGGGCTCCTGAGCCACCACACTCTGTATGGGCTTTTTTTGGCAAGCAGTCCTGTATGGTTCATTGATCAGTTGAATCATTCATTAATTTATTCATCCCTTCAGAAAATAATTGAGAGATAAGTAGAAGAGGGAGTGTTTATGTAGAATCTTAGAGTCAGCAGCAACAACAAAATAATCAAGGCTATCATAATCCTGAGTATTATCATGGGCTCTTTTTCTTTTTCCTTTGTAAACATTAATGAGTTAGGCAACCAGGGCTTTAGACCCTGAAGATGGAATAGGGTCAAGACACTAGCTCCAGCCGTGAAAATAATGTATGCTCTATTGCCCCTGCAACCCTCAGCTTCTTCATCTACCTCTTTCTGTATCCTGAGGATATTTGGTGAATAATTGAAATAATTGCAGAGATGCATATTGAAAGGCTCTTTGTAAATCCAGGGTATTATTGTTGCTATAATTAGGCCATGCACACTATATAGAAATCTTGATTAGAGTACTGCTTTTACGAAAGCTAATTAGCTTGCACAACAATATGTTTCCTGGATGTGTTTCTGCGGATTGTTTTATATTTCCTTTTCATGCCTGTCTCCAGAACAAATGAACTGAACTGGCCTCCAAGGAAGACTCAGAATTCTGAAGAGCAATGTCGCTGTGAGCCCGAGGGGACATTTCCCTGGGGTGAGTGGTTTAGAAAGAAATATATAGTGACCTAGTAGCCAGGTGTGGACAGACCGTTGGTTCTCCCATGCTTATGTCACAAACAGAGAACCACCAATATCCAAGGATTTATATGTAGAAATTCTTTAGTCTTCTCTATCCAATAATCCCCTTTCTTTCTGTGTCATAGTCTTTGCTCCTCCATGACAGTCCAGGTTCTCTACTGTATTGACTTGAGTTAGACTGTAATAATTTGTTTGGTATATCTATCTATCAAAGGGAAACAGGGTCTCCTTCTGAGAAGGAAGTATGTATTTCTACACTAGGTGGAAAGAAAGTGATAGGAAAATATTTCTGTTTTTCTTTAGAGACATAGTTCTTTTGAAGATATATTTCTAAGCTGCATGTGGTGTTGCATGCCTTTAATCTCAGCACTCAGGAGGCAGAAGCAGGCAGATCCCTGTGAGTTCGAGGGCAGCCTGGTCTACAGATTGAGTTCCAGGAGAGCCAGGGCTATACAGAGAAACCCTGTCTCGAAAAAGAAAAACAAAAAATGTATTTCTATTTTTATTTAGGTGTGTGTGTGTGTCTGTCTGTCTGTCTGTCTCTCTCTCTCTCTCTCTCTCTCTCTCTCTCTCTGTGTGTGTGTGTGTGTGTGTGTGTGTGTGTGTGTGTGTGTATGTTTAGTTATGTGTACATGAAAGCAGATGCCTACAGAAGCAAGAAAGTGCATCAAGTTCTATGTAGCTGGAGTTATAGGCAATTGGGAGCCTCCTGATTTAGATGTTAGGAACTGAACTCAGGTCCTCTATAATAGCAGTACAGGCTTTTTACCACTGAGTCATGTCTCTGGGCCAAATGAGGTAGTTCTTAAGTCTTCTAAATCTCAAATTCTTGTGAATCTATCACCTCTCACCTAGATAAAATACATCTAAATAAAACACATTTAATAAAATCCCAGGAAGTATATGGATTCCTGTTCCTTAACATAAATATCCTACAGAACATGTTGATTCAAGCCAATAATCCCAATATTCTTAGGACAGAGGCCATATTAGACAGCAGCTCAAGTCCACACTATATAATGTGATCTTGTCTCAAAACAGACAGGTATATACACTTATTCCACAAGACTTTTAACAGGGTAGCTGTCTCCTCTCCCTCACTCCTCACAGTGGTCTTCAGGTGTGACCATGAGACAAATTAAAGGCAATGCCTTCAGAGTACAATGTTTCTAAAATTTGCCAAGGAAAAAGAACATGTGGGCACCGGGTCCAGCAGGAAGTGCCATTGTGTGAGCCAAAGGATCTATGCAGAGAAACATGAAGGAGAATGGAAATCCAAAATTACTTCTGCAGGAAATTCCACTTGATGCCTTGAGTCCAAGTATTTCTATTGCCGTGTGCTGAGCCTGGATTTCTCTATTATGAGCATGAAATGATTCTCAACAGAAGCCAATGGTACACGATAATATCACAGACACTCAGGAGGATTTATCACACCAAACATCCCCTGCTCCCCATCTGTGGTAAGAGAACATTCAAGGCACAGAATTTTCTGTATTGAATCAAGATTCTTCCAAAGGCTAAGAATTGCGGATCTTGTTTTTCTAGATGGGCAATATATAAAATAAAATAACTGTACAGTCTTACACAGAAACGTGACATATGAAAGACATTGTTAGAATCTCTCATTGCATCATTATGCTATCTAAAAGTCCTCCAACGGAAATGTGATCGTTTTCCAGTCTGCAAATGAGAAAACAAAACATTAGTAGACAAACTCAGGCTGTCTGACTCTCGAGCTGTGCCTGGGAGCACCGCACAACCTGCTTTGCCGGTTAATTATGACAAACCCCTTCCTCTGGCCAAGTGAGAGGCACTGAGGCAGGAAGGTAGCAAAGCATCCATCCATCTGGAGAAACAGCCCCATCTTCCGAATCCTCCAATTATCTTTCACCCTCCCCACACCCTCTGCCATTTCCTGTAACACTGCTCATGATTAGAAAACACAGGTCCTCATTAAAGTCCATCTCTCCATCCTATTGGCACAAATTAAGACTAGCAGTGGCCCGTGCAGTGAACTCAGTAGGATCCTAGCTAATCATTTTTGCAAATTGAAAAATAGGCTGGTTCTTCACAAGCACCATCTGTACCTTCAGGACATTTTTATTAACACTTTCTCTCCTGGGCCATCATCCCTACTAAAAATAACAGGAACAAAGGTCTCAAAGCTTCTCATCTGGCCTCTGAGAGTTTTCTAAAGAGATCCAAGCAGACAGCAGCCTCTCTGGCCATTGTGGTAAAGTAGTGACCTCTCTACGACACCTGCTATTATTTCCAAATTACAGCTAGGACAGCATAGGATTGGGGACTTGGCAGTAATATGCCTATTTACTGGGCAAACGTTTTTGAGCGATCATTATGTCTCTGGCATTATTTTAAGTTCTTCACATATAATAGTGAGTAAGCCAGTGGTGGAGAGGTGGGGGAGGGGGGAGACAAATGGACCTGGCATCGCAAAAGTTTCATTCTGCCAGAACAAGCCAAGCCCGTTATACAACAGGTCATATATAAATCAGATATTGCTCTAGGTATACATTGTATGTGTCTGTGTATTTGCTTAAAATTATGAGATATTTACTGGTGCTAACTTGATTTGGGATCTGAGGAAAGGCAGAGGCGAAAATGGTGAGCACTTATTCCAGGTCACAGTGGATAAGAATCAGAACTAGCCTTCAAGTCCACACATTCTTACGCCAGAGGACATGTTCTTATCTTCCATCTTTTTCCTCATGTTGTTGTGTCACCAGGAGTAGAAAAGTATCCAGGGTATATTTCCTACTTTAGGAACAAATTTTTTTTCAGCATAAGAACTAACACTGTGAGAGAAACAGAAACATGCTCATCATATTTGTTGGTCATCTCCAAAAGGATTATGTTACTCTCTGTCTCCAGATGAAGTAAAATACTTGGGCACGCATTCAAAATTTGTTCAGATACATGCTCTTCTGCTTGAGGTGTGTGTGTGTGTGTGTGTGTGTGTGTGTGTGTGTGTGTGTGTGTGTGTGTATGCACGTGCACGCGCGCTCACACGCGTGTGTAGAGTGAGAGAGAGGAAAAAAGAGATTGATCACAATGTCTAGTAAAGGCTGCTATTATTTACAATATTAAGTTGGTGGATCTTAGTAAGCACCACTGATGAGCTACTTTATTTGTCTAGGTCTTTCCTCCAAAATTTCCACATACTTCCAAAATAGTGCTATTGTCAGGATATCTATCACGCACTCAAACAAATGAGCCTGTGATGTGCATTTCATATTAACCTTCTCAATACTGTGACCTCTTAATACAGTTTTTCATGTTATAGAGACCCCCAACCATAAAATTATTTTCATTACTACTTTATAACTGTAATTTTGCTAGTTATGAAGTGTAATGTAAATATCTTCGGGGATAGATGGTTGCCAAAGAGGTTGAGAAACAGATTTAGAACCTCTGCTGATATAGAAGGATCTCAGAAGAAAAGAAAAGCAAACTTTTCTTTGTAAATTTGGAGAGAAACAATGGACCTGCCAAGGAAGGAAATGCAAATTTGGGAAGACTTTCAGGGACATAGAATTCTTCACCATTTCTTCAACATTTGGTTGTTGTCAATGTTGGATATCTTACAACTCTTTCTTCTTTTTAACTGGGGCCATGAATGTCATTCCTCTGTGTTTTAGCTTACCTTTGATCCCATTCCTTCTGTCTGGAAGAGATTTCAAGCATGCCCATCCTGCAGATTCAACTCGTAGATTTTCTGCATGAGCTCTCATTCTGCAGCCAGGCACTTTTATAGCCCAGAGCACTGAGGAATTCACTTCTCTAAAAGTAATTCTTGTGGGGCGATGGTGACACGCACCTTTAATCCCAGCACTCGACCAGAGCTAGGCAGATATTTGTGAGTCTGAGGCTGGCCTGGGCTACAGAATGAGTTCCAGGACAGCCAGAGCTATATAGAGAAACACTGCCTTGAAAAACAAACAAAAAGTAATCCTTAACCCACAAGATATGGGATGGCTGGATATTCTTCTTGGTTTCTTGTCCTTTGATGAGACACAACTGGATTATATCCTATGGCATTATTTCAAAGATCCTCAGGAACACTGAGGCCACCATGAGAACCTCCTTCTAAGAGTATCATACCACTAGCTTCCCACATACTCCTTCCACGTCTATGCTTGTCCAGGCCTCCACCTAAGAAAGTAAGTTTACCTAAGTCTTTTCCTCACAACTTCATTTGAGATGACCCAAACCAGGACCAGTTGGGAAAGATTACGAGATAAGGAAACCTGACAAAATAGGCAAAGAAATTCCTTGTAACTGCAATTTAACTTAAGTATCTTGTATATTCTCAGTAGGTTGCAGCTTTGGTTAAGGGGAATAGCATGTGACAACTTACTTGCTGGTGGCATTAAGCTTAGTGCTGCCAATAAGCAATGAGAGCCATGAGAGACTCAAGTCCAGTCTAGATGACAGTAATAATCCACACAGAGAGAAGGATGATTCTTATGCCCTAATTGGAGAATAAAAAGACTATAAGCAGGTGGCCATCTAAGAGACAGCTGTTCTGTGTGCTTCAAGAGTTTAGAGACAGTAGGGAAGAATGGGCTGTAAATAATGTAACTCTCTCCAGATGTAGCCCACATAAGCTTGCAACACTCTATGGCTTACAAGATGCAAATTGCCTCTGACTTTGCTTTCTGCCAATTCTAATCACAGCATGTTAATCTCATAGAGAGGGGAAAGTCCAGGAAAGATTAGCCAAGTACATCAAGTGGCAGTTGCCAAGATCCTCAAAGCATCTAAACTCCTTCTACAAGAGGGAGTGGGATTCCTAAGTGGGAGCTCCCTTGGGTTGGCCTTAAGGGGCAGGGTCTTACAGAAGACAGTGTTCTTATAGACCACTGGACTAAACTGAAAGTAGATACAACTTAAACTTTGCATGTCCCAGATTTCCAAATAAAGTCACATGAGATATGAATTTGGTCTCAGACAAACTAATAATAGTAATTGAATTCATATTGAAAACATGGTGATGAAAAAAATGGAGAAAATGGAGGGATGCTGGTTAGTTTTTAACCAGAATCCATCAGCTATAAGACAAAATGTTTCACAACATATGTCTAAGACTTATTACAAACTCATCAAGTAATTTTACATTTCTTGAATGCTTAAGTGGTCAGAATTGCCCAGAAGAGAAAAAGCCATTTTTTTTTCAGGTAAATCTGAGACCAGAGACTAGCTCCAAGTTTTTCTACAGAAAATAATCAATATTTAAGCACGTAATTGTGTGGGTGGGTGGCATTCAGCATGCACATATATTCTCTGTATCATAAGAAAAATGTTGGCTCACTTCACAGTCATTTGTGTTACTCATCCCTTATACAAAGCATAAGACATGGTGTTTCTATCTGATATGTATGAAAAGAATGAAATAAAGACTTAGGCCGATGCCACTCTTCCTCCATGCCCTTTGGATTTGTGATAACACAGTCACACGATCATTTTCCAAGCAGTATTGTTCCTGAGAAGATGCTGAAGTGCTCTTGTTCATTTTAACTTTTTTTTTTTCAGTTGCATCAGTGTGGTTCGGGCAGAATTTCCATGTAGCTGCTAAATAACTAAAGGAGGATAATGCTTCATAAAGTTAATGAAGCTTCATTTGTGGGTTCACTAAGTTTTCTTTTCTGCTACAGACATTGTCTTTTAAAAGAATGGTCATTTATACTGGATTCCCTCTTTTCAAGCAATTTCACATCGGTTTTTTTTTCCACAATAGTGATGGAAAGTTGCATTATAATTTCCATTCACATCTTAGTAAGAGTAAAGATTCACAAGTCTGCTCATAACTCATACAATAAGTGGGGAAATGTGATCTAGGCTTTGCTTTTCTCTCTCCTCTGCTCTCTCCCTTCTCTCTCTCTCTCTCTCTCTATCTCTCTCTCTCTCTCTCTCTTCTCTCTCTCTCTCTCTCCTCCTCCTCCTCCCTCCCTCCCTCCCTTCTTTCTCTTTTCTCTCTTCCCCCTTTGCTCTCTTTTCCTTTTCTCTCTTCCTTCTTTCCCCTCTCTTCTCCTCTCCTCTTTCTCTCCTCTTGTCTTTCTCTCTCTCCCCTCCTCTCTCTCTTCTTTTCTCCCTTCTTCCCTGTCCCTCCTTTGTGCATGTGTGTGCCTGTGTGTCTGTGTGTCTGTGTGTGTGTGTGTGTGTGTGTGTGTGTGTGTGTGTCCATGATGTGTGAGAGTGACTGAGTCTGTTTCAGTGTCAGTTGATACATACTCATTGGCCACACACACTGTGTTAACCAACATGTAAAGATGCAGGTGTTATAGACTCTTCACTCAACAATGGAAATATGTAAACAAAGGAAAATATGTCACTCTTCACTAATTGGGAGTCTTGTATAATAGACCTGTAAATCGAGTAAGAAAAATGAGAGAGTAACTCTATATTTAGGAAGGAACTGTATCTTCTCAGAGGTGTTTTATTTAACCCCAGAGGAAGAGTAGAATTTGGGCAGATACAAAAATTGGGAGGGAGGAATTCTTTACAGAGCTACCACGCAAGGACGATAAGGATATTTGAGAAGTTTGGGTATTAAAATGATAGGCAGGATACAAGGAAAACACTGAAGAGGACTATAGGAAGTAAAGATTTAGAGAGATTATAAGTGCCTATTAATGGGATAGAGTATGGAGATGGCTTACATGTCCTTTAGAGATTCCTCTGTTAGGAATGTCTAATGTGTCAATGCAGACCACCCTAGGATCTAGGGTGGGGCATAGGCTATTAGGTCTTACTTGGGGGTACTGCTTGTGGAAATGATTAAAGTCACTCCCATGGGACTCAAAGCTAGTTCTAGCTTCTAGTTTTGGCCATGTGATCTTTCTCTCTCACAGAGTCTGCTGTTGTAATGCTAAACCGTGACTAACAGAGCTCCTCACCACAGCTGGCTGCATGTCATTTGGAGTTTCAGCCTCCAGAACTGTGAGCTTTGAGCTTAATGAGATTTTCTTTTCTTTGTAAGTTATCCAGCCTTAGGAAATTTCTTAAAATAACAGAAAAGAGACTAATACTGCATATCAAAGGTGGTGTATTTATTATAAAGAAATTCTGTAGGTTTCATAATTTCTAAACAAAAACAAAAGAATAATATCTATGAGAGGAATGGGAGAGGAATTAGTATAGATTAGCAGGTTGTCATAGGTAGTAACAGGCAGCAGACCCTTTTTTTTTTTAAATAAAAGTATTTGTTTATTAATTTTAGATCGCAAGCCCTTTCTATGTACCACCCCTTGATTGGCCCTGTGTGGAGTTTTCTATGCTATTCTCTGGGTCAACAAGCATCTTCATGTATCTGTGACAGCATGTGCACTGAATTTTACTCTTTTTTTTTTTTTTTTTTTTTTTTTTTTTTGCATCTTAGTCTGCCTCAAAGTGCCTCTCTCCTTCCGCTGCTCCTCACAACTTAGACTACTTGACAAGATACCTACCATTTGTATACTATTAATCTTTACAATCCAAGCTCATTTATTTTTTTATTGATTGGCTCACAAAAATAAAACCTTATTGTATTTTGCTGAATGGAATCATAGGAAAAGACAAAGGCATAGGAAAATACTGACGACTTTTAGACAGAATGAAAATAATTAAGACATTTCATTTCTAATGGCCATTATATTCACAGTGTGATAGGAAGCAAAGTCTGCTATTGGGAAAAAGAATCATGAATTGTGCTAATTTCTTAAGAAAATCAGTAAACACTCATCTCTAGAAGAGAAAAAATACTAAACGGGACAAAGGATATTTAAAAATGAACAGTGTACATATGGAGTAAACTAATATGTTGAAGAGTAGAATTTCAGGTTGGAAATATTTATGTGTATGGAATAAGTGGTCAAATAATTTAGGATACAGTAGAACAATCAATTAAATTATCAAAGTTGAATGGGACAAAAAGGCCAGAGAATGAGGATAGGGATCTTCATTGGACTTTTAATAGGGTTGTTTCCACAAGGGAAAAAAATGAATAGGGTAAAACCCAATAAGGTCATAAAGTAAAACAGAAAGTTTGACTTTCAAGACAAAACAGACAAGAACATAGAAGCCCTCATATGTCCACTACTACATCAGAGACTTAGAATGAAACTATTGACGTCTCAGAAGCTAGCAACTAGATATTGTTAGATATTCTAGAAGGTTGGAGATTTTCCTGTGTTTCTAGACCTAAAAAATGACGTGTACCATGATCTAAATGCAGAGAATCGTCAGGCATTACAATCAGTCACCTCTAAGCAAAAAGTGGTATGACTGGATCTCACAAGCACCAGGCAGCCGGCACTCACCGCTGTCACAGGAAAAGATGAACAGGTTTCCTCGAAGAGTGACCCTTATCCCACGTCGTGCTGAGATGAGCATCTTCCTCCACTCTTCACTTTCCTCTAAGACTTGAGATATTGATCTCTGATTTCCAAGCCAGAATCCCCTGCTTTCAGGTTTCTGTGGCAGTGAGACATCAGCAGGGGTCTGAAGGGCAGAGATGCGAGAGGCCAGGGCATTTATCTGCTTCCACGTGCTGAGTCCGTGCCAGGTCATTAGCTGCTGGGAGCAGTGCTTTTATGACAAGATTTCCTATAGGCAAAACCTCTTATAGTTCAGTTCTTTCATCTATATCCCTGCTGGGCAAGGAGATGGTAATGAACAATATATTTAATGCTCTCTTTTTCATCAATTGACTATCTTGCTTATTCTTAAAGACATCGTTTGAGTATCATTTCTTACCGCTAAAGGCACAAAAACATAGGTAGTTTCATACATACTCAACTGAAATTGCTCTTCCAAGGTATGTGTATTTGCTTGTGACTCCCTGTATCTTGGTGGTATATTCTGCTATGCCAAATGATGCCATTTTGCCAAGAGTTGTGCTTCATCTTAAGATGGAAGCATAGCTACAAGTAAAACCCAAACCCACGGAATTCAAAGTTTGCTTTCACTCAGTTCTGGCAGAATCCGGTTGATAAAAACGGACAAGAGGGAAAAAAAATATTTTCCGTAGGAATTTACAGTCACCCACTGCTTTGAGGATTTATAGACAATAGTGGTTGTGGGGTAAGGGAGAGACATTTTCTTCTGTGGTATAGCAACTGGTAAGTTGCTGGTGTTCCTGCTCTTTCGTATATGTATGGAGAAAGAGGGCTAGTCGGGAAGAGGAAGGTGATCAATATGATTGGGAAAGAAATAAGAATGAGCATTGGGATGACTGTAATTAAAATACATTATGCTTTATGTGAAAATACCATTTTGATATCTAATGTATAACTAATATATTACAATAGAAAGCTGGAAGAACACATCTTCTGTGAAGTTCTGTGTAACAGAAAGTGTGGAAGCTCTAAAAAATGGCTGGAATAGTCAGCTTGAGGGACCTGGGGATGAGCATCCATCACACTTGCCTCGGCTCTGAGACCAGAGAAGAAAATCCCCATGCTTCTTAGCTACTCATGATGCCTTCACGGGCCCTGACACAGAAGTAGCACTGCCTAGGCAGCCTGCTCAGCCTGGTGCCACCTTTGCTCAAAGGACAAGCAAAAACAAGGGACAAGCAAGCCCTTTTGAGTTCACCTCACAGTGCCTATAATTTGCAGTGCTGGGAAACAATTAGAAAAGCCTAAAAATAAAGCATGTAGCCTCCGCGCGCTCTTTCCTATCCACATGCACTCTCTTAGTTTCCACTGCTCTCTAGTTGCTCAGGATGACAATGGCAAAGAAGCCATTAATTAGTCGTTAATACCCAGTACTTTTTAACCTTTATCACAAATATCAAATATTCATCAGCTCTCTGTGGAGAACCAGGTCCTCCCTGAAATGGACAGTGCCTCCCTTAGATTTTGTTCAACCTTTTCAGAAGGAGAGAATAGCAATTAGATTTTTTTTTATTATAACCATCTTTTGATAAAGAAATTTTTTTCTAATTATAAAGCACAATTATGTGGGAGAGATTGGGTTAGATCATCCCTCAGCATTTTTGAGTCTGCTTTTATTTCAACCACACACAAATCATAGGAAAGGGTAGGAAATGTGTTTCTCACCCTAGTGACCTTAACAGCACTATTGACAGGCTGGGGTATTTCAGGACTAATAGATTAGTAGTGAGCAGAACTGAATCTGTGTAAAAACGTACCCTGAGGAAAATACAGAAAAACATCCAGATAAGCAGTGCAGCGAGCCAACAGTGCTTCAGGGAGACCTTCAGCGCCACACATGCTAGCGGAACCTCACTGAGGACACGAGGTGGATGGTGACTTTGAAGACTCTATAGGATGTGGCTGATGTGTGAACTCACAACACCACTGTCTATGTACGTGACAGCAGGCTAGTTAATCTTCTGGCATGGAGAACGGTGGACTCCATGATCCACATACCTTGGTTAGAAATTATTAGCAGTTAATAGCAGCCATGGAATGAGTGGCTGTTTTTCCTTGGCCCAGTGATAGAGTGCCCCATACTCCAATGTGTGCCCCCATACCTATGTCCATATGGGGAGTGTTAACTGGATAGGCAATTAAAGTAAAATATGAAGTTAAGAAGAAGAAGAACTGTTGGGGGCCTGGGGAGAATCCAAGGAAGGAAATGAAAGGCAGATATGATGATAATACGTTATGTCAATGTACTAAATCCTCAAAGAATAAAGCAACAACAACAGTTAAAGGATAATATTTAAGTCAATGGGCTGCTTTTGGTTGGTATACAAAAGACAACAAAGATGAGTTCTTCAAGCAGACAGGAGAGTGGTGCTTAGGGTCAGTGTGTTATTCTCTGCTGGTTTCAGTCTTCAGATGTCCTCATGTTTTGGGGTTGGCCGATGCTGGAGAATTAATATAGCCCACAAAGGGTGACTATTGGAGCCTTACTTCTTAATGTGACAATGTCCAGAGGTGAAGGCTCTAAGAGGCAGCCAGAAGGCAGAAACCTCAGCCATGTTAATGCCATAATGGCAACAGTGACTTCACATCACCAGAGACGAAGAACTGTAAAAGCAAGTTTACACCATCTTGCTCCAAAGCTGTCTTTTGAATGGCCTTATTTCATCATGAGGTGGCACAGTCTAAGAATTTCTCCAGAGATGACTTCTTAACATCCAATCTTCTAATTTCAGAATCATGAGCCCAATAAACTTCTGTTGTTTACAAGTTATCCAATCATAGCATGCCAACGTAGCTAAGGCAGGTTACCACTCTCTGCCTTGGAAAGTCTCTCATCTTGGAAACACTGGGTAGCAACCAGTTATCTCATTTTCACTCTCTAAGTGGCAAGCCACAAATACATAGGCAAGAAAACAACCAAAGAAAATTGTAAAGTTTCATTAAATTTTTAAAAACTGCTTTTTAGGAAATGCATGTGTTCACAGTAAAAACCAAATATACTTCCCCAAGCCCCAAGCTGGCATAGCTTTATTCTAAAGCAGCACTAAATGCCATGTAGACAATGGACTCAGCAGTTCATATTAGTATTAATTAATAATATAACAATGCACTATCTTGTATTTCTACCATTCCATTTATGTAGACAGTAAATATAAAATGATTAAGAAATACAAGTGAGACATTTGTCCTAAAATTTAAGTTGTACCTTCATTAAAAGGAGGGATTAATGTCCTGGAAAAGGCAGAAAGATTTCTCAGTTACAGGCCAACCTGTTCTATATAGTGAGTTATAGACCAGTCAGCGAAGTGAGACCCGATCTCAAGAAGAAGAAGAAGAAGAAGAAGAAGAAGAAGAAGAAGAAGAAGAAGAAGAAGAGGAGGAGGAGGAGGAGGAGGAGGAGGAGGAGGAGGAGGAGGAGGAGGAGGAGGAGGAGGAAGAGGGGGAGGGGGAGGGGGAGGGGAAGGAGGAGGAGGACGACGACGAGGAGGAGGAAGAGGAAGAAATGAATCAAAGGGAATAATACAAACATCACACCTTTGCAGTAGGTATTATGATTCTGCATGGGTATAAACAGTTCCATTGTGGATCTTAGTTGAAGATCGACTGTACCATGTGACAAGCAAAATGCTAGTTATACTTGTGCTGTTCAGTGATGTTCTAGAGGTAGTGCTTAATTGGCTGGAGTTGGAAGCTCAATGACACTCAAATGCAGCTTGGAGTTGCTCTGTATGTTCATCGTAGAAGTGTTATGGACAGAGATGCAGGAAACACTCGGGTACTAAGAAAATTTGGGACAGGGAATCAAGGGGTGCTTTGCAATTCTCCAATTATGTTCACAATATAGAAAGAAATACAAATTCAGGGAGAAGATCCAGAACATTCAGCTACAGAGACCAGGAAATAAAAAAGAAAAGAATGAAAAACTAAGAAAGAAAAATCTGATTCCAGGGTTAAAATAAGATTAAATGAAATGCAAGAAGGGAAGAGTATAAAGTAGACAAAGTACAAGACGCAAATTGATCTACCTGAAAGGCTATAATGTGGTAAGATATTTTAAAAGCTATACAGCCTTTAAAATATTTAGAACAAATCTCATTTAACACACACACACACACACACACACACACACACACACACACACGAAGAAAGTGAGAAATCCATAACCTTTGTTTGGAGAATTGAATGCTATCTACCTGTAATGGACAAAACAAATAGAAAAATAAAAGTAAATAAGGAGTTTAAGGATTAAATAAAACAACAGCATTGCAAAGAGAAACTCAGACCCAATAGGGAAAAATAAATACTCTTTCAAATGCATATAAAACACTTTCCCATACGTAATGGCTATTATTAAAGGGCTCAATAAATTACTACTATATTATTGAGCCACAATGTATCAAAAATAGGAATTAAATAGAAATTAGGCTATCAAAGGGTCTATTTACTTGGAATCTTTGAAGTGACTTTTAAATAACTATTGGCCTAGATAAGGCGATCTAATCAGTGATTGTATTAGAAAAGAACTTGAAAACTGTATTTGAAAAAAAAAAAACTTTCTCTACGTAGAAAAATCTCTACACATATCCAAGAGTGAGTCTGGAGGGTTTTTGAGAATAAACATCCTGTAATTTACCACATCCCCCCTCATGTCCCCTTCAGAAATAATAATAAAAAAAAGAAATATACAGTAATGAAGTGGGCTATAGAGTGATTGATTTTACAGAAAGGAATATATATATTTATGAGTCTCCTTTGTGGAAATACTTTCACTGAGAAACAGTAGAAAACCAGGAATTAAAAGTGAATAAGAAAGTGCTTACACCTTGGTGTTTGCACAGTTAATGAGATATGGCGCAGATTCTGTTCCATTTTGTTTATTTATTTATTTGAAGAAAATGTTCTGGTGTAGTTGTAATTGCAGACTCTTACAAAGTCAAAGCACCAGCTTTACAATAATGCTCATGAGTGAGCTCTTACTTTGATGTGCATTTGTGTATATGTGCTCTTGTAAATATGAAAGAAAATGAGGATATAGAAAACATAATTGAATATATATTGATGGGACAGAATAATACTCAGTGAAATATTACAGATGTCCTGACATGGGCACCTAAATGGGAGCCTTGGAACAATTTTCCATCTCTTGGTTCAGAACTTCTAGATGTATCTAAATTTTAAATATAATATGTTCACATGTTATAACTGAACAAAGACAAGATTTCCACACTCTGTAAGATATAAAATCATAAAGATGAAGAAAAACACTATTTGTAAGTACAGAAAGTCCACTCATACCATTATTGTACGTTTTTTTCTTTAAATTTACACATATTTGATTGTATTCTTCCCCTCTGTAAAGTCCTTCCAGATATTCTCCTTCCTACCTACCCAACTTTAAGTTCTTTTCTCAAAAACAAACAAAAATTAAATAAAATAAAACCATACTCAAAAAAGGAAGAAAAGCAAAACAAAACAAAACAAAAAAAACCAAACTGTTATTCAATAAAAGCAAACCTTAAAAAAAATAACTGTGGAGTCCATTGTGTGTTGGTCAGCTATGCCTGAACAGGAAGCTGCCCTGGAGGGGTTGATATAACCAGTGTCTTTCTATGGAAGAAAATAGATTTCCCCTCTTCCAGAAAGTATAAGTGACAGATTGGTGGTTAACCTTTATCCTGGTGGTTGGATTTTCATTCATTCATTCATTCATTCATTCATTCATTCATTCATTCTTGTAAATATAACAAAATAAAATTCAAGGTAAAACAAAAACTATCACATGCAAGTTAGAACAACCAACAGAAAGAAAAGAGCACAAGAGAAGGCACAAGAACCAGAGACCCATTTGTTTGCACACTCAGGAATCCCATAGAAACATTTAATTGGAATCCATAATAATATACACACAGAAGACCTGCTGAAGCCCCTGCAGGTCCTGTGAATGCTGCTTCAGTTTATATGAGTTTATGTGAGCTTCGCTCATGTTGATTTAATGGGTTTTGGTTTGGTTTTGGTTGTTGGTTTGTTGGTTGGGTTGGGGATTTTTTCTTTTTTCTTTTTTCTTTGTGTGTGTGTGTGTGTGTGTGTGTGTGTGTGTGTGTGTGTGTGTGTGTGTGTGCACGCGCGCACGTGCGCGCGTGCACATATGTCCATGTGTGTGCATGTAGGGATGTGCTCTCCATCCCTTCTGGCTCTCCCTGAGCTCTGAGGGAACAGACGTGATGGAGACATCCCATTTAGGTGCTGAGTGTTTCAAGGTCTCTCACTCTGCGTAATGTCTGACTGTGGGTCTCTATGTTTGTTCCCATCTACTACATTAGGGAGCGCCTCTGATAATATCTGTCCAAGGCATACTTTTTTCAAATGACTACATTTGAAAATATCCAAGCCACAGATATCCCTTACTTATGTCATCTTTATCCTTTCTACTTTTTGTTCAGTCCCTGAACCATGACAACTAATATTCATAACCATGACGGTAACCCACGTGACTATTAAGCAGAAAAAATATATCCAATTTCTTCATTAGACTCCACTTGAACACAGGAGGGGATTAGAGCACTTTAAAAGACATTTCAGTGAAAGTTGATGGGTACAAATTACAATATTGGGATACTTCTGTTTTCAAAAGATGCCTTTAAAACACTAAAAGGCTATTTCTACCTTTGAAGTGACCCACTTCTTTACATCTCACACTTTACTGAATGGCCTTATCAATTCATATTGACTCTTTTGTTCAATAATAAACAGTATTTCTATCACGTTCCACTTCTGATTCCTCAGGTCTACTCTGAAAACACCCACAGGTGCCCTCTTCTTCTCTCAGCTACAATTCTCATCTGTATCACCAGCATCTATCCCAGGACTTGAGCTAAAGCTTTTCACATCCTCATATCTTCACAGAAAGCTCAGTATAATCTTTAAACATAAAATATAAAGGAAAATATGATAATTTACCAGTTTGGAAAAATATGTATATGCTCAAAATAATAAAAAAATTGTCTCATTTAACACATGCCTGATGTGTGTCTGGCCCATCTTCTAGAGTCTTCTATCTTGATGGGTCATCTTAGTGTTCCATCAAACAAGTGTCCCATCTTTGCTCTACCTTGGAGTAAGATCCTATCCCATCTTGGTAGCCTGCTCATTTTTTCTTTGAGTGCCATCAGGCCTCCCCCCAAGAGGAGGTGGTCAAATATGGGGCACCAGAGTTCATGTATAAGTCAGTCTGTGCTCTACACATCACTGTGGAGAATGTCCTCTCCATTAGCTAGATCAGAGTAGGAGTTTGGTGTTTATTACTTGTACTGTGTTTGGATAGTGCAATAGCTTGAGCAGACCCCTCTTGGGCCCTGATTCACCCATCATGATGTTCTTCTTGTTAGATAGCCTATGACCATATACTGAGGGAGGAGGTCCCCCTAGATCATAGACCTACGGGAGGGGAATAGGGTGAAAGCAGGAGGGGAGGAAGAATGAGAGGATATAAGTGATGGGATAACAATGGAGTTGTAATATTTGACCACACCCCCTGGATGGGGAGGCCTGGTGGCACTCAGAGGAAGGATAGCAGGCTACCCAGAAGAGACTTGATACCTTATGAACATATAAAGGGGGAGGAGGTCCCCCTCAGTCACAGTCATAGGGGACGGGAGTAAGAGGGAAATGGGAAGGAGGGAGGAATGGGCGGATACAAGGAATGGGGTAACAATTGAGATATAATATGAATAAATTAATAAAATATATTTTAAAAATAAATAAAAATTAAATATATATATAAATGAATAAATTAATAAACTTTTAAAATAAAAAAAAATCCTATCCCATACCTCACTGAAGTCATTAGGATGTTCTAGGCAAATGCAATTTCCTCAGAAAGCCGCCTTATCTGTTTCATCTAAATAGCACCTGTTTTGGAATTTACATTTACCCTGCAGTGCATGGTCATCAGTGGCTGCTATAAACACACATATAAATAACATTATGTAGACTGAACATATTGTATTTAGGAATATACATATGTATGTATGTATAGATAGATAGATAGATAGATAGATAGATAGATAGATAGATACATCAAAAACAATTGAGAAAAAAGAAGTCATAAATTGAAGTGGGTGGGGCCACATAAAGATTTGGCAGAAGGAAATGGAAGGGCAAAATCATAACCACTGCATGGAAACCACATGGTCTGAATGTCAAGCCATGTTACATTACATATCTGAACTAAAATACCGTAGTTGACCACACAAAATGCAATGATATCCTATTATACCTTGATAGCTACAATGACACATATCTATTTTCTTTCTTGTATAGACATTGTTACAAAAATATCTGCTAGGTATGAGTGACAATTATTTATTAATAATTATGTATGTTATCACCATCACAGCGCTGGCTGTCTTTAAAAGATCAAGGCTACTCAGTGAGACTTCTCTTATTCTCATGTCCTGAGAAATCTTTGCCCAACACACAGACACCTAAGATGAAACTTTATTCCAACCACTCTACTTTCAGTGCTGTCATGACTATTGCTACAGTTGCTGTGGTTTCAGCCACTTTCTCCCAGCCACACCAAATACCATGGGATGACATAGGAGATCTTCCTTTGGTCATGACTACTACAAATGTAATTACAGTGCTCCTATTCTCTGTCACTTTAGAGGCGTCTGCTTATGCCTGTTCCTAACTCCAAGTAACTAATATCAGTCTAAGGAAAGCATCAGCTCCCTCACCCTGAGCAGACAAGACAGACGTCTATAAGCAGCAGCCTCTCTACTGTTCACAGGTCAGTCCAGGAGACATGCTCTCTGCACATCCATCCCACTTTGGATCCTTACGAACCAATTAATCCTTAAAAAGAAATGAGCTAATTCTCAGAGAACGAATAAGAAGCAGAGAGCGCATAGTGAGGGATTGTTTGGGAAGTAAGGGGGTGGTGGCTGCTTGAGTGGTGCTGGTCTGCAGGAGGAAAAAAAAAAAAAAGAAGGCCACAAAAGGTGTGGCATTTCAGAGAGGAAATCTTCAGAACAGGTGACTCTACATGGAACACAAGGAAATGGGAGTCTTGAGGAATTGTTAATAAAAGCTGGGTGGATCAGAGTGCCATTAACTCAAAGAGCAGACAACTTGACGTGTGTTGTAAAAAAGGAGACATTGGTAAGCAATTTCAGATCCAAAGAAAGAGGGATGCTCAATTTGGACTTGTATTCTTGTTGTCACATTAAATGCCCTGCATGCAATCCTAGTATTAGAATTGAACAACAAAGCTTAATATTCTATATTTATTTATATGGAATTTAAGATGAAAGTACAAATTTAATTGTCCTAGTAACAACATTTTATGGATAAGTATAAAATTCAAGGTTAGATCTTGTCCTAAAAACCAGAAGTTATAGACAGTTTTATCAGATATTACCATTTCTTCAATATCATGTATTTCTTCACATTGTCTTGCTATTGTGAATAAATGTGTCCCCAGTTTCCCTATATTTAACACTTGCACAGTATGAATAATTAACATTTTATATTCTTTTGGAGACTTGCCCCATCCAATAAACCTTCCATGAACATAGCTGACCAACCATTTGCCTTGCTTTGTGCTGCAGGATCTAATAGATTTTTAGTTCTTAAGGAAAAGAATTATATTTCGTTATCCCTTTTTTATTAAGGTGGTAAGGAATATATCCACTCTGCACTTGGTGCCCAATAAATGTTATTGAGTGTGATTTATATTTATTTTGCTGCAAAACATTGCAAAACTTTCATTTGTAGGGGAACTCTTGTACAGCATCCAAAATAATCTGATTTTCTTTATTTTATTTGCTTTTCTCTCCAGACACACCTATTATTCATAGGCCAGCTATCTGCCCTTTGCACTCTCCTCTGTTTTCTTTTCTTTCTATGTAGTCATGCCTAGGAACTTTCACTTTACACACTGATTCTTACTTCTGTAATACTGATTTGATTTTATAAAGTGCACGTTCTATATTTTGTCCTCCCTTACATGAAGTTTAACTGTTTCTTTCTTGAGGGCTATTTAGAATTCTTTTTTTTTTTTTAACCCACATCCTGAAAAGAGACTACATTGGTGGTAGAGAGAGGAACATGTAACTTTTTGCAAATCATTTGCTTCTACTGAGCTCATCCATAAAATAAGACTAAAGGGAGTGCTTCCTTCATGAGACTGAGAAGGCTAAATGTATAGAAATGTACATCAAGGCACAATCTAGGCTCGAGGAAAAGGCTCACCTTCTTCATTGTTGGTGCTTCCTTGTATGTGATGGAATACACCATATAGAAATAATTTCCTGTCCACTCATATTCCCTCCTCTCTCCAGTAAACAAGATGGTTGGTGACAGTTAGTCCTCAGCCTCTTCCCTCTTCCTTCTGTATCCTCCTTGTCTGTAGCAACATTTTTGGTTCCTGCTGATGGAACTTATTTTTTTTTTTTTACTGTGTACCCCAGGCTGGTTTCGAACTCATGTTCCTTCTGCGTCCATATACTTCAGCAAACCCTACCACCTGCCATACACCACCACTATTTGTGAAACAAATGTTTAGTGGATGTATTAATTTGTTTTCTTACTTGTTTTACACTATTTTATTCCTATGAACAAGCTGTTCCTGACTCATATAGAAATAATGTATGCTAATGTTGGGATAACTTTTTGTTCCCAGTATTTGTTTCATTTAGTTGGGAATCTTGAAGGAAAGGTATATTTACACACATACTACAATACATACATACATGCATACATACATACATACATATATACATACATACATATGTACGTACGTACATACATACACATGCAAACATGCATACAGGGTAGTTGATAGATTAGATAGATAGATAGATAGATAGATAGATAGATAGATAGATGATAGATATATACTTTAGATTGCATTCTAGGTTGTCAAAACATATGGATTTGTAATGTATAGCATCACTAAGAGATTGAGTTGCCAGTTAAGAAGGTACTATAACAGACCATAGTCACATGGGGTTATTGTATGTTTGTTTCTCATTAGATAGGTAGGAGATATACATAGATAAAAATTAGGTAAATAAATAGATGATAGATTAGGTTAAATAGGTAGATCAATAGATTAGATAGATAGATAGATAGATAGATAGATAGATAGATAGATGGATAGACAGATAGATAGATAGTATATATGTTGGCAGATAATAGAATGTTGCCAGAAGTAAGCTTTATGAAAGTTTTTATCTAACCTCCAACAAAGTTCAATGATTCATTCATTGTTTCACACAAACACAACCCTACTTTATTTTCCACGCTCACATATTTATGGTCTTTATTGTATTGCTCACAGACCTTGATGACATTTGAATAACAGTGAGGGAAAGGGATCACTTCTATAGTGTGTACTACTTTCTTGTTCTTTGAGCACAGCTAACTTAGAGTGAAGAGATTGATTCTTTATTTCTTGTTGAGGGTTTCCGTGGGTTTGGCCCATAGCAAATACTATATAATTTATAGGAAGCCTGCATACGCTTAGATTTTATGTGTTTCATCAATTGAGCATCAGAGCACAATTTATATAGGTTTCTAATTCCAGAAAAAAAAACCTCTTGTACCCACCATCACTCACTCCTCATTTCACCCTCCCCCGAGTCATGGAATGGCTAGCCTACTGACGTCATCATAACGCTGCTTCTTTCGGTCATTTTATATATACTATTAGCATAGAAAATGTCATGTTTTTTCACCTAACATAATATTTTAGGTTCATTCATATAACAAAAATCAGTTCCCTATTGTTTTATGACTCAATCATATTCAAATGTATACATTACATCATATTTTATGTATCCGTTCATAACTTGATAGATTTGGTCAAAGGAATTTTTTAACCCTGATTGGTCACTGTTTCTATTTATCTTTGAATAAATGGTTGTTTCTACAAAAAGTATGGCTCCGTGTACCAGGTCCTAAACAAGATATCATATTCCTCAGCAAACCAGAGCAGGACACACCATCTAAGAAAAGGCAAGGGCACAAGGCAGAAAATAAGAGCCAACCATGTGCTTACAACGCTTATGGCCTGTGAGGATTTTACTTCTCAAATCTGAGGTTTTCAGAGTTGTAAGCAGCATCAGGGAGCCCCAGGGTTTCTCATAATATCTGACCTTGAATCATATATGTGCAATAGGTCTAATGTTATAGGCTAATTTACACATACTTGCTTAAGCTCATAGGGAAAAAAATGTTAATTGCTGGTTTTAAACAGCTGAGCTTTTCATAGACTCAGATACAAGTGATATTCCAGCTGCAGATTGCCAGCATAGGACAAGATTGGTAGTGCTGAACCAGCTGCCAAATTCTATTCTACATTTAGGTCCAAGAAAAGATTTGTAAGTGAATATTTAATGACTTATCCATAGACTAAAATATCATACCCATAGCCAGTACCAAGTTAGCTTGTGTGTGGCTAACTATACATAAGAGGGTGTCCCCAGGATATAACTCAAGTTTCCTTAGTTCAGGAAAATTTACACCAACAGGCTGTGGACTGGGTGCAGCACAGGATTAATGATGACTGTTCAAGGGATAGCAAGGATGCCATGTTACCAGATGCATCTCAGTGTCAATTCTGCAGCATGTTATAACAGTAACAGAGGCCCTGAAGGAGAAATAAAGCTTAAGGAATTTTGGATATATGAACTGAGAAACGAATGTACCTTAGATAAGTCCTAGTGACTGGCAATGCAATTATTTGCAAATCTCTGAATTTACTGTGCAGGCAGCAATCTCTCAAATGCTACTTTTAGAGAAAGGAGATGTTATAAGAATATGGTAAATGCATAATGCCCGAATCATTTTCTACAAGGAAATTGTTCCCAATTGAGTTTATTACAGGACATAGATGGGCTAAAATTTGATGGAAATATAAGGATTTCAGGAATTAAGGCATTTAAAATATATGAGGGAGTAATCGAGAGCAGCTGGCTGTATTGAAGTTGCCTTGAGATCGCCTCAGGTGGCCGATCCGGTTACCCTTGCAAGCACTGGAAAAGCAAGTGGGAACAGGTGATCATCATTAGCCTAAATTAATCTCTTGCTGGGAAATTTCTCCCAACCTAGTTCAAAGATCACAGCTCTCATTCTCTTCTTCATTTCCTCACAGATTATGGACAAGTAGAATCAACAATTTGCATCCTGCACGGCAGAAAACGATGAGATACTGAAGGCAGAATGGAAGCAAGAATGCAATTGGTTTAAAACAATAATGATTTACACAATCAGTGGTAGGAAAAAAAATAACAATTTAAGGTGAGATCATTGCTCTAGGGCACAGGAATGAAGTTTTGTTTTGTTTTGTTTGCTTTTGTTTTTGTTGTTCTTTTTTATTTTTTTATTTGTTTTTCTTTGTAGTTTTGCTCAAATTATTCTGAGTTTCCAGAAATTAAAAACACGTGAAAAGCATGAGACTGGAATTGACCTAATACAAACCTAAAAATGTATAGATTACATCTTGTCATCAAGTATCATTTCAACTTAAATTATGAAACATGAGAAATTTGGAAGGGGGACACTGTAATAATAGCCTTTAACACATAGCATCACTGAAAGGCAATACACTAACAACCTGATTTAACTCATTTAAGCATCAAACTAATATCAAGAGCAAAATTATCTTCATATCACTGATTATAAAAGCAAACACATAGCTTGATGTAAAAATTATAGTGTCTCATATTTCACTTCTGTGAGCTAATATAATGTACATGAAAACCCAGGTGTCCTCAACCAAAAGCCAGATCTACTTTCTTTGTGCAGTATCTTTTCTGGAAAATTCGCTGCATATTTTGTTTCAGATTTACTTTTCTTAGAAAAACATTTTTTTTAAATTTTTATTGCTTTGAATGATAAAATGCAGTGAGAATTTAACATTTGAAATGTAAGTGCATACTAAGTATTTAATATAAAAAGAAGTATCTTCGAATTGTGAACACACCTATTCAGTCATTTTTTTAAGGAACTCTCAAATGGCTATCTTGGATTATTCAGTTATCCAAATTTGGATAAAATGCTACAAAAATTAAGCTTTCTGTATTCAGTTCCGTGTGAACTTAATTTATCAGTGTGTTTTCTGACATATTTCAGTACTTCAAGATGACAAGATTTTAAAATGTCCATCAGCAAACCCGGGACGTAAAAAGAATAGTATATGAAATGGAGTGAAGCCTAACATGAAACCATGAATATGACTTTAGTAGCCACTGACATCCTCCCTGAGAAGCCTGCTCCACTCTGTGTGCCTACATGTAGGAGAATACTCGTGAGAAGGGATGTGCTAACGACATAGATTTACTTCCTTGTAGCAAACACGTAGTAGCACCTTCACTTGTAACCACTAGCAATTCCCGTCTTGCACGAAGGAGAGGCATCTACTTATTTATGTACCCAGTGATTTCTTAAAAACAAACACAAACCCATGTAGTTCTTCCTAAGATCTACAGCCCGGAAGTTGAAGATCAGGCTTCCAGTATGGTGAGCTCCCTTGGAGGGCCTTCTTCTAGATTGTAGGCTGCTACTCTTTGTTGTATGTTTACATTGAGGGTGCAATGTTAAGGAGATCACTGGAGTGGTTTTGATAAGGGTACTGTTAAGGCCTCAATAGGAAATGACCCTCCCCAAAATGCTTCAAAACCTTGGTACACAGTTGGTGGCACTATGGAGTCATGCTTGGTTTGTGAGAATGCTGACTTCATCCGTGGAGTGATCTCTTGACTAGTTCATAGCTGAGTGGGCTTTTAGAAAGTGCTATCTAGTTGAAGGAAGGAAATCACTGGGAGTGTGTCTTTGAAAGATATAACCCATGCATTCCCATCTCTCAGAAGAAAGCAGCTTTATTCTCTGCCATCGGCAGGATATAAGCAACCAAGGACTAAAACCTCTGGCAGCAAGAACCAAAGTATAAATACTTGCTTCTTTGTTTTTCTCATATATCTTTTCACAGGCATGAAAAGCTAATTAACACAGGCACAAATCCCATTTGTTTCTTTCACATGTAGTTTACTTTTGATTATGTATATGAACATGGGAATATGCACATTACAGAAGGGTCGCCATTTGGGGCCAGAGAAAAACCACTGGATTCCCTGGAGTTGGATATGGGCCGCCCGGTGTGGGTGCTGGAAGTTGAACTCCAGTCCTCTGCAAAGGCAGCGTTTGTTGTTAATTGCCAAGTCATGTCTCCAACCCCACCAATCTCAATTCTGAAAGCCTTCTCTGAGAGCCTTCATCTTACATTCTAAAGTTCCACTCTCTAATACCTGTACATTAAGAGTTAAAGTTTTAAACCTTTAATGGGAATTTTGAGGGTACAAAGACATTCAGTCTGCCAGTGTATCATTCTTGCTATTGGTGCCACTGTCATCACCTAAGTCAGGGCTTCTCTTCTTAATGGGTTTTTCCTTCACCTCAGCCTGTCCAATTTTCATAAAACCATGTTTTGGACTCACAAAGTTCAAAGGTATTTAACATCTTATGGAAAGGTTGTTTTGTCTTCTGTGCGATAAACCATACAAATGGTGCACATTTATGTCTGAAAGTGCAGTGTTCTTTTAAAATCATATTTTATGTTCTCATAAATTTGTATAAATGTGTACACATTAATATAAAAAGATAACTAATTTTTCTTACTAATCTTACTAATGTGTCATCGTCTTTACAAATGGAGTATGCATCACACCTGAAGTGGAGAACAAAGAGGTAGAAGGAAAATGAGTGTTATTTCTAACAAGCGAACTGGACCAAAAATTCTGTGTGGCTCAACTGGACCTTCCTGATGCTTCCTCCAGAGGAACAGGATAGAACCATCTTCGGATGTTTAAACTGAGGGTTCCACCCATACCACATGTGCTCTCACAGTAAAACTTCCTAGATAACGAAGGGTTCTCTTACTCAGGTTCACAAAAGAATGAGAGTTAGGAAACCCCCTACATACCCAGGCTTTGGGAGTGTTAGTCTTCATGAAGGCTGGAAATGGCATGAGGTTCTCTCACAGAGGAAGGGTGGGGCTGTAGAGTTAGAACTTTCTTCTGAATCCCAAGGAGAGCTCATCAGGACAGATTTATCACCTTGTCCAGATGGCAGAAGTCCTTAGAAACATACAGTAAAGACTACAAAGTGGAGCTTTTCAATCTGTGGGTCATGATCCATTTGTGAAGCCAAATGGCCCTTTTACCGTGAATGATACACCTAAGGCCATTGGGGAAAAAAAATAGATATTTACATTACAATTCACAACAGTATCAAAACTACAGTAATGAAGTAGGAACAAAAATACTTTTATGGATGGGGGTCACCACAACACAAGGAGCTGTATCAAAGGGTTGCAGCATTGGGAAGTTTGTGAACCAGTGGACTAAAGGATGTCAGCGCTCAAGCAGCAGAAGGTTGCAGCCAGGTACACAGCTTGCAACAGATGAAACTGGACATGAATCCCATTTCCTGACATTTACATTAAGACCAAAGGATGGTCATGTTGAATACAGTGAAGAAAAAAGTCAGCATGATCCATTCAAAATTACACTAATGAGACTCAAAAGACAGTCATCAGAAGGGCAAGCAAGAGAACAACAGGACTCCCTAAGGTAGAATTTTGGAACAGCAGTTAAATTGAGCTTAGGGCTTGGCCTTCTTTTGGAGTAGAAGGAAAATAAATATAACATAAAAAGCACATCTCTAATGGAGAATGCGCTGTTAGAAAAGCATCCAGTCAGCAGGTGAGTTTAATGAAAAAATGGGCGTAAACAAATAGAACAGAAGATACTGCTTGCATATCATCTAAAAGAAGGGAAAGGAGTAAGGAGGGAAAAAATTAAAATGAGATAAATAGTTAAGACAGATAAGATTGTTTAAAATAGCATCCTTGAAAAAGCTCAGATGTCTATCAATATAAAAATTGTAATGTCTAGGGTAAAGTTTGTGCTTATGATATATAGAAGGCATGTCCAGTGTTGTTGACTACACCATCAGTGTGAAGATTTAAAAGGGTGGGGAATGTATAGGTTCATGTATGAAAAGGAATAACTGAATCAGAATATATAGACTAGAAAATACTGTGCCAGTATTAGATTTAATAAGATAAATCTCTAGGTATAAAGTATGTAGGTGCCAGGACCACTGCTGAGTAGAAAAATAAACACCCAGTACGAGAATGCATACAATGATACTACTTTTTTCTTTTATTATTTTTCTTTTTTTATGTATACATTTATATTATTACACATATATACAATAAACTACATAGAACAAGAAGAACCGTGAAACAATCAGGAATTATATAAATGTTACATTCTTAATGTTTTGGCTATTTGTATTTGGTAACCTTGAAGAAAACATCTTTCCTATCTTGGTGAGTCTAAAATTCTGAATGTAAATCAGTATCTATCGTATCTCATCTCTATCAACTTAAAACATCTATCTAGACCTAAAAACATCTTAACCCCTAAATAACTAAGCTTAACTGTAAAACTAAACTATATGGTCTTCAACCCCATCAGAGACTTGAGTATAGGTTAGCAGCTTCCAAAGTGAAAAAAAAAAATGGCAGAGAGAGTTTGCTTCCTAAACAGTCACCCAAAACTCTCTATAACACTGAAACATCATCTTCAGCCTTCCAGCCCAGTATATTTGACAGACATGTTTGTGAACCAGGAACTATTGAGGACTTGCTTACCCTGTCTTGGCTGAGTTTAGCTGTCGATACTGCCTGCGTCCAAGCTTGCCCATTTTTAGGCAGAATTCTGTCTGTGGCTGCAATGAAGAAATTTAGCCCAGTCGCTGGTTTGCCACATTTGAAGCCATCTCCATAAGGAGGTTCTTTGATGCTCATCATCTTCTTTGAGACAGGCTGGGTGTTATCCAGAGGTAACATTTCTTATTGTCAAAGAATCCTTAAAATAACTTTTAAAATCTTTAAATACCATATTCTGTAGGTCTCTGAGATTTTGGGAGACCTTACCTAACTCTTTTACCTTATATATCTGTAGAATCAGATCTATCTGTTAAACCTGGGATGTATATTCTTGTGACAAAAATTGCATGACTATGAGTTGACCAACTAAAATTAATTTGTATTACTAACTATCCTAAATAGTTTGCAATAGCAGTTTTAAAGTATCAGAAGTAAATCTTGTATTGAGTTGTATGGGTACAATATCTCATATTAAATTAGAAATATATATAATGTGTATGAAGAAAAATCTTAAATTTGAATTCTGAACCAATGTATCGAAATTAAACTTATTTTGCATCAATATAAAAATTATATGCCAATTAATTTAAAATAACCTCATTTATGAGTAACAATTAAAGCATTAAATTGAGTACATTCAATAATCTACTTTTTGTCCCATCATCCCTATACATATTTCTGTATTTCTTCTTTCTTTGCAATCCCTATCTCCATACCTAAGAAAGAAAGATAAAGGAAAAGGGAGATATCCCTGAGTTCAACTTTGTTTTTTCTCTGAATAAGACCAAAAATAACATAACCAACTTCCAATAAAAATAAACTTCTATAGCCCAATAAAGCAACCAAAAACTTACCTCCTTTAAGGGAAATGGAGCAGTGTTCGCTTAAGATTTCTTCTGGCTGATTAAGACTAATACCTTTGTAGGAGCCCAAATAAAATTGTGGAAAATGGTTAACCAAGCTAGGAATAGCATTTGTGGTCGAGTTTCTAAATGTTGAAAACTTCCAGACTTAATAGAAGTCTTGTATGGAACAATCTGAAATGCTGGACCAATTGTGATGAGGAGTAGCACCTGAAGCACTTAGTGCTGGAGCATGAAGGATGCAGGATATCAGCGTGTTGAGAGGAATGAATCCTGTCAGGTCTGATCCAGCATCAGTGTCCAGTTCTTTTGTTCTGAAAACATAATTTCTCATAAGCATTATACAGTCCTAAAATTATAAATGTATGAGGTTTGTGGGATGCACCCAACAATTAAGGCTGGTTCTCTGCTCTTTCTTTGAGAAGGGAACTACTTTTAATATGTTGCAATTAGGACTTAATTTCAAAACCACAAAATAATATGTATACTTTCAGTGGGTAAAATATGAGTCTTAGAAGTATTAAGAGAGAAATAGTGTAAAGAGGAAGAATACAGTACACCTTCAAGCTAATAGTTATCTCCATGGAAAACTGATTCAAAAAATCCATAACTAATGCACTAACCAAGGACAATGCAAGTAGTAAACACCGAACCCCTATTTTGATCTAGGCAATGGACAGGGCATCCTCCACAGTTATGTGGAGAGCAGGGACTAACTCTGACATGAACTCTGGTGCCCCATATTTGACGATCTTCCCTTGGTGGAGAGCCCTAGTGGCATTCAAAGAAATAATAGGCAGACTACCAAGATGAGACGTGTTAGCCTGTGACCATAAAGTGGGGGAGGAGATCCCCCTCAGACATGGACCTAAGGGAGCGTAATAGGGTGGGGGTAGGAGGGTAGGAGGAATGGGAGGATACAAGTGTTGGGAGAACAATTGAGTTGTAATCTGAATAAATTTTTTAAAGTCCGTAACTAGATTCGTAGTGTTTTATCTCATTATTAATTAATTATTCCATTCTTAATGACCTGAAGCAAATACATCAATGTATTAGAATTAGTTAATTTGACCATGGATATTGGATATTTTTATATGTCATTCTTTACATTCTTCTTCACCAGAAAACATCTATTTGACCTTGTAAGAATCTCTGGTGCTTCCTATACCATACTCTTCTTTTTCTAAAGTATGGACAGGGTTTTGAAACAAAGGCAGGAAATGTGATACAAAGAGCCAGTGCAAAGAAGTGTAGGAAATGCAGTTTAAAGGGGTTGATAGACTGTGCATTGTTCTTAATCACATGTGAAGGGATAGAGCCAGGCAATTGGAAGATCTGGAGCCCCCTGAAAATGAGTAGAATTGAAGAGAAAAAGAGAACAGATGGAGCCAGACATATGAATGTGGTTCATTTAGAGAATGAGGTTCCCATTTGATTGTTTCTATTTTCTGTGTAAATCAGAAGCATAGGTTGTCACTGGGAAGGATAAAGGAATGTGGAAGTCAAGGTGTTTAGGGATTTGAAACAAAAGGAGGTTTAAGATGCTGTCTGTGGAGAACGGAAGAGCAGCTGAGCAACTGAACAAGCAATATGGTGGCATCTTACTAATGAGGGTGGCCTCCATCACTACTGGTCCCAACTGACCCAGAGTGCAATCTGTCAAGTTGTCACGAGCATTCCAAATATAGACGTGAAGCCATATAGTTCTATAGTTAGATTCAATTGCTGTTGAGATTACGCCAGGAATCTATGATAATCATGACAGAGTTTAGTCTTGGCAGCAGACTGGCTGCATAGTAAAGAACAGGGATTCCAATGTGACAGAGACAGATTAAGAATATAAGACAGGAGAGGAAATTATAGTTAATGAGGACAATGTTGATATTAAAAGTCTTCCAATCACTTCACTTATCTACCACACTTTTGATATCTTCTCTGAACAAAATAACATAGTTGTGTATAGATATGAATATATATGCAAGTCCATATTTTACACTTCCATATGTCACATGCTAATTTTGCATATACTATAATTGTTTTTTAAAATATGTGAATGACTATATTTCAGTATTAATATATATTATCCAGCATTGATTTAGTACTTACTAAATACTACATATTTGGAAACAGTAAAATAATTTAAATAGCTTATTCATCATTCTATGTAATTGATATTGTTGGAAATTATTTGCTATCATGAAATATGGTTATTTAATTAGATTCAATATTCTGTATGCCTTAATTATTTTATTTAAAAACATTTAGAAGAACTGAAGACAATTTTATTTTTACTATAAATTATACTGATACATATACACATTCTTTTTAAATTTGATCTTTCTTCTCTCTCTTGTCTCTGTCTGTGTCACTCTCTCCATTTCTCTCTGTCTCTCTGTCTCTGTCTCTCTCTGTCTCTGTCTGTGTGTGTATGTGTGCACGCACACATGTGTATGCATGTGTTCATAGGTAATACCACATGTGTGGAGATTAGACCATAACTTGTAGGAATCAATTTCTTTTACTGCCATTTGGGTTCCAAGGATCAAGCTTAGGTTGTTAGTCTGGATCCCAAATGTCTATCTGCACAATGATCTCACTGGCCCGACACATGTAAACCTATCCCATGTACCAATATAAGTGGTCTTTGAAACTTGCTCCCTCGGACTTTCAAGAGCCTATACCACCATGACACGCAAGTCTTTGGGCTTATAAATGCCTTCTTACTATAGTCCTTCAGGGATAATGAGAAGGAAGTGTGACACATGTACAATGGGCACGGAACCCATGCTTCACTCAGCTCCCTATGCTCCAGTCTATTAAATATCCTGAAACTGGGCACAGAACATAGTAATCAGGTTAAATGTCTTTCCTTGGTTCAATTCTTTAAGAACGGTACAATATTCTTTTTGCTACTCCAGTCAATCATTTTATAGTTATTGTCCCCCCCCTGCCCCCCACCTGCCTGTCAACACTCAGCCAATTTTCTGGAACACGAAAGTCATTCATCTAGTAAATATCTGCCAGAGCTGACCATACAACAAGCAGTTCGCAAGTTTGGGGAAATGAAGTGATACTCAATTACACAAAATGTAGACACTGCTCCCTCTTCAATATTCTTTAAGCATTTATTATGTCTACAACTCTTTGAACCTTAAAACACACAAGCTGTGGTAGATAGATTAGGTTTCCTGGGAAACAGACTTTGAGATGCATATTTGTGTACAAGTAGCTCACCGAACAGTTTTCTCAGGAATATCAAATGTTACCAAAAGAGAAAAAAGACTGCCACAGAAAGATGGAGAACGGCAATACGGAAGCCGTAGCTCAGTGCCTATTCAGAGATGCCCTCAACTGGGACTAGCAAGCTAGGTCCTTGCACCTCCCTGTTGACCTTTGAGATTTTGCTACTCTCAGGGAGAAAGGATAGCCTTGAGGGACAAAATTCCCATAGGCCAATGGTGAAATCTTAAAGAGACAGGATTAGTCAAGGCAAGTGATTGAGATGACCGCATGCCCAATGTGACTTGTGGTGCCAGACTGATTCTGTTCTTCTAGTCTTTTTAAGGATATGTTTGAGTATATGTTCCATATCTCCAATCCAGTGACAGAATATCTGAGATTCTCCTACTTACCCATATCTACGGTGTACTATACATTAAGTATTAGATGGCCAGAAATACCTTCTGTTTAATTTATCACGATCCTGCCTCTTAATATGAGAAAGCACTTACATCTTATTTCTCAACTGTAGCCATGACTTTAGCATAAACATTTGTGATTCATGATAAATGCTGTTCACATTTTACATGCAATTCTTACACTTTTATTTCCTTGATAAAATACCTCATACTTTACAAGTGGATGGTAAATTGTGTGTTTATGGTTAATCAAACTGGGTATTGAAATCTTAGTACAACTCCATGTATTAAATATGAACTTTTTCTTTTTTTAATGCACTATACGTTTACAAGATTTTTAAACACATCTGATGCCAAGAGTTGTGTCTTCTTAACCCTCTCTTTTTTCCATTCAGTTTCAGACATATGGTTTTTCTACATGAATAGTTCATAAGCCTAATGTGAATTTTCAGGGTAAAATATGAGCGAAACTAGACAAAGATGCAGCAACAAGCGTCAGGTGCAACATAGCCTAAAAAGAGTCCTGTCCAACTCATATCAGGAAGAATGATGCTGCCAAATAGCAGTGGTGCATACCTTTAATCCCAGTACTTGTGGGGACAGAATCAGATGGATCTCTGTGAGTTCAAGGTCAGACTGGTCTACAGAGTAAGTTCCAGGGCTACACAGAGAAACTGTCTGGAAAGACCACCACCACCAATAAGAGCGTGATGTTTAGGTGTCAACCCTGCTTCTCTCTCTAAAATTATTTTTGCAGTGATATCTCAGTTACACATGATCTCTTCTCTCCAATGGTCAGAAGACACACTTGCTCCAGTAACCAGTCGTTAGAAGAGGTATTACTTCAGAAGCCAGGAAGAGGCAAGTGAGTCAGGACACATACGCAGCCCAATTATATAAGTGGAGGGACTGGTGAGATGGCTTGGAGGATAAGAGCAGTGGCTGTTCTTACAAAGGTCCTGAGGGTCTATTCCCAGCAACCACATGGTGGCTCATAACCATCTGTAAAGAGATTGGGTGCCCTTTTCTGGCAATGTAGGCTTATACACAAGCAGAATGCTATGTAAAAAATAAATAAATCTTAAAAAAAAAAATTGAAAGTAAGTGGAATTTCTGTCCATTTACTCATAACTTGAAATGTTTAAATGATTGTATAAATCTGCATATAAAATTCCTAGCCTCTGTTTGATCAAACAAGAATGTGACATTCATTCCTCTCTCGTCGTCTGTTTTTGTCTTTCACTTGTTAAGTTCCCTGGCCACCTCTACCCCCTCTTTTCCCTTTAGATATTCTTCAGCTGAAGGTAGTCAAGGACTAGCTATCATTCCTGCTGCTCTCCACTCAAAAGCACAATGTAGACAATCCACAAAAAAACTAGGCCTGTTTGCGATGACCCCCTGTCATCACAATTAAGTTCAGAGAGATTTCATATCTTGCCAAAGGTCGCATTTCCAATAAGGGAAAAGACTGAAAATATAAAATTCGAAACTTTTGTTTTGGTCCATCCTGTCAGTCTGGCAACACTTGGATGGGGATGTTCTCGTTTTTGGAATACAAACACATAAAGCCCCTTCCCAATCCCGCCAGTATTACAGACCCTCCATTAGATCTGCCTATCACACCAGAGCAGAGGCCACCTGTGCTACTTTCTCATCCAAAACAAAACACATTGTGAAGATGCCAGACTAGAACTGTTCCTTCCACCAGTTTCATTGTGGATGTCTGGACGGACAAAACTGACTTCTTGTCAGCATCCCAAATGCATGGTTCACTGGTCCACAAGACTCTGTGAAATGGGATGGCTAATCAATAAACATAAGCATCAGATGGAAATGAAATATATTTCCAGAACAACATACTACATTAATTTGGCAGAGACAGTAACATATTCCTCAGACCTTCGTACACAATGTAGTGACACACCACTGTGTTATTAATGCATCGGAAAAATTTATTTATTCTATTCCATTAGTGTATTTTAACAAACATTGCTTTGGGACAGTGTGCCTGCCAATTTATGTTTATGAGACTGTCAGCATAATTTACATGCAGACAAAAATATGATACAATATTGCCAATGCAGAATCGCCTTGTCAAATGATATTGTCATGAAAAAATGAAACAGTACCCCAGCTGAGGAACTAAGCCTATTCATCACTGTTCGCTGCACAGAATTTGAGACGACATGCTGAAATACATTTAATGCCTTTTTTTTCATGCATCAAATGAATAAAAAGTGAATGAATGAGCTACTTCTGACTGCCATATACAGTGCAAAAGCAAATAGATTTCTTGTCTTCCTAAAAAAAAAAAAAAAAAAAAAAAGCATTCCCAAAATAGTTGACAGAATTATATTTATTATTCATTTGGAAAACTGAGTATGCCGCAAAAGTCACAGACGATCATCAGCATTCCACTGTACAAGGTAAGGTTGCCTTGGGAAGATATGTTGGCACCCCTATTTTTCCAAGCCGAAGAACTGGGGAGCGTGGAGTACCATAGTCTTATGGGGGGAAAGACATTCCACCAAGTGGTACAGGAAACATGATTGCGACTGCTTGCTTTGAATGGTGAATCATTAGAAGTCTATGCTTGCCTTTTCTGCATTGGCAATACCAGTCTCAGAGGCTGGTTTTTAAAGCCAAATTCCACTCATATGCCCACTAAAGCATTTCAGTCATGAGATTTTCCTGAGAGTCTCTGGTGCTGATATTCAGTCAATTCAAGGGCTTTTGCCGGCAAGAGATCACCCAGCTTATCCCCAGAAAGGGCAACTATCAAGGACACACAGTTTAGCTAGTGCTGAAGCTATCACTCTCCCAGCTTTCACACACAGAAGAGAGGCTCACTGTTCGAGAACCTTCTCTCTTCCTCTGGACCACATCATCACCAGCAAAGCAAGCCTACCTGCCTACGACCTGCGGGCCAAGGCCTGCCTAGTCTAATGAGGCTGACTACCCAAGTGCTCATAGAAGCACCGCCACTCAAAGGAATTCAATGTTAAGAGAAAAGTACTCTACCAAATCCCTCTGTTATCAGAATACGAGGGCTCAGAGCTCATGCTTGCCAGAGGAGAGGGGAAAGCATCCCAAGTTCAAGAGCCAATCAAAATACCTTGTGTTTACAATCTGCAATCAAAAGCAATCTGAAGACACTAGGCTATGTGACATTTTACTTTTAAAATGAAACATACAAATGACAAAGTGAGAATGCAAAGGACATTGTGTTATAGAGAAAATGATTTTGAGCTGAAGTTCTGACTCTGCCATGTACTCCAAGGAAGTCTCTCTAACCCTGATTTTTCCATGTATGTAACAGGACTCTTTGCCTCACAGCTTTGTTGTAATGATTGAATCAGGAATCACTAAATCCTTTCATATGACTGATATTTGGACATTTTTGGTGAAGTGAAAAGTCTGTATCATACACTTGACCTAGAACAATCCACTCCATGAAACAAATTTTTATCAGATATTTAATTGGGCTACTTCTAACATGTTAAAAGTTGAACAAGCCATGCAAAAAGCAAACTAAGGCTTTTTTTCAGCCTGAAAATAACAATTTTCAGCCTATTGCTATTGTTGCTACCACCACCACTACTGCCCAACCACCACCTTCTGTCAGCGACATTAGGAATGGAATCTATTAAATGGGGAATTTCAGATATCCCAGTACAATCAATCCATGGTGTGTGTAGAAACATCAAATAGTCTATCTCAAAATGAACTATAGTATCTGGATATGGCCATTGTCTCTTTTCTGCCCTCATTATTCAGCCTTATCACAAACAGGAAGTAACTTTTGCAAATCACTGTAGAACGCCAGCAATTGTCCGAGTTAATGACTGGGCAGAAAAAAATGGTGGCAGGATGAGTTTGTGTGCCAAGCGTACCATCAGAGGGGAATGGAGAGACTGGAGAAGAAATATAGTGAAAGAAGGAGATCTGGAGATAGGGCAGAGATAGGGGAAGGAAGTGGGAGTATAATAGACATATATTACTGGAAGAAAGCATCATAATACATCATCAAAAAGAGCTTGCAGCTGTCTTCAAAGAGAAAGGGTTTGCATTTAGACAATATTGGAGTGAATTATCTGACACTTTTTCTTTGGCCAGAAAGCTTTACTTCCTGACCACATCTGGTGATCAGAGGTCCATGGAGACTGGGAATGACCGCCTCTTGCTATTTTAATTTTTGCAATGGAAATCACCACCACAATCTCATCAAACTGATAAATGGCTTTTAAAGAAATTACACTAAAAATTGGATTGACAGTAACTTGCAGCTGAACACATAAGGGAGAATTTGGGGTAAAAGAAACAGATTTTCAAACAAACAAAATCAGCTTTTTTCTGGATCCATTTGACATGAAAGAGTAAATATATAGTTTATTACTTAATTTTGTGGGATGATACACATATTGGTCAAAATTGCTCTCAAACCTGACAAGTCATTGAGTGTAGACAATTTTGGTTAGCAGTGAAAATGTTCTCTGATGATGTATTTCAAGCATAGTGGTAAATAAATCAGAAAACTTACAGTCTCTTAGAAGCCTGAAATACAGAGTCAAATGTAAATGGCAGAGTTTCAGTGACAAAGACTAACCAAATACCCAGATGAACTACTAAAAATAAGATGAAAATTTTAAAGTCAGTACAATGATGTCAAGACAAAGAGATGTCCCTGAGTGGAAGAACATTCCCACAGCTAAATATCTATCAGTCCATGTACTGAGGTGACACCATTCACACTTCTGATTTTAGGTTGTAATGCAGAAATTGACACTATCGTTCAGACAAGTATTTCATGGTGCTCCTTCACATAACCCAACAGTGATTTAAGCAGAGAAATATTTTAAACATTAAATCTATGTTACAGTCTTTCTCTAAAAATAATTTTATATAAGTTCATTAGAAAATATTAGATTTAGAACACACATATAAGTGCCCAAAATGTACCAAAAATGCGGCTTTTGCTCTTGAATGATTAAAGTTTTCAGAACTAGAATTTACATGAAGGCATAGGTGGCTGTTGGCCAAGTCTCCAGATGGTGCAAAGCTAAAATGGATGGAACCAGTGTCTGATGAGGGAGCCTTGATGGAGGGAGGAATGCTGAGCTGAAACTAACAAGAACAAATTTAAACAGCATAAATGTAAAACTATATTAGGTAAAAACCATCAGAACAAGCATAGAGGACTGTGGGACCACATCTCACCACAAATCTGTGTAAAAATAACACGTTTCTTAATAGTATGAAGGTCTTTTATGCTATTCCTGTTTTATACAGTATTTACATTGTGTTCACATAGATAGTATAGCTCAACACAAGTCAACATCCTAAAGGCCTAATTTAGGATACAAGTAAAGTAATAGTACCCTCAATGGAAAAGAAGTGAGATGACTTCTTATTCCCAGAAAAAGATGCGAAGCAATCTAGTCACTCCTACTTCGATCTTGATTTTGGTATGGAAGGGATGGTAACATATATTTCCTCCCCATTTTACAGCAGGGCCCTTGTTTCTAAACTGCTATCCTCTTGGTCAATAAAATCTAGAAACATCTAAATGCTGCTCAGACAATGATTGATGCTACAGTATTCTTCACCTATAGCTAGTCTTATATGAAATGATGAATCTGTCTTATTATTGTCTCACATGGCCTGTCTTCCATTTTTCTTTATGTCAAAATATCTACATGTATCTTCCTATTAGAAGGCTTAATCTTCCAAGAGTTTATGGAGAGGTGTGTATGGGGTGTGCATATGTGTGTATGGGCTTGTGTGTATGCACGTGTGTGTACATGCATGTCTGTGCTTAGAATAATTATTGGCTAGATGATCTAAATTATATAACTGGAAATTTTTTTCTAATACTCGTCACTTTTCTACATGTAATACAAGAAAGCTGGGTAGAGCCATCTTGTGCCATATTTTTTTCTGTAAAGTTTCATAAGTGTTCATTCATTATTTTCTAAACAGCTTCTGTTACAGAGCAAAAATGGAAGATTACTTAAGACTGGTTTCCTAAGAAGAGAATGCAGTCCTAACTTTGTTTCATCCTTTGTGGAATGCTTGAGAAGTAGCTTCTATTTGCGTTTGTCACAACTCAAGATTATAACATATAATGAAATATGTTATTTTTCCTTCAGATGAGTATTGACTAGCCACTGGGCATCGCTCTTCCCTGTCCACCATATTAGTTCCTTTTCATCAGAGTTTTTATTCTTTCCAATTGTGCTGCCTTTTGACAGACCCCACATCAGTTTTCTACATCCACCTTAAATTGTTGCATCATCATACACATGTTTGGCCTTTTCTTCCGGTTTCCATTTGCCTTGACACTTTTCCTACACATCCTATTGTGTGTTCTTCACCTCCTTGTAGCTTTCATTCCCTATTTTATAAAGCATAAGCTCCCATCCTAAATAGAATGCCAAGCAATAGCTCAAAACTGCCACTCAGAACTTTAAATACAAAGTCTCCATTTTTAAATTTTGATTGAAAATTCAAACTTGAATACAATCATTTAGGTTTTTCTAGTAGTTTTCCCTTCATTCTTATTGAATTTCCACCATATCTTCTCCTCTCATTCTTAAATCAGTCAAGACCAACCCATAACCATTACTTTTGGTTCTGTACTCAATACGGTACATGTTTCCTTTAACTAGGATGTATTTTCACCTAGTCTCAATCAAGGCCATTAATAGCATGTTTGCAGCCACATTGAATGAAACATTTAAAAATAGTAACATCCCAGTTGCTTCTAATGCTGTCTCCCTAGGCTCAATTGCAGTGTTAGCAGGTGCTGTAGTTATTCAGCAGTGAATGCTTATAAAAAAACATCCACTTCTTCCATCAGTGCCACCATGTTCTTCTCTCCAAGGCATTGTGACCTCTGATTTGCACCATGCAGTTTCTGAGCTGCTTTTACTGTATCTATCCTTGCCTTGCCCAAAATGACTCCTCACAAATGCAAGTGAGCACGTGAGACCTAGATAACAATTATTTAAGAGCTGGTTATTGCTCTTGGGGTAAAACAATCTTGCAGTTTTAATCACCTACATGATGACTCTGCATACCTTGGCTCAAGTCACCCGGATCATCACGTAGGTCTCTACATGAGCTTGCTTGCCAGGCTCTTAAAGAAAGTATTTCTCTGTGCCACAGAATCTTTCACCAACAGTTTCTCCTGCCAACAAGGCTTTCTACCCACTAACATACAAATCACACCCTTAATATAGGCTGCACTCTATTCACACAAACATCCTTACTCATCTTCATCAGACCTCATATAAGAGCTGGTGTTCCCTTTCCTCTCCTTGGAATGCAGTCCTTCTCCTTCCTGCTGTTATTTCATTCTCAGTTTCTTCTGCTTATCTGAAAGTTCCATGGTAAAGTGATTCCTCCCATTTTCATCAATATTTGCACAAGTTATAACTGTCTGTGTCCTAGTCTCAGATCTACAATTTAGAAACCAGACTGAAGTGAAGAACTTAACTTCAATCTTGCATTGTAGCTATTTCCTCATACTCTACTAAAAAAGTAGTAAGTATTGGAAGAAGGACAATTTCCAGTGAGTTCTAGGAGCAAAGTTCTTTGGCCTTGCTTGCAATAGCTTATATCTGAAGACCCATTTCCTCTCTGAATGCCACTCCACCAGGTAACTGGTCCCCCAGCCAATTTTAGATCAAGTTGAACTCATATAAAAAGTAATTCCCTCATATTGGTAAGCCAGCCTCTTTAATTTACTATATCCTATTCCCCTATTTTATTTGGTTCTTAATTATTAATGTAATTCATATGACTCTTTCTTTCTAAGATCTCTCCAAAAATTCACTGGGCACAAGGACACTATTTTCCTTATTTCCATTATATTCAATTGTATTCTACCCTAGATTGAAATAAGAAAATAAAAACAATGAAGATTGACCTGATTGGGGGCTTTTAGTGAAGGCCTGGAGCATAGTTCAATGTTAGAGAGCTTTCCCAATGTGTAGAAGGTTACCTGTTCCCTTCACAGTAACACACACACACATACACACACACACACACACATACAGAGAGAGAGAGAGAGAGAGACAGACAGACAGACAGACAGACAGACAGACAGACAGACACACACAGACACACACACAAACACACACACAGACACACACAGACACAGACACACACACACACACACACACACACACACACACACACACACACACACCCTTTCTTTTCTCACGGTTGTTTTCCCTGCTACACAAGAAGGACCAAACTGGGAAGTTGCCATGACACATTCGCAATTTTTCTTCAAGGTGCTATTGGCCCTAAAGGAACAGAAAAAGAGGGGAGAATAGGCCAGGGAAAATGTGGCCCATACCGTGGGAAGACCATTCCAGAAAGGGACTGAAGCCAGGGTGCTCCAGAAGTCCTCTCACGAACACCCAGCAAAGACAATGCAAAGCAGAGACAAGCAGTGACCTGGCCGAGATGAAGTACAGACCCAAGCAATAGCATAAGGTAGGCCGTGCACACACAGCCCCGTGTTTGGTGAACAAGGAGCCTCAGGCATGATCCAAATTGCTCTCTCTAATCTGATCCTCAGGGAAAATGACATATTGAGTTTATGACAAGGCATGCACACCCTCCTCCAGTGCTTACAACAAAAATTAGCACTATTCCTTTCATCTATTTTTTTTCTCATTTTTACTTATCTCATGTTACTTTGGGCAGCACAGAGAGATTGTTCTGTCCAAAGAGATGTGAAATATTCCAGACATATTGTGCCGGGGGTGTGTATAGCACAAATCAACTTGCCTTGAGCTTCTTTGACACACAGCCAGTGTTTTAATGTTCCCATTTATACCGATCTGTAATACATCTTCATAGTGTTGGCTTAATCAGAAATGACAAGGGTGGAAGATGCAATAAAGACAGGGGCACATTAATCCACTTTGTATGAAAATGTGGAAAGGTAATCCAATTTTGAGTTGCTTGCTCTTAAAAAATATATAAAAGTTTGTAAGATTTCTGCATCTTAGTTGGGGAAACAGCACTCAGTCTGAAAGAGCTGTATTTCAAATAAGAAGCTCTCAACTGCTTAAGTTTGAGCACAGAACTAGTGGCCTAAGCTGAGAAATGAAGCCAGGGCCCTAGGGAGTCACCTTGTGATCTTCTCTTAGCTTTTTAATCAGACCAACATTGAGGTGGCCTGCAGGTGTATTCATCCCTTGATGGCCTCAGGGAAGGAGTCCATTGCTAGGGATGCTGTGTGTCTACCCAGTTGGCTCTGAAGGCCAAGTCATACCTGCTCCCCCAACAGAGGCTGGTGTCTGTTTTGTGAATACTGCAGACAAGACAAACAGACTCAGCTGCAACTCATGCTTGCACCAGGGAAGCTGTGGTGAGGGAGAGGATGGTGATGGCAGGTCGGTTTGGTTTTAGGTAACAGTTGGTTTTATCCCATGCACTGTCTGTAATTGTTCTAAGAGGGCAAGTAGTGCATGTGTGGAGTGTGTGTGTGTGTGTGTGTGTGTGTGTGTGTGTGTGTGTGTGTGTGTGTATGTTTGTGCATGTGTGTGTATGTGTGTGTGTGTTTGTGCATGTGTATGTATGTGTGTGTGTGTGTGTGTGTGTGTGTGTGTGTGTGTGTGTGTGTTTGTGTGCATTCATGTCTCCAGTGTTCAAAGAAGCCTGAGGGAAACACGAGCTCCTGACTTCATGTCCATTAGAGCTTAATCTCTCTTCGCTGGCTCTCAAACATGGCAGTTGTTTTAACTCTCTAGATCCTCACTTGCTCTGTAATCAAAATAGAAAATAGGACGTTTACTCCATGGAGTTGTAAGAAATGTAGGTTCTAGCCATGTCATTCCCAGAAAATCATGTAAGAGAAATAAAAACAAATTAATACAAAAGCATGTTCATCAATGTCCACAACAACATTATTCCTAAGAAGTAAAAACTGGAAACAAACATTTATCAGTGGACAAACATAAAGAGCTCTGTCATACATAGACAATGAAATATTATTTTGCTTTAGAAGAAACAAGATATTGATGTTTGCTGCAACATGGATGAACCTTGCTTAAATTTTGATGCTACTTAAAGGAAGCCAGCCGTGTAAGACCAAATGTTACACGGATCCTGAAACATGAAATAACTAGAAAGGGGGAGGGTTGTGGAATAAGGAAGGTTATGATATCCATTTCCTGTTCCTGATGAAGCTTCGCTTACACCAGAGCAGCCTCTGTTCCCCATCTGAAGCTGATGCCCTCTTTCTTATGAACACAGGTGCTTCTGCCCTTTCATTGTCTTACAAAGAAGATGGCCATTGTCCTACATGCAGATACTCAACACATTGTTTCTTCTGCTATAACCTGAGTCAAATCCAGCAAATGATTCATAGAATGTAATTCAGAATTATAACAAAATATGAACACCACAAAATGACATGTTCTTTTCTGGTTTTGATCCTCAGAATCCTTGTATAGACATGAGTTCTAGAGCTTTTGGAGAACAATGAAGGAATGTGGTGCTAGAGAGTCAAATTTACTGAGATGATTTTATGAAAGAGAATTTGGATTTTGGTGTAGTACACTTCAGTGTTTAAGAGTGATCCTACTATCTGGTTTGGTGGATTGACTAAAAATTGACCGCGATTTGGCGTCTATTAAATTAAATTCAAATGCCAAAGGCTCTCTGGAACATTTTAGAGAAAAATATGCACTGGCTTAGAAAAACAAAAACAATGGAGTATATTTTCCACATAATAACTCAGTTTGTTATTTATCTCCCAAAGGACACAATCTTTGCCAAAACTATGAGAGATAGTGACAGGTAGAACCCTAGAATTCTGAAATAATGAAGTGGTAGTGACTTCACACATGCTAGGATGGTTTATGGAAATGGCAACCACTGACCAGGGTTCCTTGAATCTGCGTTGGAGTTGATGGCATCTAAGAGTAGAAAAAACCAAGTGATGTCACTTCCTTAACAAAGTCAAAGCAGAACTAGTTGCTGTCACCAAACTGTAGAATCAAAGCAGGCAGTAGTCACCGATTCATATTGCTTTCTTGATGATGATATCTCAGTAATTGAAGTAGATGGACAGGATACTAAAATCTTCCATTTTTAGAAAACAAAATATCTCTGGGTCTCAGAAGCAGACTTCTGACTTGACTCAACTGTACAGAGTCATGACTGGCCAACAAATTTCCAGTTTTCAGCCAATTCACAGATGGATAATCTCATTAAAAGCAAAATGAACAGGGCAGCTGAGGTTCTTGAGAAGGGATACTGACATATTGGCAAAACTTCACCCTATCTCTTTGTTCTAACCTCTCCCAAAAGAACCTCGGTTTTAGCTATTTACCGGAGTAGATTTACCAGAGTGGATATGCACTGGGAAAAGACTAGCAATCCTGCCTGACTAACTGGAGATCCTAGAGGCCAAGCACATCACTTCCAACTACCCTTCAGAGCAGAGGTGAAGGACAGAAGGTGCATGGAACTTTGTCAGCTTGGGAGTCAGTGTGTATGTACCCAATGGGTCACTCTGTGTCTTATTTATCCTGTTTCAGAGTACATAAGAGAAACAGTAAGCATCTGGCAGAAGCACTGCATTTGTTACTTGTCCTATAGAATGTGTGCTTAGAGGGAAAACCAAACCTAAAACAGTGTAACTACAGCTTGCCAAAATAACAAACCACAAGGAAAACTGCAAAGACTAACATAAGGATCAAGAACTAAAAGATAAAACAGTGGTGATGTCTTCAGTACTCTCCCTCAAGCCAACCTGTTTATGTAATAAAGACTAATTGATCTAAAAAAAAAATGACAATGGAATACTGAACACTATGTGGTGGGTTAAGCTAGGTATGTTGCTTTATTATTGGAACAAATTTCACATGCCCTGGTAGTGTGCACAATTGATCTTCTGAATTTATTTCTCTGCATCAGATAGCAAAGCATAAAAAATAGTTTCCAACACATAGGGCCAGGAATGGATTTATTTTGCCCATCAAGAACTAACTTGCTACTTTATATAATAATCTATGTTCATAGGCTCTTTGGTTGTCTTTCCCTTCCTTCCAAAATGTGCCATGTTAATCCATCATATTATTTAAAGTTCTAATATATTATATGATTACAAACAGTGAGTAGTATAGTGGGGATAAATGAAAGTTTTATCTCACTTTAGACAAGACAGATATTTGAGTTTCTGGTGCCTCAATTTCCTTGGTTCCAACCATACCAAAACAGTTTCTTGCTTTAAAGCTTTGGGCCAAATCAAAATTTTATTGATACTTGGGTTTTGTATATTGAAAAATGAAAATGCAGTGCTTCCCTCAGAGGAGCTGAGAGAATTAAATGAGATAATGAATGTAAATGCAGTGCTGGTACAAAATAATTGCTAAGTAAACATTAGATATTTACATTGGCAGGTTCATGTGTACAAGAGCAAGGGTGTAAATTCTGCAAGGTTGTAAGAGCTTGCTACTACAGTGAAATGTCCAGGAGAATCAGGCATTAAAAAATAGCAAAAATTTCCCAGTATGGGAGGCAGAGGCAGGCGGATCACTGTGAGTTCGAGGCCAGCTTGGTCTACAAAGCAAGTCCAGGACAGCCCAGGCTAACACAGAGAGACCCTGTCTCGAAAAACCAAAAAAAAAAAAAAAAAAAAAAAAAATAGCAAAAACTTCTTCTAAGAGGAAAAGTAAATTGCTACATCTTTACCCTAGTGGCATTGATCATCACAGTTTTCACAATGTCTTTTCAGATGGCATAGACTTCACTTGAGCATCCTGGTCTTTTCTATTTTTCCAAGGAACCTCAGAAGTTACAAAAACAAAAGCCCACAACAAGGAAAGCTCTATACCAGGTCTTGACAACCGTGCCCGCTTCCTCGCCACTTACCCTGTGAGACCTAGCAGATACTCTACAGCTTGAAGTGTCTATGGAAGATAGAAGTGCTATCAAGAGTTCTTGTCAGAGTTTTAATGTTTGGCTGTGGATCTCTGCATCTTTTTCTATTATCTGCTGGATGAGATCTCTCAAATAATAGTTGGGTTAGGTTCCAGTCTAGAGTCTCAGTAAGATGTCCTCACATCTGTCCCAATCTCCTGGTAAGTGAAGACTCTCATGGGACATGCCTTTTGGGCTAGTGCCCAATTATATGTGAGTATATACCATGTGAGGCTTTCTGCTTCTGGGTTAACTCACTCAGTATGACCATCTCTAGTCCCGTCCATTTGTCCACAAATTTCAGGGGAAGAGTTAGAGGAAGGATTGGGGGAACTGGAGAGGTCAAGGACACCACAAGGAGACCTACATAGCCAGCTAACCTGGGCCTGTGGGGACTCATAGAGACTGAAACACCAGTCAAAGAACACGCATGGACTGGTCTTATGCCCCCTATACATATGAAACTGATAGGCTATTTGGTCATCAAATGGGTCCCCTAACAATTGGAGTTGGGGCAAAGCTGTGCCTTATGTGAACCTGTTGCCTCTTTCTGTATCTCTGTACCCTAGCAAGGCTGCCTTATCTTGCCTCAGTGAAAGAGGAGGCATTTTGTCCTGATGTGACTTGGTGTGCCAGTCTGCACCTGATGATCAGGGGTCAGAGGTTGGGGGAAGGGGGTGGGAAGTGGGTGGAAGGGTGGAAATGGGAGGAGAGGAGAAAGTAGGGTTGCAATTGGGATATAAAATGAACAAATGAATAAATTAATGAAAAAAAAGATTCGATTCCCTGTCAGACTTCTCTTGGTGAAGCTTATCATATATAGACCCTTGAAAGAGTTTTGTCATCCATTAAAGATAACTATTCTTCTTTTAAAAATAAGTTCTAGCCTGTTTCTCAGTCTTAGTAGAAACTGAATAATTAACTACAGACTCCAAAATTCCCAGGCAATCTGAGAAACCATCTTGAAGTGGATCTTTTCTGTCTCAAAACGTCACAAAATCAGGTGTGTTCAAACATCTCTCAACCAGTAGTGATATGAAGCAAATATTAGACTTAAGCAAGCCCTTACTATGAGAGCACTTGCATTTGTCCTGAACATAGACTTGCATTGTTTCCAACATGAAATATTTCTATTAAATATTCTTAATCATGGTATGGCATTCACAAGCATTGAGATTCAAATGAGATTTCACTTGAAAAACAATCAGCTGTGGCAAATGGTCCATTCCTATGAAATCAATAATAACCATGCTGTTTTCCATCACCTAGAAGTAGCTGGCTTGAAAAATTACAAACAGAATTCTTTTTAACAATGTTTCATGTTGGTAAACTACATAGAAGAGGAAAGGAAAAGTTAAATTTCCACTAACCGGAAAATGTTCTCCCTGTTGGCCGCCTTACATAGTGACAGAAGGTGTTAGGCAGTGAAAGAAAAGACAGCAACGGTGACCAGCAAAGAATGCCGTATGCGATGATACAGACTTAATTGTCAAGATTTACCCAATATCGCAATAGTGGCACAATGGTTAAGGGGCTAACCAACTGCTTTCTGTTTAAATAGGTGGCCTGTTACACAAAAGGTATTTTTTGTGTTGTACTGTAAACCTGGTCAAAAAGCTAATGATACAAGAGATCTTAAACCTGAATTGGAGTCCTTTGTTGTCAAATTGCTTTCTACATATTGTTTATAGATTGTTGTTTATAGAATTGAGTTTCTCTCCTTTGGTCAGAGGAGTTTTTGTTTTTTTTTTAATAAGTAGCAATTGGTCAAAGTACTAAGTAAATGTAACCGTGAGTGTTCAGTTGTGGATGAACCACCTGTATTTACTTATCACCATGCAAGGATCTGGAACCATCACAGAAGGGTGGAAGAAAGAATCTAAAATCTGGAAGATAAGGAAGAGAGATGGGAAATGCTGACTTATGGAAATGACATGGCTGTTACATATATCAATCAACTCATAGCAACTATGAGTACCTACACAGTTCCTGCACAAGGTAAAGCTAGCAAAAACTCTAACAGGAATAGGGAAGGGGCCTCCAAATGACCACCATTGGTGGAAGAGCTACTGACAGTTGATGGCTGCTGAAGGAGGAAGAGAGGCTCACTCTCTATTGGGGATAGGGCTGCAAGTAGGTTTCCTGTAGTTCAGTGAACAGCTCCACACCTCTGTCTCTATGGCAAGCACTAACTGGAGTCAGAAAATTATCAATACTAAAAAAAAACCAGGGAAGACATGATGTCAGGAGGGAGGAGAGATGGGCAGCACCAAGGAGTTAGAGGGACACAATAACAGATGAAAATGATCAAACTACATTGGATAAATGTACAACATTTTCACATTTTTTTTCTACACATCACTGGGTCTGATGGAAGATGCACTGGATCTTTAGGATGTACTTTTTCACAGCATCATCTCCTTACCCAAGAACATGCACACTTTCACATTTATCTTTGACTTCTTTAATGTCTTTAAGCAACGTTTATCTCCTTAGCTAATTCCTAAGTATTTTATTCTTTTTGGTGCTATTGTAATATAATTTTCTCTTGCAGATTCCCATTGTGAATCACAACATGCTGCTGATTTCAGTGTGCTGATTTATAGCTTGCTACTTAGCTTAATTCACTTATTAGCTCTAACAGTCTCATGAACTCTTCAGTTTCCCATATCTGAATTCACATGATGTGTAAACAGGAATAATTTTAGTAAGCCCTTCTTTCCAATCTAGCTAGGCATTGCCCTTTTTACTGGGTAATGACTCTGGTGGGAATTTCCATTGCTCTTTTAAACAACGGTGAAGGAAACAAAGGCTGGAGACATATCACAGCAGATAAGAGAGCTTATTGCTCTTGCAGAGGACCCGAACTTGGCTCCAGGCATCTATATAAGGCAGCTTATAGCTGCCTGGAACTCCAGTTCCAGCAGATCTGATGTCCTCTTCTGCCCCTCACAGTCTCTGATATGCATGTGGTAAACATAAAGCTTTCAGAGTCATGTCCACATAAGTAATAATAAATAAGTAAGCCTTTGGAAGATCATGACAACAGATGGTTTTATTTCTAATATTAGAAGACAACAGTTCCATCCCTACCATTGAATGACTTTAATGGTGGTCTTCATATATGTGGCTTTAATATTGAGGTAGACTCCTCCCATTTCTAATTTGCTGAATGATATCATAAAAGAATGTTTGGTGCTGCCAGGAACATTTTATGATTGATTAAAATAATCACGTGGGAATTTTCCTTAATTTTTGGTAATGTAGCACATTAAACTTTATAGTTTTCATATAGTATGTCAATCTTGTGGTCTATGTCATGAGGTTTGATGACTGACTCAAACTACTTACTGATTATAGAATTTTTCAATCCTTCTGTTTTAGGTGACGTAGTTGATTTCGTACTGCTAGTAATTTGTTCATTTTAGCTGGTATCTAATTTGTGGCCACACGATACTTTTTGTGGCATCCTCTTGAAATTATTTTATCTCTATAAAATTGGTAGAAATGTCCCTATTCTTGGTTTAGGTCTCATTAAAGACTTAGTTTATCCTGCTTAAAATTTTGTCAGTTTTCTTGAACTTTTCAAAGAACCTACTTTTAGTTTTATTGATTGTCTCAAAACTTTTTCAATTCTCTATTTTTCTTCTCACTAATCCTTATTAGTTCTTTCCCTCGGCTGACTTTGGCTACAGTTTGGTCTTTTTCTAGCTTCCTAAGTTGTAAAGTTATGTTCCTTGCTTGATAACTTTCTTCTCATGGGATGTTCTAAATATGTCTGTTAGATAAAATGGTCCTATTGTGTTCAGTTCTCTGTTTCTAATTTACTTTTCTCTAGTTGCTTCATCTATTATTGAGAGAGAGGTACTGAAATTTCTCACTAATTTTCTTCCTTTATGACTTCAACTCAGTTATTTTCTTATAACATTATGGTCTGTTGTTAGCTATGTAAATATTTCTAAGGGTTATATTCTTTTGCTTTGTTGAATATTTTATTACATATAATGTCTTTCTTTCACTCTTATAAGTTGTTCTTTCTTCTCTTTTTGTTTCATCTCAAAATTTATTTTATGGAATATACCTACAGCTATCCTGTTCTATTTTGGCTATGTTTTAGTGAATGTCTTTTTTCAACTTCTTTCCCTATAGTTGTGTCTCCTTACATAAGCTGCTCTTTTTTTTTTAGGCAGTGCATAAACATCATTTACCCTTTTATCTAATCGTTCGCCTCTTATTGGGTAATTTAATCCTTTCACATGAACACTAGTAATTATTAAGATGAACCTCTTTATGTATTTGTTTTATCTATGTCAAAGCATATTCCCTTTGTGTGGCTTTCCATTTCTCATGTTATGCATCTTACTATGTGCCCAGCTGATATGTGTGCATTGTCTCTATCTCTCTCTCTCTCATTCTCATTCCCTTTGTGCACATTCCATAGATATTTAGTTTATGGTAGTGGGGATTACACGCAATATCTTAGACTCACAACCTTCTCAGTTGATTTGACACAGGACAGTGCCCAAACACTGCTCATCCGCAGTCCAGACTTGCCTTTTCCAGTTGCTTATTTTATATGGCTTCTACTTACTTCACTTTAACCTGAAGGAGTCCATAAAATATTTCCTAGAGGGCATTTCTACCAGGAACAAACTTCTTCTGTTTTTATTTATCTTGGGATTCTTCAGTTTCTCACTAATTCATGAGGGGTTTTTTCCTTCCAGATACAAGAGTTGTGGTTGACAGAGATTTTTGGTGACAGTCAAAGAAAACTAAAATAATAGTAAACAACAGACAGAAAACCAAAGGAATTAGAAGCACTATATCAGGGTTTAAATATGCAGCAAATAAAAATGAAGGAAAACAAAAGATGCGCATAGCATCATATGCCCAGGGAATTATAAGACTTGTCACAGATCTGTCCAAGCATTCTGGTTAATGACCTAAACATTTATTATTATTACCAATTTTGCAGATACTTGACCACACACCTCACTGTTAAAATCACAAATTCCAAGTATAACACACATCATTGATAAAATATCCTGACAAATGTAACTTAAGGGAAAAAAGTTTTATTTAGCTCACAATTGCAGGTTACAGTCCATCACTCTGGGGGCAGTCAAGATGGTAGCAATCTGACGCCACTGGAACCAGCCACTGTGAAGAGCAGAGAGAGTGAATGCATGCATACTCTACTCAGGCCCCTTACTCCCCTCTCCCACAGTCCACGATCTCCCACATAACAAACAGTCCCTTCTGCAGTGGACAGGTCTTCCCACATCGATTAGCACAATTAGCATCGTTCACCACAGATAAACCCGTAGGTCAAAGAGATCTGGACAAGATCTCACGGAGACTCTTTGCAGATGATTATAGTATGTGTCAAGTTGACGATCAAAACTAACAATTATAATTCAGGATAGAAAGTTATCAACCAAACATACTTTTTTAAAAATCCTCCTTGGGAGGAAAATGTCAGCTTGGTGTTCATTGTACAAACAATTCTTATACCAACCAGCAGGAAGTGAATTTTGCTGCTATCTCTATTTGGATATAGAGAGTTTTTAAAAATACACTGTTAGGCATTGCACTCACAACGCTTTGGGCAATGACAGACTGTGTATATGAAGGTGGTAGCCTTATAAATACATAATGGAACTGGAAATTTCCTACCTCCTACTGACACTGTAGCTGCTGTAAATTTGGGGCATAAAGCAAAACATTGTTCTTGTGCATGAGGTAATACTGTATGTCTGCAGGCTTATGAACCACTTCTAGTCATATAGGCAGAGAAAATACTGTGAGTTGCTGAACAGTTGAACATGATAATAAACTGGTTTATATTCTTACTGTATTATGACTTTAATGGCTATGTGGAGCCTACTCCTCCCCTTATGTATAAGAAATATTGACTGTACGGCATGCTATGTCAGGTAAGCAGCAGCTATATAGACCTGTGTTCATTGCCTCTTGATTTTATCAAAAGGCTATATCCTATGATTGACCTGTAATTTTCATGTTCACATATGTTTTATGATATGTTCACACTGGTAGTGTCTTAGTAGCATATTTTCCACCATTAGTATCACAGAACTGTGTATAAATGCCAGGTTAAAAAGCTGGACAACAGCAGCTTTTTCTACTATTTTGGACAAATTTGTATACTAATAGTAAATTGACTTAGCTAAGATATCTGTTTATTCAAATAGCCCACCCTGAATATCTCTCTGTTAGCACCATCACCAAGAGATATTTTACAGGAAACTTAGGAACTAGAAATTAGATAAATTCTTCTTGCTTTCTGTGGGTCAGTGTAGTACACCAAGCACAGTTGCCAGTAAGAATTCATTTGCTTATAAACTAGCTCATATCACCGAATACCAGCAAAACCTGTTATCCAGATCTTGGTTTCTCTGCCTTCTGGACCATGTGTATACTTGGCGTGAGATGAAGATCCATACATCAGCGAGGTTGAGGGCTTAGAGGCAGTGAGAGCCTCATGTAGCCTTAGTCTATCTATCTACCTGTGTTTCTAGCTCAGCTTCATGGGACATAGATTTTTATCTCCATTTTCTACATTACTTTATATTCATCTTTCCTTCATGGATTTCTTTATTTCTTTTAACATATTTATTTTGTTGTTGTTGTTGTTGTTGTTGTTGTTGTTGTTGTTGTTGTTGTTTTGCAAGACAGGGTTTCTCTGTGACAGCCTTGGCTGTTCTGGAATTCCTTTGTAGACCAGGCTGGCCTCGAAATCACAGATAATCTTGCCTGTCTCTGCCTCCCAAGTGCCGGGGTTAAAGGTGTGTGTTACCAGCAAACTGTCAGCACTACTCACTTCAAGACCCCATGCTAAACACTGGAGCAGTAACTTTTCCAATACTGTTTAACCAGCCCTCACAGTTGTCTAACTAAATCACTATAATGAATTTCATATTATCTATTATTCCTATTGGGTCTGCTTCTCTGGCCAAATCCAAAGCAATGCATTTATGGAGCAGTTTATACAACTATAGAACACGGGAAAGAGAACACTGAGCAGGACCTCCACACTCCCATGTCCCCACTGATCTCATTGGGGGCAAGATTTCTGGTTAATGCCAAAAATTAAAAGTGCAGCATTGATGATTTAAGTGAAAGAAATCACTAAAGGCCACTTATATCAGAAAGAAATACTTATTATATTTAGAATTGCAACATGATGGTTATGGTTGTTGTGAAGTAATTCTATCAGAGAACACACAGACTCTTTAATAGAAATTGTTTACTCACTGGCCAGCAGCCTATGTGTTGAATTTTCCCAAATCATGTAGCCTTACCATTCTTGGCTTTTTATGCACAGAAACATGTCGTGGTTAACATACTTTAATTAGCATGAAAAACATGCAACAAGAAGAGCAATAGAAGCAAAAAAAAAAAAAAAAGAAGAAGAAGAAGAAGAAGAAGAAGAAGAAGAAGAAGAAGAAGAAGAAGAAGAAGAGTACATTTAGGGATTTTCCCAGAACTATGGACTATGATGGATTAGTTGGGTTCTACATGCAGGTGTTTGAGTCCACGTACTGGGCTCTTAAGTCATAATGGTGCCTTGAGGACTCTAACATGGTGTCGGTTCTGCTAAGGATTGGGTACATGTTATATGATCAGTATCTGAGAATACAAAAGTGAGAGAAATTCCTCACCCAATGGCTCAAGGATGCAGGGACCAGTCTTGAACCAGACAAATGTTGGGGCAACAAGACTTACTGCCCTTAAACTAGGCTGAAGGTAAATGTATCCTGAACACAAAGGCAAAACACTGCTTTCTAGATATGTCTAAAATCATATGTGATAGTTTGACTAAGAATGGGCTTGGTAGGCACATAGATTTGAATGCTTGGTCAAGAGGGAAGGACATTATTAGAGAGGGGGCTTTGTTGGAGTAGGTGTAGATTTTTTGGAGGAAGTGGGTCACTTAGGGTGGGCTTTGAGGTTTCAAATGCTCAAGCCAGGCCCAGTGTCTCTCGCCCTCTTCCTGCTGCCTGCTGATCCAGATGTAGAAATCTCAACTCCTCCTCCAGTATCATGTCTGCTTGAATGCCACCACCATGTTTGCCACCTTGAATATAATGGACTAAACCTCTGAGCCTGCAAGTCAGACCCAGTTAAATGCTTTCCTTTGTAAGAGCTGCTGTGGTCACGGTGTCTCTTCAAATCAATAGAAACCCTAACTAAGATACTGTAAGCTAGGCTCACAGCATCCTTGAGCTCTGCCTTCAGGCTGCGGCCATTACTCAGCATTGGTGTTAAGCTGCTTCTTCCATTGGTTTCATGGGACATTAGGGATGTCAAAGACTGATCAATTTCTAAAAAGTACAGAAGCACTGATTCAGAAAAAAATCGGGCATCGTGTCCTTACCACTCTTTCTAAATCCCGGACATGATAAGCCATTCACAATCATTGCCCACCAGTACACAAGCACACAGAGAACCCTAGTAGAGACTGAGCCAGGATACAGGTTTTAAAATTATTAAACATTATTATTTCTTTGCATGTGTGCACATGTCTCTCTCTCCCTCCTCTCCTCTCTCCTCTTCCTCTCTCCTCTCTCTCTCTCCTCTCTCTCCTCTCTCTTCTCTCTCTTCTCTCTCTCTCTCTCTCTCTCTCTCTCTCTTTCTCTCTCTCTCTCTCTCTCTGTGAAATTTTTCATGGGAGGAGGCTACATATGTGGGCATCAGAGGACAAATAATTTGTGGAGTTTGTTCTCTTCTTTTCCTTTATATGGGTTCTGGGAATTGAAGTTATGCCCCCAGGTTTGCTCAGAAAATGCCTTTACTCGTGGAGTCATCTCACCAGCCTATGCTTTAAAATACCTTATGGGTGACACACTGAAACCAGACTCAATGTCTCAAGAGATCAACACACCTTGGTGTTATGAAGCCCAATTAAGTCCAAAGCTGAGGGCAGTACTAAATGGTCCAGCTAATGTCCTAGAGGATGAAACATCTTGGTCAGAGTTGAAAATTGGCAAAAAGCTATGCCAGATAGGATAAACAGGGACCACAAGAAACAGTTAACGCTAATATTATTTTAGATCTACACCAACACTTTCTACTTAAAGGGCACTTGAAATATTAATTTAGTCAACGATGTAGTCATAGTTCTATGCAACAGACTATGGTAGTATAAAATTGAAAAAGAAAAGGGCCCATTTCTATTGAGGAAAACAGACAATCCACAAGTAAAGAGATAATTGATGCTATGGACCATGAAATACAAGTCAAGAGAAAGAGGGGGATGATGGGGAGGTACATTTCACAGCAGAGAATCAGCCAAAATATCGGTCTGACAGTAGCCTTTCTCTTGAGCCTCAGAAGGACTGGGGTGGTAAATTAAGCAAATGTCTTTGGGAGAAAGGAGTATCTAGTAACAGATATCAGATCTGAATCCAAGGTACCTGGTTTATAAATTTATATTTTCTTCCCAATTTCTTATTCTCAGTTAACACTTGAAACCTGAGCATATCAAATAGTATCCAGAGAAAGTAGCTTGCTGTGTTTATGCCCTTTCTTCAAATTCTTCCAGCCTTCCAAGCTAATGTCAGTTCCTTCTGAAGGCCCCACAGGTATAATAGAAGGCTCCAGAAAAGGTATCTTAGATGTAAATCAGTAGGTCAAAGGCCATGAGACATTCTGTCAAATAGGTGTTCTCCCATTAAATTGCCTATGGAGGCCTCTCATTTGTGGGATGTGTCATCACCCCAGCATTAGAAGGCACGCCCTTTCAAAATGTGATGAAAAGGAGGAAGGCTGTTTTGAACATAGACAACTAAGGCAAACATGCGCTGTAAATCTAAACTTTCTATGTTTGCAAATTCTGGAGGCTGAGGTTGGTGCCTAATCCTGTTTACTACAAACAGACTCAGCGCTGACTTGGTTACCTGCTATTTCAAAACCCTCCCTTCCACAGCTCTTTAGTTATCATACAATAGGCAAATAGCATAGGAAATTTTCAGTTGCTGCCTCAGTACTGTCAGAATGTAGCTGCTTAAGAAGTCTGCTTGCAGAAACTTACTTCATGAGGAAGAAAGAAAGAGCCTGCTGAGGAAAAGGAGATTTGGGTGATTTTTTACCAAGAAAGGCATTCATGATTTGTGTACTTTTCTTTATGAAGTTCATATTTCCCTTTTCTTCTTTGTTATCTTTTTGTTGTTGTTACTGTTGTTGCATTTTTGTTAGTTGGTTGGTTTGTTTGAGTCAGGGTTTCTCTGTGTAGCCTTGACTGTCCTAGAACTTGCTCTGTAAACCAGGTTGGCCTTGAACTCAGAGATCTGCTTGTCTTTGCCTCTGGAGTGCACCAAGACCATCTTCTTATGGAGTCCCAATTATTACACCCCACACAAACATAATAACCTTCATTTATTGTCTTAGTTTATGTTGCACAAAAGGAATAAACGTCACATACTCTCACGTGGCTTCCTTTGTTCCTTCATGATTATTTGCATTTCGTCCATATTGCTACATGTTGCAGTAGTTCATTGTTACACTTCATATCCTTTTGTATAGCTTTTGTGCCAGTTCCCAAATGAATACCCTTATGTTTCACTAACTTGTATGTAACACAGGCTTATATTCAAAGACCTAAGACTCAGTTTATATGGGAAAATATTAAGAAATGCAGGGGAAAGGCATAAGAGTAAATATTGAACCCTTTGAAAACTAGCTTAGACCTGAGAAAGAAACTAAAGTGAGATGTTAAAACATTAAAATCCAATGGGGATTTTCCTTGACACAAAAGTACGAGCATCACTTCTGGTCATGAGAGCTCACTGTAGTACATTATGCTACTGCCTATTGAGCACTGACCATATAAACACTGAATCAAAAATTGATTTGAGTATAAGCTGGTCAAATGTACACATGTGAGCCTCCTCCTGATGGTCCTAAACAGGAAGCTTAAAAAGATCAAATCCCCAAGGGATTGAGAACAAAAAAATAAGCACTGTTGCTCAAGACAGAAAGATAAAACTGGAGATTGAAAGTGTGAGTCTCCGCACTCAGGATGTGTGCAGCTGGAAAGTCATTCTTGTAGGCTGTTGTCATTCTTGTTGTCTATTAGTTTGTCTAGTTAACTGTCACATTCTGTCCATTAAAAGGAGTTTTGGGTCTATTGTGATGCAATTCACTCCTGAAGTTTCAAAATCTCGTTTTTAAAAATATGTAACTTTCTAAGCCTTGGTTCCTTTATTAATAGCCTAAGTTCCAATTAGCAAATTATTATTGAGGGAATCAAGTGACTCAAGGTATTATCATTAAAAGAAAACAAGGAGCCTCTAGATATATTTTCACCAGTAATTGTCTATTAAACACGAAAATATTAAGTTGAAAAGAAGTAGAAGTGAGAGGGTAAGCTGCTGGATTTCTACCTGGTCAATTTGTGCATAGATGTAGGCATTGATATTTATGAGTCAGAAAAAGAAACAAGTACAGGGGTCATCTCTCTTATCTGTCCTTAAGCCACCTGCCCAGGACCCTTTCAGTATCAGATAAAGAGTCCTCTATCTGGCAGCCGCATAACCCTTTAAGCAGAAAAAAGATCACAACAGACCTGATTTCTTTATGAAATCTCAGATTCTGAAAGCTGTAAGGGACTCACAGGACATGCGACCAGTGTCCTCCTAGGGCTTGTGTCTGTGGTATCTTTGGCAGAGGCCGTTGCCCTTTTATTTGAACACCATCCATGACAGGAAGTGTGGTGCTTTACAAAGCACTCCGCCCTCTTGTTGAGCTTTCCTGATTGCCACCTGTTCACCATCAGCCTGGAACAGTGTCTTCTCTTAACACCACCCGTTGCTCTTCCTTCTGCCTTCCGCAATACGTACAGTCTGAATTCCTATACACAGAAATCATTCATGGAGATTGCCTTCCTTATTAAATATGGGTCACTCACCTGAAAAGTGATTGGCGAATAAGCCTTGAGAGTTATAGAGCCCTTTCTCTCCTTAACTTCCTTAACGTTGCTAAAATAAATCAACCCCCACAAGGTGTGTGCTGAATTTTACAAGTAGCAGTGATGGAATAATTGCTCATAAGCATCACCAAAACTTCTTTGTTCCTAAAACTATAACTTGATAGAAAATAGTTGCACAATTCCAATTCAGTAGCATGTTGAATATACTGTGAGGGAAGGACGTAGATGTTTTGTTCTTAGCATAAGCTGAGAAAAGATGGCTAAAAATGTGGAATATGAGATTTGGTGGAAGTATTTTGAAACAGTGTCTCATGTAGCCCAGACTGACTCAAATTTGTTAGATAAAAGTAAATGGCTTTAAGTTCCTGATCTTCCTACATCTACTTCGCAGGCACTGAGATTGCAGGCATATGTCATTATGTTTGTTTTATAAGGTGCTTAGAATTTAATCTAGGGTCTCATGTATGCTAGACAGGAACTCTACCAAGTGAGCTACATTCCCTGTGGAGTCAACCTGACTGAGTGAACACTTAGCATTTCTTTACCCTCCACTTACTAAGTCACCTTGAACAAACCCAATCTTCCTGAGCATCATTTTTCTTATTTTTCAGTTATTTGTTGAGAGGTTTGTATAAGAAAATAATGAATATCTAACTTGTTAATATACAGTACGTAACTGGCAAAAATAAATTGTATAATGATAGTTATTATTTTGATTACTGTTATTCTGGACTGTCCCTGACCTCATTTGAGCATATTAACCTAAAATCCATTTTCCCCCCAAATCAGTCAAGGCCAAACAAGTAACAAGAGTCAGGGTAGGAAATCCACTTTAAAGCATTTAACTTTAAATACTATGATTCTGTTAACAGGCCCAATCTGTCCCCATGTCACAGGCCTGATTAAATATGGAACCAAGCCCTCAGCAAAATCCAAGACTTTTTCTTCCAAATAGTTACCACAGGAGATAATTCCTATATTCAAAGATGTCGTCTGTTCAAAATACATCTAGATTCCTTATAGAAAAGATTTGAGAGCAAGCTGAACTTTGAAAATAAATTCTCGGTGGTAGCAAATTGTGCCTTTGGTTGCCAAAAATAAAACTCACCCTCACTCAGACATCGTTCAGAGCCAAGTCCAATGAAGAAGCTGAGTGACAGAAATGGGGTTAGGTTCATGCCACACACTGTGCCTATGAAACTGAGCAGTTTCCATGAGCGAGACTCCTAAATGAGCTCCCGAAACCATTTCCCACAGGAATTTTCATAAGATTGTGGATTGTTCCCTCTGGATTAAGCCTATGCCTGGAAGAAATTTCATTCAGGAAAGACTCTGTTTATTTGAAGGCATAAATTCTTACTTATTTGTTAAAAACTGAAAGTTTCTACTGTAACTTCCCTAAAGGCAAAAATTTGGTAAAATGTCTTCTTAACAAATGCTTCAGAATGTATCCGAAATCTTAAAGATACAGTCTTGTCCCATGAAGAGGTTAAAATGTAGCCAAGGAGAAAAGAAAGGCTACTAATGGCACCATGGGGATTGATTTATGCACAGGGTGGAATGGGAAGGGAAAGAAAGATGCTCAGACCAACAACTACATATGGAGGCTAGTTAAAGATGATGACAAAGTACTGACTTCTGATGGATATGCATCTTAGGAGTTAGTCAAGGAGATGGTGAAGAGAAAACAAAGTCTACCTATACAGAATGCAGCCAATCTAAGGCCAAAGGCATGAGACAATAGAGTACCCAAGCAACTACAAAGTCTAGTAGGCCTAATCTGAAAGGTGTTTATAGTGTTGTGTTGGGAAAGACTTGCAGAATCAGTGTTATGAAGAGCTATATTTGAAATATTAAGAAGATTGTTTCAGCTTTGACAAAGTAAGCAGAAATGCTTGACCAAATTTTACTGCTTAGAAAAATTAATCTTTAAAACCAGACATGGTGGTCCATAGTTATAACCCAGAACTTGGGCAGAAGATTCAGGAAGATTACAAATTCAAGGTCGCCCTTGATTACACGGCAACATAGCAGGCTCAAGGCCAGTCTGTGTTACATGAAAATGAGGTCTTGTTGGAAGGTAGGAAGGAAGGAAGGAAGGAAGGAAGGAAGGAAGGTAGGAAGGAAGGAAGGAAGGAAAAAGAAAGATGAGAAAGACAAGGGAGGAAAGAAATCCTAACAGCATGAGGAGAAACGTGGAATGAACACACACACACACACACACACACACACACACACACACACACAGTGAATACATTTCATTATTTTTAGTGAATCATAGAACCATCACATAGAAAATAAATGATACATGAGCTCAGAAATAATTTTAGACCTCTGTGTTTGGCATTTATTTAAGGTTATTATCAAGAGATAATAGTCTATGTGCTGCTTATAATAAAGCTGTAGGCTTTCCTTTTTTCTTTCTGCAAATTAAAGTAGCAAGTAGTGAAAATGCCTTGGGCATGGCAGTGAAAGTAAAGCATCTTACTTTAGTTTCTTTCTCAGGTCCAAGGTGATTTTAAAGAGTCCTTGGAGACTGCTGGAAGTTTCCCACTGGGTCTACATGCACAGAAGCTCCAGGTGTGCTCCAAATGGCTCTTACTGTTAACTACTTTTCAGGGAAGAAGGGTCTAATAAGGGAGAAAAGCTATAGTGAGGAGTTTCAAGGCATCAGAAAAGCTACCAGCTGACTATGGTGGCTCACACCTTTAATCCCAGCAATTGCAAGGCAGAAGCAGGTGAATCTCTGAGGTTGAGGCCAGCCTCGTTCCAGGAAAGCCAGAGCTACATAGTAAGATCCTGACTTGGAAACAAAACAAAACAAAGACACAAAGAAAAGAAAGAAGAGGAAAAGAAAGAATGAAAGAAACAAGAAACAAAAAACAAAGAAGACCCACCTCCAGAAAAGACTGATGCGCTATGACATCTACAACTACCTCACCACCAGAGAATTTTCTTAGACTATGGTAACAGTATAAACAAACACATAAAACCTTCTTTCTGAAATGCCCAGTGTGTTTCAAACCAAAAACAAACAAACGAACGAAACAAAAACAAAAACAAAAAAGAACAACACTTTTCCAAAAAGGTAAGGAGGAAGAAAGGGAAGATGGAAAGAGGCTAGGGAGGGAAGAAAGGTCTGTCTCTTTCTCCACAAAATGTTAAGTAATTGATAGAGAAGAGAGCTCCAGGACACTGAGCAGCTGTAGTAATGTGGAAGCAGATTCAGAGGAACAAGAGGTAAAGTTCCAAAGGCACCGATGACTGCAGGGAGAAGACAGCATCACATAGGCGCCTTATCCTTCATGGTTCAAAGCCTGGCCTCACAGAAACGACCTAGTGCTGAAGACAGTGAGAAAACAGCCATGCTACTAGCTCTCCTATCTAATCTACCTTAGCAAAATGCTTTAGCAAATTTACATTTAGCCCCTTGAATACTTTAGGAGATTGGCTGTGCAACTGCTGACAAGTTGGAACTACTCACACCTCTTCCCTTGAATGAATGCATAAATTGGGGATTAAGTCCTCTCATCCCTGTAACTCACTATGTTGCAAAGTGGATGGGGTGGAGTATCACAAAGCATATGGACATGTTACAGGGACTGGGAGAGAGTCATTGTCGGCACCTGGAAGACAGCGTTTACACAGAACATCTTATAATCACATAAGACACAGGCAAAGAGGAAGTGTAGGCGCCAAAGCTTCCCCTGTGCGTTATGCGCTGGGCAGATCAATGAAACCTAAGTTTTTCCTTAGTGAAGACCTTGCTGCCCACCACCGTGTATTGTCATGATTGAGGCAACACCAAGACACACACCTCCCTAAACTCTCCCTCCATCTACACACAACACATTATAGATCTAGCTTGAGAAGGTGAAATTGGAATTTACTATTTCACAGAGGTCTGAGATCACCCAGAGAGTGGGCCCAATTGAGCAGAGTGAGAAGTCGTGGGTGTTTTGAGAACCTGAGCTGTTTGCATTTAGAGCAAATAAGGATGGAGAAAAAAAATTGGCAAGGGACAGGACAGGGACAATTATAGCCCTCTAAATCTAGCCATAGCACCTCTCCATCCCTTTCCTGCTCTGCTTGTCTTTGAATCACTGCAATAGCAATGTACCCTACCTCGCTCTAAAATTAGGCTGCTATTGTCTTCCTCCCCTGAAAACCATCATTATCACAGTAGTGTAATTTTCAGATAGTCTAAAAGAGGTCTGTCTTGGTTATTCGATCTGTTGTAATGAAAGCAATTTAAGGAATAAAGGTTTATGTTGCCTCACAGTTTGAGGTTATATTCCTTCATGGTTGGGAAGTCATAGCAGCAGGAGTTTAAGGCAGCAGGTCATATGGCATTCACAATAAAGAAGGACAAATTAATAAGTAGTTGGACATAGCTCCCTTTCTCATCCTTATATAGCTCTCTGCCTAGGGAATGAGGATACTCACAGTGGGCAAGTCTTCCCACCTCAATCTAATCATGATAAGCTTGCACACATATGCTCAGGGACCTATCTCCCAGGTGGTACTGTTACATTAGTATGGGAAACTATTTCCTCTGGTCAAAATAATACACTTTACCTCTGGGAAGAAATATGCTGTTGGCTCCTCTTTGTGAGTTACTGCAGTTTAGTCATTAGTCACTTGGCTAAGGGTAATTCAAGAAGGTATATTTACTTTAAGCCAAATAGATAGGAAGAATAACTTTCCTGTTAATGAGCTATACTATTCCTTTTCAAAAAGCTCAGCCTTGATACAGTCACTGCAGAATCTCTATGAGGCTCTGTTAGGTCTACCTGCCATTCTGAGTCCTGAGTCAGGACAATGTCACTCTTCCTTTATTTTTTTGTTTCTAACTCTAGTTTTCAGTTGCTGATGGCAGCCTGAGTATGCTGTTTCTGGGACATTGCCTTTCCTTACTTTTTCCTAAAGCCCCACCCCTTCTCCACTACCACCACTACACTGCTCCTTTTGCTATGTGGCTGCTTGTCTTATACATCGGCTAACCTCAAATTATTGAACTTGCCAGCCTACTCAAACAGCATGGCCTTCTCAGCTACAGAGATTTCCTGCTTGTTCAACCCATTTATTTTTCTCTTAAATGTTAATAAAATTGTCCTCCAGCTTATGAGCCCTTTTAAAAAATTGTTTAATAAGGAGACTAAGAGTCACCAGAAACAGGAGCTAAAGCAATGGCTCAGTGGCTAAAAGCATTCACTATTTTTACAGAGGATTTACATTTGGTCCTCAGCATCCACAGGGAAGCTTATAACCACCCATGACTCTACTTCATGGGAATCTGAAACCATGCTCTGACTTCTGCATGTAAAACACTCAAACATAACATAATTTTTTTATTATTTAATTAGTTTATTCAGATTACATCTCAATTGTTTTCCCCTCACTTGTATCTAACTGTTCCTCCCTCCCTCCACCTTTCACCCTATTCCCCTTCTCTAGATCTATGACCGAAGTGGACCTCCTCCCCACTATATGGTCATAGGCTATCTATCAAGTCTCATCTTGGTAGCCTGCTTATTCTTTCTTTGAGTGCCACCAGGCCTCCCCACCATGGGGAAGTGGTCAAATATGGGGCACCAGAGTTCATGTCACAGTCAGCCCCCATTCTCCACATAACTGTGGAGAATGTCCAGTACATTGGCTAGATCTGAGTAGGGGTTCAATGTTTACTGCATGTATTGCCTTTGGTTGGTGCTGTAGTTTGAGCAGAACCCCATGGGTCCAGATCCACCCATCATGATGTTCTTCTTGTAGGTTTCTAGGACCCTCTGGGTCCTTCTATTTTTCATTTCTCCCATGCTTCTCTCACCAATAGAATGACCTCACATCTATCCCAATCACTTGGTAAGTGAAGACTTTCATGGGACAACTCTTTTGGGCTAGTGTCCAATTATAAGTGAGTATATACCATGTGAGTCTTTCTGTTTCTGGATTAACTCACTCAATATGAGCATTTCTAGTTCCATTCAAATGTCCACAAATTTTGGGATTCCGTTGTTTTTAACAGCTGAGTAATATCCAAAATATATAAAGAACTCATGAAATTAAACACCACCAAACCAAACAAACCCATTAAGAAATGGGGCTCAGAATTAAACAGAGAATTCTCAACAGAGGAATATCGAATGGCTGAGAAACACTTAAAGAAATGCTCAACATCAGAGAAACGCAAATCAAAATGACTCTGAGACTCCATCTTACACCCATCAGAACAGCTAAGATCAAAAACTCAAGTGACAGCACATGCTGGTGAGGATGTGGAGAAAGGAGAACACTTCTTCAAAGCTGGTGGGAATGCAAACTTGTGCAACCATTATGGAAATCTATCTGGCACTTTCTCAGAAAACTGGAAATAGTGTTTCCTCAAGACCCAGCTATTCCACTCCTTGGAATATACCCAGAAGATGCTCCACCACACAACAAGGACATATGTTCAACTATATTCATAGCAGCCTTATTCATAACAGGCAGAACCTGGAAACAACCTAAATGTCCCTCAGTCGAAGAATTTTTTTAATTATTGGAAAAATAGAACCCCCAGTGGGGACATCAATTTCCCAAGTAATAGCTGTCATCCTAAGTGGAAATCCTCAAATTTTCTGGTCACAACTCTAGATCTCATTGAGTTGAGAGTTGAATTAATCATCATGAAGTTCGTTTTTTTAAAGGAGAAAAGAGTTGTATTTGAACTTGAAACAGTATTTCCTTTGTTTCATGGACATTCTAGGAACTCTAGTCCTAAAACCAAATCCAAGTACGTATGTGAAGCATTTTAATAAGCCCAGGCAATCCATAATGAAGCATTATAAAGAGGGGAGAAGGTCAGCATTCTTCATAGGTGAGACATAAGAGGACCACAGCACAGGAGGGTGTTTCTCAATTCTCCCATAATGACTGACAGGCTAAGATTGTGAAGTCTGTCCAAAAGCAAGCACATCCTCACTGTCCCATTGGCTGCCAATTCAGCTGTGTGCAGTCCCACCGCCTGTCTTTGTCTCCCTCCTCAGAGGCCACAGGATAAATATATTTACATGTATTTACACACATTCTTGGAACATTAAGTTAACTTGAATATTGGAGGAAAATTAATCTAAACAGTTGTTAAAATAGTAGCTGACATTTATTGAGAGTGTTTTATGTGAATTAACTAATTCATTTGCTCAGCACTGTTGAAGATTTTTTTAAGTGAATTAACTAATTTATTCACTTAATTCAACAATATGATGGGTGCACTCATAATTCTTGTTACAAAAGTGAGGAAATTGGTGTGCAGGGAAGCTGAGTAATGGGCCCAAGGCTGTGCGGTGTTAAGTAGGGAAGTCCAATTTTTCATTTAGTCTTTTGACACAGATGTGGTGTGGTTTAAAGTACAAAATTAAGACAAGTATAGCAATGATTAAAAGGACTTCAAAAGTATTGAACTTCTAAATGGATATCTTTGGGTAAGGGCCTTTCTCTTCTTTAAGTAAAAGTTCTTTTTTTATAGTAAGTTTACAGCATATGCTTTGACACTTGCCCTGCTGTGCTTACTTCACATTCATGTCTTCATGATTCTGTTACAGTAGTATTAAAGGCCCATGGATCTATGCAGTTCCTCCTTCCCAAAAAACTCCCAAATGTGCAATGCACAGAGAGTGCAATCTAAATTCTCTCCCAAGAACCAAGGACTGAAACGAGGAAGGTATCCCCATGACTTTGTCCTTTAGGTGGCTTGTTTGTGGATTGCTTTGCACTCATCTAGAGTTCTAACTTTATAAACCCAAGCTTGACAAAAGAAAACTGAAACAAAGACAAGACATCATGAGACATTCACTGCTTTGTTATCCTTGGGTCATCTAGCCACTACTTTAAAATGAATCATTCCCCCGCCCAAAAAAATAGCGAGAAAGGAGAGAAATCAGTATGATGTGGAAAAATCAAATTTGATTAGACAGACACAAGAAATAAACAACCCTAAGAGACCCCATGGTTTGAGGCTGCAGTGCAGGGGTGGGGGGGGTGGCAGGGAGAGAAAAGTTGACAGAGGAAAGACAACGAAGGCAAGGGTTGGTTGACAGAGTGGATTCGATGTTACTTTTTCTTGGCATAGACAGTGAGGCAGACACTCTGCTAGGCACAGGAGACCCAAAAGAAATCAGCATATGTCAAAACACACATGAGAGGCAGGTGGGAGAGAGAACCTTTGAGAGTAGTTTCATCAATGCCATTCACCATCAGTCAAGCATAGCTAATTAAAGACATCAGAAAGAACATTAGGATCTTCCTTGGTGTGCTAACTGGGAAGAAAGAGGTCATCAGGGACACAGAATCCTTCAGTCCAACTGTTCATCCAACTGTGTGCTCAGCAGGTGTGTCTGGAGACAGTTGTTGTGGACAGATTACTCATTAATGTCAGAAATCGGGAGGGGAAGCCAGAAATGATATGGGGGAAAAAAGCATTTTCTTAATGTAAGAGAATCCAAGGGACAGTACAGAGTTGAGTGAAGGGCTTTATAAAGTACAGGGTTAGTGGCATCCTTGACAGAGTGGCCACCCACTGAATGACAGAGCAGAGACTTAGAGGTCATGTAGAAGCAAGAGTGACACAGCTTGAGGAATGACTGATCCATTCTCACGTTTTCCATTAAGTTTTCAGTAAGTTTTTGGTAATATTTCACATGAAGTCAGATTAGTAGTGAGAAAGCACATGTTTCTCTCACTCCTTTTATGTCCTGTTGTAAACGTTGGCTCTTCAGAAGTTGTATTATTTTTGTCTCTCTTCTGGAGGCCTGCTGTTCCCTTAATTGATGTGGTAGCATTTGACTGGCTTGTTGCCCGCCCTCACATAATCAGTATTTTCCATATCTCAGTTGTTGCTCCATTTCATTAACTTTTTCAGAAAATTGCTCCCTATTTATCTATTTATAGGTTTTGAATGTGTGTAGTCTTTGTCCAAACCCAGTGTGATTTCCTTTATCTTCTTGCTTTTGATCTTTAATTTCCCTTTGTTCAGAATCAATCATTTTTCCCCTCGATACTTCCCTTTGATATCTGCTTCTTAAAAGTGCTGACACTATAATTGGGATTTTCTTGAACTTATGCTTTATGTAAATTCTTCCAGTTTTAGGTGGTCAATCTTGGAGACAGCAGGTCTCCAGCTCAAGCTCCTGATCTAGTTAGTGTCCCAGTATTGTCTCTACCTCCTATTCTTCACCAACGTCACTTCCTTCAAAAGTTCCTTCCAGTAAGCAGTTTTACCCCAATTTCTCTTTGTCTTTTCCCTGGAACTACAGAATTTTCATTCATTTTTATTCATTTTCTCACAAGTTTCTAATACCGTTATTTACCCATGGATCTAAGATTTTTCAGGTTTTTATTTCTCCTCTATTACTAATATGTAGAAACAACCTGGTATTAGCTCCATGTATTCATTAGTTTAATGCATTCTTTATTGTCTGGATCATTAAGTTCATTTTAGTGGGTTGATTCTTACGGCTTCTCTTATCTTCAGGCCTAAGCATAGAAGAAACTGTGCCACAGACTTCAATATGTGTTCGTAAACTGAATGAATGAATGAATGAATGAATGAATGAATGAATGAATTGAAATCTGCATTGGCTTCTGGGAACATCACAGACTATCTCACCATCTCCTTTTCTGTTGCTCTCGGTGATGTACATTTAGATTCAGTCAGGCAAGGTAAGACTGTGAATCTCTGGTTTCTCTGATTTCAAGATTTCACTAACTGTTTATAAAACCTTTTATCTAGTTAACTCAGCTGCTTGCTATTAAGATGTGTTATCTTCTTGGCTCAGAAATGAAAATCCCAGGGTAAAGAAAGAAAGAGGCCCGTGTTCCCTGATTCTGAAGCCCTGTTTGACTGTCCCTGGCTTAAGCTTCCTGGGGCCAAATTATCTAAAACAGATCTTGTTGTAACACTGTGAAATGTAAATTCTAAGGCCTAAGAGGGCGCTTGCCTGTACGTGAGAAAGCTGTGGTGCAGAGGGATGGTAATACAAATTATAAGCAAAAAAACACACACTCACGCCCTTTTTATACCTGAGATGATGTTTTTCAATCCTCTCTAGGGTCCTCACAAGTCCGAGCTGTACACTAGCTTCACACAGGGTCACCATATTTTGTCGGGAAGCATAGAGTGCTATAGAACCACAGTGACTAGTGACTGACAGGGCTTTTCTACTTGAAGCAATATCGTCACTCTGCTTTCTCTGGAATTGTGTCATCTGCTTGGTCCTAGACTTGATTCTTGCTACCACGTGTCACAAGGAAAGCTCATACTCTGAATTTTGTCTAATTGATTTTGAATTATTTCATGAAAGTACTCCCAACTCCACAGCACTGTATCTGTCTTCTGAGATCTTGCTACAAGCCATCAAAATCCCATCAGTTATTGCAAAACTGCGCCACGATACCAAGCTCATGTGCATCTGTCCCAGTATGCCAAAGCATCACTTGCTGCCTGCTACCACCAACTTGGATGCAGTCTCTCAGTCAAGGAAGTAACTCCCTTGTTCCACAGTCATTGGCCCATGGCTGCTTCCATACACCTCTTCTGATACTGCTATAATAGATGTTTGGCCCTCATCAGGCTCCAACTGACACAAGGGACCCTCGGTGTGACCAAAAACAGCTACATCTTGAATTGTATCCCAGACTACTCTGTATCATGCTCTCTGTTTACCATACAGTGTCACAGAGATTTCAGTAGGTATAATTTTTTCTTTGTTCTTTATTTTCTTTCATTGTTACAAACCCTATTTCCTAGGATTCTATGGGGAAAGATTGAGAGCAAAGATGAGATAACTCTGGATGCCCACCTTTATCCCAACCCCCACCCTCGCTTGGATTTTATTTTAATCCCTAGAACTGTCTTTGAGACAATTCTTGAGAGCTCAGTTCTTCCCTAATCAATAATTACATGCTTTTCCCAAAGAACTTCGGAATATTGTAGTAATTAGGCCTTCTTGGAGCTGCCTCATGGGCGTGCCAGTGCTGCTCAAGTGTATTTGATCCCTAGAATAAACACACTAGGTTAATTGAGAGACCTCCCCTATCCCTTCATTTATTGTTACAGAAACATTAGCATATCTGGTCCTTTCCACCTTTATTCCCATAATCCTTTCTGAGGGTGAATAGCAGTTCAAGCTAGAAGAAGCTTTGACTTCAACCACTTCATTAGTTTCAAATTGTTACTTTATTTTTATCTTCATGTAGCTGACATATTCAAAGTTGTCTTTTATCTAAAGCTACCTGTTCTGGTTTTCTTTCTGTGGTTGTCACAAAATACCCTGACAAGGAACAACTGGGGAGGGGGAGGGTAGGAATGCGTTTATTATAGCTTACAATTCACAGGTCACCTTTGTGGGGAAGGCAAGACAAGAACTTCAGTCAGTCACATCACACCCACAGTCACGAGCACGAGAAGTGAATGCACAGATGCTCTTGTGCTCCACTGGATTTTGCCACTGGTATACAGCTCAAGACTCTGCCTAGGGAGTGCTGTCATCCGTAGGATGCTGAGATTTCCAACACCAATTCAAATTAAGACAAGCCCTCCCAGGCCAATCTAATTTAGAAAACTCTTCATTGACACTCGGTTCCCCGGTGATCCTAGGTTATGCCAACTTAGATCTGCAGGAGTTGCACAATGGGAAGGGCACTCAGTAATTACTTCTTACAATTTAAGTCCCTGGGTTGTGTTAATAAGGAAGTTTGGATAAGGATAGCCTATTCTTTTTTGTCAACTTTTAATAATATTTATTTATGTTGTGTGTGTGTGTGTGTGTGTGTGTGTGTGTGTGTGTGTGTGTGTGTGTGTGTACATATGTGTACAACTGAGACATAAGATACTTGCTGAAATCAGTTCTCCTCTTCCACAACATGGGTTTAAACAAAAGTTCTCAAGCTTGTATATGCATCTTTTCCCTCTGAGCCACCTCACTGACCCATCATGGAAGACTGGGATAGCCCATTCTTTATCATAATCATCATCTATTAAGGAGTTTGAAATGTTGGCCAAGTTTGGTAAACTCATAACTTATTTGTAAACACAGTTGGAAGTCTGGCAAGAGAAGATTTTGCTAGTGTCCCCTTCTAAGCAAATAAGTATGTGGATGATTTTGACTAACACAGGAGGAAAAAATGATTTCAAGTGAAAATTAACTCACTTAATTCTTGTGTGAACTCTTATCCAGGGGAACAGTCCCGTTTATGGGTTTAAGAGAACAGTTTCAATTCACTTCACTGAGCACAATTCCGGTTGCCTCTTTGCCAAGGCCTGTGCTGAGGTGCAAGGAGGGATTATAGGACTGATTACAAACCAGCCCTAAATATCAAAAGAGTTCACAGTTTGCTGGGGAAAATAAACCTCAGACACAAATAACTAGGAGCTGGGGTGGACTGCGATAAGAAACAGATAAACCACCATGCTAATCCACCAAAGTAAACAATAGGAGCGAGAGCAAGCATTCTTTTAAATGTAAATATCTCTCCCTCAGCTGCAAATAGAAGCATGAATCAAATCCACTTGATAAATCAAATATGCAGGAGATGTCAAATGACCACAGCAGCCACCCAGAAATACCCATGTCTGGTCCTCACTTGTTCTAGAGGGGCCTGGTCTTACTGGAACACAGGCCCTCTGGGGCATTGCAGGGCATTCTTATTAAGTAGTGGATTTTGGAACCTTAGGTATTGACCACTGGAAGTCTGGTCACTCTACTGCCTGGGTGGTCTGACTCAGCCCAGTCTTTTCTGTCACAATTGATATCCTCTAGTTTCATTAGGGGGTATTAGATTTCCACGGGCAGATTCCCATTTCCACGGAGTGCACACGGGGTTTGATGACTGCAAACGAGAAAGCCATGTGCATCCATCCAAAGTGAGATCACACCTTCACCCTTGGAATATAGTTGTGATTACATTAAAGACACATTACAAGTCTGTCGCCTCTCATTCCATTTATTGTGTGTGTGTGTGTGTGTGTGTGTGTGTGTGTGTGTGTGTGTGTGTGAGTTGCATCTGATCCCTTTATCTCCCATTAAATTGCGAGCATTTCCTTTGGATTCAAATGTGCCTTCTACAAAACAGCAGCACACCCAACAGTTCCAGTTAGGAAGTGAACAGGAAAAACTGCATCCATTTAAACAAGCTGGTATATGGTCTGCTGAGCACAAACATGATTTTCTGATTCCAAAATGTGGATTACAGACATTATGCCTGGGACCTGCCTTCAATTTAAAAAAAATAAAAAAGACAAAGACTAGCTGGTTTATACCCCCCTGTGTTTCATCTTCAGTATCTCTTTTCTCTTAAGTGGCCAGGCATATTTTCCATTCTTCTGCATGCATAAGGCTCACTGCCGGCACGCAGAGCTAGGTGGTGAAGGGTGTGCCTCGGTTAGAGGTCAAAGAAGGGTAATAGAAGAACGCTATCTAGAAGGGATTTTATTAAAGGGATAACCTGTTATATCTTTATGTCTGTTTAAAATATCATACATTAAACATTTTCTTCTTTCTATAAAAGAACATTACCCCAGTCTTTTATATATAACTATAATTACAAAAACCTAAGTAGATAGGCTAATCTTTATCGCCCTCACATTATAGAAGAGAAATAAAGGCCAGGGGTGCTGTTACGATGAGACGGGGAGAACAATGCCAAACACTTGCTTAGAAGATTGATGATTTTGTTCTCTTTGCCTCGATTCTAGGACCACCTTGGACCCTGTTCTAGGAAACAGGATTTTCAAAGCGTGCAAGTTGTGGACTTTGCCCCCAGTCATCTCTCAATGTTACTGCACTGCCTTTCATACAGACATCAAACCATAGTCATGAGATTCAAAAAGAGAAAGAGGAAAAAAAAAAAAGAACAGAGATTGGGATGTGAAAATTAATCAAAGAAGCTGCGTCTGAGGTGGTGGTAGAGATTCTGAGGAATGTCAGATACACAAAATGTGGTGAAACGCAGAATAAAGCAGCCTGCTCTAACACACCCAGTCTGAAGATGCATTCATTCATCACTGATATTAGTTCCTAAATCTGACGGCTGCACGGGAAGACAAAAACCATCATTCAAATGCAGGCAGCTATGGAATGGAACTCTCCTGGGATGTTGGTTATGCACTCACATTTACCAACCAGGCAAGAGGTGTCTCAGGTTCTGGCCAGAAAACAATGTCTCAGATTCTCTTGCTCAGGTTACTTTGATGGTCAGTGAGTTTTCTACCTAAAGTTCTCTTTCTATCATGTCTGATGCAGACAACCTGGAGACCTCAAAACTCTGTTCCCTGCTTCTTTCCCACTAGGAGAGGTTGCAGACTCAGGCCATCCTTAAGCTTAGCTGTTGATCTTGTGAAGAGAAATTATCTTGGGGACTGATAGGTTCTGCCCTGAGAGAGACCATCCCATCTCCCTGCATTATTGTATTAATTCTTATAAGGACATATCTGCTCCAAATCTTGTGTTCTGGATTAGAATGCGTTATAATGAGCTCAACATTGTTTTTCAGCTTTGCTCACAATCAATTTGCAAAGCCGCTGATACACTGTGATTTCTATTTTCTGGCCCATCATAGCCTTCCTAGCCTAAGCTTCCCATAGCATCAGCAGTGCTGATAGAACACTTACTAATCTGCGGAGCGCAGTGAACTCTCACGAGCTCTAAAGTGTAGTGGTTCCCACCGTATGCTTTATGTCTGCTCATGAGAGACCCACACAAGGCCCTTGGGAAGAGAAAATAAATAAATAAAATTTAATTTGATTCCTTTGCCTGGCTTTTAAGACCATCATAAACTGTCATTGGTTAGTTACTAGGGAATAAGATTTAAAATATTTAAAGTAATTGATTTTTCCCTGTGTAAACAACTTCAGAGCTAAGCTATGGGTTAGCATATTATCCTTACATTTCCCTTGGCAGACACTGGGGAGAAGAGGGAGGGGGTGTTTGGGAAGATGTAGCTATAATCTTTCCCAGCCGAAGTTCTTAATTACACTCAGGTCTAGAATCCTCAAGTTAGCATATTTTGCCCATTCATTGCTCAATAAATATTAATTGGTGTAGATGGGTTATAATTTAGCATGTGTCTGATCTATAATTTACCTGTAGCCTATAATTATTTTAAATGTTTGAATAAGGGAATTGATTTGAATGAAAAGAAAATAACTTATTTAACTTTAGAAAATGTTATTATGATCTAAGTCTTCATAAAATCACCCAAACTCATGTGGCATTTCACGTAGACTGGGAAACTCTCATCCACCATTGGCCATCCCTAGGACAAAACTATAGGTGATACGGAACTCAGGTTGATGCAAGCTCTGAAGTTTTCTTGTGAAAAGAAATAGTCCTTGCTATTGACCCAGCTCAAAATGATGATCATTTTCAAAGGAAAAACATGTCATTCCTACACAAGAACAGGCCCCAACAGCCACAGACTTCACTTGGGGGTATTTGTTACCTTTTTGAAGTTCATTTGCCCCTTTGTACATCTAAATGATGAATTGCAGTCACTGTGCTTTCCCATTTATTTCCCTCTTGCCCTCCTTCCCTTGCTGGTAGGTCTCTGCTCACCCCGCCCCCTTGCCATTTGTTATTGTATGTGTGTACCTATTGTATGTGGCCTCACCACACTCAGCAAGCCACACACAAATAAATATCACATCTGTTGAATTTGTTCTTTAACAACTGGATTCGTGTATAAAATGCATGCTGACTATTGTGACCACTCCTACCCGATCTAATCTCCCTGCTACCCCTATCACCACCTACTTCTCCCTACAAGTCATTTTCCCACATTCACTATTTTTTTGTTTTGTCTGATTGGCTGGTTTTTGTTTTTGTTTGGTTTGGTTTGGTTTTTCTTTGAGATATACTTAGTTTAAGAATCTCTATTTTGTTTTTTTGATTTATCTTCTTGGTCATAAGTGATTGGACCAGGAATATGTTCTATGACATATAAATGCTTACTTATTGATACTCTCTAACAATGGGTGGATCCAGCTAACGTTTTTACCAGAAAGTATAAGGGCATGGGGAAGGAACATTAGAAAGCACCGATGGTAGACTCTTAAGTACTATCTAATGAATGTTATTTATTAATGGGGTAGAACTTTGTTTCCATACATGCATACAATGTATACTAATCAAATATAGGAGAATGAACTGTTTTGTTCACATAATAATTACACATACTGATAGTGTATGTTGCAATTATCTGTCCTTCCCTACAATGGGCATTGATCAAAACCAAGTGCAGTGCCTGACTCCAGTCCCAACAGATTCTCTTCCTTAGGAATATAAGAGGACAAGTCAAGCACTGCTTCCTTACTCTCTGAGCCTGGGCCTGTCTCATGCAACTCAGCTTGGGATTTTGATAGGTTTCCATCTTCTGTCCAATACACATGTAAGAGAAGCCAGAGAGAAGGCTCATCTGAGAGAAGTAAGATGGTGCAATGAACAAAGGCTGAGTCCAAAGACAATGCAAGGTCCCTACTACAGTTTCCTCACACTGGTCCAGTCCACCCTATATCTGCAAGATGCCTATTGCTCTGTCCCTTCTGAGATGCAGCAGCCGCCACCTTTTCCCAAAGCCCTTTCCTCTAGTTTCCACAATCTAGTAGATTGTTCTACTATTTGAATTTTTAAAAAATGACTATACCTCTGTCCTCTCCACAATTTTACCCTCCAGAGAGGCTTTGCAGTCTGTATACCATCTATCTACCCTCCGGAATAATTCTTCAAAGACCAAGAATAAAACCATTCATTTAACTTTGTAAGTCCATTTTAGAGGATGGAGATGAAAACAACCCTTAACTAGTTTTCAGTCTCAGAAAACTAAACTCTTTCATAATCAAATTGGCCAGCAAGGATGACCTAGTGCCAGTGGCCTCAGGCTTCCATGGCCTTGAGTACTGGTGGGAGGACAGTTAAAATGTGCAATCTTAGGTGAGGGAGAAGATTTCCACTCGGTCATAGTCACTTGTACACTTGCATCTGCTAAATGTCTGTGCACAAACAAGAACACACACAGAGAGACACACACAGAGAGACACACACACACATACAATAAAAAAGAAAGTGGGGCAGGGGGGCGCGCTAACCAAACCAGTAGTATGCTACTATAACATCTCTGCCATCTTTGCCGAGCTGTGGGAACACTCAACCATCCTCCAGTCCTCTCTTGGACCTCATGACGACAAGTGCCCTTCTTTCTGCACTGTCTTCCAGGCTGTCTTGCTTTGCAGTTCTATTACTGTCTCATGAAACATTAAATTCTCCACCCTTCCTTCATTGTAGTCAACTTTGAATAAATTCAGAGTGTCACTTGTTAAAATAAATGACATTTAAACAACCTCAGCATGGTAACTCATCCCTCATTATCATAGAGAGCTCTTCTGAAAGGTCTATAGTACATTATCTCTATGAAATGGATTTTACCTTCAATATTAACCTCATTGCTTAGGGAGGACTGGAGCTAAGCACTCTGGTGAGAGGTGGCGTAGAAATGCATAGGTAGATTGATAGAACCACGCAAGTGATGACAATCTAAAACAAAAGTAGAAGAAAGGGTTTCGGTTAAATATTAGGTAGCAAATCTGAGCCGTGAGAGAGCTGTGATGATTGAGCAAGCTGCCATGGAAGAGTGAAGACCATTTGTTTTACTCCAGCTGCTTGGAGCTCACAGTGTTTATGCTTCTGTTGAAAGAGAAGTGACGTGCAGGGTGAGTGCATTAACTACTGTGCATCTCACTTGTGGAAACTGAGACCCAAGGTGCAGAGTAATTAAGTAACTTGCCTCAGACTGGAGAAGAGGTCAGTGTACACACTACCACTACCCCTGCCCTGGTGGGTCTTTTATGAGGCCCTTGTAGTCTTTTTTGTGCTTAAATAGTTCCTGGCAATCCCTGGGTATCCAGGTACATGTGTGGGAAGAAGGCTGAGATCAACTTCACGAGGGTACCTAATTTGAACCCAGAGCTCATCCATGTAGCTAGTCTAGCTGGTGAGCATTCTCTATGAATTCCTGTCTCCACCTTCTCAGGATTAGAATTATCAGTGGTCAGCATCAGCAACTATTCAGCATTTCATGGGTTCTAGGTGAGTATCAGAACTCTGGTCCTCATGCTAGCTTGACAAACACTTTATCCACCCAACCATCACCCCTGCTCAAGAGCTTCTGTAGCCTTTTGACACAAGACTGTGCCTACTTCCTCATTTCACTCTCATTTTCCCTTCATTTTAACTTGATTTTCTCTATTTTAAGAATGTAAAACCAATGCATAACACTACCTATTCTTCTGACTACAAATGTGTAGCTGTATTACCAGAAAAAAAAAATATAACCATTAAACAATGTTTCTATTTAATAATCTAATGCACGAAGAGAAGTTCTGCTCAGGCAGAGGGCTCTAAGCCGTGGCCATGGATGACTCACTATATGGATACATCCACACTCAACTGAGACCTGGAGAAGCTTTAAATGGTGAGACACACAAGCATGGTTGTCTCTCTCTGAAAGATCCTTTTGGATCTTGATGCTAGAGATGTAGGTCCTTCCTGGGTACAGATTCTGCTGAATTCTGGCCAGGGGCTATGAGCTTTGTGTAGCTTCCAAACAGGTAGACAAAGTGCTTGTGCTAATCATGGCTATGTGATGAGATAGCACACGTCTAAAAGAAACTAAGCCTTTGAGATATCTGCAGACTAGGCACAGTGAGGAAAGAAGCCTCACAAGCGTGAGTTACAAAGGAGTTCAGAACATAGGACTGGGCTCCTTGGCTATTTATTCTACATCAAGGATAAAGAAAGACACTGCTGTGAGCAGTTCAAAACATATGCTGAAATTCACAGCCAAACATTGAACAAAGTATAGGGAGTCTTATGGAAAAGTGGGAGGAAGAAGAAAATGTCCTGGAGGTGACTGGAGCTCCACAAGAAGACCAACAGAGCCAAATAGCCATGGTTCAGAAGCACTTGTGGAGACTGAAACATCAAGGACCATGCATGGACTAGACCTAGGTTCCCTACACAGATGGAGCAGACTAGCACCTCAGACTTTATATGGGTCCCCTAGTAAGGGGAGCAAGCACTGTCTCTGACATGGACTCTGTTGCCAGCTTTTTGATCATTACTCCCTGGTGGGACTGCCTTGCCAGGCCACAGGAGAAGAGGATGCTCTCGGTCCTGATGTGACCTGATGAGCTGGAGTCAGTGAGTAGGGGACTCCCGTTTTCTGAGGAATGGGGGATGGAGGGTGGGACTGGGAGAAGAGGAGGGAGGGGGCTAAGGCAAGGATGTAAAGTGAATAAATAAATTTAAAAAATAAATAAACACCAGTACAATGAAGGCCAAAAGGAAGCTGCTGTGGTTATGACTAGCTCATAAGGCAGTAGGAAAGAACATTCAGTATTAATCTGTATTACTTTTAAAAACTTGAAAAAGTGATTGTATTTTATACAGAAAGTAAAGGCACCAATGGAGAGTCTAGGAATGAGAATCACAATTTGCAAACCTTGGTTTGAAAATCGCTTTGTAACCTGGTAGTTGTTTTTTTTTTAGATCCTCAACTAGGAGCTGGTTGTAGGAGACATTCAACAACATTCCCTCCTAAGTGCAGAGGTCCTCTCTGGGCGGGCCATACTTGGTCAACAAGACCCATTTCTATGTCTCACAGCCCTTTCCTTACTGTGTGTTATAACAAATGAATTCCCTGAGTCTGTCCATCTGGGCCACAGTGATTCTTGATATCTATCCTAGTGAGCTTTAAAGGTCATTTTGACACAAGATACAGATACCTGAGAAGGCAGTGTCAATTGAGGTACTTCCCAGATCAATTTGCCCTGTGGGTTTGTCTGTGCTGGACTATCTTGACTGTTAAATGATAAGGGCCCTGCCCACTGTGGGAGGCACAATTCCCTGAGCATTTGGTCCTGGGCTGGATAAGAAAGCTATTTATACATGAACCTGAGAGAGCAGGAAAGCAGTATTCTTCTACTGTTCCAACTCCATGGTCCTATGTGAGTTCTGATTGTGATGTCTGTCAATGATAGACTGAAAGCTCTATGCTAAAAAAAACTTTCTTTCCTGTATGTTGTTTTGGTCATATTTGTCACAGCAACAGAATGAAATGTGAACAGCATCCTGTACAATTTCCCTCAGATTAAATATTCTTACAAGACCCTCCCCAGTGGTCCAAAGCTCATCTTTGGAACTCATACAAGTTAAATGTCTAAAATAACTATTTACTAGCAATAATGAAAATATTTGAGCTACTCTTTAAAGTTTTAGTTGTGAAATATCAATAAAATAATTGCCTAATTCTAAACCATGTACAATTCTAATTAATTCTGCGTGAGACATTTTTTTCAGCTTCAAAGATTGCCTTACTTGTATTGCATAACAAAATAATAGTATAATTAGGAATAAATTTGTCACTTTTATAAGTAATTCCTTTTTATTATGTGTTTGGAAGCAGAGCACAAGCATGATTAAAGTCTCTTTTAAAAGGTTTTATTAATTACTATGATTATTATGGATAATCAGGGTCCACAAACTGCAGAATGCATCCCAGACAAAATGTATAAAGCCACAAAGCATGACAGATATCATGATGTCTCCTGGATCCATGGTTGGCTATTCTGCGTGGTTTGGGTCTCCCTATCTGCCTCTTTCATTGTGGAAGGCAGGGGAGGGGGGCACCTTCCACTTTTCATTTCCAGCTGTTCACTCTCAAGTGATCTGGTGGCTCAATGCAAGTGTTTTATCTTAGTCAGTAGGTCTCAACCTGTGGGCCATGACCCCTTTGGGGGGTCCAACGATCCTTCCACAGGAGTTGCTTAAGACCATCGGCATATCAGATATCTATATTACTATTCATAACAGTAGCAAAATTACAGTTATGAAGTAACAACTAAAATAGTTTTATGGATAGGGCTCAACACAATGGAAACTGTATTAAGGGGCCACAGCATTAGGAAGATTGAGACATATAGACGTGGCTATCTGTCTCCCAAGCATCTCCTTTTGGGTCCTCGTGTCTAACATGTAGGTCTCAGTTCTTTACTGGTCACAGTTGCTTTTCTTTGAGAACTCTGTTCTTGTTCAATCAATCCTTAACAAGGAGAAATGGAAATCCTCTAAGCAGGAGGGAACTTTCTGTAGGTGCCGCCCATCTCAGTTATGGTCCCTTTCCCAGAGACAAGCTACCCTAGTTCCATTTCTGTTGCTCTCATAAAACACACTGGCCAAAGTGACTGCGGAGGAAGGGTCTTAATTGAATTCCAGTTCTAGGTTACTGGCCACCATGGCAATGAAGTCACAGAGGCAGGAGTTCCAGAGAACTGGTCATATCATGCCCACAGGTAAGAGAAGAGAAAGATGCGCCCATGCTGTCTGTGTGCTGTGCTTGGCTACCTCTCTTCACTCTTACCAGGTCAGACCACAAACCCATGAAGCTGTGATGCCCTCATTCAGAGAGCTCATCCCTGTCCCAGTTACCAATCAAAACAGCCACTACAGACATGACCACAGGCCAGCCTGATCTAGAAAATTCTTCAACTAAGGCTCTCTTCCCAGCTGAGTTTAAGTTGTGGCAAGCTGATAATTAAAAACTAACTAGCTTACAGTGTGATGGTCTTGTCAAGGGTAAGGACTGTGACTCACTTTTGATTTTGCTTTCTTAGGCTCCCCAGTTAAGAGGCGATTACAGAAAGCAGTCAACAACATTCCCTGAGCCAGGCACTGTGGCACATGCTTGTACCACCAGATGAGAAAGATGAGGGAAGATGACCACTCAAGTTCAGGAGTTTGAGAATAGACTGGAGAACATAGGACTACTTCAACTCCTGTAAAAAGGCATAGTTATTAAATATATGAGTTAATAAATGGCATAATAAATCACCACTAGTGTGTGTTGCCCACAATAAATGCACTGAACTCTACTTCTAGGGCCACAAGAGGCTTGTGTTAGTAAAATACTACTCCTCCCTAATATGTAGTCTGTTCCTCTGGAGAAGCCATACTTTAATGTAAAAGATGTCTGCCTAGTATTATTAAGTCTTATAGTAAGACCAGAAGTTCATAGAGCATCTTAGACATCAGAGTACTCAAACACCTCTTTCTGCAAGTCCTTCCTAATACAGAAGAAAACTAAGACCCAGCTATGGCTGGAGCACACTCAAACTCACTCTGAATTATATCATCTAGGAAACAGCATTTCTGATGCTTATTATTGTGAGTTACCAGGCCCTTTCCTTATGGAAGTTGAGGAGGGCAGTGTCTCAAGGAGGACACAAAAGAAGCTGATCAGAAATAGAAAGAGACAAGTGGGGCCACTAGGGAAAGCTGTGCACTAGTAGCCCTTTCCCAGCAAGACATTCATTCTCTGCTCTGTTCTTTATACCCATAAACATTCACAGGTATTCTTGGAGTCATACCACTGATAAGGCCATCTGTCCACTTCTTTCCCTAAGGCTCGTTGCTCTGCCTCTGCCTTGTCCCTCTGAAGCCTCACTGCCCTCTCACTCACTCATCCTATTAGCTTAGAGGCAGCACTATCTGCTAACAATGACTGACATCACTGCCAGAAGATGATCCCCATGGAAACCTCATCAAAAGGAGCATTAGACAGAAGACATATATCCTATTTTAAGTCCAGAGTCTGCTTTCCTAAACTTTCTCTGTCTGGTTTCCTTTAACCCATTCCTTGGTCTGCAAGTGACTAAGCAAACATTGGTTTGTACTGTGGGAGAGCACTGGAGAAGAACAGGGGCTGAATGGTGGGAAGAGGGCTCAGCTCTGCAGGGAAAATATCATTGCTACATTAGAAAAGTTGTTTTTCTCTTAGGTCCAACTCCACTCCTAAAAGGAACATGGAAGTTCTGCCACCACAGGCAACTGTCAGGGAAGTTTGGGAAAGCCTTGATGGCCCCGTGATGAGAAATCATAAGATAGTTTTCCACATTCGGCCTGGATTACCGGAGCATTCCCCAGAGTGACGTGGATGGGACATAGGAATATTTTTAATATAGAACCTTTCCCCCCTTTGAAATCCCTCAAAGTCTTTTCAAAAATCCTATGAGTACCTCACCTACAGTACCCATAAGGTTCTGAAAAAGGAAAGACAGGAAGGAAGGAAGGAAGGAAGGAAGGAAGGAAGGAAGGAGGAAGGAAGGAAAGAGGGAGGGAGGGAAGGAAGGAAGGAAGAAAGGAAGGAAGGAAGGAAAGGAGGCAGGGAGGGAGGGAGGGAAGGAAGGAAGAAACAAAGGAAGGAAGAAAGGAAAAAAGGAAGGAAGGAATGGATTCTGTCTCTCTGTGATTTCAGATCTGGAGAGTGGGTATGGGTATCACTAACACATCACAGAATGTAACATAATCTTCCAAGGGATGTGGTCTGGTCCTTACCATGAGGAAGAATAGGAAAAAGCAGAGAAAGCCTTGTTTGGGGGTCTTGGTGCAGGCTAACCATAGGACTTTGGCATTAAATCTGGGGTTGATGGTAGGTAGTATAAGCAAATATAACAGAGTGTTTGGTTTTTAGACCAGCAATTGAAATTGAGGAGAGCCATAGCGGGGACAAACTATAGGAAAGAAGGGATCAATCAGTACCTTCTGTTAAAATTGTGTGACATTTGCAACTCTGCTATTTTTTTCTGCTGCTCCCTTGATATCTCATGCATACACATGGTTATTTTAAGAGTGTTTGGTTGCAAGTGTCCTCCATGTCTTCCCAGGATAATACAAAGGAAAAGAGAAAGAATGGGAGTTTTCAGAGGGCTGACCTCATGATTGTGAGACTCTCCAAGGACTTAGATGCTATCTTTATTGGGCACTGTCATAGACAATTTACCTTACAGAGCTTAGAGTTTTCTTCTTACTTATACATCTCCCATGAGCCTGTTTGTCACTGACTGAGCACTCCTAGAGTCACGAGACCTATATTTCTAATCACTTTGGAGAAATAACCAGGGGGTTGGGATGGTCAGGAATTTCTATTATGAATTAGGGAGATACTCCCAGTTTCCAAAAGCAACTCAAATCCTGCCATTTTGATTTTTGACTACTTTCTCCAGTACTTATAGTACTAACTACATAGATCTATTTAGATAGATCTAACTACATAGATCACTGACCACTATGTTTATCCGACCTACATAATGATTGTCCTAATAAGTAGAGAGTATGGCTTACACGTTTCTTCTATCAGTCACAGTGACAATGAAATGAGAACCATGTACGAATTCATCTGTTTATCTGTTCTTCAAACTATTATTGAGCACCCACTCCTGTGCCAGGATTTATTCCAGTAGTAGACTTACGTTCAACTCCCAAATTTGAAAGTTCTTAGTATAAGGAGAGGGTCAACCATGCAGAGCTATGAAGGCCATAGTGTGCAATGATATCCAAAAGAAGTAAAGGCAGAATGGGTACATGTTGAGGAAGAGCAGACTCCCAGGGGTGTCAGTGGGATTGTATGTCAAAGCATCTCCATAAATGCTTGTTGATTAATGAAAGGAGGAGTAGGTGTCTTTGGGGATTACAGGGACAAACTGTCCTCATTAGCTGATGATGAGCGAAGCATTTCCCTTATAGTGAGGAAACTCCTGGGAGTCAGCAAGTGAAAATATGTGTTAATGATAACAAAAGGAGAAACTCAAATGCAAAAGGCTTATATATTTCATAAGCATCTGACCAGTCCCTTCCATCCTCCTGGTCTCAGGGGTGGGGGGCTATCCCTTCCTTTCTACTTTCCTCCCAAGTTCCTGGAGATGCTTTAGTCCAGACATAGCCACACAGTAACAATCCCAGGTCCTGGAAATCATGATGACTGAACTTCACAGCCGACTAGCCAAGCAATACACACATATCTCTCTTAGAAACCCTGGCCTGGCAAGGGATGGGAACTCATGTGTGGTTTGGGCTTTGCCTGCACAGTTTATTTATTCTGCAACATATGCTGGCTCAGCAAATGGAGGCAGCTCCAATTTCCTGTGTTCATTTTAGTCCTCCCTTAATTCTCATAAGGTGCATTAGCATTAGGCATCAATCCCAGCATTATGGTTTATAAGGGAAACATCTGTGATTTTTTTTCTTTTGAACTTCTGAGTCAAATGGCTTAAAACTGCCCGCAGTTTCCCTTTCCCCTGGATCTGGTGAGTGACAACACGGTAGTTAGTAATGAGCATCTTTTGCAAACTGGTGATGTTTTCATTCTTACAGCTCAGTTTGCACTGTCCTTGGGCTTGCATGTCCTCAATCTGCCTACAGATCAATGTCGAGGAGGGAGAAAACAGAGTGATGAGTACGAATGCTTGGCTCAGGAGAAGAAGCAATCTAATCACACAGGTATCAAGTGAGGTGTATCTAGCCCCCACCCCTACCCCCAGTCCCAGATCATGTTCCATCACTTCTAATGGGCTTCTATTCCTGATCACCTTCACAGTTCTTCTACCAGTCATTCTGTGGGGCAATGATAAGCCAGGATTTGCAGCTGTCCGTATTTTACAGAAAGAGACAGATTTGGGTCTGTCAAACTACAAACTCCTAAGAAAGACTTGTACTTTTAATTCTATGTATTTCTAAACAACAGCAACTGTAAAAAGAACTCTGTACATTAAAAGGCATGGTAGTATCGAGCTATGGTGGCCCACATCTTTAATCTCAGGGTTTGGAAGTCAGAAATAGGAAGATAAGGTTAGCCTAAGCTAATTGTGAGTTTGAGGCTAGTCCCAGCATCATAAGACTCTATCAAAATGAAAACAAAACCAGAAAAATAGTTCTCATGGTAGGGAGGCAATTTTTAGAAAGTACAATGGCCTATCTCTGTCAAGTAGCATGGTATTTTAAAAATCAACGTTTAAAGCTTAAAATGAGTATTTTTTGAGTTCAAAGTTCAAAAGTATGAAATCTAGCCCTTCAAAGTGTGAACTCAGTTTGAACATTTGAACTATTTATGATATACACTGGGACATTTTATTTGTCATTATGATGCCCTTGTCCTTTCTAAATAACCCATGGCAATACTTCCAACGCTTTAAGTTATTATTTCAAGGATCCTATCTAGATTAGAGACACAAAAACGTGTAAAATTAATTAAAAGAAATTAGACCATTGGAAAGTGACAAGACAGAATCTGAGAAGGGAGAGAACTTTAGACCTTCATTGTGCCTGTGGAATCTCTAGCTTTGACAATTAGTCTTTGTTTTGTTTTGTTTTGTTTTTTGAGACAGGGTTTCTCTGTGTAATAACCCTGGCTGTGCTGGAACTCACTTTGTAGACCAGGGTAGCCTTGAACTCACAGAGAGAGATAGCTTTGTCTCTGCCTCCTGAGTGCTGGATTAAAGGCTTACACCACCACACCTGGCTGACAATTACAGACTTGATGGAAGTTTGGGTTCCTGGCTCAGACGCTGAGTTTAAGAAATCTGGGCAACAATAGGTTACATTGGATACACTGAAGACAATAGAATGCTAAAATAGGGAAATTTAAAAACTGAACTAAGAAAGAGAGCAACCTTGAAGGATAATATCACTTGTTTTGCCTCCTTGATTGTTTTTTGTTTTGTTTTATTTTGTTTTGTGCTTGTTCTTGTCATTGTGATCTAGGAGCTGTTGCTGACAGTGGCTGGAAGATGGAGTCAACACATTTTATCACAGACGCAAAGTAGGGGCTGGCCTTGCTCAGGAGAAGCACACAGGACAACTACCAAATGTTTTTAGCCAGAAATATCAATTTCCAAGATTAGAGCTATCACACACTAGTAGAGTGTTTTGCCTAGCATGCACAAAGCCCTGGATTCAATCTTAGAAATGTAATAGATGATAGATAGATAGATAGATAGATAGATAGATAGATAGATAGATAGATAGATTAATAAACTGCAAAAGCATTTAATGTGGGGAAGAAAATGTCTTGGTGAGAGATTACACACTATAGCTACTGCTCTGTCTTAGGAAACATGTTTTAGAGGTGTACACTCACTTGTAGGTACAGATCATGCATGGACTTGGATGTTGGAAGAGAAAACAACAGTTCAGATGGCCCTACTGAACATGGATCTGTTAGAACAATAACAAAAGCTTCATATTTAACCTCATCCAATACTGCCTAAGTCTGGGGCTATTGAAATGCATCCACTACTCTATATCCCATCCCACTATGCCTGTCTCTCTAGAAACAGAGGTGAATCCCGCATCATCCACATGGAGCAGAGCATTACTAGAAACAGCAATAAAGGTCCAAGCACACAGGAGCACAACCCTTCGGCAAAAAGACCTACCCTGACTGACGCGACTAGAGCTCAGGTGATAATGCCAGATCGCAAGAGACTGTAGTAAGATCAGGCCATAACGAAAGGTCGGCACTAAACTTGAGGAAATTTTTCTTCATCTGAATATTATTTAATATATTACCATCTCCACCTTGACTCTGCTAGATTAAGACATGGGCATTTACATCATAGTACCTAACCCACATCAATAAAGCAAAGGCTCAGAAATAGGCTTCCACTTCAACAGAACTCAGGTTAAAGACTTTGGACAGTGGGTAGGTTTCCAGGTCTCCACAAGTAACTATCACTTTTCTAGAGTAGTGGCTCTCTGCAGGATAATGTTGTCCCTCAGCTGAGGGCTACTTGGCAGTGTTTGATGGCATGCTTTACTGTCACTATTGAGAAGTCACTACTTGTATTTAAAAGGAACAAATCAGGATGCTGTTAAAAGTCCTGTAATGTACAAGCACTCACTATGCTCATAAAAATGATGTAGCTTCTGATGCGGACAGTGTGCAAGTTCTAAGACTTCACTCTAGTTAGGGTCACTAGAATAGTCCAGAAGGAATTAGGGTTTTAAAGGTTTAGTGAGGTTGGAGAGGCCACTCAGGAACACACACACACAAACTGCCCATCTTATCCTCTCCACATTTCATGTCATTGCCTATGAGAGTGTTACTTCTTTATACATACATGTAATGTGGGTTCATGCCACACATGCTCAGCTTCCCATAATATCCCTGATATAGCAGCAGAGCTAGTTGCGTGGGAGAAAAAAGGTCAGGAATTGCCTTCAAAATGTTAGTTACTGCTTTGCACAAGGCACATAACACTGCTCTCTTAATTACTACTCTATTGCTATGAGATGACATTGTGACTATAGCAAATTATGAGATAAATGATTTCACTGAGGCCTTGTTTACCTTGACCATCATGGGGGGGAGCATGGCAGCATGCCGGCAGTAATAAAGAGTTTATATCTGGTCCTCAGGATGGAGGCAAAGAGAGCAATGAGGCCTGATATGGCTTTTTGAATCCTCAAAGCCCACCTCCAATGGCACAACTCCTCCAAGAAGGCTACATATCCTAAACAGTTCCACCAAAAGGGACCCAAGCAGTCAATGTATGAGCCTGTGGGCTCTTCTCTTTCAAAGCACTGCACATTGAGCCTCCTTTCGAAAGCCTTACAGTAACTTACGAATAGATTCTGCCCATGATACCCATTCTAGTCATTTGATTAGTGAAGATATTTTGTCTTTTTTTTTTAATTAAAAGTATTACCCATTATGTCTGTGTTGGATAGTTTTATATCAAATTGGCACAAGATAAAGTCATCAGAGAGGCAGGAACCTCAATTAAGAAAATGCTTCTACAAGATTGAGCTGTAGGTAAGCTTGGAGAGCATTTTTCAAATTTGTGATAGATGGGGTTATCTATCTATCCCCTTCACCACAGGGGAAGAGGAAAAACTCAGTTGTGATGAGGCTTGATGGGTCGAGTGAGTGAGCAGGGGGACTCCCGTGTTTCGAGGAATACAGGAGGGGGTATGACGAAGTGAAGATAGGACTGGGAGGAGAGGAGGGAGGGGGCTATGAATAGAATGTAAAGTGGATAAATAAATAAGTAAATAAACAAATACATTTAAAAAAAAAAAGAAAAGAAAAACGAGAGCAAGCTAGTACCGCCTGCAACCAGGCAAGACCTCCAATGGAGGGATAGGGACACGAACTCACCTACAAAACCTTTGGCCCACAATTTGCAAAGCCTACAATTTGCAGGTCCAAGAATGGATATAAATTGAGGGAAGAGCCAATAATGACTGGCCCAACTTGAATCCCACACATCGAGAGCTAGCCCACTTCTGACACTATTAATAATACTATACTATACTTGCAGGCAGGAGCCGACCTAGCATAATTGTCTTCTGAAAGGCTTCACCCAGCAGATGATGGAAAGATAAGTAAAGACCTATAGCCAAACGTTAGGCAGAGCATGGGAAATCTTGTTGAAGAGAGCAAGGATGGATTGAAGGAGTTCGAGAGGTCAAGGACATCACAAGAAACCCTATAGAATCAATTGACCTGGGCCCATGGTGACTCAACCAACCAACCAAAGAGTATTCTTGAGACAGTACATACATGTAACAGTACACATCTTGGTCTTCACTTGGTACCACAATAGGAATAAGGCCTGTCTCTGTGAGGTTTCCCTGCCTTTGGATTTCTTGCCCCTAACTGGGCTGCATGGCCTAGCCTCAACAGGAGAAGACACACCTGAGTCCTAATCCAACTTGATAAGCCAAGGTGGATTCATATCCATGGGAGCCCTACCCCCCGCCCGCACCTAGGTCTCAGGAGAAAGAGAGGGGGACAGGCTGGAAGGAGAGGAGGGAGGAGAAGCTTTGATTGGGATGTAAAGTAAGTAAAAAAAGATAATGAAAGAAGAAAAAGAAGAAAGACAGAAGGAAGGAAGGAAAGAAGAAAGAGAAAAAAGAAAGACTGAGCACTCCATGGGGGAACAAGCCAATAATCAGCACCCTTGCATGGCCTCTGCATCTGCTCCTGCCTCTAGTTTCCTGCCTTGCTTGAGTTCTTGTCCTGACTTCTGATGATGATGAACTGGGATGTGGAAGTGTAAGCTGAACAAACCCTTTCCTCTCCAACTTGATTTTTGGTCATGATGTTTCATCAGAGAAATAGAGAGCCTAAGTAAGGCAGCCTGTCTCTTCACTGGGGATAAGGAATTAGTCCTTTGTATTCTAAAGTGATTCCATAGCCATCGCCCATGTGTTTGTGACAGTTTCCACAAGATAGCTTTGTAAGGAAACCTTCCTGCCTGTTCCACGAGGCTTTTCTCTTACCTCCTCACATTCTCAATTTGTATTACCCAAAGCTTGGTGACACAAATTTTAGTTGTGCATCACTGGCCATTAAAAACACTGAATATAAAAAAAGAAAACTAACTCATTAATCATCTAAGCCAGTGGTTCCCAACCTGTGGGTCATGACCCTCAAAAGACCATTTTGAAAATAGAAATATTTACATTAGGATTCATAACCATAACAAAATTGTAGGTATTAAGTCATAAAAAATGTTATGATTAGGGGTCACCACAACATGAGTAGCTGTATTAAAGGATCACAGTCTTAGGAAAGTTGAGGACCACCAATCTAAGCTTTGGTGTTTACTATATGCTGGGAAATGAAGTCACCGGTGTATATATACCCTCAACTTTACAAGAAACATATTACCCATTTTACAGATGAGTGAAAAGTTGCTCACCATCACTTCCTTTTAAATTTCAGGCCAGCCACTCAAACTTAGCCCCAACGAATCCATCAGCAGCATTTCTACCTACTGCAATGCAGTTTCCCTCAAGGTGCTCCCCATCTAACAGAGGGTCTGACATAGACTTTGAAATCTCCAGAACTCAAGTCAGGCTGTTGAGCTCTTCTTGATCCTTAGCCACAGGCTCCAGGCAGATGTCCCACTGAGAACTCCTCTGCACCTTTTCTGAAAGCCTCCTTGAGGGCCTAGGGAGCACGTGGCTCAGCAAGGCGCAGTCTTATGAATAGTAATGAAATCCAATCAGGAACAGAGGCCTGAGATTTTAATTGAGCTATCCTTTAAAGGACTGCTTTTCTCAGTGTCAAGGTCATGTTCTCCTAGCTAGCGCAAGTTATTTTATGTGCGTAGCAGAGATAATAGACACTAGAGACACATTGGGGACAAGTGGCATACGGCATGGAAGAAAGGAGGAAATATACGAAAAGCAATCATTGAAGTATACACTATAGACCTTCCCATTGATAATTGGTTTAAATTATTAAAGCACATAAGAGGTTATTAACTAGAGAAAGTATAAATTACTTTTTCTCTTTCTTTCCTTTTTTTTTTTTCTGAGCATGACTTTTCAAAGTCTCCCAAACTTCTATGTTTAAAAAAAAAAAAAGCTTCAAATTTAAAGTCTATAGAAAAAAATCTTTAAAAACTTACCAACAGAGTGGATGGATGAGGAGAGAGCAGATGCCTCATGAATTTGAGATCATGTTACCTGCCATGAGAGTATAAAACGTGAAATGGTATTTAAATAATGCTAAAGGCGCTCTCAATGGGTGGCTGGCAGTGGCCTGGTCTGCAGAGTCAGGGTTTTAGGCCCCCTGGGGCAGGGCATACCTGAGGAAGGAGGCTGGCAGCTGAGAGTAGGCCCTCTCAGCTCTCACAGTGATGGTCAGCTCCTGCAGTACAGGCCTGTGAGGACAAAGTGGACCTCATGGGAGAGAGGCTGGCCTCTCCACGGACACTGCTGTGAGACGCAGCAGGGGAAGCCAACAGTCTCATCAACCCCAGGGGACCTCAGGAAGAGGCTGTACCCAAGGAAAATGAGTGGCATCCCCGTCCTCCACATGACTGATTGCTGATTTAAACCCCTGCTCTGGGGCCCTTCCTGACTTTTCTCCAAATAGCCCTGATGAGGCTGCTCTTATCTAATGCAGCCCCAATCTTCCAGGGCTTTACATTAGCATTTTTAGGATGTACTGTTCTGGCAAGAGACCTTCTATCTAGTAAGGCCAATTATCTCCTTAGATTCCAACTTCTATCTTTATTCATTAACTCCTGATTCCTCTCTCAGAAATGAGCTCATTTGGGCTGCTAGCCTCTTCTTTGAATGACTTTCCTTCTTGTGGCCTAAATCCAGGATTTTTTTTTTTCTCAACCTCCCTCTTGGTCCAATCTCCTGCGTGTCCCTCACCTCATTGGTGACACTCTCACTGTAAAACTAAGATGGCAATCAAACATGCCCTTCCCTACCAAGGCCAGGACAAGCCTTGATTTTCCTGGCCTCCAATGTTGCCTCAAATGCAGCAATCTTTGAAAGATGGTTAATTTGTGTTAGTCATTATTACATGGGCAAAGTGCTTTGGAATGCGCATGCATACGCATATATATGAATATATTTTGTCATGATTTTCTCCAAGGAAGCTTTTCTTAAATATCTTTTTTGAAATATCATTATTAAACTTTCTGGTTTTTGGGGGGGGGGATGTTTTGTTTTTGTTTTTGTTTTGTTTTGTTTTGTTTTGTTTGTTTGGTCTGGCCATGCTGAAGATTGAAGCCAGGGCCTTCTACATGCTAGAAGGCCCTGTCCTGTATGCTCAGTGCTCTTTTAACTGTGTTCAATTGTCTGCTCATTTGTTTGCTTATTTTGCAGCCAGTCTTCTTCCAAGTCTGATCAGATTCTCATGTGACATCAGGTGCCTTGTTCAGGATCTAAGTCAAGATAATCTAGCCAATAAGAATACCCCCTCCCACTTTCACCCTACGGAGAGAGGAACGGGAGGATACAAGTGCTAACAATTTAGTCGTACTCTGAATAAATTAATTAAACAAAAAAAAATTTTTTTAAAGAATCCCTCCTCCCTTTCCCCAAAACAGAACTTTTATCAAGTTAGAAGTTGGAAAGTCTTTTCTGCTGCTGAGTTATAGAAGTCTTCCACGTGGAGGAGACTGGCCTGCAGAAAATGTAATAAACCTGGTGAGATAGAAGGGACAGTCAGAGGCAAAGAGTAAGAATAGTAATGGGACTTGAGACTCCAGTTCCACTGACTCTCCTCACCTTCTTATAATTAGAGTATTAGTCTCACGTTTGATTATGTGACCTTGTTAGAGTCCTTCCAATAACTTCACTTCTTATCCAAACTCTGTTTTCTTCACTTAACTGCTGCTTGTATCCAAAAGACTCCTGAATAACAGAGAAATAGATGCTTGAAACAATGAGCTCCTAAATATTAATAGCACTTATCTTTGAGATTTTTTTCCTTTACTTATCTGCATTTACCACCGCTTTAAAATGAGTCTGGAATATTTACATAATTTCATGAAAGTGTACTCTTTTTGTCATGATGATTTGTCTACTGATCTGATTAAAATAGAAATACTGATCAAAGGAATAATGAATGTAATTGGAAAGAGGTTCTGTAAATAGGAGCCATTCGACCAGAACTAGGTCAGGATCATATGTTTGTGTGTTTTGCAAATATTTATTAAGTCCCAAGCACTACCAGGATCTGTTCATATAAGAGTGAGCAAATGTGGACATATCTACCGAGCTTGTAAACTACAAGGGACTTAATTATACCAATAACCACCCTAGAAAATGTAACATTGCTGCTATAATGAGTGTTACGAAGAGATCTGTAAACAAAGAGATATAACCTAGGTGGAAAAGTCAAGAATATTGAACAAAGAAAGTACTAAGATCTAAAACATAAGCAAGAGATAACTGAAGAAGACAAACAAAACAAAACAAATAATCCTGGAAGTAGAGACTGTATCACAGGCTTATGTCAGTGGGGATTATGGGGAACCTGGGACAGTAAAGGAAATCTGGTGTCACTGAAGTGAATGGAATAAGGGAAGGATCAAGTAGGAGGGAACTGGAGAAGCTAGAACTATCAAACCAAGTGACAGCTTGTGAAGGAATTCAGCATTTAACATTTTTTCCTTAGGCATGGAGGGGCCATTAGAGGATGTGTGTGTTAACTTTGTGTTTCTGTATTTAAGAAGAAATGAGTTGTGATGGTTAATATTGCTTGTTAACCCGATGGGATTCAGACTTACCATAAAAATACAACTCTGAGCATGGCTGTGAGGGGGTATCTAAAGTAGGTTACTTGAGGCAGGAAGTTCAAATGTAGATGATACCATCATCAAAAGCATTCACCTCACTCTACTTCCTGCCCATTGGTGCAACATTACTGGTCACCTCAGAATCTTACTACCATGCCTTGCTCCGCCACAGTGGAATGTCTCCCTTAGAACCAGAGCCAGAACAAACTCTTCCATCTTGAACAGATTTTGTCATGGATTTATGTCACAGCAAAGGGACAACTAATGCTGCAATGAAGTGTGATTGGCATTGTATCTAATAAACATCACTCTGAATGTGACATGGAGATCAGACTTGAGAAGGCCTACTGAAGGCACAGCTTCACTGATGACAGAAATCCTTGCACTGTTCATCAGCCAGGTGAAAAATGACAGTAACATGGCCCCAAATGGTGGTGACAAACGTGGAGAAGAATTGGAAATATATTTAAAGTAGCTAGTCGTAGTTCTCTTTCTAGAAAATTTAATTTCTATCAGAAAATTTAATTTCTGTCATATACAAAGGAATATGGCCAAACTTAATTGACTTACATTTTGTTGAGTCCTGTTTCTATCAGAAGTAATTTTAAAAAGGTAGCAACAGAGTTGGAATTCAAGCTGGGTACTAAAAAATGGCTCAGGTCCTGTGAAAAGGGGGAAATTCCTATGCAATTAAGCAGGAAATAGGAGGCATTCTCAAACTAGAGAAGTTATTAAGTTTATTTAACCGGGAAGTTAAATAAAGGGATTAACAATATTTATAGCGAGCCAGGAGATAGGGGAAAACCACGGAGCTGATAGCTATATTAGAACTTAGATAGAGTGCTATGTAGGGTAGTGCTGACCACTTTCCTTACTACCCTTCCCTCTCTCCTATCTGATTTGGATTTATGGATGTGTTGCTTCCATTAAACTATACCCGATAACGATGAGAGCTCTCTGATGTAATGTAAACACACGAGACCTCCAGAGCACAAGGCAAGGAAGGACGGTACATACAGAATCCAAAGACAGTTCAGGTCATGTGTCCTTGAGCAGTATAAAAGTATTTCTAGTTAAGAAGCATTCACTAAATATGCAGTGACCATGAAATAGTCCAAGAATCTCGGTGGGGGGATTAAAGAGAGAGTTCAATGGTTAAGAATGCCTGCTGCTCTTTTGAGGATAAGGGTTCAGTTCCTAGCACCCATGTTGGGCAGCACATCACCACCTGTATAGCACCAATGGATTTAAGGCTCTCTTCCGGTTTCTCTGACCACCTACATGCACACACATGTATGCGCTCAGGGACATGGATATATAAAACTTTAAAAGACAATTCTTAAAAAAAAAAATAATCTAAGTAGATATTAAAAGAGGTTCGAGTCTCTAGCAGAACTGTAGGAATTCAGAGTAAAGGGTTGGTCTGGAAGACTATATGAAATTTGGATGCATTAAATAAAGATGTAAATTTTTTTTTAAAAAACCACAGAGCAAGGGAACAGCACAATGTGTAACTCAGAGGGTTGTGGACAATTAAAAGAGACACAGGCTACTTGCTACTCAGAGATAAGGAACATTATGGCCTAGAATGGCCATTAATGAAATGATTTATTAGAAAAAGGTGCAGTGGGCTAGGGGTGTGGCTCGACAGCAGAGTGCTTCTCTAGTAGAAGGAGGCTCTGGATTTGACTTCCAACACTGTAGAACAGTGGTTCTCGACCTATAGGTGGAGACTTATTTGTGGGGGTGGAGAGAATAAGGGGTGCTGCATATCCAAGATCCTGATATTTACATTACAATTCATTATAATAGCAAAATCATAATTATGAAGTAGAAATAAAATGATTTTATGGTTGGGGGCCACCACAACATGAGGAACTGTATTAAAGGGCCAAAGCACTTAGAAGACTGAGAACTAGTACTGTAGAAAGTATGTGGTGGGGCCATCAGTTGACTTGAGCCAAACAGGGTAAAAATATTTTGATATTTAAAGGGCAAAGGGATAAGCACAGCTTTGCCACTTAGGAAATGAGTATCTGCAATATGGAAAAAAAGAAAGAAAAGCAAATTATGCTTAAGAAATATGATTTTGGAGTTATTACAAAGACCATGTAAGCAAGAAAAAAATCAATTGTGCTGAAAATGTTATTTTATTCATTGATTTGTTTTTCAAATTGAGCACTAGGTGTTGGGCACCACTCTTAGCACTGAGGGTAACATAGTGTGCATGATAGATAAGGACCCTGGGGTTACAGAGAAGATATTCCAGCAAGGCAAAAGGAATATAGGTAAATATATATGCTAGGCAAACATCAAATGGTGAATCATTCAAAGAGAATTACTACTGGGTGATGCATGAGAGAATGATAATATGATAACTTGTAGGATTTTCAAAGAAAATCTCTGAGGTCCAATGAGACATAAGTAATGATAATGTTCTTGTTCTATATTATGAAGAGAATTCAATATTATGGAATAGAATTTCAGACAGAGAGAAATGACGTCCACCACCCGAAACAGGTGTTTTTCTCACGTAATAAGTTTGAGAAAATAAATTAAGGTCAAGGTAGCTAAAGCTTTTTGATGGAACCCAACACAAGGTGTAGGCTCAT